>NC_050185.1:4112500-4765000 GCF_008315115.2 Sander lucioperca
CAGTATCGTAGATTAAATTTGCCCCCCCCCCCCCCCACCACCACCTCCGCCGCCCTGTCCCTGCCTGCCAACGTTTCCTTTTCTAACCGTGACCTTTAAGCTGTGTCGGGTCTGCCTCCTGCCCACAAGAATAGCCCTGCATGGACTATCACAAACAGAAGGCATTCATCACTTTGAAATGCAAAAAAAAAACAAAAAGCGACACCGTATAGAGCTGGCGCGTGCTACTGGGCGAGGCATTTGTTGAGCAGGAAATCACATTCAATGGAGAAACAAAGCCCTGTAGCTTTCTTCAGACACAGTTAAAGCAATGGGTTGATCAACTCGGTTGTCTGTGTGGTTATAAATACAACTGCGTGTGCTGTTATGTAAAAAAAAAAAAAAGCTATTGTGTTATTAGAGCACACTGACCCTCCCCTCCCTCCCGGCCGACCCCCACCACCTCTGCCACAGGATGACGGATCGATTGAAGAGTGACAGCAGTGAGGAAATAGAGAGAGATTCAGGATTTACATCGTCCTCTGACACGCTCATATAAACGCCCACCCAATGATGAAGAGACTACACTCTGACAAGGACGCCAGTCCCTCGTTTGGCTGCTCACAAGTTCAAAGATTTGCCACCTCCCCTCCCTCTGTCCCTCTCTTTCTTTCTGTCTCGCTCTCTTTTAGCAGATTTCAGTGCAAAGCGTATAACCTTTGTGAATTATTTAGTCTATTGACCTCTGTGGGGATTTAATATGAAGGTTGTTTCCTGCTGGCAGAGCGAGTGCCGGCGGGGTCCTCAGGTGACACGGCCAAGGTCGCCCATCTCCCTCCAGTTAATAATATATTTGTCACACGCAGTGTGTTAGCCCCCCCCCCCCCCACCCCCGACACAGCGCCACTGCCTTCCACTTGATTAGTGCAACCAATAAGGACTGCCAAAGATAATAAAGTAGACATTGGCTTAAGGAGATGTGTCAAATGTCCACAGCATCTCTCTCTATCTCCCCCCACACAGACACTCAGAGCGTGAACACACACACACACACACACACACACACACACACACACACACACACACACACACACACACACACACACACACACACAGAAATTCACACCCTCTCTTTCCCTCCTCCTCCTCTCTGTTCTTGTTTTATTGTTTCCTAGATGAAGGTTAAAGGGAGATGCTGAACAGACAGAACAGTCTGAGGGCTGTGGAGGGCCTGGCTGCCTGGCTGCCTGGCTGCGGCAGGCGGTGCTCTGGGTACCGGCAGCAGCCAACCTCTGCACCCCGTCCGTCCCTTCACAAGGCCATTGCAGTGCACTGGCGTGTCAGAGGGCCAAGAGGGTGAGGCGGCTTGGGCCACAGGGGCAAGTGGGTTACAGCATTGGCTGTACATGGGGGGCAGTAGAGAGCCGCTGGTCCCTGACCGTGCCTGTCACTGATAATAATCACAGAGAGCTATGGAGCCTTATTAGCGCTGCCGGTTGGCTGAGACAAAATGGCGCCCCATAGGTGAAAACCAGGTGAATTACGGCGAGGGGGAAGGAAAGCATTACAGTAGGGGTGGCAAATACATTCTGGCACGGTGCTGTAATGAAGTTGGTGGAGTCTGTGAGGCTATAGAGCAGGGGGTTTCAATCTTAAAAGGGTGAACAAGCCTTAAGTGCCACAATATTGATTGGATTGCATGAGTGCTGGTGATAATGGAGAATGCAGGAGGCCCAGCAATGACGGGCAGATGATAGTGGTGGAAAACTAAAGGTGCTGCAGTCAAGGCTGAGCTGCAGTCTGTCTCCTGTTTTTCCTTTTTCTGGAAGAGTTTGCATCTGGGTCTGAAGATCACTGGAAGGGGAGTCTGATAGCCATATAAGGCAGACAGACACCTGCGACTCACTGGAGATACTGTAACAGCTGACCATGTTATCAGTCAGGTATTACAGACACTAGCCTATGCATACATCAGAATCAGAATGGAGTTTATTACCAAGTAAGTTTTCACATTCAAGGAATTTGCCTTGGAGTTTGTTGCATACAATAAACACATTAAAAGGAAATGAACAATAAAGCAACGGAGCAAAGTACTGCAGCAGTCAAGAACATAGATTATAGATAACATAGAATTTAAAAAATAACTTTAAGAATATGAAAAAGAAAGGCTACTGTTAAAATACTATAACAAAAAAAAGTACTATAACAAATATGTACAATCTAACTGTATACACACATACGTATATACTGTATATCCTGAACTTTTGCACATTCCCTCAGCATTTTGCACAACCATACCGCCTTATTTTCTTATTCTTAAACAGTTAAATCGTGCATATTTATTCGTGCGTGCTATATCGTGTCTCAATTTTTATTATTCCCAGCGTTTTTTGGTTTACAGTTATTGTTTAATTCCTTTGAATATTTTTATGTTTATGTTGCACCAACTACCAAGGCAAATGCATTGTGTTACTTACTTGGCATTAAATCCTATTCTGATTCCGATTCACACATTACAGACCACAAACTTACAGTCTGTCATTTAAAAAAAGTTATTTTGGAGGACCCATTGTGCTATGCAGTTTGTATTGCTCTCAAAAAGTGTGTCGTTAGTGCTATTGTGAACTATTTTGAGTACCCACCCACACATACTGTACATTTGACCAACCAAAGACCAAAATACAATACCAACATTGTCAGCAGGAACCAAATATTTCACATTTATAATGTAAGGGGTACTATCATGGCAGTAAATATAGACAAATAAAATTTTCCGCAGATTTAAATCAAATAAAAAAAAAATAACAATAAAACTTGTTAACACATCTCCAAGCAGAAAAAATCTACAGAAATCTGCAAAAATCTGCAGATTCCGTTTGGGTCCGCCGATCAATAATGATATATTAGCACTGACACTATTTTTTAGAGATGTTCCACAGGTAATGTCCGCCTATGGGTAATGCCCACAGAAACAAACACCCACCAGTTTTTGAGCTTTATTGGAGTTTTCTGAAAATCAAGGACGAAGCCTCTTTGAAATCATCACAAGTGAGTGTGTGTCATTGGGAGCTGATGAAGCTGATATCATCCTGAATGAAACGGTGGAGAGCAAGTCAAGATGGGAGGCGAAACCTGCCAGAGCATTAGCATGATCTATGATTGGACTGGTGGAAGGACACAGTACATTTTCGCAGAATGAATAGATTTGTTGAGTCTATTAATGACCTTCTATTCTAGACCTTTTTTCCTCTATTATCTGAACTGCTCAGCGCCACGCATAACTTCCTATCTTATAAATCATTGTTCCTATCCACATCTTTGTACTATCAGGACAATTAGGCTCAATGCTAGGATTCGTGTTTGCTAAATCCAGATTAACTCATCCCACCTCGGTATCTATAGAACATGTGAGGAGGATTAATGGATACAATGCGCTCCATTATATTTGAGACTGTCTTGTGTCAGAGGGAATTAACATTAGAGAGACCTTAATCACTGCAGCTAGTCCTAATGCAAGAAGGTGATACTTTCATTTTTTTTAAATTATAAAAAAAATGAACTTCCCTTTGCAAGTAGCCAGTGGTTAAAATGGGATTTGGAAGGTGGGGGAACCGTAAGATCCTGCTAACACCACACCAAATTCCATTCTCAAATTTAACACTAGTTTCTTATACTTACTTTAAAGGGTAACTACCGTTTTTTTCAACCTGGACCCTATTTTCCTATTTTTAATATTCTGAGTGTCTGACAACATTATGGAAACGATTTCTAAGGAGGACCTTTCTGTTAAAGAGTAAGATCCTCTTTTTAAACCTAAAAACATCTGCGAAATTGCGTTCGCTAGAGCCACCAGACTCTATGTAAATAAACAGTAATTTTTGAATCGTAAAATACACTTCATTCAAAGTCGACAGAAACAAAATAAAACTATGAAAAGCCGTTTTGGGTCGTCTTTACACTTTGCCAACCATCACAATTCTAGTTTAGTTGAAATAAACACATAGTTTACCGATTTACATGTGAAAATATGTTGGCTCTATACACGCTAAAAGTATTGCTTTTTTAAATGGAGTCTGGTGGGTTTAGTGCTAGCGACCTCAGAGCTGTTTCTGGTTAAACAGAAAAGGTCTCAAAGAGGTTTTAAAAGTCTATCTCTGAAGGGATCCTTTCCAAAATGTTGTCAGACACTTCGAATATTAATCTGAGCCTGTCAGCAGCAAAACAAGCACTTTTGTGAAGGTAAATACAAGCTGGACAATTGCCCTATTAGCTTACATTGTAGCTTGTTTTGCTGCTGCCGACTGCAACGATCTTGCTTAATACCGGACCAATGTCAAAGATTGTTATTCCCATCAGTCACTTAGACACAAAAACATAGGAAAATAGGTTGAATAAAACAGTAGTTACCCTTTAAAGTGTTTATCCAATACGCAGTACTTTGTGTGTTAACTGCATACCAAATTAATCCAAGACCAAATTGCCTCCTGAGTTACCATATGACCGGTTAATGACAAGCATTTAAAAGGCTATTTTTCAAACGGAGTCCAGCGCAGTCACTCCACACAAAATGCTCCGGGGCTACATTCACTTCCAGCTAACTTCACAGAGAACAATGAGGGCAGAACAGGATCACCGATCTATTATAACCAAATATTCTCTCTCTAGCTCAGCTGAAAACACCGGATCTGCAGCACGTTACCGCATTGTTCACTACCGAGCCTGTTTGTAACCGGTAGGCTACTGACAATGTAATCTTCACTTGCTAACTGACTTTACCAGTTTGGATAGAACGCGACTGTCCTGCTATTATTACAGACGTGTGAACTAACCACAGGCACCATCCTTGTTCATGGACTCATGGCAGTGCGCTGCTTAAAATGAATAGGGGAAACACTGGAATGGACAAAGGACCGGAAACACTGGTGTATGAAACTTCCAATTACATTTCACTTATTAATCGCAATCCATCTAGTTGACTTTAACGTTACTGTCATAGGAAAATCGCAAATGGACTAGTGCAGAATCCAAATCGCAGGAGGCACAGTATTTGTTCAAGGCAAAACATGTGTCCAAATACTATTCTGAATTAAGGATCGTGGTGCTGCAGAGATGTCCCAGCCTACAAATGGTAGTCTGCAGATTTAAGAAAAAAAATCTTTGTTTGGTACAGATCCTCGCAATATATCACATCATGATCATTTTAATATATTTTTAAAATGACATCGAGAATAAAGATGCAAAAATTATTATTCTCTCCAATATCGGGAAGCGTAGCGAAATTGCAATATCAGTCAAAATAATGGCAATTAAATATTTTTTCCAAACAGTTCAAACCTAGTAGTCTATCACATATACTAACCCTAACCACTTTAACTCCTGCAAGTAGCATGCACTAAAATTGCTAAACGCAACACTAATATACCTGTACAGTGGATAAAATGGTCAGTGAGCATGTTGCTTGCAGATTTTTACTCTGTGTGTATGTAAAGATAATGACGCCAGCCCCCTAGGCATCCAACTGGAGAGGTCACCAGTGCAGACACTTATTGGCCTTTTCATTAAGGCGGACTGGGGCACAAGTCTAGGGTAAGGTCTCTACTTCCAAAGTAACTCTGCGGCTCAGACCTCATTTGCAACCAGACAAGCCTATTGTAACAGCAAATAAAACAATATTGATTTTGCAAGTGGCGACGGGGCTGTGCATCTTATTGATCAGGATCAAGCACTTATCACTCTCCAGGCCCAGAGTGTGCCAATGTTAAGCGCAGGTCTCAGGTCTTCATTACGACGCCGGCCTTTTACATGGTTCCTCGCCTAATGATGCTCCGATAACGCCGCCGCGTTCGACCTTCCCTCGGCAGACAGAGGTGCTGTTCCTCTCACACAGGACACACTTTTACTGCTCAATCGTTTTAGAAACAGAACTGACCTGAGTTTGACCTATATGTTGCATACTCTTGTTATTTAATCTGTTATGTCTCTCCCTGGTGTCGTATCTGCTTACACTGTTTAGCTCAATCCCTCTCTCCACAAATACCTTGTGAGCAAGCGACGTGTCTAAAACAGGTCGCAGTTCGTACTGTGACCCCTGCTGAAGCTGCATGTTCTGCTGAACTGCTGCTGGGCAAGGCACTTAACCCATGTGGTGGAAAGAAACTAAATAAATTTACTCAAGTACTGTAAAATTTGTACTTGTACTCCACTACATTTCAGAGACAAAAGCTGTGTTGTAAACCCGCCATTTTGTGGCAAGTAAGTAAGTAAGGTTTATTTATATAGCACATTTCACAGATAAAAATCACAAAGTGCTTCACAATAAAACGTAATACAGTACAACAAATTCAAATACAAGAAAATTAAATACAAATAGAAAACATAACAAACAACAAACCCTCGACTAACTAAAAGCCTTCAGTTGCTTTTTAAAAGATTCAACAGAATTCACACAACGCAGAAAGGGAGGCAAGACATTCCACAGCCTAGGAGCCTGCCTGGAATGATCGGTCCCCTCTAGTTTTAAAATGAGTGCGTGGAACCACTAATAGCCTCTGACCTAATGACCTCAGACTCCGGGTGGGAGTGTGAAGCTGTATCAAGTCAGATATGTAGGGAGGACCTTGACCATGCAGGGCCCTAAAAGTAAGGACCAGGATTTTAAATTGAATTCTATACTGGACTGGTAACCAGTGAAGTGCTGCTAAAACAGGCGTGATGTGTGCTCTTTTGTTAATGTGAGTTAAAAGGCTTGCAGCAGAGTTCTGAACAGCCTGGAGACTCCTAAAGCTCCTTCTTACTCAAACAGGTAAAGGTGGTGGTGTTCGAATTGTTAGCGGTTAATTTAATCTGCCATATAGTCCACTATAAAATACCCACAATGCACGGCTAATTTGAGTGTACATATGATGTACCCTACATTTTACTCCTGTATACCACAATGCAACGCGGCCGTGTTTTCCCGGAGGAGAAGAAGAAGCAGATGGCACCGCGATAAACTGAAAAGGAAAAATGGAGCGGGCTTTCGTTTCTTAACAGTGGAAATGTAAGATGCAACATGTATACAACCTTTTGCTCTCCTCCTGAGTGCTCGGTTTGTTTCAGGGACAACGTATTTTTGTTTCGGTTTGTTTACGTGATGCTGGGCGCGCCCGCCTCCGTCACACAAATAACCGGCGCATCTACTGACGCAACGATACTTTCAGTGATTGTCCGAAATCTCCTTAGAACAAAATCGGTGTAATCTCAGACTGAGCCGAAAGTGTGAAAATTCACAGCGAGCACGTGGGCGTTTCAATGCGCAAAACCGATCTTAAGTGTGATTTATGCTTCTGCGTTAAATCTACGCCGTTGCTACGTACACACGGACCTACGCCGGATCCTACGCCATAGCACCTCTCGAAAAATGTTACTACACGTTCATTCCCGAGACTATTTCACAGAGGCACCATGGCTCCGTCCGGCGCTTAGCGCCACCCACAACGATTGTGATTGGTTTAAAGAAATGCCAATAAACCAGACCACATTGTTCTCCCATCCCAGAATGCTGTGTGGACTAGCCAGACCTTCCTCCACAGCGCTGTGGAGGAAGGTCTGGCTATGCGAGACACTCAGAACCCAAACAGGAGGTACATGCTTGAATATTCAACATGTTTCTTATTGCCCACAGATCCCATAAAAAAAAACAATTTAAAAATGATTTACAAGTATGCACTTCAATTTCTATAAAGTACAGTACTGTAATTTTTAGTTTAGCTACTCAAAGAGCAGTAAATTGTGTATTTCATGGGGATTATTTTCAGCGGTGGATTAATACACATTTGGTGCTCTAGTGAGTATCTAGGGCAGCAAGACGGTGTGTGTGGGATTGAGTCAGAGAAAACTACAGTGCGATCAGTTTTTTTTCGGGTTGTCCGTCCGTCCAATTCTTGTGAGCGCGATCTCCACTGGAACTCAAGGATCAACTAATTCAGTTTTGGATGTCAAAGGTTAAAGGTCAAGATCAGTGTGACTTCATGTCTGTTCCATTCTCGTGAAAGCCATATCTAAGGAACGCACGGAGGGAATGTCTTCACATCTCAAACGCCCACTTGAACTCAAGGATGAACTTATAAGACTGTTGGTCAAAGGTCAAGGCCACTGTGGCCTCACAAAACCTGTTTTGGGCCATAACTCAAAGAATGGCTAATTTCACTCTAAGAAATATCTGTGTATCAGTTGTATGTCTGTATTTTTTTTTATAGAAATTGTCCATAGAAAGTAATTCGCAGTTGTACTTTTACATTGCGAATTGCATAATTTTTGCTCCGACAACTTTTATCAATCCACGGAGGTTGATTTTAGGAGGTTAAAGAAAAGTCCACGTTGTCAGTATTTTTTTTTTTCAACGTTTGGCACTTTTTTACATTGTTTTTGCTGCTTTTTCCGACGTTTTTTCTCTTTGCTTTTATCACCATTTTTGATGTTTTTTTCTGACAATGTTTTTGTCACTTTTTCACGACATTTTTGAAGATTTTACTTACTGAGCAGCTTTGTATGGGAGCATTTTTATTATAATAGGCCTAAAAGAAAATATTCTGTATTGTAACTGCACACATGATTTCCGTTTTTTTAATTACAGGGCAAAGTCCGGTTAATGAGCCGCCAGAACTTTTTCTGTTATTTTACGGATGTATTTCTTCACACAGATGTCTAATAGAAAGAAATGATAAAGCGATGATATTTTATATCCAAAAAGTCAAAGGTCAACTTCACTGTGGCATAAGAATGTTTGGCAAAAACGCTTTTCTGGCCATTATTTAACGCCACAACTCAGGAACCGAAGGGGAGACATTTGTGCGCATGTGGTGATTGTAAAGATCTTCTGTGCTACCGGGTCAAAGATCTGTGTGAAGCATCAATGTTTTAGTATTGTAGCTTCCTTGCAGCAACATCCGTATTTAAAGCCTTGTCTACTGTCATGGCTACCACTTTGTGTTCTATCCTGATCCTCTGGTAGTCCACCACAAGCTCATTGCTTTTACTGATATTGACCTTCAGCGGATTGTTGTTGTAGACGAAGCTCTCTACCAGTCCTTTGTACTCCTCTGTAAAAAAAAATAAAAAATAGTCTCTAAGTGAAGACAGCATGTTTCTCACTGGAAAAAATAATGTCATGATGTCCTTATAGTTATAACTTCCATTTCGCCAAGAAAATACACTTAATACATTTTATTAAATGGCTTCAAAGTCTTCACTACATAGTTATAATGTATGAATGTGGACACACATGGATGTAAACTGCAATTTGACTGGTTGGCAGAGGCATACCGTGACATGATAATTCTAGTTTATTTATGTCTTTTCATGGGAATGGGGTTGGTCGCTAACAATAATAATATAGAATATTCCCAGACATGTCCTTTAAAATGTAAAAAAATAAATAAAATAAAGGCAGTGTCAGGTTGACACTGTCAAGCCAGACCTTTGGAACAGATTTTCTCTGAGAGTGTTTTGTCTCTATGCTGAAAAGTGCTGCTGTGTCAACTCAACAGGGGTATTCATGCACTTCCAAGATAATCTTTTTGTTTGCATGCTGTGGTTATCAACCTTGTTGTGTTAAACACTCCAACAGGAGGCTCTGTGACTCATCTCACTTAAGTTCAACTCCACCTCTAAGTCTGCTGTGGCTGAAGCCTTGGCAGATGACCCACCCCACAAACACAATGACACAAATAAAATGCAATTGACCTTTAATAGACACTTTACGCCATTACACATACAAACTCACTGTAGCTTAATGAAATGCACCGTTTGAATATGCGTTGATGCTATCTGCTGGAGGTAAAGAAGTGTGGTTTTGATTCTCGGAGATGTCATGCTGTCTGAAAGATGCACTGCATTATGGAATAAAGGAACCATTCAAAAACTCATGAATATATTTACTCAGCCCTGCCAGGTCAACAAACCTCGATAAGACCATGAAAGAAACAAACACTGCGCGCACAGCCAACCATAATGTGCAGTGAGTAGAATATATTCCTAATAAGGCAATGTATTAGACATGGTTAAGATGTTCCTAACAGCGTATTCAATGTGACAGCGATGGGTTTTCACAAGTACAGCTCCAATTTTCTTTCTTCTAAATGCCTTAACATGTTTGGACAGGAACAGATTTGGCCCCTATCTGTAAGGATTTATAAAACAGTACTGGTGAATGTACAGGGGACCTCCGTCATAGATTAGTGGGCTAAGAGGTAGCATTGCCACTCAAGGTTCTGCTGTCAATTGTTGAATCTCGATACTAGGTCAATCAATGGTTTCTCTCTCTCTCTCTCTCTCTCTCTCTCTCTCTCTCTCTCTCTCTCTCTCTCTCTCTCTCTCTCTCCAGTGATCTTCTCAGATCAGTGGAGGAAGGAGAAAAATCAATGGAGTAAAGTAATCACTTGGCGGAAGATACAGCGAAGGCCTGCAGCCCGCCCATGCTACCTGAGTTCCATTTCACGCATCAGCAGCTGCAACACAAACACACAGCGCTAGCCTGTACTCCCATCTTAAACGACTTGAGCAGCTTGACGCTCCGTACCCCTCGTGACCCATTTCTCCCCAGAGGAAACTCCCAGGTTGCACTGCATTACACCGCCACTGTCTACCCAATAGCTGGCTATTGATCTGCAGTCCTACACACTCAGGCTCTGAAAGCATTGGCCATACCACATTTCCAAACTGCCAAGTGGCAAAAATATGCCTCTCTGCCTCTGACATCATCAGCTAATGTGTACGGAGACAATGTCATGTGACGCCTGTATGGCTCCTGTTTAATAATGCAATAGTTTTACACAGTGCCTGAATAGGACCAGAAAAGGTGCCAGTGCCCTAATTCAGCAGGTGCATGAAATGATAATTGCATGTTTTAGACATATTTATATTTCATACAAATATCTTGTATGGGTGAGCCTAGTCTGGATCAACGGAAGTACATTTCCGGAATAATTGCCTGAAATCCATCACCTTCCACTCTCTGTGTGTTACCGTTCTCAAACTCTGTTCTCTGTGGAAAACAACAATAAACTTTGATCTAGCAAGATACACGCTGAAAGTTAGAAAATTTGGATCGTGCAACAAGGCAGGCCTGCTTGGTTTCTGGGAATAACTGTAAAGATTTAAAGAGAATATGTTTACGGCATTTCCTCTCTAACTGGGATGTTTTGGGACCGATTGCTGGGATTGCTGTAGACAAAGTACACACAGCGATACACTGGTAGGAGCTAATGAGGTTTAACCAGTATCCAGCTAATTTAAATATCTCACGTTACTGTATTGTGTCAACAGTTATCTTTGTTTAATATTGTATGTGGCATTTTCTTTTGCTGGGTGCAAATGTTCCACCTAAACAAGTTCCTTCCTGAGACCATTCTGCAGAGCAACCGTTGCTGCGTCCAGAGCTTAGCACCGCCCAAGATGATTGTGATTGGTTTAAAGAAATGCCAACAACCCAAAACATTTTTTCTCCTATCCCAGAATGTATGTGTGGTGTAGCCAGAACTTAGTCCACAGCGCTGTGGAGATAGAGCTGGCAATGCGAGACTAAAGTGACCCTGAATATCGGCTATTCGATGATTTTATCCAAGGGGTTTGGTTCGACAGACAATCTTTTGCCAATCTAACAGTCAAATTGTTGCAGTGTCTGAACATGTGGTTATGAAACAAAGGATCATCCCATTCTGGCTTAATAGGGGTGCTGAATGTCTGATTATACATAGAATTGTTTGTTTTTTCTCAATAAATCATAATATATAGCCTATTTTGGTATAAATATCAGCCTTTTAATATTCTATTATTACCAACAATTAGAAGTAAGGGTACTTAGAACACAGAAGTGCCGGTACTCAATACTGGCCTATTTCAGGCACTGGTTTTACAGCTCCACGTCTACAAAATGGTGCAGTGAGTCATTTAATAAATTAAACAAAATGGCTCCATTTGAATTAAGTCATTCACCATCAAGTTGAGGAGTCTCTGGCATGTTGATGCTGCTGCCAAGCTAGTTAAACTTTTATTCCTTCTGTTGAGTATTTCTTCCACTCACTGATAGGAATTGTTCAACCTCTGACCCTGCTCTCTCTGGCTAACATTTGGTGCAGCTGGTTTGCCTGCTATTACCTTTGGCTGGCTTGGGAGGAGAGTGGGTGGAGGGTCACAGTGGGTGGCAGGGAGAAGGAGCCATGGGTGGGTATTTGTTTAACAATTCTAAAATGCAAATGATTGTATACACCGAAGAGCTGCTGTACTAACAAAGGACCTAAGGGAGAGGTCAGCAGTGTTTCAGAAGGGATGGCCGCCGCATTAAATCCTAACCAGACAGATTTAAGCATGCCCCCAGGTCTCAGGATCCATGTTGTTTATGTATGGGGTCAATATGGGCCAGTCATTTCTGATGGGGTTATCCATTTTAAGCTTCCCTTGTTCAGCTTTAGTAGCTTTATTAGTTTGCATAGGAGCAGAGGGAAGGGTACTGCAGTAGTGAACTATGAAGTATATGAGGTTATGTTTTGTAAGAGAGTCAGCTTTTAATATACTTATCAGACATGGTAAAATAGGGCTTTGAAGAAGAGAATAAATATGCAGTAGTCGGTCTAAGAAGTGGGATGAAAGGGCATCCAAGATAACCAAATGCAAATTCAAATACTGAATTTAAATGACACGTACAAAAACAATCAGATCTAAGAGGAGCTAAGGAATATTGGTTGTTGTGTGAGGATAACAGTGAACAATTGGTCACTTTATATATTAAAACAGCATGACAGGATTCCAGTTCCAAAACTGGATACATATTTACTTTAAGGATAAGTCTGGTGATATTCTATATTTTGGTTATTATCCACTAACTTATGAAAAGAGTAAAACCCAAACTATTAAAACTTATCAATGAACAACACTGTTGCAAGGTGACATATTTCTTCTTTACCATTATCATAGCTAGGCCTATTTCACATACATTGTATATAGCATACCAAATCCACGGCTGAAATTGGCTCTCAACAAATCCTCCTGTTTGGGTAAGGTTGGCTAAAAACTACGCTGTGTTCAGCTGCTTTTGGATTCCATTCCAAGTTATATATTTCAAACCCGTTTTTAAAGATGTCTGTGTTCTGTAAATACAAAGTGGCTTGGGGTTGAGCCCTCAAGAACGTCCGGAAGAGAAGTCTTACAGTAGTGCATTATTGGTTTTGGTCTTACTAACAACTTGACAAGTCTGCAGCCATGCTAGCTAAATGCTAACATCAGCATGCTAACATGCTCACAATGACAATGCTAACATTCTGATGCTAGGCAGGTACAATGTTTGCAATGTTCATCATCGTAATTTATCATGTTAGCATGATAGAAGTTGCTAATAAGTACTAAACTGAGGCTCGTGGGAACGTCATTAGTTTTACAGGTATTTGATCATAAAAGAATGGGTCCAAAGTATTGGACAAGTTGAAGATTTGACCTGAAGTCTATATCAACGATGTTCCACTTCCGGGATTGCTCTGGTGCCGCAGGAAATTCCGCCTGATGTATTTTCGCTGATGTCCGTTTCCTTCCACTTGTGTTGGAATTTTAAACTCCGGTGGATTTATGAGGACTATGGTTAACTGCTCCTCAGATCTCTGCAGGGTAAATCCAGACAGCTAGCTAGACTATCTGTCCAATCAGAGTTTTCTCTTGCACGACTAAAACAACTTTTTACCTACACATTCCACCAAATCAAGTTCCTTCCTGAGGCTATTTTTTAGCGACTCCGTGCGGAGCTTAGCACCGCCCATGACGATTGTGATTGGTTTAAAGAAATGCCAATAAACGAGAGCAGGTTTTTCTCCCATCCCGGAATGCTGTGTGGACTATCTAGACCCTCCTCCGCAGCGCTGTGGAGGAAGGTCTGACAAAGCGAGACTAACCTGATGATGATGCTAGATAAAAGTCAGTGAATCACTAAAGTTATTATAATTCTGAGGGGAACATGAATGTATTGACCAAATTGTTATTGCAATACATCAAATAGTTGAGACATTTCACACAAAACCACAAATGTCAACCTCACTGGGGCACCAGAGGAAAAGCCAGGGGATCTTCAGTAGGCTTCATCCTCTGGGGACCACAAATGTCTCTACAAAGTTTCATGGCAATTTATTTAATAGTTGTTGAGCTATTTCATGGACCAATCGACTGACCAACATTGCCATACCTAGAGCTACACTGCTAGCATGTAAAATTTAGAATGCTGCTGGCTTTAATCTTTAACTTTAACTTTAATCTTTAACTTATCTCAGAGTCAATGCAGGGGGAGCTCCTAATTGTTGTTAATTTTTGAAAGTTTTTTCAAAGATTAAAAAGTCTTAACATGAATCCAACATATTAGCAAATAAATCCCCACTGCTAACTGGCCTATAGGTAAGTTAGTCTCTAAGATAGCCATCGACAGATACAGTTCGTCCTAAAGATTCACTGTGCCACATGTATGTTTAACATTAAAATATTATTTATAAAATCATTCCAACAATTATTAGGCTATTTTAATAGCTCAGTATTCTATGCAAAAAAAGGTATGTATAAAGGCTGTAGGCCACCCTACATGTTAATGTAGGCCCAGTTTAATATGCAATATCTGGGGGTCCCTGCTCCGTCTCTCTTTCAGTTAAGTTAAGGGGTCCTTGGCTTAAAAAACATTAAAGACCACTTTACTAAAGCAACCAAAATTAACTTCTATATATTTATATGGACATGGGAATTTTGTGCTTGCAGTGGTTATGAACATGGCAATGTGTTTTGAGGATTGCTAGGAACTTTTTGTTTGTCTGTCATTTTGTCAGAGGCTACCTTGTGTTGCATTTATGTAATGTACTTTTTGTTGCTCTTTAAATGTTGCACTCTTCTTTCTGTATGCACTCTTCTTTCTGTAGATGTCTCAGTGTCTGCTTTAAGCTTGTATTATTTATGCTGGATGCATTTTTGAAGTCCCTGTGACCAGAGACAGCTAATGCACATCTTGATCAGACAAAGGAGTTTGCTTTACTTCTTTAATGATAGGTAGCCTCCATTAAACCTGACATCTATCAAAGCAAGACACCATCTGCTGTGGTGTGTTTGTGAGTGTGCTTCCTCAACCTCCCCCCGCTTTGGCACACACATGGAAAATATTTCCTCTCTGTGTAAAGTACGTTTTGAGGATTCTTCAACCTGTAGTGTCTAATAACCTCTTTAATGTATGGTTTATGGGTTTCAAATATTTTTATTGAAAGCATTTGTGCATAAGTCTCGACACTTATATGCAATATGTAACTGCTTAGCTTTTTACAAGCAATGTATTAAGGTTTAGAGCAGGTGCATAGTTATCTGCTGTCCGTGTCAGGCAGTTTTGATAGCGGCGTGGCCCTGCGCTGCTGAAACCTGGTCACTGTCAAGGCTGAGTCCCCAGGATGTTGACAGCGGAGAGATTACTCAGTGGCAAACTTTTGGCTTCTCCTTTAGCTTATAAGCAGAGCATGTTCCTGAGTGGCGCAGGGTCACCCTGATCTCTGATGACTCTCCTCCTCCTGCTCTCTCCCTCGTTCTCCCTCTCCTTGTCTGCGTATTTTTTTTTTTTTTTGTGATGTTATCTTTTCACTCTCCTCCCACTCACTGCTGTTCCCCGAAGCTGTCTCAGGGATGAACGCCTCATTGTTTTTGTCCTTGCAAGTGTGTGTTTTGGATGTGGATGTTAAGCAGCTTCACACTCTGTTTGACCTTTTTGTTTAAAAAAAAAAAAAGGGGTCATGTCTAGGCCAATCACACTGTTCCCAATTATACATTTGACTTTGAATACATCTAAATTCAGTTTCATTCATTATTAGAGACTGTTCCCAGTTCATTAGCATGTTTTACTTCCTTTCTCCCCTTTGTAAAATGAAGACAAAATCTTGTGTATGCGTCCTAGGCTACATCTGCACTACTACGTTTTGGTTTAAAAATAATATCTTTTGCTCGATTTACGCCTCGCGACCACACTACTCCGACGTTTTCGAGCCCCTAAAACGGAGACATTTGGAAACGCCACTGCCCCCGTTTTGGTTTGAAATCTCCGCGGTTGCTTTGTAGTCTGGACGGGCTCAAACGGAGAACCTTTGAAAATGATGATGCATGTTTTATCTGTTAGGTAGCTTACATACCTTTCAGTAACAGTTCCACCTCGTCGTTGGTCCAAGCTAATAAATCCCTGCTCTTACTTTTCACCATTGTTGTCTTTTCTTCAAAATTACTCGTACATCCATGATTTTCTACTGCAGAGTAACGTCAGACAATCTGCTTCCTGTTTACACCGGCATGCACATGCCCAGTGTGTGGGAATGGTCATGTGATATGTCTTGTCAGACGTGTTAATATGGACGGAGATTAGTTACTGCTACTGGAGCTAAAACTCTAGTGTGGACGGAGATCGTTTTTGTCTCAAAACACCATTTAAAAATGACAATGTAACAGTGTAGATGTAGCCTGACAGCTTCAACTTGTTGCTCTGAACTCTCAAAGGGAGTAGGAAAAGTTCAACTGTTACTACATCTCGTGCTCCTGTTTGAACATTTTATCTGGTATTTTACAAATATTATATTATGGCAATGCACAGTATGTATGACTTACACAGCACCATTTTGTTTTTGACAACTGCCAAGTTACTAATCAGCTGCCTTCCAGTTGTTACATGTTCTCTGAAGCTGTCTAGCGCCACATGTTGAGGTGCTACCCATCTGTTTACCCAGGTTGTGTCTGTTTATTTTTTTTATTCCGATCATGCACGCTACCGGGTTTCACACAAATCAAATGCACCTTCAGATGTCGTTTCTCCGCAGGGGGCTGAGTGATCGAGGAGGAGACGCAGCACCTCCTCATGAGGGCTCTAAAATTGATGTGCCCTTTTGGCTCTAGTGAGGGTGACCTTAAAAAAATCTGAAACACTCAGTGAGCGGCACAGCCACTGTCTCAACGCTGATCAATCTCAATCCTCCACTCAGCTCTCCTCCACGCTATTCAGGCTCTGGAGCAGTCAAATACCAAGAGCTCATGTGCTTAAATTCTTGTTATGTGCGGGCAGGTTGAAAGAATGCCACACAGCCGTGCAGTCAGATTGTGTGTGACTGTCTTGTGCATAACTACTATGTCAGATAGTGAGACAGCCCTGATGGAAAAAGAAAGCTATTAGAGATGATGTATGAAGTAGCAGATGGTCCCAGAATTCAAATGTGGCAGGCCCTGACTACGACTGACAAGCTACCAGTATCATCGAGTATCCTCGCAGACTTGGTGAGTAAGAATTCTGGGGGAAAAGAAGTCTCTTTCAAGCCAATGGAAAGGATGCAATCCAATCTTTTATCAACGGTGGGCTCAGGAACAACTATCACACTTTGGCTTGGCTTTGCATTTAGTTATTTGATAATTACTGTTGTCCCTGGCCATTTTTCATTAGCGTGTTGACCTTGGGGAGGTGCACGCACCATTGACATCTTAACTATAGACCGGAGCACGCTTGCATAATGCACATGCAGGGACACTCTGATCGCATTGTCTGCTGAGAGACAACTGGAGCGGAAAAGGCAGTGGAAGTTCAGGAAGCGTGGATAAAAAAATGAATGTGATGAAGGGCTGCAAGGGCAAGACGACCCCCCCCTTCCTCCATTTAAACGAGCGCGCGCGCGCACACACACACACACACACACACACACACACACACACACACACACACACACACACACACACACACACACTTCAAACGCCAGGACACACAGACATGCTCCCTATAGCCCATTACCTCAACCTGCATCTCCACCTCCCCCTGACCCTGTCATCCTCCCACCCTCCTCCCCTCTCCAACTCATTACTCCCTCACCACCTATCTGCCACCACTGTCCAGCCCTCCACCTGTTCTCTCCCCTTGTCTGGTTCCCGCTCGCTCCCCGCAGGCCGGCTCTCTGTTGATGTCAAGGCGGTCGGCCGCGGTGAGTAATTCTCCCAGTGATACCGGGCTCCTGACCTTTCATTGCACCTGAAGGAAAGAGGGATTTCTCTCCCTTCTCCTCACCGGCGTCACTCCTCATCGGCCGTGACGGCTCCCGGTGTATTCTGGGGGCCTGGCCCTGGACTGGGAGGAGGTTGATTGGGTGGGGTGCATGTGCTGTCAGGACACAGAGTGTCAAGCCTGACCCCCCCCCCAGGTGGCCTACAGGCTGACAGCAGACAGACCTGCTATTTGTTGCCTGAAACACCTCTGAGGAAGATGTCAGGTGGCATCCCAGCTGCACATCTGGGATGCCCCCGAGGCCTCTCTAGACTCCGCCTTCACTCCATCAACAACCTCCGTCCAAGACAGGAAACTCCAGTCTTCAGGACTTAAGATTTGCTTCGCTCGCATTGACAAAACTTGACTTTGACTTGGTATTCGAGACATGAGACTTGACTTAGACTTGAGACAGATAACTCGAAAGGACTTGAATATAGTACGAAGTAACATTTGCTTTTTTCAAGATATTGAGAAGTTACGTTACATAGTATGACTGGGTGATTTTTTTGCGCCATGTGCGCCAACCTGGCAACCTTCCAGAGCGCGGCAGACCAGCCGAGGACAACGCAGGAGGCAGCCGCCATGGAGGGGGTTAAGCCAACAAAAAAATACCATTTGGATTCAAGGATTATGTAGTCGATGAACGTTGTAAGAAGAGAACAGCAGTGTGCAAGGTCTGCAGCTCAAAAATCACCGACACCAACACAACATCTAACTTCATCCGTCACTACAAAACCCACAAAGAAAGGTACGTGAATGTGTCTTTTTTAGGAAAATTAATTGGCTGGGTAAATGTTAGCTAGAAAACAACTGTCTTTGTAAACTGATTTAAATGTGGAAACTGGGGGTAGATCCTCCGAATTTTGTATGATGTGACTTGTGACTTAAAGCAGGGACTTGACTTGCATGATTCTCACCACAGTGACTGAGACTTGCTTGTGACTTGCACATGTGTGACTTACTCCCACCTCGGACTGTAAATGTGACATACATCCTGTC
Organism: Sander lucioperca; assembly: GCF_008315115.2. Lineage (NCBI taxonomy): Eukaryota > Metazoa > Chordata > Actinopteri > Perciformes > Percidae > Sander > Sander lucioperca. The sequence continues at coordinate 4,131,522 of NC_050185.1, forward strand.
CATATGGTTGCCCTTATCTGGTGTGTGATGGAAAACCTTTTTCCATTATTAAATGCAGAGTCATCGGCCTAAAGATGAAGTCTGTTTAAAAAAACTCCTTCCCAAATGGTGAAATGATCGTCTACGCCACTTGACTGGAGTCATAATCTTGTGTTCCGTCTGAGCTCTCCTGACAGTCAGCATTGTGGTTCAGAAGGGGGGGGTTCTGTGGTTTGCCTTGAGAGAAAGGTGTTTGATTTCCAGCACAACCGCTATAGAAAACACAAAGCCAGCAAACACATTTGATAACACGACATCACATGGATGAATGGATGGGATTGCGAAAACCCAAGTCGAAACATGGACATGGAGGTGTACGGGGATCTATCAGTACAGTTCAAACAGGGGTTAGGGGACTCGACAGAGCTTGAGTGTAAGTCACAGTTATAAAAAAATGAACCGGGACTTAATTTGAGATCCTGTCTATGTCCTCCCCATCCGTCTTCTAGCCTTCAAAGCCTCTTTTCTGCAGCTTCTCTCTAATTTACACCGATCCAGAAGAATGGGTAATTGCTGACCAGAAAACAGGTTTATTTTGCTATCCTATTAAAAACACACATGGCGACGATGTCCTTCCTGTGCCGCCGCGCGATCACAGAGCCAGCACTAATGCTCTCGGCTTCACACGCTTGAACGCACACGTAGGGGTGGGAATCTCAAAATTAGAAGTGGGATCACACCGGTGGTATAACAAGCGACAGTTCCTCTCTTTTCTTTTTTTCAAAGAGGGTGTTGGTTGTTGTACAAGCCTGGTGTTCAGGAGTCCTAATTTCCTCATGGTCCCACAGTGCCAAACCCTTTGTCAGAGACTAGGGCTTTGTAGATATTTGTGTGCCTGGGGAGAACATTTTTTTCTGTATTATCATAATTATTATTCCTAACAACGGAGCTCACACAGGGACAGAAATGGGTCACAAATGGATTATCTATTTTGTGTTTGTTTGTTTTTTTGACACCACTTTCATTGCGTTCTATATTTAGATGTTGTAAGGGAGCGTTTCATTATTGTGCCTTTGATAAAGTGCACACCGCACAGGAACACTTTAAGTCATAAAATGAAGACACAGAAACTCTTCAGATTTGCAACTAGGTTTTACAGTGAAAAGTAAACTCGCTGAGGGAAAGATATTGACTTAGGAAAGACATCTATGTACAGCATATCTGGCCAAGTGTGTGCTGATTTGAGGAAAAACATGCAATACTCACTACAATTTGGTTCATAAAGAGCACTGTGTTATAAAGAAGTAATCTGCTCCTGTAAACAGCTTTCAGGCAAAAAGATGCATTTCTATAATAGAGGGTTTGGAAATTGTGACCATATATCATGATGCTCTTCTCCTACAGTGGAAGGTGGAGCATCCATGGGCCACACATACACACTGACACAGGAGGTAACACACTATTTTCACTGTAACCGAGCACTTTGTTTCGAGTTATTACAGTAAGATATCACATTTTGTTTAAATTTTAATCACATATATAGAGAATATAGATCTTTATTTAGCCCCACATCAGAAACTGGCCAGCTGATGAAGTTAAACGAACTATGTTACATACAATACTGGTAGGTATAAGTGATTGAAGCTTAGTCAAACCTGACTTTAAAGGACAATTCCGGTGCAAAACGAACATAGGGGTTAATAACAGATGTCTACCCACTCGATTGCTCTCTGGGACATGCTAATCAAATGTTTTTGTAGCTTGAAACAAGCTAGCGCAGACCGCTGATTAGCTTACAGCGCTAGTATTCGGGGCACAGGGAAAGTAAAAACAAATTGCTATTTATACTACTAAAAAGGCTCAAAATATCACCACACTTCAACAGTAGCATAATTAGGGTCCCTAAATGTTAACCGAAGCATTGAGAACTGTACAGACAGTTTATTAAAAAGATAGTTAGAAAGACAGTAGCTCCCAAGACGGCGGCTGCCTGTATACGAGAACACGACTGTCTTTATAATCTTTTTAATAAACTGTCTGTACACTTACAATGTTCTCAATGCTTCGGTTAACATGTGGGGACCCTCATTATGCTACTGTTGAAGTGTGGTGATATTTTGAGCCTTTTTAGTGGTATAAATAGAGATTTGTTTTTACTTTCCCTGTGCCCCGAGCTAATCAGTGGTCCGCGCTAGCTTGTTTCAAGCTCCAAACACATTCGATTAGCATGAAAACATGTCCCAGAGAGCGATTGAGTGGGTACACATCTGTTATTAACCCCTAGGTTCATTTTGCGCCGGAATTGTCCTTTAACAGACTTTTTTTTTGGCCATTTGGAGGCAGCAGAAACAAGCTGTGAACACTGAACATTGAAGTCATCGCACGTCACATTGAAATTATACACAGTACACACAGTACGTCATTTCTACCGCTTGTGGTCTCTCAGTCAAAACAATGACGTCGTGAAGTACTGTGGGATCATGGGAGTTGTTGTCTTCATTGTTAAATAACCACCATTGGCGACGACAAAAATAAATGACTCAGGCAGAAATAACGTTCACGGACGAGTTCATGTGATCAAGTTGATTCAGTGGTGGAATGAGACTAAGTACATTTACTCAAGTACTGTACAAATGTTGAAGTACTTGTACTTTACTTGAGTCTTTTCTTTTCATGCCACTTTCTACTTCTACTCGGCTACATTTCAGAGAGGAATATTGTACTTTTTACTCCACTACATTCATCTGACAGCTTTAGTTACTAGTTACTTTACACATTAAGATTTTTGCACACAAAATACAGATTATAGAATCTGATGTTTTCTTATAAATTAAACCCCCCAGCAATATAACAGCCTACAAGTACAGCTGAAATGATAACACAAAGTTGATTGACAGAAGTGTTTGGATCGTTTCCAGTTTCCAAAATGTGTCTGCATTGAGTACTTTTACTTTTAATACTTTAAGTACATTTCCCTGATACTTACATACTTTTACTTAAGTAGCGTTTTCAATGCAGGACTTTGACTTGTAACAGAGGATTTTTTTTTACAGTGTGGTATTAGTACTTTTACTTAAAGGGATCTGAATACTTCTTCCACCACTGCACTTTATTCATCAGCACAAGCGCACCACTAAATAAACACCAGCCTTACAGTGTTTTGCCATCTGACAGTCGTAACTCCTTTTATGACTCCCACAGACACACACAGTGGAGTGTGGGTAATTAGCCTGGCTGTCAGCACACCAGTGGGAATGAAAGGGCACATCATGGCCCCTGGGTCACGCCAGACCAAAGGTCACTTAAGGGCCAACGGTGTGACCGGTGAGCACACAATCATCTGAGCACGTATAAACTGACACAATGAAAGTCTGCCGAGCCTCATTACATTTTTCTCAGTGTGTCTTTTGACTTTAACGACCTACGGTGACACAGTAGATTATGTAAAAGAAGAGTAAACAGCGGCCTTGGAGAGGCGGAGATGAGGTCTGGCTTGCCCTCTCCTCTTTGCTACATTACTGTAAGGTTGAAGGGTGAATGTGGCCCCGGGGACACGAGCCAGCAGATGAGAGGTGATGGGCTTACCGAGAGTGACATTAAAGATAGGAATGACATCGAGTGTGGCACTGCTGTGCCCTGTGGCGAGCCACCACATGGAGACGTTGTCAGCATGATCTGACTTAGCCCCCCAAAATGCAGTGGAATCCCCCCCCCCCACACACACACACACACACACACACACACACACACACACACACACACACACACATCCCACGCTACACACAGACAGACATATCTCTTACACATGTCAACTGCATCTCATGTCAAGTGACAGTAAACAAGATCTGCCACCTTCCAGATGTGGATGTGCTGTTTTTGCCTTGGGGCAGATTTAGTTGCATGAGATCTATATGAAATACACAATATATCTTCTTCTATTTGTTTTTTTTATAGGGATATTCTATTTTATTTTAGCATTGGGAGCATTAAAGCTAAATCCCCAATGCTACATTTAAAATGATATGTATGTCTGACTGAGCTATTTAGCCATATCTAAGCTGAATGTGTCAAGGATGAGCGGAGGTGTCTTACTGTATCGGCAGTGTTCAAGAAAATAGATTTCATCTCCTATGAGAGCAAAACAGGGGGGGGGTATGAGTTACTGTTGTTGGGGTGAGTAGCTGCATCACCTGGTAAGCTCTCAGTATCAGCAAGCCTCAAAATCCAATTATCTTATTCAGACATGGCACAATGACCTTTGACTTAACATTCAAATGGTCAATTTCAGTAGAACTCAGAACCACAGGAGGCAGGAGAAATTGTCTTTCCCTTTTTGCTGAAAGCTTATCTCGAACTGTACTAGATTCTTTTTTCATAAGAGATGTGTTTCGTGTCCTACATAAGTCATCAGAACTACAACTCCCAAGGAGAATGGAGATCAGATAGCGGGGTCCGGCAACAAGGACAGCCGAGCCATTTAAAGGTGACATTTCAGTCAACGCAGCAGCAGATGCTGCCAATCTATCTTTTCCTCGGCTCTATCTGCCGCCCTCCTTTTTACAGCCCTATCTCTTTCTCTCTCTACGCCTCTCTTTCGGCTTTCTTTTTCCTCTCCTCCTCCTCCTCCTCTTCCTCATTTTGCTTCTCCATCTCCCCACCCCCCGCACACACACACCTCTCCCTCCTCCTTTCACCATCCCCCGCTCTGTGACGTGCTGACGAGGCAGCAAGGAGGAAGCGCTGTAATAAAAGGAAGAGCTAATGAAAGGTTGAGCGGGTTCAACGTACCCACATACCTTTGCCGGACAAGGGGAAGAGAGGTCAATTGTTCCAAGGGGACAAACCGTTTCACTTTTTGACTTGGGGGGGGGTGTTTGTGGTGTGTGTGTGTGTGTGTGTGTGTGTGTGTGTGTGTGTGTGTGTGTGTGTGTGTGTGTGTATATGTGTTTTAAAGTTTAAAAAGGTCGCAGGAAAGGACAGCAGGGTCGTAGCCTCTGGGCTGAGACTCCCGAGAGTCCCGGGGTCAGGGGGTCAGCGCAGGAATGCTGGGTAAACGGTAGGTTGGGAGCAAAGGGTCAAAGGTGTGGTCTCCATCCCTCCCGTTTGGATGAAGATCTCTGAGTAAATGGGAGTTGTACTCTGAGACTAGAGGTCAGACTGTACCTGGAGCAGCAGCAGCAGCAGCAGCAGGTTCAGGCTGAAGGTGTAACTTTGTGATTTAATATTCTAATTACTCACAGTGGAAGGCATGTAATGGGAACTGATGAATCATATTATATTCACACTGTCGGAAGAAGAATCATGGCATTTAATTAACCTTTTCAAGAACAACTGTTGCTGCGTTGTATAAAATGTATCCAAGTAATATAAGATCCCATGGCAGCCGTTCTCAAAAAGTAGTCTTGCATAACACTGTAATATCACAAGACTGAAGGGATACTCAGTCATTAAAAATGAAAAAAAAAAAAAAACGTAGTATAATATTTAACATTATGAAAGAAAAAGCTACACTTTATTAGTTTCCTTACATTTGTGTTGACATTGCTGATAATAAGCGTTGATATTAACAGTGTAGAACTCAGCTCTGATGACAGATGAGATGAGCTCAGAGCCACTTGGAAATCAGCAGGTGTGACACTGCCATCTGCAGGAGCAATACACAACAGTCAGTGTAATATCAGCATTGATGAGAAGGGTCCAGCTGCGGCTTGCGGCCGCTCACGCCACGCCCCCGTCCGCTCACGCCACGCCCCATCCGCTCACGACACGCCCCCCTGCCGCTCACGCCACGTCCGACTTACAGCTTCATATTGCCAGTGAGTACCAGGTAAGCTACTGATAATAGAGTTATTTAGCCCGGCTTGTTTAAAATTAATATTAGGCTACTATCTACAGCTATTGATGTTGATGTTGATGTTGATGATAGCTTATAGTTAACAGGGTGTGTTAAAAGTATGCTAAAGTTAGCTGTGTCAGTGTATGCTAACGTTAGTTAGTGTGTGTGTGTGTGTGTGTGTGTGTGTGTGTTTGAGTGAGGTACTTCAGATGATAGTTTTTATTAAATGAAATATGACAGAGTTTCAGAAACACTACAAAGTGACATAGTCACTTTAATGTAATTTGAGTTATTGAGAATTGGCTACATTCAAAAGTTAAAGCTTCTTTTACTAACATTGTGTTGTATATATCATTTCTTCCTCTTCTCTTCAGTCTGTTCTGCCAGAGCACAATGATCCTCAGTTGGTACCGACCTGTGATTCACAGTACAAGTGTCCCCTTTGTGAAAAGAAGGGAGACTTGTGTAAGCTGGTCCCTCATTTACAGGGCCACAAGGGAAACACAGTTAAACATGCAGGTATTTTTTTTTAAAAAACATACAATGTGATATTAAATATCTCATGTTTTATTGAAATAACTGACTGCAAATTGTGGTATCGCCTCATAACTGTGGTGAACAGTGAATGAAATTTAAGACCTACACATTAAAGTACAGCAAAATGCAGTGTCACAATAGTAGTTGTAAAGTTAATAAATGTATTCAAATTGAATAAAAGCAACAGAGTAATATAATAATAGTAAAAATAATAATGCGGTCTGGCATATCTGGCTTCATTATTATTGCTACATGATCAGATGTATTTTAAACATCAGAAGAAACAGAACTGATTACTTTGTATGTACACCCTGACACATGCTCCCCAGGACATTTACTTTGTCATTGAACTTTTAACAAATAGCTCTGAGCATCTGAAAAAGGAAAATTAGATTTATGTAACAAATAAATAATACAATTACTATTCTTTTTATGTAACAAAGGGGTGTGAAAAAATAATTTAATATGTACTTGCTGCATTTATTTACTCTCTTTTTCTCTTTTAGTGCTTCAATCTAGAGAGAGCCTTCTACTCAAATGTATTGTGACCAGCCCAGGAAAAGGAGAACACACACAGACAGTAGTTGCATTACCAGGACCTACCCATGCAACAAACACAGCTGCTGTCACCCACCTTTTTGTGTCCTCCAATAAGCTGGGACTTTGCTGTGACCCTAGAGACTCCCTGAGCTATGTGTGCACCAAACGTTGTGTCAATCCATCCAGTAGATTTTGAAATATTTGGATAAGTGAAAACTTTAAGAGAGACGGGAATTCCTGAGAGAAGAACAGGTTCATCTTCTCAGACCAGAGGTCAACCCGAAGAGAGATGGTGAAAAAGATTGTTCATTGATCACCAGGGTACCAAAAACTCTAAAATACGTACATAAGGTTGTTCGGAACACAACAATTACTCTCACAAAATAAGGAGGGTTTGATGGAGAACAGATGAATAAGATGAAGAAAAACTACAAGAAGGCAAATCCCTACCCAGCCCCATTCATGTCAATCTAACATGTCCTCTCATATATTTACATCCACATCTTCATGGTTGACTCAGTGTTCAGCACTTTTACTGCAGGAATGTTCTTGTTTCAAACCAGCGGGGGTCTTTCTGTGTTCAGCAGCATGTGTTTGCATGTGGTTGTGTTTACTTACAGTACAGTCACGATCTCTCCCATGTCCGTGTGGGTTTCCTTCCTTCCTCCCACAGTCCAGACATGTTGAACAGGTGAAACATTGAATCTAAACAGTCTGTAGCTGTGAAGCCTATCCGGCTTCACTTCTCTTCTCCTAAATAGTGTTATAGCTCATTAGTATATAAGTCAAAATGTTATCACAATATAATTATATTATGTTTATTACTGTGATTTCACCAGTGCATAATCATCAGAATCAGAGAATTCGGTCCTTCCCCTTCATTTATTTATTATCCTAGTTGTGCACAATATATTATCTTGTGCAAAACAAGAATAGACAGGTACAGGTACGGATTTACCTACAGTATGTACCTTTGGAGCCTAATAATTACAGTAAACTAACCAATTATTATCATCTCCAGGAGCCTGGTTGACTGAAACGTTTTTACAGCAGAATGAGAATAAACCCAAAGTTATATTATTTAGTCCAAAGCATAAAACCTATCTGCTTTATTTTGTCTTGTCAAGTAGTTTTAATCAGGCAGTCCTGCCTTATTTCCTGACTCTTAACAATTTTCTGTGTTTGACCTAGAGAAAGTTAACAGGCTCTGTCTATTGACTCTCTATTGATTGATATTCTTGCTAACTTCACCTTAAAAAAACACTTACTTGTTGGCTTTTAACTGTGCCAAACATGTTCTTCTAAGCCTTACTGTAAGTAATCTGCTGTTTGTGACATACATACCATATGTTTTGATTTTGAATAAAATGTTATTAGCAACAAATTCTCATTCAAGTCAATTTTATTTATAGTATAAAATAACAAGAGTTATCTCAAGACACTTTACAGATAGAGTAGGTCTAGACCACATTCTATAATTTACAAAGACCAACAATTCCAGTAATTCCCCCAAGAGCAAGCATTTAGTGCGACAGTAGCGAGGAAAAACTCCCTTAACTAAGGCATTGTCCCCCTGTTTCTTTCCCATTGCCAAATAATCCTGTTATTTCCTTCCTCCTGTCACCAATATCTTCTTCTTCCTCCACTTCTGACCCCACATCTTTAAAACAAAGTCAAATGCATACATTTCCAAGCATCTATGCAGTGGTGAGATGGATTGAAATTATACTACGGATATAGATTTTTTTTTAAATACATATTTGAAGTTTTGTTGTTTGTATTATAAATTAGCAAATAAAAAAAACTAATCCAATACAACATGAACTGATGATTGTTGTTTGCAGTTCAATGTATTATGTATTAGCAAATTAAAAAAACGAATCCAATACAATATGAACTGACATTCTATAGTTCCACCCCAAACTGGCTTTTATTTTGAAGGCGAAGAAAATAAGGGGCGTGACGTGAGCGGGGGGCGTGGCGTGAGCGGGGGCAAGCCGCAGCTGGACCATATTGGCATTGATAGACACTGTACTTTCCACACTTTAAGGAAATGATACAATGTTGAATGCAATGATTAAGATCAGAGCAGTAAGGCTCTGGTAGAAGTGAGTGGACTTGTGTGAACCAAAGGGATGAGTAGTGCTAGTTTAATCAGACTACAGTACATTTATGCCCTGAGAGTTGCCTACAGTAGTGATTGTTCTCCGTGTATAAAAGGCTCCTCACTCACTCTGCATAATTCCGAAGAAGAGCATCACAGTAAATAGCTCAAATGTGACATGTACTGTTAAAAAAATTTGAAAATAGGGCATGAGATATTGTGATGTTATACTGTGAGGCTTGTTTCCTACCTGTGCTTCAGTCTCATCTGGACACAAAAGACAACAGAGACTATTTTTGTCATTGCTGATTATTAGGTTGGAACATTTGAGGATTAAAGTATGGCCTGCTGAGTCTGTGAAATGTTGTGCTTCTGTCCAGTCCTAGTAGAGGGCAGTACACCGGCACACTGTTCACACATGATATGGCCAAAAGAAAAAAAGATCTCTATATGATGAATACATAGACAGTTATAGAAATGGACAAAGCAACGCCGTAGACTTCCACAGAGACCAGTGAAGTCTATTAGAAGCACTTTTCCGGTGATGGCTGAACGTTACTGCGCAGCCTCCAACTGAGAGAGACGACGTAGATGTGACGTGAGCAACCTGTCTGAAAGTTGGAAGTCTTCTGGTAGCTGTGCCAAGAGAAATCTCAATCATTCCCAATCTAGCAGAGACGGAGAGCGTGAGTAGGAGCGGTCCATGAGCATAGGAGCAGGAACAACTTTTGGTAAGTATTCTGATTAATTATTTTGTCATTTTGACTGTATGCCTCCACGTCCCTCCCGATTTGTCTACTATGCAACAGTAAGTCGCGTGGTTATGACACAATCGTTAGCCTATTTTTACAAAAACGTCTGCTACGGAGCCATAACGTGAGATACAAAGTAATGGAGCCTTTTATACATTGCCGTGTTTCTTTAGAAATAAACAATGGAAAAAATAGAATCTTTAAACGCTTCAGATGTAAAGTTATTCTCTGTCAAAGTGACGCCAAAATGAATGGCAGTCAATGGAATGCTAGCAGAAGGTGATGGCTTGTTAGCCTATGAACCTCCCCATAGGAGGTACGCTTTTCGGATGCTCGCTTACCCCCCTGGATGAAACTGGTTTACCATTTCCAATGGAGGAGTGTTGCCATTGCAGGTATCCTTTGATGCTCCCAGCTATAACAAAGCAATGAAAAAAATAAGTATTGTTGACTTGTACACAAACACAAGGACAGCGTTTCCTGTTCACTTCAATTCTAACACACCGTTTGAGCAGAGGTACCCAGTGATTGCATCAGTGTCTCTGTGTCCCAACCAGCAGCGGCAGATAGCCGCCCGCCAAGAGTCAGGGTGTGTCCAAGGTTTCTGCCTGAAAGGAAGTTTTTCCTCGCCACTGTCGCACCAAATGCTTGCTTGTGGGAAATTGTTGGGTCTTTGTAAATTATAGTGTGGTCTAGACCTAATCGGTCCGTAAAGTGTCCTGAGATAACTCCTATAGTGATTTGACACTATCACTAATATTTTATTGAATTGCATTGATCTCAATGAGGAAGTCCACAAACATTGCTCTTCTTTATTTTGGCTTTGTTGAATCATTTCCTCCAATGTTAGCAGTGTTACCATGGATTTTACAACTCAGCATGTGCCACAACAGACCAGGATTTCCACACCAGCTGTGTTGTCACACAGTACCTCTGACTGGGACAGATGTTCTGCAGCAGCAGCAGCCATAACATATTAATTATCGTCACTGTCGGGTGGAAACCTTGTTTGTTCAAAACAGTTGTTTTCCGGGAATGAAAAAAATGATTTAAAAACGTTTTATTGAGCTATTAACCTCAGACGAAGTCCGCCGCCTCGTCACTGTTTAAATATTGGTAAAACCCACAGACAGACGCAAAGGGCAACCAATAGCATTGATTTATGAGAAGAAGAAAAAAGACAAAATATGGAGATACAAGGTTTCTGCCCAAAAGCGAAAATATGCAGCCATACATAAGCGTTGTAATATGCTGGAGCACTAATAAACTACTTAGAGCAGAGATCTTCAACAGGGGGTGCGTGATCCCTAGGGGGTCCTCAGAGTTACTACAGGGGGGCCGCAAACTTGTTTGATATTTATTTGAAAGTTGTTTTTTCTTTTTCAAAAAATTTAAATATGTCTGAAAACATATACTAACATGAATCCAACATATTATTAGCAAAGATGAATCAGCCTATTTGTGCAAAAAAAACAAAAAAAACATTCAATTTACACAACATTGATGATGCGCTTACTAAATAAGGTATGCCATTATGGTAGCCAGTCACACGTACAAGTTCACTGTGCCTTCCACATGTATGTTTAACATTAAAACATGATGTATAGATAATATATAAATATCCATCATCCATCCATCCATTTTCATCCTTGGCCCATGTTAATATGCAACTAAATGTTTATACAATATCTGTGGTAGGGGCTCCCTGCTCTGTCTCTTTCAGCTAAGGGGTCCTTGTACTATGAAAAGGTTGAAGACCCTTGACTTAGAGGATTGTGACTAAAGGCAGATGAGCTACAATGGACCTGCGATGAAAGGTAATGTAAAGAAACAACCACTGCCACCACTCAGGTGCTCTTGAGCAAGGCACCTAATCACTAGCCTACTTGATGTTCCACTTCCAGGATTGCTCCGTTGCCGATGGAAATTCCGCCGGATTTCACTCATTTAGGCTGGATGTCTGTTCCCTTGGGCTTCCTTTGTGTTGGCGTTCTAAACTCTGGTGGATTTCTGAGGACTATGGTTAACTGCTCCTCAGATCTCTGCAGGGTAAATCCAGACAGCTAGCTAGACTATCTGTCCAATCGGAGTTTTCTCTCGCATGACTAAAACTACTTTTGAACGTACACATGTTCCACCAAAACAAGTTCCTTCCCGAGGCTATTTTTCTCCCATCCCAGAATGCTGTGTGGACTAGCCAGACCCTCCTCAGCAGCGCCACGGTGGAGGAAGGTCTGGCAAAGCGAGACTACTTAATCCCCAACTGCCCAGTGGCCAGCAGATCAGACTGTGGTTGTACTGGGAAGCGTACAACAGGGAGTGTGAAACAGGATGCTCCTGAGAAAAAACGCTCAGTGAACTGACGCTTGACAAAAAAAGAAAGAAAATAAAACTAATTAGGTTTCCACCAAGAATTTGGGTGTCATATATTCATATCAGACTGCATTACTAGCTTGCAATAAACAAATTTCTTAGCTAGATGTAGCTATCTTAGATGTAAAAATATTAGAATAAAAATGATTTAAAGTTTTTTATAATAATTAAAAAAAAACTAATATGCAATTCACAATAATAATAAAAAAAATTCTACAAAAAGAATCATGAATCTAATTTCATTTCAAATTTCCTTAAAGGGGCACTCCAGTATTTTTACACATGAAGTTATCTTCATTCATTGTTCGGCGCATTACTCAGCCTGTGAAAACATTTGAATAATGTCATCATCATCATCATCAGATGCTTTTAGTTTGCATTATGGGACGTGTAGTATCTGGCATTTGTGAATTTTGACACATTAGGGAGTAAAAGTCCAGGTATCTCATCCTCTGTTGCTTCGGTTTTGACCTTTTTATATTATTATTTAAATGCGCCCCTTGTGGGTCTCTAAACCTTATGAAAGTGCAATGCTATATAGCTGGAGTACCCCTTTAATCACCTATAGCCAATAGAAATGTAAGTTTTTACTGGCATTGATAAATGTAAAACTAATTAAATCACCTTGCTGCAGTAAACACAGTTTGAAATGTAAGTTGCACTGTTGGATAATTAACAGTAAGATAAAATATCTCAGTAACATCTTTGGTTCTTATTACCAGAGACATATTGTTCTCATTCTCTGACCTAATTCTGTAGCCGAGCTCTGATCACAACAACATGAAAGGTCATCTTTATCTCTGGATGAGAGACAGAAAGACAGCGGGGCAGGAGAAGGTGTAGACAGGACCGGGGGAGAAGGGGTGAACGAACAGAGGGGGAGAACGGGCTTTCAAGAAGAGATTAACATTGACCCTGACATCGATAATAATTGTAATAATGTTATTTTTAGAAGCCTGTTCACTGGGACCACCGACTGGAGAGAATAAGAACTGAGAAGCAATGACTGTAATAAGAGGTTTGCATTCAGAGTTTTATGGGATTTTAAGTGAAACACAGACATTTCCTGAAGTACCACTACTAAAAGAACACCTTCATGTTTCTGCAGCTTCCCTCTGGAAACACACGCGGTTTGAAAAGGCTCAATCGCTGTAATACTGTGAGATAGATATTATCTAATCTATGTCCATGACCTTCCACTTCCGCGTTTACTGGTTTAAAGAAATGCCAATTAACTAGAGCACGTTTTTCTCCCATCCCTGAATGCTGTGTGGACTAGCTAGACCAGCACGGTGGAGGAAGGTCTGGTAAAGCGAGACTAATATTATCTGTCTGTCTAATAGGGATGTAACGATGCATCGTGAGTCGGTTTAAAATTGATATAAATGTGTAAATATTACAACCGGTTTTAGATAAAAAATGAATCACAATGCAATTTTTTAAACAGCCTAATCTACTTTTGATTTCACTGGTTTGACTTCAGACGTCACTATGTGTTCTTACTGTAGCTTATTTATAGGAAGACACTTCTTTTCTATTTATTTAGTTATTTTAAAGTGGGATTTGTTTTAAAAATCCAATAATTATTATTATTTTTTAATTGTTATTTAAGATAAAATACAACGTTTTACACAGTTTATATAAAGCAATAATTTCCAGGCATTTGTCTGCAGCTCATTCTGTTAAAGAAATCGTGAGAAAATCGCATCGTCAACTTAAAATAATCTATCTATCTATCTATCTATGAAGACATTTTCCAGTTTATTCATCATAATGCAATGCATTTACTCTAACTGTAAAATCCTTACATACATTTAGGATCAATGGAAAACGTAGGATTAAAAGTATTCCTGTAGTACAAACTGTATTATGCAGACCTTGGCTTCATTGTGTCCCGTCAGACACGTACCAAACACATTTCATAACATGTGACCAAAACCTTAAAGGATATTTGTTTTGTTCTCAGTCCCCAGAACTTTAACCTCACTTAGTGATTACTTAATCTCCATCAGGTCATTAACATAATCATTTCAGACACATGCCAAACAAAGCCAGCCTGTGTTTGTTTATTGTCTTGTTGTCACGGGTGGCCTGGCTCTTCCTGAGGCCCCTGTTGGACAGCGATGGCTCACTGCATCTATTGGATTATGTCAGGGATTTGAAACTAGGATTAGGCCATTGGGCCGTGGACAGCACGGGGGCTGCATGAGCTTTTGCATCACAGGAGGTGTGTTAGGGTTCAGTGTGTATGTGTCTGTGTGTGTGTCTGTGTGTGTGTGTGTTTGAGCGGGAGGGTGGTGTGTGTGTGTGTGTGTGTGTGTGTGTGTGTGTGTGTGTGTGTGTGTGTGTGTGTGTGTGTGTCTGTGAAAGTGTGTTTACACATCTCAGAGGCTCACAGTGCGCTGCATTGTCTTTGGCACGGACCTGCAAACATGAACCTGTTCTGCTTCACACTGGTAAGATCTTTCACAATTGCTGTACATTTTGTTTTTAGGGTTGTGTGTATCCGGAGCACTTGTTTAGTCTCTGTCGCCAGAGGAAACTCAGCGTGCTGCTGTGGGAGCGACTGCTGATGTTATTAGTGTTGACAAGGATCTGAAATGGTCTCTCTGGGGAACGAGACAAAACTGCAAACAACTTTCCCTCTTTGTAAGATTCATTAGATCCCTTAGATGGTACTCTTCCTTTGCTGTGCTTGGTTTTTTTCTGCCTACTTACAACTGTATGTGTAATATCTTCTTATTAGTGTAATTACAGTAATTATATAATGGTATAATAATCCTGCTGACATGACAATCATTAGGGCTGGGTATGGCCAATTCGATATCAATTAGCTTAGGGACATTTCAGTTACAATACCAATTTAGCTTGGATATAAAAGAGATTCTCAGAGAACTTAGGCTGTAAATTGTACAAGTAAAAAGCAACCCTCAAATACTTTTTATAATGCACCAGGTTATTAAGGATTGACCCGCAGAACGTTTGTGGTGGGTTATAAAGGCTGTATTAAAAGATCAATTTCAGGATTTCATAAATCCATATTAGATCACTCCGACAAAGATGGATTTTAATCAGAGAATTGATTACTTTAACCCAGCCCTACTAAACATAGTCAGTGTAGTGCAGTACTAATTCCTGAATTTCTTATGAGATGTTAGGAAGGATTACAGTTTTTCCTCAATCGCTTTGGCACATTTACTGAAACAAACTTTCAATTTTCAATCCTCACACCACGTGGTACATTCAGCACATCACTATGTGACTTGCAAAAGGTCACATAGTGATCAAAATAATTAACTCCTGTTTCAAATGTAAATAAATCCATCAATGAATAAATCATTGCCATCAAAACAAAAGGTTCCTTTATCATTGCTTAGACCAGGGGTGTGCACATTTTTTTTTAAAGAGTGCCAGATTTGATAATGTGAAGATGCCCGGACGCCAATGGTCCCTTCTGACTTCTTTTTTTTTAACCAGAAAAGTTACATACAAATGCACTGACCTATAACAATTTTTATTTTCATTGTCACAATAATATTTTTTTTTAAATGGCAATGTAACCAAATCAACCCAGGCATGAACAAATCTAAAAAAATCAACAAAAAAAAAAAAAAATTCTGCCTTACTTTTACATCTGTAGTCAGATAACTGGACTGACTACAGATTCTACAGATTCCTTATGGAATACCTTAAACTTGAAGTTGATAAATATCTTAACCTCATGTTCATTTTAAACATGATTTATTATGCGTAATGCAAAGTTTTTTTTAAACATTTAAGCTTACAAAATATGACTCTTGCTCTAGTCTTTTACAAACCGAGGCTGCGGGCCGTATGAAATCTGGCCACGGGCCAGGATTGCCTGGACTTTGGACATGTCTGGCTTAGACTTGGACAGTCAAAATGCAAAGACATCTTGTCAAATGTCATCTAGTGTATTCTAAAATGGTGATCATTGCCCACTCTGTCATATTGTCCAGTTAGCCAACATTGTATAATTTGGCAGCTGAATAGTATTGATGTCAGCTACAGCACACACTATACTTTCTCATTGTATTTACACACCAGCCAACCACACATACACCAAGGAAGCTTGTACAGAGAAAAACATATACAACAGCAACATGATCAGGAACTGTTGTACAAGATGTGTAAAAAAAAAAAAAAAAGAAAATATTCGGCAAATATATCGACCTCAAGGGTCATCCAATCTGTCCTCTCTGTCTGGCCACAACATTTTATCGATATCACACCTGATATCGTCCTTTACAATGCAAAAAGGGAAAAATCTTTTGGCAAAACGCAGCCCCAACCCCCCCCCCAAAAAAAACTGCTGTGATATCCTCACCTGAAAATTGTTAAATTGAAGTTTATTCATCTGAAAACATTTACAACAAAATCACATACCTATTATGTATCTAATATATGTGACAGGTTATTGTGATTGTTGGTTGCTCTATTTTGCATGTAGGGATTTACACAATGAACATGTGTATAATTGCATTTGAGAAAAATATGATTCAAAAGCAAATTAATGCAAACTGTTTTGATCTGCGATTGAGGCTTTCTCAATGCTTTTTGTGCCAAAGCAATGACAAATGACTATAGCCATGTGAACAACTGACCTAATGTTCATATAAATAGTCATATAGTTTGACAAAGTTTAATAGTCATTCGACGATTGTGCCAAAGCGATTGAGAAAAACTGTAAAATATGCATCTGATTGGTCTTAATTGTGACACAACTCAACAATGTGATAATGAAATTTAACACGAAGAGAATCAATGCTAATTGAGTACGATTTCAGGATTATCACACCAGTAGTTGCAATTTGTTAACATGATAATGGTGTGTTGTTGGAAGGGATTCCATTTACAGCTGTAACACTGCTGTATATGTTTTTTGATTTTGATATTTGATTGTTAGCAACAATTTATAGCAGTAGCTGTTACATAATACCACACTCCTCTTCCACTAAGTGCCAGCTTTGGGGCTTTACTCCCAGGTAAGATCCTAAAGTTAGCACACAACACACAAACACTACAAAATGCCATCAAAACTATGACACATTTACATATCTGGTCTTATTAGTTATGGTTGAAAAACTGTATAAATATATGTAATTTAATATGAGGAAGGATATTAACATTTATAAAACTGCAAACTTCCCAAAATGTGGACACACACACACACACACACACACACACACACACACACAAAATTGGGCTTGTTACCCATCGGTCCCACCCTGTTCTGCACATAAACTAATAGTGTCTGTTGACCAAACACCGAGCAGTTTGTATTAGAGATGCTCCGATACCATTTTTGCTTCCAGATACCAATTCTGATACCTGAACTTGCGTTACAGAGTACCGATCCACTACCACTGTGTCATATATACAGCTGTATACTACTCTCCCTGTATGGATGTGATATGATTTCTATCTTTGTTATACGGCCTGGCTCAGGTTAAACTCTTTGTGAAACATGAACAAACACCAACAATGAACACCGTAGAACTTTATTTTACGATCCAGTTTGCCAGTCAGTCATAACGGAAAAAGAACTTAAACAAAGTACTTTAAAGTAATTATTCTTGGGGGCTAAATAACGTGGTATCGGATCGGTGTGTAAACTCCAGTACTTTCAGATACCGATACCAGCATTTTAGGCGTATCGTGGCTTTTCAGATACCAGTATCGGTGTCATAACATTTCTAGTTTGAATCAGAAGCAGAGTTTGGCCTGAGTTAGAGTTTATAGCAAGGATTTTACTCTGTAAAATGTTTGAATACATATCATACTTTAGTTGTTTAATTATATTAGTGTAGTGTATTAGGCTACATTTTATTGCCCTTCAATATGATCTAGATGTTGCTCAAAGCCTTCTCTACAGTTAGTTTTTACCTAAAAACTATCACATTTTAAAACATTTAGTCCACAATAATATAATATCAGAAGAGCCTTAAATGTAATGGCTGTAATGTGTGTATTATGGTAGAATGTACATTTTCTTTCCATGCCATTAAAACTTAATTTGACACTCCACGTGAACAAGGTAGAGCTATTATAAATGAAATCTGTATCTTCGCTGTGTTTGATCATCCTACGTTCCCAAGGACTTGGAGCTCAGTTTGAATCCATTTCAACATACTGCTCCCAGTGCTTCTCACAGAATACATAATCCAGCATTTTCTTCTCACATGGCCAGACATTTTGACCAGATCAATGTGTCCATGGCAGACTGCTGACCTGCACTACCCTCGCACTGAGACGTGTGATGAATATTGATTGTACGCGTTTGAGTGACGAGCTGTACATGCAGAATAATTACACCATGCGGTGTAGAACTAGTACTGGAAGGCTTTTCATGGATTTTGTATTGTGTAGTCGGGCTGATGATTGATTCAGGACAACTCCTCCTTGATGAGCCTCAACACTAGGATATATTTAGTCTAGGAGTTTGAACAGAGCCAATCAGTGTACTGTAGTATTTAAACTAGGCTGCTGTCACCATGCAGACTGTTTTCTTTCTCTCCAGGAGGGCTCCACAGAAAGCATATATGAACCACCCCACAGCCAAACACTCGTCCAGGACGTCCATCCCAAGTACCAGAGCAGCCCTTCTCTCCACAGGTGTAAGACTGAATGGGGAGGCTCAGATCCATCCATCCATTCTGTAAGAATTTTATGTTCATTTTAGTCTATACGACGTTACACTTCCGGGATTGCTCTCGTTCTGCCGGGAAATTCCGCCGGATTTCACTCTTTTCAGCCAGGTGTCCGTTACCTTGGGCTTTCTTTGTGTTGGCATTTTAAACTGCGGTGGATTTCTGAGGACTATGGTTAACTGCTCCTCAGATCTCTGCAGGGTAAATCCAGACAGCTAGCTAGACTATCTGTCCTATCAGAGTTTTCTGTTGCACAACTAAAACAACCTTTGAACGTACAAAAGTTCCACCAAACCAAGTTCCTTCCTGAGACTATTTTGCAGAGGCACCGTGAAAGAAATGCCAATAAACCAGAGCACGTTATTCTCCCATCCCAGAATGCTGTGTGGACTAGCCAGACTGGCAAAGCGAGACTGTACGTTCATTCAGACCAAGACTTGATCAAACACTGATGAGTGTTTAGTGGGCACTTTTTTTAAACGTTCAACCAATCTGAAACCGCTGAGATTGGAGACTTGTGTGACAATCCTCAGATCACTAACTGGCTACACATAGAAAGTCTGTGTGATACAGGATGAAAGCCTGCTCTGCACAAAACCAAGGGTCAACCTCTGGAACCCAGACAGAGCTGTAACTGTGGTGATGCTCACTGTTAGAGCACCTCTCTTAAGACGCCTACACATAAGTGATTTGCTCTCTGCGCACCGCTAGGTAGGGCACAGAGCAAAGCACAGAGAGCAAAGTGCAGCGCAAATAATCGTTACCGAGGGTGGCAAGGAAGCTATTTCTCGTTGCTAGGTAAGTAAAGCTGTTATCTCATTAGTTGTGCTTTCGAAAAGGTCAGCGGCAACTAGGTCAAAGTTGAAACAATTTGAACTTTGAGCGCAGCGCAAAGCGGCAAATCCGAGCGGTGCGCCTAGTTTTGACCTGATGATGTCACTAGATGTGAAGTTCCAAAGATCCAACAATTGTTGAGATAATTCACTCAAAACCCTGGTGGCGCTGGAGGAAAAGTCAGAGGATCACTAGATTCGATTCACCAGGACTCGTAAATGTCGACCACATTTTGTGACCTTCTCATCTTATAGATGGTAATATTTCTCAGCATAAGTGAAATCTTAAAACTGCTGGAGGCACTAGAGAAAAGTCAGGGGATCACCAAAGTCTTGAGGATGAATCTTCTCAGCTTCCTGGTTACCTGCGCCAAATTTGATGCCAATCCATCAAATGGTTGCTGAGATATTTCAGTCTTGACCAAAGTGTTGAACCGACCGACAGACAATTCATTAAGCTAGCATGGCTAAAAACGGCACAGCTAGTGCGAAGCCCAGATCAGATAGCTAAATGCTAATGCATCCTATTTTTTTTTTATTTTTTTTATTCTTTCCTTTCTGATTTTTCTTAAAGTTGTGTATGTCTTTGTTCCCCCAAGGACCGACCACAGAGTGTAGCAAAAGTAAAGAAGAATAACAGAAGGTATGTGAGTTTTGTTCATTTTGTACGGTAATATTTGTACATTTTTAAGAGGGCACATTTCTTAAAAAATGTAAGACTTTCTTTAGCCTTGTTTGTATTTCACTTATCAGAATCAACTTATATCCCATAAGGAAATTTAAATATTTGTCATTTTAGGTCATGTGTGCCAACATCACCCTTGGATAATGAAACATTAGGTTGGTACAAAATGATCACAGTCACCGATGTTCATATTTCAAATCATTTTTTGTTGCCTTTTCTTCAGACTTCATGCAGAGTAACTTCAGGCTTGCATCTTGATCTTACATTACATGTTGAACCTCTCTGTGTACAGTCACACCTGCTTCTCCTTCCCCTCCACCTTGTCTGTTGCAGACATTCATTATACCTGCTGTATGTCATCAAGAGACAAGAAGGACTTATCTCAACAAATGAAAGGTAAAGAAATATGTCTACCTGAGCAAAACCAAAGTGCTAGGAAACCACGGTGCACTGAAGTTGGAAATTATATATCAGATCCGATATCAGAGCTTAATCAGAGTGTATGACAGCTGAAGGAAGCCAGATTAAAAAAAATAACGGTCAGACTAGCATGGCTTTATTTACCTCATATCTAGGATCAGTGCTAATGACATTTGTATGTTTGACAATTTATTAAAGTTTATTTAGATAGGGACTGATACAAAAACATAGACAAGCTTAAACAGTTATCTGATGTATCATAGTGTTATTATTAAAAATAAGAGAGATGAAATAAAATGGAATGAAATGAAAAAGGAAGAAAGTATACAGAGAGAGCACAGTGTAAAAACTAAATATGAGAGCAATATTGTTCCTGAATTCGCCACAATTTGGTTTTTTTTTTTTTTTTTTTGAAGGTGGCTAATGTTGGGATTCATTTCAAGTGCTCTGGCAGAGAGATAATATTTTAATTTTGTCCCTTTTACTGAAAAGGCATTTTGGGCAAATTATGTTCTACAGAAAGGGATGCTACAATTGCCTTTTAACGATGCTCGGGTGGTGGATCTGGTACCACTTTGCTGTCTTGTTATTATTTTGCAATATGTGAATAAGGAGGAAATAAAGCATTGACTGACCCGTGTGGATTGATCATCCTACAGAGATGTGTAAAGCCCCGTGTCAGAGCAGCATGGGGACAAGAGATGACAGAGTGAAGGAGACACAGACCCATCTACCAGCTCAGGTAAGACCACACTACTGTCACCCTCACAGCAGGTGGAACTCTCCAGGAGAGCCACATTATGATGAATATAGTACAGTATCCATGTTTGAAGTAGCCCTAACTATATATTCTCGAAATAAATAAAACAAATCACATTTTGGATTGGAGCCAGTGCATACAGAGCAATACGGTAGCTACAATCGACATTTTTCACACATCTCATCGTTCACACTTTAGCGCCACAAATGATGAATGAAATGATTAATATGATTGATATGTTTATTTACGTGTCATGCCACTAAGTGGCCCATCCCACAAGGAATTACATGACACCAATACAACAGTAATTAATTCAACAGCTTCCAGTCCAATGTTCACACGCACAACATACTCCACTTTGCAGAAAACAAAGAACAAATAAAAACATACCACAACACCCACAATACAACAGGGCAACCCATAAATTGTCCAACTCGAACCAAACACCTCATACACAAAACAAAACTACGGACACAAAAAATAAAAGCAGTCTTCCTTTTAGCCCATGCTTGATCTAAAAAGTCTGCAAATAAAAATGTTTTATGTTCAAACTCACAGATCTATATCCTGCCTCATCTCTTTCAATTCAACTTTGTTAAATAATTACAATCTTAAATCATGATAATATGGACAATACAAAGCAAAATGAACTTCCATTTTCAATTTCATTGAGATCACATAATTAACACAGTCTGTCACAGTTCCTCACTGGTGCCCGACCAACCTCCTGTTTCAATAAATGTTTGGTGTTTTAAGCCCCCAACGCCATCTTCCAGGCAGCGCTGCCTGAAAGGCACTAGGATTAGGCAATGGTTAGGTAATGGGTTAAGGTTAGGGTTAGGTGCCTTGAAGTCGACGGTCGCAGAGCTGCCTTGAAGTCAACATTGGGGGCTTAAAACACCATCAAGCGTTTCAATATGGAGAGGCAGTATACCAGACCTGAACTAAGCACACACACACATCTTTTCACCTTGGACAGATTATATTTTACATATTTCTCAATATGTAAAGTAATGATACTTATTTACAAAGCTGTTCAGTCTTTTGTAATCCGTACCTACATGTCCATGTGTGCCAGATAGACACGTTTATCTGTGCTTCCACACTCTGCTTATGTAGGCTAACTGGGGAAAACACGGAATAGATTATATTACAGTACAGCATCTGTACAATGACAAAAAAAGAATGTCTTTGGCAGTGTATACAAGTACATTTCATCTGTTGGTTTATATGTGTGGAAGCATAAATCTGGCTAATGTTTCAAAGTTAACTCACTTCCTATGTTTATGTGACATGGACGGAGGTTACAGAGGGTAAAAAGAAAATGTGAAGTAAACCTGAGGGAGGACATTTGTATGTCAGCCAGATCAGATCCACGGTGGTTCACTTAATCTGCTTTATAATCTTTAATCTGCTTTATAAGGCCTTTTTATATCTATAGGTCTGTGTTCTTTAGAACACTTTGATTTTGTACGGTTTGGTGCTTTCCATGCCAACAGCTGATAGTTGAGATAGGGACAGGACAGCAATCTCATCCACACAGCAGGGAACAAATGCTGAGGCAGTACCAGCATCAAGAGGTGACTTTTTGTTTGAGCATTAGATTTTGACGGGAATACAGCATGTTTTGGAAGGTTTAGCTGGTCGTGTAACATTTAAGTGGTTAAGTGGTAGAAGTTCAGATCCTTTACACGGTGATTAAATACTCCATTACAAGTATTGCACTCAAAATCTTACTGAGGTAAAAGATCAGCCAAACAAACTTAGTATGATCAATCAAAAGTGAAAGTAGTCATTCTGCACTAAAATGTCCCCTGCAACTGATATATTTTAATTTATGATATTATTAGATTGTTAATACTGATGCTCCAGTTCCAGGTTAAGAAATAAGGTGATCGAGCCGTTTCAGTGGCTGCTCCAAATCTCTGTAATAATTTACCTATTAAAGCTATAGTGCGTAGTTTCTGCCGCCCCCAAGAGGAATTCTAAGTAATGATAACAATACTGTCCGTGATCACGCTCTGCCCCACCCCTCCACCACACAGTTGCTAGTAACCAAGGAAGACACGGAGGATTAAAAAAATATGATGGACTCTTCAGAAGAGGTAATTCCCTGGTTTCTGCGCACGAAAGTCTCTGGACAACAATCTTCTGAACATAGCCATACTGAGAAATACAGAGAGAGTTGTGTGGAGCTGATAGTCTTAATTAGCTTTGTATCAACTAATTTGGCAATGGCTTGAATGTAACGGACATTCATTAATATCTTAATATATAAAAGTTACGCACTAAATCTTTAAAATAAGACCTGCTCGGACCACTGAAACTTGCTTAAGACCCACTGCTATTCGTTGGCTTTCAATTTAAGTATTCGAGAATTGGTCAACAATGTTCTTCTTTGTTTTTTTTAAATGTATTATATATGTAAGCAGCATTTTACCGTTGTAACTGCTTGAGGTGGAGTTAGTTTGAACTGTTTAATATACGTAATCTGTATAACATTCCTCTAATATATTCCTCTGTTTTGTAATGCAGAAGCATTTCAGTGTGTGCAGTACACTGCATAGAATGCTCATCTTGTTTCTTTATCACAGGGCGGTGAAACTGCAGCTGACACAGCAGAATCCATACACACCACGGGAAGACTGAAGAAGTTACAGAACCTGGTGCAAACAAAGACAGGGCATCAGAGTGGAGCTGGAGGAGGGAAGAGGACCTCTGAGAATAACGGTGAGGGCCATGTTCTTCAACCTGCTCAGGAAGCTGCAATCAGATCGGTCATCATTAACAGTCCTTTCTGCTCATCTTCAGCTCATATGTCGGATGTGTTGAGTAACAACAATCCAGTGCTAACGTGCATCGGCCTGGGGAGGAGAACAGAGAAGAAGCCTTCTGAAACTGCCCCATCACCACCAAAGCAGCAACAACAGGCCAAAGATGTCTGTAAAGATTCAGAAGAGGAAGAAGTTTGGGGCCCGCGGCTTGGAAATTATCGGTGGAACCCATTCGAGTGTCCGCAGCCCTGGACTCCCTTCTACCACACATGTCACCAACCTGGACATGAACTGACGGTGTGTGGCGGCACCTGGATGCTGCCCCGGACCACAGAATGGGATCACTTTGAGAGTTTGATACAGGAGCTGGACAGCAAACAGTCTGATCTGTCTCCTAAACAAATTATGCGCTCCAACACGGATCTGCAGCTCTCACAGAACACAGTAAGACACACAGTACCTTGGTGTCATTACCTTCCATCTTGTCTATATCCACAACGTTCCACTTCCGGTATTGTTCAGGTGCCGCCGGAAATTCTTTTCGGTCGGATGTCCGTTACCTTCCGCTTTCTTTGTGTTGTAATTCAAAACTCCGGTGGATTTCTGAGGACTATGGTTAACTGCTCCTCAGATCTCTGCAGGGTAAATCCAGACAGCTAGCTAGACTATCTGTCCAATCTGAGTTTTCTGTTGCACGACTAAAACAACTTTTGATCGTACACATGTTCCATCAAAACAAGTTCCTTCCTGAGGCTATTTTGCAGCAGCACCGTGGCTCCGTCCGGCGCTTAGCACCGCCCAAGACGATTGTGATTGGTTTAACCCTTGTGTTGTCTTACCGTCAACAGCGGGGAAAAAGAAAAAAGCGTTGGGTAGCGTTTGGTTCTCTTTATTCTATTGTAGCGTTCCCAGTTGTGAAACAGAAAAATGTACCCATATAGCATACTCAGACAACGCATTCTCATGAACGGGTCTGTATGATATCGTACGAAAATGTATGCACACCTAAACATGAAATGGAATGGAAATTAGGAGACGGCCGGCTGGTCACGTGATACCGGCTGGTCACGTTACGGCGGCTAGCTACAAGCTCCATGACGCCAAGCGGCAGTTGCTAGTTTTGGGCGGCTGTGGCTCAGGTGGTAGAGCAGTCGCCTGTGCCCTATGAGCATTCTTGAAGTTTTGTGGGAAGCAATGCGTTCCCTGTGAAGAGGGACCTGGGTGGTAAAAGAGGCAGAGCACAGACTAATGGAGGCTGCTGACCTTGTTTTTTTACAGTAATTATTCTTATGATGTTCGTATAGATTTTACACTTTACAGCGGTGGAATGTAACTAAGTACATTTAATCAAGTACTGTACTTAAGTCGGATTTGAGGTACTTGTGTATTTTACTTGAGTCTTTTCATGCCCCTTTCTACTTCTACTCCGCTACAATTCAGAGAGAAATGTTGTACTTTTTAAATCCCCTACAATTATCAGACAGCTTTAGTTACTTTACAAATTAACATTTTTGCTTACAAAACACATACTACGATCTTTTATTATAAAATAAACTACCCAACAATGTAACGGCCTACAAGTCCAGCTGAAATGATTAGCGGATTAATCACTTAGTTGATTTGACAGAACGGTTTCGTTTCCAGTTTCTAAAATGTGAGGATTTTTCCTTTCTCCGAGTACTTTTATGTTAATACTTTAAGTACATTTTCCTGATAATAGGTATATACACTTTCACGTAAAAGTACCAATACCACACTGTAAAAATGACATTTTAAGTGCGTTTTGTGCCAAAGTACAGTAGAAACCAGCATTTAGCTGCAGTCTGTCTGTAGCCTGCTCCCAGTTCTCCAAAGTACCGTTAAAATGGGCTTCACAGGGCCTGACTTTCTACTTGCACCTCAGAGCTCTTCAGAGAACATTTAGACTAACTGAACTCTTAATTGAAATTTCCAGCTAATACTTGTTTTTTCATTGCTTTGAGGGTACTGAAGCAAACATTTCACAGCTTAGTTTCATTTTCAGCCTCAGTTAGTATCGCTAATGCGTCCTAAACTGCTACTTAATAATATCATAATCACATGAAAACAAAACAGTTACACAAGGCCGTATTGGAAGTGTGTTGACCATCCTGCTGAAACTGGAAAATGAAGAGGATTTCTCTAAATTAAACATGAAACAATTGATATCCCTAAGAGATGGAGTTTGGTAAGCAGGAAGTGAGCAGCAGCTTCAGAGTTGAACATCAGGGATATGTAGGACGTATACATGAGAGGCTCATGCATGGAGGAGTGCTGCAGGGCCAGTCCACTTTGTCGTGCTTTGTCAAGCCTGAGAATAATCAACGATTTGCACATATAGCTACGAAAAGTAATGGCACTGTAATTTGTATGTATTTCATATATTTATTACTAAAAAGATTCAGAGAAAATGTAGTCTTGCATTGCCAGACCTTCATCCACAGCGCTGTGGAGGAGAGTCTGGCTAGTCCACACAGCAGAAAAACATACTCTGGTGTATTGGCATTTGGCGGGAAGGAACTTGTTTTGGTGGAACATGTGTACGTTCAAAAGTTGTTTGTCGTCCAACAGAAAACTCAGATTGGACAGATAGTCTAGCTAGCTGTCTGGATTTACACTGCAGAAATCTGAGGAGCAGTTAACCATAGTCCTCATTATTCAACCGGAGTTTTAATGCCAACAGAAAGAAAGAGGAAGGTTACGGACATCTGGCCAAAATAAGGGACATCTGGCGGAATTTCCGGTGGCAACGGAGCAATCCCGGAAATGAAATGTGTCGATATAGAACGGAGTGAATATGACCAACTGTCTCAAGAGTGACAGCCTGATGTCATCAAGGGGCAGTGCAAAGCAGCTTCTTTATTGTATTACAAATCCCTGGGGACTAGAACAGCATCCACTAAGTCTCCTATTCAGTGCCTTCCTCATTATCACAAATCTCAACCAGTTATCCTTTAGCTCAGCATCCAGTTACTGAGATTCCTCTCTCTCCCCCCTTCGCTTGGGGAGGAATTAAGAATACAATCAATCACTGGTTGAAATCAGACTCCACACTACGCATCAGAGCACATGATCACAGAGAAACCACACAATTCTGAATTTGTATTAATATGGCTGTTTCGTATAATTGCAAAAAAAATGCACTACAGAAATAATTGTGTAAATCGAGGACAATGGTAGTTAGAGTTGCTCTTATCCAACCACTCAGTGCATGACAGTGAGGCCTCAGTTCACTAACGGCCAATGTTGGGAATGAGCCAAGAGTCAGTGTAACAGATGTTCTGAGGGCAGCGCTGAATGACCGCTAACGGAAGCTAATGGCAAACAAGTAAGAAAATGACTCATTGCGCCCATACTGTCTCCACTTGACGAAGAATATAGATTAGCAGATTATACAAATTAAGCAGGGTGGAATACTTTATACATATTGACAAAAATAACACGGTAGGTAGGCAACCTCCCCCCCACATGGTACTGAAATCATATTTTTCTTAACATAACGCAGTCAATAGTACAAGATCAGCACAACGTGATCATTCAAATACACGCCACAATATTTTGACTCGGGATATGAAAAAAATACATCATATCTAAGAACTGCTGCCAGGGTTTAACCTAATTCAGACACACATCATAAACAGGGAATAAAACACATACTGTTTATGTTGTGGGCTCACAGGGAGAACGCACACATACACGCAGATAATGTGCCCATCTGTCACCACAAAAACACATTTTAATCTCTCTTTTACCCAAACAGTTTGGGAGATTTGAAGTCTGCAGACAGCCCTCGCCTTTGATGAAACCACGGGATAATGGAAGCGCTCCGGTAAGAGAACCAAGCTCCATCTGTCAGTTGGTCCATCGAGGAATTTTACTTGGACACCACTGAACCACACCAAATCTGATTTTTAGACAGAAAATGTACAGCATGTTTATATCGCAGTTGTGGGCAAACCTTTTATTTACAGTAAGGGGTGGGGCAAGAAGGGGGGCGCATTTTTTAAAAAGTGGCAGACCAATGCTGCGTTCCAGGCAACCCCTAACTCGTGTTTTCACAACCTTCTACCTGTGAAAGTGCCCTGGAACGGCAGTCAAACCCGCAACTTACGTACCAGATCGTTGTACTCCCAGTTACAGTTTTGACGTCACACACACATAAACAATGTCGACCCCTGTTGATGCTGTACAGACGCCGGTGATTAGCAGTGCGAAATATAAATAGACATAAATAGGCAACGTAAAGTAATTCCGCACATTGTAATCAAAACAATACACATACGATTATGTACTACTACAGGTTATGTTTAATAAATGAAGCCCAAAATATGTCCCCGCTAGTATCAGCTAGCGCTAGCTAACGTCAATGTTAGGTAGCCGCTAGCTAACGCTAACGCTAGCTAGAAGGGTTTGTCGTGACTTTGCCTGGAACTCTACCAAGTCGTGAGTCGTGACTTGAAGTCCTAATTTACGGGCTAAAAACTGTCTCTGGAATGCAGCATCAGCCTATAGAAAATGTGTACTGTATTTGTATTTACAATTTGTTAATATAAAACACAAGTGAAATTAATAATGAATGTGATATTGTATGTGATTTGATATTTTATGTGATGTTTAATTTAGCAGAATTATTGTGTTATATACCTTTTCCTGTATTTCTAAACATATTTTCTATGCCGTATTCCTGACAGATTATTGGTCCCCCCTGTGCCAGCCCACTTAAAAAATTCTGAATTCATCCCCGTTTAGAGTGTTTTGTTTTTAAAGCAGGAGCAGAGTTGCGATCCAACCAAATTGAGGCTGCAGAGGAGGGAGACCTCATCACATGGTGACAGGAAGCACGTCAAGGCCCCGTCTGAGAAAACGTTGACAGCCATCACTGTATGTCATGCACTCTACAAAGCTTATACAACCAGTTTTAAGTTTGTTGCACCCTGCATTTGCTGTGCTTTACACCTAACGAAATAACATCTGTTACCAAGCAGACACAGCTGTCAGGTCCACACCTGCTCCGCCAGACTGAAAACTATCAATCAGACTATCATTTGCTTGGTTCTGGTGGCTTGAAAACAAAGGCATCAGGCACACGGCAACTTTGATGGTCTTGCAGTGTAAGGAATGGAACTGGGCCGGTACATGTAGTGTAGTGAGAGGCTGATGAGGGAAGGCCAGGCAACTGCAGAGCAGATGAGGGAAGTGGGAACAGGTGTGTAGGGCAGTCAGGGGATAGGGAAAGGAAGTGAAGTCAGAGGGCATCTGGTAGATGGATGACAAATGGCAGTGAAGGGGCCCTGTCGTGGATCAGTGTCAGTAAATGAGCTGTCATACTATGATGCACGTGTAATGATGATTTATGTTGCTCACCACCAAGAAATGATCAAGTCACTTCGAGGTTATGTAATTAGTTAACACTTAATGGATCATAATTAATGGATATTAACTCAGTTACTTTATATACTTATGTATTTACATGCCAGCAAATCAGCTGGAATCCAGTCACAGAGGAGACTGGGATGCATGTGATCAGCAGTAGCTATACTCAAGGAAGCATGAAGCTGTTTTTTATCAAACTTGTCAGATGCAAACATCTGCATGTTGCTGCATGACAAAGGTCTTTGTTTGTCATATTTGTAAGAGAGAGTGTGGTTAAATGATGATCATATTGTATCCATGCTAGCTGTGTGGCTGTAGAGATGGCGGTCAGTCGGCCCAGCAACATGTCTATGTTTGCATCTGACTACCAGTGTGTTAACTGTGTTACGAATTTTGATGATCTATTATGTGTTTACTAATCACATAAACTCATAGTGACCTGATCATTGCTTACTGTAATGGACTATAGGAATTTATGATACATCTGCATTAACTCATTGCGACTGATGCATTAGTTCCTGTGTGCATTTGTTAAGCTTGTAATGTTTTGTACCATTATTGTGACCAAATTGTAAGTACTCAAAATGGAATTTAAGATTTCCTAAACTCAGACTTTGACTAGTCAAAACATTATTATAGATATCATAAATAAACGAGAGATCATGAATGATATCTTTAATGTGATTCCCATCAAGCTATTAGATGATAAAGCTGCCATACTACTGTATGAGAGCTCACTGGCACTAGTTCACTGTTATGTTTATGTATATAATCAGTGTGTGCATGTGGCCGGTTAAATTGCCCTCTTGTCTCAAGCGAAAAATATCAGGTGATACAGATGCTGTTTATTCAAACAAATTATTCCCAGGCACCCCCTTGCTATAGAAGAGTCTGCCTCACAATTTCAAAACCCAATTAAATCAGATCATATATTTTATAAGCTGCATAGCTGTGAAGTTTAAGTGCAGTCTATCCACAACTATGCACTTCACAAACTGCACACGCATGATGCAAATATGGTCCATGGTGTGATAGTCCCTGTACAGGAAGAGGAAGTTACAAGCTGAGCACAGGTAGCTGGGGATTATGCTCGCCACACACCTCCTAGCTCTCAGCTATAAAAAGCAAGGCGACTCTTGCAGGATTAAGTATTTTGCTTACCAGAGGAGCTGTATGTTCCAGCATAAACTGGGATATTGCGCTGTTCACATGAGGAATCAAACACGCCAGCTTACTGTAGGGGCCCTGACTCAGCTTTCTGGTTGGTTAACCTTCTTTTTTGTTCCCCTGCAGTGGAAGATAACAAATGACAGGGAGGGAACCAAAAGCATATGCGGCAGAATGCAAATGTCACCTGGTGTTTTTACTGTGCAGACTGGAAACACACAGAAAGATGAAGCAGAGAAGAGGGAAGTTGGTGGAGGGCGACCCTTTAGTAAAGGACACAGGCGGTCCAGTAACTCTCTGGAAAGCCTCTACAGCCTCTACAGTGGACAAAGCTCCTCAAGTAAGCACCTTCAGGCACAGAGCCAAGTGTACTCTTCACACCACGGGCTGATGAATTATGCAACCCATCCTTGTACACTCCTGTATCCTGTTACTTCCCGTTAGATGCACTAATTTGTAGAGCTACACTAACCTCTGACAAATCAAAAACTAAACCCTCGACTCAGACTTGGGAGGTCTTGTTATTGACATGTGGATGACTCGATTAGAATTGAACGCAGTAATTAGCTTGCCCTTTATTGAACCCTCTTGTTTGTCTGCTGATCCCCAGGTGGAGTCACCAGTGGGTCAGGCTGCTCCAGTAACAGAAACAGTCTCAGGCTAGAGGACGATCTATTGTCAAGAAGACAGTTCTGTGGCAGAGCTAAAGTCCATACAGACTTTGTGCCAAGTCCATACGACACAGAATCCCTCAAACTCAAGGTACATTAACAAGTCTGGAAAGCAAATGGAAATGAAGTAAACTAAATGTAGGACTGCATTACTATAACTGTATTATACTGGGGCCATGGTCACTGCATGGCTCTATGAATGGCTTTGCTAGTCGGTCTGATTGGTCCACCAATTTTCATGTATTTCAACAACCATTTCATAGATTGCAATGAAACTGTGTACATACAATATTGGTCCCAAGATGATGTATACTACTGACTTTAGCAATGCCCTAGATTTTTCCTCTGATTTTGTCTTAGTGGCTGCTAACAGAAATATGAAAGCTATAAAGCATTTGGTTTTTACTGTATTTTGAACTTGTATGTATTCATTGTATTAGTAGTAATAGTGTGTGTGTGTGTGTGTGTCTACTGCCCAGGCAGAGTACAGATGGAAAGAAGTTCAATGTGGTATAAGCTCTTCTCTGTCTATGATATTGATGTATTTTGTACATGCTCCCAGTCAAATAAATGTAATAAAACTAAACTAAACATTCCTTCAGGTGGGAGATGTGATTGACATAATCGCCAAGCCCCCCATGGGAATATGGACAGGCATGCTTAACGGCAGAATGGGAAATTTCAAGTTCATTTATGTGGATGTGCTAACAGAGAAGAGTCCTGACACACCCAAGGAGACACAAACCCACAGAGTGAGACACAAATCAACTGTCCAGGAAGTTTTAAAGCGCCTCAGTTTGGAGGTATTTTGTCTTTTGGAGTTTCACGACAATTATCTTCCATACAAGAGGGTGTTCCTGAATGTTTCTTTTTCCACTTGCTTCCCCAGGAGCATTTCTCGTCCTTACAGCTGAACGGCTACCAAACAGTAGATGACTTGATGAGGCTGAGGGAGCACCACCTGACGGAGCTGAATGTGACTGATCCAGAGCACAGGCATCGTCTGCTCGACGCTGTCGACTCCCTGCAGCAAATGCGCTGTGAGTAGTGGGAAGCAGAGAAAAAGCTCATCCAAGGATAGGGTCATCACGCACATTTTGTGACATGATAAAACCGCAAAATACACGCTGAGATGTTAAGATTCAGAAATAAAAAGAGGGACATGTAGAGCTAGGCCATATGGAGAAAATCAAATATCATGCTAGTTTTTTAGCAAAAACATCAATGTCGATATATTGTAGGGTTGACTTTTGGTGCTTTCACAAAATATTAACACAATCAGAGTTTTGATAAATAATCACCAATAATAGGGATACAATGACTAAGTGGGTAAAGGCAAATAACAGAACAGCTAGAACAGTCTGGTAAGTTTGGAAAATCACATCACTTTACTGTAATGCAGCCTGTAAAACCAGGAAAAGACAACCTTTGTGTCATATCAAGATATAATGATATCCACAATTTAAGGCGATATCTACTCTCATATATCGATGTTGTTATAATATCGATATATTGCCCTGCCCTAGGGACAAGTGACATTGCACCTCAAGTAGAGAGGGTATGCGGGCCACAGCTAAAGAGGTTAAGGATAACAGGATAACTGTAGGTGTAACTGAGAATAGAGCAGGACACACAGGGATAGTAGCTGCAGAAACACAGGCCGTTGAGCCATACTGCACAGGAATACTAGCTGTAAAGGATTACTTACTGCTCATCCAT
Source organism: Sander lucioperca (assembly GCF_008315115.2). Classification (NCBI taxonomy): domain Eukaryota; kingdom Metazoa; phylum Chordata; class Actinopteri; order Perciformes; family Percidae; genus Sander; species Sander lucioperca. Next base: position 4,164,734 of record NC_050185.1, read on the forward strand.
GCAACTCTGGGACAGTACATCCAACCAACCCGTCTTCTCTGCTTCACAGCTGATCGTCAGTTGGAGAATGAGGCCAATCAGGAGGCCGAGACCCCCAGCGAGAACACAAAGGCAGATATGAACAACTGCCCGAGAGACTCCGGCTGCCACATGCCATCTGACAGCCCCGACAACAGCGCAGAGGACACAGACCTTCACTTTCTCTCAGAATACCCTCTACCGGCCCAGACGACAGCTTCATGAGAATGTCTTTATAATCTGTTGTATTCTTTATGCTGCTGTTGAGAGGACTTGCGAATAAAAAAAACGTTTTTTATTTCTTGCAACAGCGTCATTTCTTATTATGTACAATGAGCCTTTACCACTGCTTATCCTCAACTCTTAGTAATACTACTGTATGTGTCTATACGTTGAAGGATGCTCATTTGTTTCCTGAAATAAAAAAATCAATTTTTATTTGTCACATGAAATTGTACGAGGTACAATTCCAGTGAAATGTAATCCCATCAACTCCTTCAACTTTGTGCAGTCTAAGGCAGTGTCCTCATTTAGGATCCCAGTGGCCTGAGGGTAGAAGCTCCTCCTGAACAGTCCTGTTCGGTGCTGTTTCTGTACCAGGCAGTGACGTTCCCTGTCAGGATGCTCTCAATATTGCAGGGGTAGAAATTGCTCAGTATTTGAGAGGGAACCTGAAATGTGCTCAGACATCTGAGGTCAAACAATCTCTGCCTGGCCTTTCTCACTGCTGAGTCAGTATACAGCGCCCAGGTCAGACCCTCAGTGATGTGGACACCAAGGTACTTGAAGCTGTCCATCCTCTCCACGAGGACCCGTTGATAATAACGGGAGTGTAGTTCCTTCCCTACTCTTCCCAAAGTCCACTATCATCTCTTTAGTCTTGCTGACATTCATTTGCAGGTTGTTGTCCTGACACCAGCGGGTCCTGTCCTCTACTTCTTTCAGCCTAGGCCTTTTCATAGTTCTGTCATCTGTGATAAGGCCCACCATAGCTGTGTCATCAGCAAACTTGATGATTGTGTTAAAGATTCGAAAGTGGCTTCACAGCCATGTGGAACACAGCCCTGGGGTGCTCCGTTGTCAAGGATGAGGATGGAAGAGGTGTGTCTGCCCACCCTCACCACCTGAGGTCTGCCTGTCAGGAAGTCAAGGATCCACATGCACAGTGAGGTGTTCAATTATGACCAGCCTGGAGGAAACTATGCTGTAAAACCCTGAACCATAGTCAATGAACAGCAATCTCACATAGCTTCCTTCTTTTCCATGTGAGATATAGTCTTGCATTGCCAGACCTATCTCCACAGCACTGTGGAAGAGGGTCTGGCTAGTCCACACAGCATTCCAGGATGGCAGAAAAACGTGTTCTGATATATCGGCATTTCTTTAAACCAATCACATTCGTCTTGGGTGGCGCTAAGCGCCAGACAGACCCACGGTGCCTCTGTGAAATAGTCTCATGAAGGAACTTGTTTTAGTTGAGCGCCAGGATAGCTCAGTTGGTAGAGGGGGTGCCCATATATAGAAGTTTACTCCTCGACGCAGGGGGCCCGCGTTCGACTCCGACCTGTGGCCCTTTGCTACATTAGCCTCGTGAGACCGTCCTGATCTCGCGAGCTCCAGTTTTCCACTCGCAGATCAGTCTGGCACTGGAGGCTTTTCTCGGAGGAAAATATGTTTTTGCTCTTCTCCTAACTAGTTTCGGCAAGAGTTTGATATATCGTTGATCTGATTGGTCCGTCTATCACCAACATAGGTGGTGATAGACAGATGGTTTATCCAATCAGCTAACCAGTATTTTCGCCCCTTCCCAAAAGTTCTCCAACAGAAAGTTCCCAGATGGATATGCCGAGCAAATGCAAGCAATCCATCTGGCGGAGTCAGGTTATTGCTACATGTCATTCCCCCTCTCTCTCCCCTTACATTTCTTCAGCTTACCTATCAATAAAGGCCTAAAATGCCCAAAAGATAATCTTAAAAAAAAAAAATAGTTTTAGCCGTGCAAGAGAATCTCAGGAAATCGAAAGGTAAAGGAAATGCTCAAAAAAGGAAGACGGGTGTGCAAGGTGCACCCACCCATCCATTAACCTCTGCTTCAGCGGTTTTTGCTTGTTGGCTGCTGATGGCCGCAAAGCAAGCATAAAATGTGTTTAGTTCACTTGCTATAGATGCATCAGCACTTAGTAAATAGTAGAGGCGGGCTTGTAATCAAGTCATAGTTCTCAGACCTTGCCACATGCATCTGGGGCTGTCCTCCAGGAATTGCAGTTCCACTTTCTTCTTCCCGTAGTACCTTTTTGCCTTCTTTACTGCTCTTCTTACATTGTAGGCTGTGAGCAAAAGACAAAGTTTCACCAAAGTCATTAGAATTCATCCTCTAGAGACCACAAGTCTTTGTACAAAATTTAAATCCATCCAGTAGTTGTTGAGATATTTCATTCTGGACAAAAAGTAGCTCAATCTTTTGACCTATTGTTAAGAGAATCTAAGATTTTTATTTCCATGTTGATTATCTACATTTGGATGTAATTGTCACAAATCTTCCACAAAAGACAAACTGCACATTTTTCACAGAGAAAAGATCACTTTTATTGAACAGTCAACATGTCTGCGGCTAAAAGTGTAGTTCTAACTTGAAATTTGAATCCCTACTATTAAACTGAAAGACAAAGAATATCCTACACTATTCCACCAGTCCATTCATTTAACAAAAAAGGCAGCCATGTGAAAATCGTAATAGCTAATATGACTATATAGTAAATCAATCATGGCATGACAGAAAAGAGGCAAAAAAAAAAGATTAGAACATTGAACACAATATACTCTCAAAACCCCCCCAAACCCCCTCATCCCATGAAAACTGAAAGAAAAGAAGTTTTCACGTAGGCCCTAATCTAATCAGTCTTTCGCACTTACAAGAGGACATCAGTCGTGATGGTAATAAATGAAAACAAAAAAATATACAATTGATATGTCCAAACCATTGAAAAAATTTAAAAACAACTCATATTTACATTAGTTTATAATACAGAACACTACACAGCCCATTTCCTATGTTAGAAAACAACAGTGAAGTACATGACATGGAAAAACACAAGATTACAGCCTGTATTGCCTCAAATATAACTTTTGAGAAGGTCACTCAAGCAAACAGACTGAACAGAGATTTTTTTCTCATGGTAGTCAGACGGACTTTTGGCCCTACCACCTCACACATCACCACATTTAGCTGGTAATAATGTTGAATGAGTAGAAGTCATGTTCCTACGTGAAAATGCCATATGATGATTTAAAATTATGATTCATTTTGAGAAAACACAAATTTCGGTTTTACCTGGTCAACGGATTCAGTTCAGTAGGAAATAGCATCTGACTCATCATGAGACGTTTGCTCATTTGTCAGCTTACCCCTTAGGTGATGACACATCAGCCATGCGTTCCCATTGAGGATATTTGAAACTTTTGCACGACAATTTATAACACTGAAAGTGAGAAAATTACTTTTAAAAGCAACTATGAAGGTAAATGATGAACTATTTTCAAGGGAATGTGGCTAAGACTGGCAGTCTTATGCAGTATTATGGAAGAAAATACGTACAAAATGATTAAAAAACATACATTTAATACATAAAAATGATCTGCATATCAGCAAGTGAATAATGTGTTATTTTAAAATCTGACGAATCAATAGGCCAAATACTTTAGACAAGATTTGGTATCCATGCTGTCAGAACTTCTGGGTTAAGTTGACGGATAGATCAGTTACCCTGGAATAACGTCCAGTCAGTCAAGTCTCTGAAATCAAACTAACATCCGAGATCTGCCAGCTGTGGCGGTGTGTTTTGTTCAGTCAGAGACGCCTCCATCAGAGTATCTGGCATAACCGTTCTCAGGGTACAGAGAAAGCTCCTCTGTACTGCTGAGCCCGTTGTTGAGTTCTGAAAAAGATGGCAGAAAAAGAATATGGATGATGCTGTAGCCTCTTTAAATGAACACATTTAATTGATATAATGTACTTGACATAGCTGGGAATGAGTTAGTTGGATTACATTAACAGCTGGTATTTATATAATATACCATCTGTTTTCCACTGAGCACTGTTTAAAGAGGTGCATGTAAGTACAAGTAAAAGCTCCCATGTGAATAGTTTCGAAATGTCAAATTTTGGCACCCTCAAGTGGTAGTATCATTAAACTGGCATGCACATCCTTGTTGGACCCAGGTGTCAAAGTCATTGCGATAAGTGCCTATATGCGTGATGTATGTCTGGTAACTGGCAACAGTACCCAAGTGTCTGTTAAGACCGCAGTGTGGAAGTTTATCAGAACACACTGGAAGAAATGTATTTCTAAAACATATTATATATTATATTTATGCAGCTATGTGCAGGAAAGAAGATGAGAAAAAAAGGAAAGAAATAAGAATAAAGTAATAAATCATTTACAAAAGGGGTTCATAATGAATAATAACAATGTTATAGCAGAATCCAGTATGTCATATACTTCAAATCCTTCATTTCTGTTGATTATTATCACTTGTAACCAGCTTCTTGATGCATTTCCGCCAACAACTGGACTGCTGCTGCACAGTAGATTATGGGGAACAGTGGGATACACTAAGGTATTATGATAAGTGTGGGTTAAGTGTTTACTGTGTGTTGGCATTTTTAACACGGGGGGACACACTTGCCTACAACCTGGCGGCTTGTGAATGTTTACTCAAAGGGATAATTTGCCAATATTCAACCAATTTTGTGTCACTTGGAGTTTTTCTGCTGGCGTTGCGGTAATTATAGTCTGTACTTCCGCATAAGGACACAAGAGTATAGAAGAGGATTGAATCCAGCTCTGTGTCATGTTTGTGTGGGCAGTGTTTAGATGAACGGTGTTTGGTTTCCCTCCGTGGCGCAAGTACACAGAGCTTGGAGCAGTAGAGGTATGTTGAAATCTGCCGGATGACGCAAAACAATGCGGATCTCACTCCGTGACGTATTTTGCGCCATCTGGTGGATTTCAGCAGACCCTCGGCTGCTCTGATCAGCTGGGAGCTCTATGCGCTGCGGCCACGGGGGGAAGCCACACACCGTTCATCTGCACAGACTGCCATGACACAGAGCTGGATTCAAATCATCAAAATATCTCTTTAAGAACCTCAAAGTCTCATCGCTGTATTTCTATCTGGATGTTATGCTCGTTTGTTCTGCCCAGTTACAACCCGAAACACTTATTTCCAGGTGTGAATGTAGTCAAAGCTGCACCTGAGAATATGAGCTTCTCCTTCATGATGTTGACGTCCCGACTGGACTGACGCGTCACAGCGCTCAGCATAATCTGCTCTGGGTTATAGTTCTGCATCCCGCTCATCCTCCATCTGTCACAGCACACACAGATACAAACTTTTACGAGCATGTAGAGGCGGTTTTCAATTAAATCATACAACTCAATAATAATTGTGCCAGACTCGGCCTTCAAGATACGGATACACATAAAGTTATACATAAATGGAATGAAACGTGCTTTGATATAGAAGCAAAGTGAAAGAAAGAAAGGAATCTGCCCCTGGGTGTCGGGCAGAAAATGCACAAGAAGGACGGACAAGAAGGCCAGGGCAGTCGCAGCAGTTACCTGATTACATGATAGCTGACAGATGCCAAGGGGCAGCGGAGGAAGGTTGCATGCAGATCAGGCAGAGCACAGGACAAAGAACAAATGTCAAAGGAGGAAGAGAGGACAGAGAGGACAAAGACAGGTTATAGCATGGAGGAGAAACATGGAAAGAAGTCAGAAGAAAAAAAGACAGTAGGAAAAAAAGACAAAAGAAATAAATAAGAAAGAGAGAGTCCAGTCAGTGCAGAAGACGCCAACGCTCAGCTCAGGTCCAATCAGATTCAGAGGCTGGTGTTAACACTGTGCAGTCACAGGAAACTCACAACAGCGCTGTTCATATATTTAGATATGTGCTGCTCCTAACAACATTTAAAAACATATCTGATGGAAGACATACTTAAGTTATACAGTAAATGTACTAAATAAATGTTATAATGTATGTTATAAATGCCTAACTGTGTTCACTAGAGCAGATCAAATGTTAAATTATATTGACAACTAGAATTACCTTCTCGCGGGTGTATTCCTCCACCAACAAGGCAAGTTGCAGTTTACATCAACGTCCGTCCAGACTCATATCATATATGAAGTGAATACTTTGAAGCCATTTAATATAATATGTTAAGTGTATTTTGTCATAATTAGCGTCATTTTTGAGTTCTGAACCAAAAAGTGTTATGCGAGTAAATGTAATGTTTCAATACTTTGTGAGATGCATTACGAATAAATATTGCATTACAGTATATTGTATTGGCTGTAATCTGAACCACTAGAGGTGAGTTAGAAAACCTGTTTTTGTCATTTTTCCGTAATTCAGGTGAACTGACCTTATATACGGACCCATGAACTAAATCACTGGTTTCCAACCTTTTGGCCTTGTGACCCCGAAAAACAAAGCAATGTGTACTTGCAACCGGGTTGCATACATATAACGACTGAGACTAAGTCAATCAATTCATAATATTTTGTCTTCAAATGTGAATCATTTTCACAGTCCTGAAGAGATCAAATGATCCAGTAATTCACAAGAAAAAACCTGAACAAATAAACATAACTTGATGTGTAGCTGAAATATATATATACATTTTTATCTTTCCTATTCCTTTAATCATCTTGTGACCCCTTTTGAGATTCCCGACCAGGGGTTGATGCATAGACTGTAAGTGAAGCCAAAGCATCTGGGCCGCCCCCTGGTGGCTGGCTGCAGTATAGGTCATAAACCCCGCCCCCTCCATGTACACGTACCTCAAAAAGATGACAAAAGATGGTTTCTGTCATTTTATGTAGTTCTTTTCACGCTGATGTTTGTTGCTTTTTTGGATAAGTTCGGTTTTTTTAAGTACTTATTCGATAAAACGGGGTGAAACGTGATGATTGACTGCTGGGATTGACTCGCGATTGGTTCCGGGGGGTGTAGGGGCGGGACTCTGGCTCCACCGCCCAATATCTACCGCGCAGAATGTGGCTCCAAGATTACAGGATGGTATATTTTGAACAGTGGGAGGAAGTAGAGGCGCGTCGTCCATTTGTTTTGTTTTCTTACAGTCTATGGTCCCGACCCTCTGGTTAGTAAATGTTAGTATATATCACAAATGACGTACCATAAAGTAAACACGTTTTCATATAAGTGCTTTCAACTAAAATGCAATGATGAATAAAAATAAGTGTTCCATACATTTCTGTTTGAGATGTTTTTTTTTGGTGAGTATGCATGAAGGCTGTGTGCTGTATAGTAGTTGTATGTTACTTTCAACATGTTGACTGTCCAAACTGTACTTACTTCTGAAAACAGAAGATCCCTATGACTACGGCGAGGGAGACCAGGTCTGAAGTGATCCAGATGAAGTTGTAAGCGTTCTGACTCTGCAAGAGAAGGAAAAAAGTAGTAGTTTCCAGTCAACGCCACCGGAGGTCACCATTAACAAGCGTGTGTCCTGAAGCCAACACAAGGCCTTGACTAAGGCAAAGGCCGGCGAGGCAGCTGCTTTTTTAGTTCGGATTCGTGCCCTTGTCTCAACCTGTCTCCGACTCTTTCCCAGGGTCCTGTTGTTCTCCAACGCCATGCTGAGCTCCAGTCTGCCGCTGCGCTCCCTAATATTTCTCTGCGTCCTTGCCCCCGAGTCTTGCTGGGCCCTCGTCAGTCTCTGTCCTCTCTCCTGCTGTCCTCTCGTCTCACTGTGTGACCCTGTCTGTCCGTGTGTGTGTGTGTGTGTGTGTGTGTGTGTGTGTGTGTGTGTGTGTGTGTGTGTGGTGTCAGATGAGAGACAGAGAGAGGAGAGCTGTTTACCATGAGCCAGATGGGGTAAGGCACCTTTTGGAGGACTTGGGGGGCATCAGAGGACACAGAAGGCACCCCGCTACACCACAGAACGGAGAGGAGCCAGGGATCATTCACTGGGTAGACAGTCACACTCACATTGTTGGCCAGATACTCCCTGGGGAAAGGAAAAATACATTTCAACACTGAGAAAAAAAAAAGATCCTTTCTCTTTTGCTGCTCGGATCCTTTTACTTGCAGCACAGAAATATATAGTCACTTGAAAATGTTTTGTGCATCAGAAATGCACTGTGAAAAGTATTTCCCCTACAGATGCTACGACGCTTTGTGTCCCTGATGAAGGCAAAGTATGTCTTTAAAGTGGCCATATTATGCTCATTTTCAGGTTCATAATTGTAATTTGAGATTGTATCAGAATAGGTTTACATGGTTTAATTTTAAAAAAACACCATATTTTTGTTGTACTGCCCATTGCTGCAGCTCCTCTTTTCACCCTGTGTTCAGGTCTCTGTTTTAGCTACAGAGTGAGACCTCTCAACTTCTGTAACATCTTTGTTGGCAGTTGTACATGCTCAGTAGCTAGGTAATCTCACAATTGCTAGATAGCTGTTTCTCCAACTTCGGCCTGTACAAGGCAGGATTAGCTGGGAGACTTCTTCTAAACGAGGGCGCACTTCCAACTTTGTGTGGAATACCTGCAGAACAGGGACAGGGAAGTAGTTCTATACAATTTATTTTGTAGATTAGGGTGAATTTAGTTTACTTTTCAGATCGTGCTTGAAGCAACAAACAAAGAAGGCGTTCCCGTGTTGCCTAGCAGTAGATGCTTGCTCTTACTGTATGTCTTTGTGGCTGGCCTTGCTGTAGTGGAGGGTCAGGCTTGTTATTCCCCTCTGCCTGATCTCTTCCACCGACAGCTTCTCGTTTGCCGTCTGCTGAAGCCCTCGCACCCTCCCCCTGTCCGTGTCGGGGGTCCACGTCACCTGGCACAAACACATGTGACATGGACAGACCCTGGTCAGACAGAATACAGTGTGTGCTTCATATCCAGAGATGTGACACTTGTATGGTCAAAATGTGCTACTTGTAGAATTTGGTGTTTGAGTTTTTTGGCAAACAAACATTTTCTTTGGTATACAATCATTACAGCAATCAAAGTAGGACAATAGGGCTGGGACGATATGCTTTTGCCCCGATTTGATTCTTTCACGATAAATGGATTTGCAATTGTTCTCTAAGAAGAATGCACATGTCAGTCAGTCAGTCTGACATTTATGTAATTTGTAAAGAAGTACATAACATGGATTCTCTGCTTTCGCTCTGTTTTGCTGTAAACCTATATGATGTAGTGGTACCGTATAAAAAAAATGAAGGTCAATCATTGGTAACAATAAATAAATCGATTGTCGAATATTTTTCCCACCCCTATAGGACAACTTTAGTGACAATTGTTTATGTACTCGTGATTTACTGGGGTTACAGTACTACAAGCAGCACATTTAAGTAATTAAAGGATTATTATGGAGGAGACCTACAGTCCTCACCCTCTTCTGGGAAATCCCTGCTTTCTGCACGGCCCACAGCGTGTCCATGAACCAGCTCCGGTAGCGTGGGTGCTCGGGTGGAGGCTTGCGGATGTCGAGCAGTGCCGAGCTGTTGGCCCTGGCTGCCAGACGCAGCATTTCCACCAGACTGCAGACCGTCTGGTTGCCTATTCTGCTCCGGTCTCTCGCTGTCAGGGTTTCTACTGTCCAGTAGGGGTCACTCTGGCAGCAGAGAGGCAGACGCAGAGACGTAACATAAACTATGTCCTTCTGTATAGGAGATAGTGGTCTGTATAGCATATTCCAAATGAAGTATATGCTTACCTAATTTGTGCATGGTTTGATATTTTAGGTATTAGATTTAAACTTTTCTGTGCAGCACTATCTACTGAAAAAAACTAAACAAATCAAAGCATGTGCACACTTATCTCCTTTACAAACATTGACCTCTGAGGATTTGGTCACCTTCATCCTCAAAATCAGCACTGTTTCACTGCAATAATGGGCCACTTTAAAAAGTTTGCAGTTTTCATTACTGGAGAAGAAAATGAATTTCTACTGCACTTTTTAGCATGTTTTCTGACAAAATTGTAATCATTACATCTTGTAGTCACAGAAATTCCTTCATCAATTTCCTTTTTTGCATCATATTCTAAATACAATTTCACCACTGGAGGACAATTCTGTTCTGCACAATACTTCTCCAGGACTCCCTTAAAAACTGAAAGATTTTATATTCCTAAAGGGCTTTTGTTGTAGTAACAGAAGATGGTGAATGATGTGGGGGGGTCATTGAAGGGGAGAACACATTGTATAGCTGTGATGGAATCTGCGTGAACGAGTCAGGGTGAGTTGAGGTGAAGTGGATTTCCGTACCTCCAAAAACCACTGGCCTGCGTTTAGAGAGCGAATCTCTGTCCAGTTGAAGAAAGAGGCATCGTCATGCTGTCTGGCTGGAAAGACCTTACTGACGTCTGTGGTCCGTCTCAACGTGCGGTCTCGCATAAGGAAGGGAACACCGTCCACACTGAGAGAGACAAAATAGTCCGAAAATATTGTAGCGTACTGTAGAATTTCAATTATGATTCAATATACAGTATACACTTTGGTAAAAGGAAATATTATAATAATAATAATCTAATAGGGCTGCACAATTAATCGCAATTTTATCAATATCGCAATATGGACTAGTGCAATATCCAAATCGCAGGGCGGGGGGGGGGTCAAAATATCTGTCGATGGATGGATGGACGTGTATGTGTATACTGTGCGTGTGCAGGAGTGTGTGTGCCTTTAGAGGACCATTTTGAATGAAGTATTGTGGTGCTGCAGAGGCCTTCAAATCCTATCCTACAGACTAAATAAAAAACATGTTTGTTTGGAACAGCTCCTCGCAAAAATCACACTATAATTATATAAAAAAAAATATATATTTAAATATATTTCAATGAAAATGGGAATAATGACACAAAAATGATCATTCCCACTGATATCATGAATCATGTTGCAATTGCAATGTCAGTCAAAATAATCGCAATTAGATATTTTTCTCATGTTGTGCAGCCCTTTAATCTAACAATAAAAACAGCAGCACAGTAAAAAACATCAGTGTGCTGATAATCACCTCACATGGCAATATGTAGCTGCATCTCTCTCATTAAATGGAAATGTTTAACTTTCTACCAAACAACCTATATCTCAGGTATGGGATCTATATGTGGAACTTTAGAGCACACTCAAGTCATCCAATATAAATAACCAAGGATTAAAAATGTTATTAATGTGTGCTTAATAACCTGATGGTGACGTCTGCCTCCAGGGAGCTGGCTCCATGCTGCAGGGCTCGGTTAAAGGACACCATGGTGTTTTCTGGGGCCAGCTAGAGCAGAGGGGAGACTAACTGTCAGTCACTGTGTGTAAAAAAACACACATACACAGGAAGTGGTAGAATTATAAAAGAATATTTAAATAGAAAAGCACGATTCATTGAAAATACATTTCTGGGAAATGATTAAAAGTGAAACCTAAAAGGTACAGTGGTTCTTTAGCATGCATATACTACCACACGTGGTTTATTTATCAAAATTCTTTATGGCAAAAGAACTTTTAACATAATTTATTTATTCAGGGTTTAAGCTTAAACCTTTTTTAAAGAGATTACCAATGGGCTACAATACTGCACCTTCAAAATGCAGTAACTACATATTTGGTCAAAATAACGTTTTGGCATCTTTTAACAATATCAAAATGTATTATGCCATAGAAATGTATAATTTCCCTAAAAACAGCATTTAAATGTGTGGTAACTACAAAATAGAGAGAAACCAACAAAGATTAACAAAGACAAACTAGTCTAAAGCAAGAGAGCTGTAATGTTAGCGAGTGAACGCTAGCTGAGGAGATAGCTATGGCTAGCTTTTGCTAAAACTAAAACTACATTTACTTCCCTAGTTGTTTTGTGTTATTGAAAAAATGTCGATAAACCAACACCTTGGTCAGTGTATTTGTTATTTAACATGACTAATCCTATCATGAAGGAGAAAAAAACCTAGCTAAACTACTGGCTAGCTAGTTTAGCAGAGTAGCAGTGGCTGCCATCTCAGCTCCTGCTCAGGTGGAAATCCAGATTAAGCTTCCTTTAAAATCACAAATTTAAGTATCACATTTCATGATATTGCTTTCAATATAAATACTGAGAGTAGACACAGACAGATACTTAGTAAAACAAATTTAATTCTTGTGAAAATAATCAAAATTAGGTTAATTTTCTTCAACAAACTCATAAAACAAAAGCTTAAAGAACACAGGTTGTTTGTAGATGCTGTATTTTCCACTTGTATTTTGTGACAACCTTTAACTCTTTTTGAAAATGTACTGTTTTTATGTTCGCTATGTGCAATGTTAAGAACACATTACAATACAATTCCCAATAGACAGACAGAAATACAAAAGAGCTCTGATGTCCAATGAATTCATCTCCATATTTCTGATAATGTGTGGTCTTTGAATAGTGTTTTCAATGCTATTTCAGCTTTATTCAATCATCTGTTTATAGCTGCGGGTGATCAGTCAGTGATTGTGTCCAAGTCTATAAAATCTCATCACCATAGGTATGTACATATATGTTATATGAAGTACAGACTTCATGCAAACATAGTAATATCTGAATAATTCGTGTGTTGATGTTTTTTTAGCCATAAAAAATCTACGTAGGCCTACATCTGAGATTTATTTAAAAACCTCCATACAGCTGAGGTACATTGCAGAGAGGTAAAAACCAGGTGGTTTTTGTGTGATTTGTGTGTATGTGTATACTGTGCGTGTGCAGGAGTGTGTGTGCCTTTAGAGGGCAGGGAATCACAGCTCTGAACATTACTGTACATTTGTTTATAGCTAGTCACGTGGAACAGCATTTGCTTTCCCAGCTGTGAAATGACAGTTCAGTGTGTTGTTGCCTCTTATGCTCACTAAGCCTGATAGCAGTAGGTTCATGTACTGTATTGGAATAAACTGTAGTGCAGACTCATGCATACATTCAGTCTATGTACTTAGGAACATAAAAACAAATGAATTGACCCATCAGGAGGATTATAAACATTAAAAAGGTGACAACTGACAGGCAGTGTTGGGAAGGTTGCTTTGGAAATGTAATAGGCTACCGATTACAAGTTATCCTATTTAATTGGTTGTTTAATGTAATAGTAGTGTAACTATTTCAACTGCTTCATCAAAGTAATGTACCTTATCTCATTTCATTACTTTTTGATTACTTTTCTAAATTTCTAATGATGGCTATGGTGCTGCAAATTCAAACAGGAGAACCAATCGAAGGCATCAGAATAGCATCAAACTTTACTAAACTGCTGTGTTGGATGTGGCAAAAGAAGACATTTTACATATGAAAAACATGCAAAGCAACCCAATTAATATTATTCAACATATAGCCTAGCTTTTTACAGAAAATATTCAGATGTAACCCCCAATGTAATCTGTACATCTGTAATTAAATTACACTTTTTATCTCCCAGTAACAGATTCCCAACGCTAACGGATTACAGTTACCTTTATTTTGCAATTCAATTACGTAACGCTGTTACATGTAGGCCTGTAACAATTATTAAATTATTGCCTAATTGTCAGGTTTTTTTTACATAATCGCAGTGTCTTTTTTAAACCACAATGGATTGCTAACATTAGCTAACTAATTGCCCCTTGTGGGATTAATAAAGTTCTTGAATTGAATTGACTATATATTTTTATTATTTCATTAGTTATTTGTTAGCTGTTGGCACTTGACCCTATTTACGTTCATAGCAACAAACGTGACAAGGGGAGATACAGTTAGAAAAAATGTTTTATGATAATAAAAAGCCGTTGTTTACTTCATAGGCTGTGTACTTTTATTTTAAACGATTAATCGATTAGTTGTTTGATCTATAAAAATGTCAAAACATGGTGAAAAATGTGGATCAGTGTTTCCCAAAGCCTAAGAGGACGTCCTCAAATATCTTGTTTTGTCCAAAACTCAAAGATATTCAGTTTACTGTCACAGAGGAGAGAAGGAACTAGAACAATATTCACATTTAACAAGCTGGAATCAGAGAAATCTTACTTTTTTTAATAAAAAAATGACTCAAACGATTAATTGATTATCAAAATAGTTGGCGATTAATTTAATAGTTGACAACTAATCGATTAATCGATTCATCGTTGCACCTCTATTTAAAACTTTAATTTGTAAGGAATAAATAAATATATCTTTTTTTTAATTTAACTGAAAGAGACAATTATATTAGACAATTATTTCTGAGACAATGAATTATGCAGCAAAACTTGGAATTGTTACAGCTCTACTTACATGTACCTAGGTACTCCCCAACACTGCTGACAGGCCTCTGTGGTGACTTGTTCTGCCCACAGAACAATTAGCTGGATCAGACAGCAAGGTCTGGCAAAGCACCAACTCACCATAGGAGCTCCGCGTCGACCAATGATGTCTGGTCGCGGTCTGAGGCTGTGGCGGTCCATGATGCAGGGGCAGGTGAATGTGAGCGGTGCCAAATAGAGAGCCAAGAGGATGACGATGTAGATCAGCAACACCATCACATGGAAATCTAAGAGGGAGGAGTAAGGGAGTGTAAGGGTCACTTTATTCATTTTCACCTCATCTCATTTACTCATTATGACAAGAAATGTTTAGCTTTGTCTGTGTTGGCGAGTAGAAGCGGTGATCTTTTTGGAGTACCAGAGGGTAAGGCGCCTTACTCAAAGATATAAAATCATATAATACCACACACTTACTGGATCTCTCTCTGCGGACCACGTATCCAGCTACCAACCAGCTGATAGCTGTGACTGTTGCCAGGGCTCCAATGTGCAGGAAAGGTGCTGTGGACTGGTAACAAAACACAAACACTGGTGTTAATTGGTGGTTACTTACACAGAGTACAAACTTTAGTGCATATAGATAATGAATACATATGTCAAAAATAGGTAGGTGTGATGAACAAAAACATATGTGTGTGCTGTACAAGGGGTACAAGCTGATTCAGTAGCTATTTTCAGGCCGGAAGCTTTATCATAGGAAATATTCACAAGCCAAAGTTTAGTTCTAATTGTCATTAATGTCAGTTTGGACAGAGAGATTTAGAGTACCGTAGCAAACAGATTGATACCACTCTTATATCTTTGCATGCGAAATGACCTCTTTCACAGCCATTGACAGAGCCCAGCCTGTTGTTTATGGTAGTTTGATTGTCTTTTTCCCCATCCACATTTCCGCCTTACTCTGCCTCTGATTGGCTCGTTGCCTTCTTCACAGAATAAAGATTTTAAAAAATAACACTGCCTGAGCGGGCTAGGTAGAGGATGGCAGGCTTTATGCTGATCTGGCACACTGATTAACAAGAACATTTTAAAATGGCTCTTTATATTAAAAAGGTTGCCAACCCTGATCTAAATGATTACAAGTGCTGACATATTGTGTTTTTGAGCAGTAATACCACACTATGCCACTTTAAATCACTCAATCAAATGATCAATTGATGCCACTTCATGGGAGCTGCCATCATGTTCTACCAAGTAAGTTGCAATTTATTACACCTCCTCATTATTGTATACTGTATGTAATTTCAGTCAAAACGTGAAGGACCAAACAGGTAAAAACACAACAGCAAAAAAAAAAAAAAACATGCAGTAAGCGTATTGCACACTCATGTCATTCTGCTTCGAGACCAACCTGCAGTGACACAAGCAGGATGTCCCACTCATCCCCCCATATGTCATCAACAGTCACGACACCAGAGATAGTGGTGATCAACGTAGCCAACACTCCAATCTGTAGAGAGAGATTTTATTTTTTAAAGTGTGCGTGGAACAAATCCATGGCCATTGATGTAAGATGTAAATCACAGCACCTTGTGAACCCAGTAGAGGTTCATCTGCTGGCCCAGGGATATATGGAAAAGTGCTAAAATCTGAAAAAGAAACCAGATGCAGCCAGTTATATCCTTGCAATAAGCAAGTTTTCTAAAAAAATTTAAAAGAAAGTTACCATTAGGAATGTGATGTAGCTGAATCCCACGGTGGTGGATGCGAGGATGGGGATCGTCTCGTCCCTCCATTCTCCAGAGCGGTTGTATACTGACCTGGAGTGTGAACAGGTTAGGGTTTGACTGATCTATGCTGATGGTGAAACTAATTCTTCTCTAAAAAAGAAAACTTTGCTTAGACTATGCAGTGCGCTAACACCATGAAATCACACATGATGGGTGCTGGCTGCCACCCTGCTGTGGTAAGGTCAACACCCTACTGTTCACAACCTCAACTGAACTAGTTCCAAAAGCTTGTCACAAACAGATAACAATCACATGACTCACCAGTTAAACTCGTTGAAATCATTCTGAGCCACCAACCAGAAGTAGGCCCAAAAGAGGAGCAGGAAGAAAGAACTGCATAGGATGATGAACCATGTACACTCCCACTGTGAAGGAAAGCACAAGCATCAGTTTACCTTTTCATTTATTACACTGAGACTATTACATACATATACACAGGGTGGGATTTTCCAGGGGGGATGCGTGGGATTTCCCCATTTCTGGTCTACATATCCATGCCTCTGCTGAAACATTTTTTATCCCCGGTGAGGACAAAATGTACACCGCCCCCCTCAAAGTGATCAATGCTACTTTATCAATAGACCATATATTATGAACTTAAAATAGAAGTATTTTAAACTAAGTAAAGCTTATAGTGCCATCGAAAGATACAATCCGAGCGGCAGTTGCTGGTTGTGTTTAGCCGATACAGAGCTCCGGGAATCCGGCTACCAGCGGCAGCTGTTTAGCCGCCAATAGGTGACTGTGAGCCGGCTACAGGCACCGCCAGATGACGGTCCTTTCAGAGGCCAAGGTAGTTTAGCCAGAAAAAGTCATGCGGCAATGACAGTTAAGTCTAGGCACCAAAACGACTAGGTAAGTCTAGGAAAAAGATCGTGGTTTGGATTAAAACACTCCCGAGGAATGAATGAGTGTTTCCTGGCTGAAAGTATTTTGTTTTTGACGTGAAGGGAACTCTGCTCTCCGGCTTGAAAGCGCTGTGTTTTATGCTGACACCACGTTCTCACATTTCATTTTGAGATTATTTTCCATTGGATATTGAAGTTCATAAATAAGTGTTTTGGCATGGCTGGCCGAGTGGCACTATATCCATGGTGGTATTGGAGGGGGATTTAATTCTTGCATGTTTTATTTCGTTGTGCATGATCAAAAACATCCCCCCCTCTGTTTATTCTGCATATATATATATATATATATATATATATATATACATACATATATATATATACATACATATATATATATATACATATATATATATATATTTTATAGATTTAGATTATAGATATAGATATAGATTTTTTTAACCTCTGTACAGTCTTCTGGCTTGAAATGTGGAACACAAGTAGAGAGGAGAGCGTGTGCAGCACTCAAGGACTCTTCCCTTCAGTAGTTAACAGGATTAGGAGCTAATGCCATGTGAGGGGAGGTGTAAAGTATGATAGGCCAGTCATCAGATCCTGTTGAGCATTGATCAGCTTTGCAACACACCGTGCCTGGACTCACCATTTGCAGCAGCTTATGTTGGGAGATAATTAGATGTGTGTGCAGGTAAAGCGCAAATGGCTGCACTGATGAAGCAGTTGAGTCTACACAGAGCGACTTGTAAAAGGTCTTCTAACATGATGCAGCCAGTAGCAACGTGGCACTAGAGGTGGGAATGTGACAAGTACTAGTGGTCGTTTTATAATTGGTATCGCAGCTACCTGGAGGTCAATTTACCTTGTGTGGAAGTGTCCTGGATATGAGTCACTTTTATATTCAAAGAAACACAGCATTTTCCATCTACCCACATTTCATAGGTTTTTTAATAGTCAGACCACCTGCCAAAACGTGTGACTTATATGATTCTGCCCTAGTTATTATGACGTTTTCTGCATTGTGGTTTTCATTCTAAGTAGGCTTGCAATGGAGGGAAACGGCTGAACACCACTGTAAAACATAGTGTAGTTCACAGTATTTCCCAAAAAATCATCAGATTATAAAATTCCCTGGGAAACCCGACTTTTCCCAGAATAATTAACCAAATTCCAGATTTTTTAAAACGTATTCTCCTTTATCTATAGAGCTCAACAGTGACTGACTTTTTGAACAGCTCTGGTTCCGGAAGTGAATTTTCACGGACTTGTAGCTTCTTAAGGAGCAGAAACCTTCGTTTCACAATCTCGTAGCTTGCGGTCAGTCTACCTTTAAATGGTTTAGACATTAAAGCTTATTATCAAAACCCTTATGGAGAAAATTAATGGGATTTTTATTTCTGGAAACACACTGTTGAGCTCTATAGTATGCGTCCTCCAGTGACCGGCTGTTTGGTAGATTAGGATTGCACTTTCAGGCAGGGTTAGGACTGGGGTCAGACCAAGGTTGTGACCAACAGGTCAAGTAATCCCTGGCTGAGAAAATCTCCTTGGTGAAGAAAATTGTGATGAAGAGAAGCCTGCTCCTCAGTAGCTGCTGTCAAAACTCCCTTTAGCAAGACTTTCAATCCCCAGCTGCTCCAGTGGAGCTGTCTGTCCTGCCTCCAGCAGCAGGGATACCTCTGAATGAAGGTGGGTGATATGGGTAACTGTCATGATTTGGCCTTGCCACCTCCACTTTCCTCATGTTTCCCCTGTTTCCCTTCCCTGCTGTCTCTCGCTGCGTCTCATGTTGCTTAAATTGCCTCCCCGAGTCCTCCACTAGCCTTCCTTCCTCGCGTCTTAGTCCCTCCCACTGAGGAAATCACAGGAGGAGAGAGGCAACGAGCAAATGTGTTTTTAGCTGGATGAGACGTCCTTTCCTCTGAAGTGTCACATGAATTTGTCGGCTGTAAGGGCGGAGTTAGCAACGGCTTTCAGTGGCACGGCTTCCGGGAAGGCTGCTCTCGTGTATCCTCACTAAGGCCGATGGGTCCCAACGGAACCCAACAGGCCGGGCCGGGTTCGGACAGATATTTAGAAATTATGGTCAGGTTCGGATCGGGCTCGGTCACATCAGCGCGATAAGGCATTTGTTGTAAAATGGTGCTGCGGCTCCTTTAGGAGAGCTCAGTGTGTGTGGGTGTGTGTGTGTGTGTGTGTGTGTGGTAAGTGGGCAGAAGAGAGATAGAGAAAGAGGAAGCAGACATTTTGTATGCGAACGGAGCAGAGTTGGTGGAATAAGTTTAAGTTTTAAAGTGTGCGGTGTCCGAAATAAACCCCAGACTGAAAGCCAAGTTCATTCATCTGCTCACCAGAAACGGGATTTTAACCCTGACGTTATTCATTTTATAACCCTAACCCTGGAGGTAACAAGTCTCCCCTGGTTTTCTGATCACAGTCGGAAACGAAGCAAGCAGGAAAGGTTAAAACATTGAACATTTTAACTTCTTATTGACGTGCACTTGTTGCCCTGTGTGCGCTCATCTGTTGACCTTTCCGAATGCCTTCCTAAAGTTACTTAATAAAAGCCTTCCACACAAAAACGTAGCCTACATTTGTCATTAGTATGAGAAAAAAAAGATATTTTAACTGTGTCGGGCTTGGGTCGGGCTCGGACACAAATTTCTTAAGGCCTGTCGGACGCGGGCCGGGCTCGGACAGAAAAATGCGGCCTGATCCGGACTCTAATCCTCGCCTATAGCTCCTTGATGATCCCTCCTCGATGCTCGCTCCTCAGTGTTTTTGACCTGTGGCTAACATTTCTGTGTCTCTGCCTTGCTCTAGTTCACCAGCTGTGTTTAAGGCGCTGCCTGCCTGCTCAGAGGCGTGTTCTGGAACAAGCTGCATTCCAGCTCGCCAATGTGTACTGGGAACCTCTCACCGGTCTGCCCACTTCCCACTGTGACTCCTCAGTTCTCCTGCTTGCTTACTTTGCCTTTTTTTTAAAAAATAAAATACCTGAGTTAACTGACCATCTGGATCCATTCTACAGAACCATAGCAGATAACATTTTCTGTCGCAGTGAATGCAACTCTATATTAAAATAACAAATACAGTTTGCGATATTGTAAATCCTGTGGAAATTGAGAGACAGACAAAAAGCCAACATACTAAAGACAAAAAACTGATTTTCATTAAAGTAATGCATAAAACCTTTAAAGGTCCAATATGTATTATATTTACTGTAATAAATCCAAAAATGACCCCAATGCGTCATCAGATATTAAGGAAACACACTAAGTTGAAATACTATCTTTTCTGACAACAATGCTAATGCTAGTATTTTCTCCTTTTGAAATTTCCGTTCCGTGACGGAATTTCTGTTTGTGTTTTGGCCTGTGTGTTGTTATCAACTGCCCAGTTTGTCAGCCAGGGGCCCGTTTCAGGTAGAAGGTTTAACAAACTCTGAGTCTAACCCTGATGTCTGAGTTGATTTACCCTAAGATGGGAAACTCTGAGTTTTCGGTTTCAGAACAGCTGATATGAGTTGGTTCAATCAACTCGGAGTAGGTTCACGCGCGTGCACCACCACAATAAAAAGGCAGTATGAATGGAGCCATGATTCTATGATTCACCATGGCAACAACCACAAACAAACGGGTCGGCGGAAATACTCATGCGCACAAACAGCGAGTTTGAACATGTATTTCGTTAAAAAAGTAAGACGGCGGCTGCTGCTGCAAAAGAGAGAGAATTGGTGTGGGAGAAAATTGCTGCTCGAGTCAATGTGTAAGTATTAACAGTGTATTAATTTCATATTTAAATCACAGTTAACTTATAATATTAGCCTACTAGTGAAAACTGGAACTGTATTACACCTATAATTTCATTTGGGTGCAATCCTGCGGGCGAAAAAGTAAGCTACTAGGCCTACTATATCCCATTCTGAGGCTGCAGCACCATGATCATTAACAGAACTATAATTTATAATCATTTATTTCATTTTAATGTCTCTCACTGGTTTGTGTCCAGAGAACAATACAAAAAACTTTTAAAAAACGTTTCAGAGCGAGGCACACTTTTCTGACGGCTCTGCATACAGTGGCTTTACTATTAGCCTACAGTATGATCTGCATCACCAATAAAGAAAACTGCCGTTTGCAAAAAACGTAATGCGACACAAATAATCTGCTGGGATGTTAAAGCATGTCCACGATGGTGGATGTTAGTGATATGAGGACGGATAAAGTATCTACATATCTAATGGACTGTGAAAAAAATACCTCTCAAATCGGTTATGTGGAAATGAAAATACATTTAGTCGGGACTCAATATCATCTCCCGACGTAAACTCTCTGTGAATTAATACAGCTTTTTCAACGACGGGAGTCAGTTGTGTCAGAGGGAGGAGACTGAGAGAAACTCAAGGTTTCTTGAAGAAAACCTGCTCCCGACCAGGTTAGGTTCACAGACTCAGTTACCATAGTAACTGACTCTGAGGTTAAGTTACCTCTCTTTCTGAAACGGAAAACCCAGAGTTTCCCTCATCTCAGGGTTAACAAACTCAGAGTTTTCACTAAACCTGCTTTCTGAAACGGACCCCAGGCCGGGTTGCCAGATATACCTGTAAACACATAAACTCAGCGCGCTACAGCTGTGAGGTTAGTACAGCCATAAAAGCAGCAAACAAACTAACAGGATCAACGGAGATTGATTTTATCCGACAAAAAAAACGGCATGTTTCTAATAGTTGCGTGAGCAGTGACGTAACAAACCCGTCTGGGTAAATATTGGAGATGTATTTGAAAGATGGAGACAGCTTAGAGCCCAAAAGTATGCAGAGTTGGCTAATTTCCTCCTGAACAGGTAAGCATTAGCTTCAGGCTAATTTATCACAGCTACTAGGGACGGGCATTTTATGTCATTTCAACATTTGTGTAGCTACTCACATTGAATGATATAGCTAGAGTACCCGAATTGGTTACTCGCAAAAACAATTGAGACACTGCCAGTGAAGTGATCCCGACTGGTCCTGGCTAACGCCGCCATGCTAACCCTGCTAACTGCTAACGTTACCGGAGGACCAGGCAAGCAGCCACGGCCGTTTATAACATGTAAGTGGCTGTAGCCAACAACGGTGAGTTATTTGAAGCCAAGAGAGGGGGGCTATAAATCGGAAAGAGAGGACCTTGAGTTTGCAGTGTGTTTAGCGATTGTTGCCATAATTCTAAGCCAATAAAGTGTGTTCAGTCGGGTGGAAAAGGACGGCAAGATAGTGGTATTTTTAGCGGTTCCTATCGTAATTCTAAGCCGAGGAATTGTGTCTGTTTGGCGTGTGGAGAGGATGGCGAGGTTGTGGTCA
This sequence comes from Sander lucioperca, assembly GCF_008315115.2. Classification (NCBI taxonomy): domain Eukaryota; kingdom Metazoa; phylum Chordata; class Actinopteri; order Perciformes; family Percidae; genus Sander; species Sander lucioperca. Next base: position 4,186,995 of record NC_050185.1, read on the forward strand.
GTTGGGTACAGAGCTCCACGTGAGGACGAGCTTTTATGACAATATAGCCAGCATCTAACGTTAGCTACTCCGCTGTGCTGTGGAGTAATGTCTGGCTACGTGAGACAAGCGTCTAGCAACATTGTTGTGGATGCTCCGGTATCAGCCTGGCAACCAACGTGAACTTCGAGTCTGGGGAGGAGGGGGGCGGGGGAGACGACTCTCTCCAGTATTTGGATTTGTACTGCAGTAACTATTTTAAACACTAGCTGTCAGTATTACATATTGCACCTTTAAATCCAATAAAGGCAGTTCTGCTGATTTATTTGCACCATCTGCTTGAATGGCGTAATGCAACCAGAGACATGGAAGGGATACTTGCCTGAACATCAATTATAATACCAGTTAAACAGTTTATAGTTGAAAGGGATCTACAAAATGGTATATCTGTGCTTGAAAAGGACATTTGAAAAGATGTCTGAGGGTTCGTCATACTGTCTTATATTTCATCCATTTATTGAACTGCGGTAGTTGCCTCCATATCATATTTTCCAAGCTTAAGCAGACCACTCTCACTGTGCAGTACAAGTCGTTGTCAGGGGAGCTGTGTGATATCTGACACTTTTCCCTGAGTGCTACATGGCCTTCAAAGGTTTCTCCATCGCTCGAATTGGAACTGCTGGAGCCCAACTTCTGACAGCGCTCATAAATCCTGATCTCTGTGCTGACTTCACCTTACGACAAACCGCTCCCTCCTCCTTTTTTCTGCTGATAAATACGGCACACAATGGCCTGTTTCAGACAAGGTCCGTGTCAGCTGAACATGCACCCTGAGAGAGCAAGTACACATGGGTGTATGCTGTATGCAGGTTTGCAAATATAAGGTGTGTTACATGTAAATGGACATGTGCAATGGTAGAACAAAGTGGAACTTGAATAATAGAATTCAACCATGGATTATACTAGTGGTTCACTATGGAAATTAAAATGTATATGTGAGTCATATTTTGCATGTTGCATGGTCAAAATGTTGAACATATATGTCTAACGTATGCTAGGAAAGAAATGAAAAGAAACATTAATGGTTGATAGACGAAAACAGCCAATACATAATTCATGGTAAGGTAACATATTATATATAAATGTTTTTTAACCTGCATTAATTTGTTTTGGGTCACTGCACAACAAACTCTAAACACCAGACTGAGATATGATCACCTTATAAAGTCGATGTGGCAAACATGTTAGCGGACAGTTGCCTATTAACGCAGACACAGAGCAATATTAGCGTTCATTTGGAGTCAGTTTCTGGCCATGAGGTAAATGTTCCACTTTCTTCACCAGCTAGTTGCTAACTTTAGCCCCTTTACATGTACTGCAAACCTGACATTATCTAGACATTACCCGGGGGAAGCTGTAAGTGAGAACTCAAATATCCAAATCAGTTGGACCGGACATTAAACAGACTTTACCCTGCCAGTACAAAGTATGTGTAATGTCCGTTTGAGCCCATGTGTGACTAGAGCAGGTCATTGTCCTAAGAATTCATAGCGACTGAGTATTGAGTATTTTCTCATTTTTATTAAGAACTTTAGTGCAAGTTAAAGTGCCCATATTATGCTCATTTTCAGGTTCATAATTGTATTTAGAGGTTGTACCAGAATAGGTTTACATGGTTTAATTTTCAAAAAAACATCATATTTTTGTTGTACTGCACATTGCTGCAGCTCCTCTTTTCACCCTGTGTGTTGAGCTCTCTGTTTTAGCTACAGAGTGAGGCATCGCACTTCTGTTCCATCTTTGTTGGGAGTCGCACATGCTCAGTAGCTAGGTAAGGACTACTAGCCAGTCAGAAGCAGAGTATGATGGTGTGCCCTGACAGTACCTAGGTAAGGACTATTAGCCAGTCAGAAGCAGAGTATGAGGGCGTGCCATGCTAGCAGCTAGGCGAGCATTATAACGTGTGTTCCAAAGTGGCCACGTTTGTCTCTGAAGTAAAGACTGGACTACAATAGAGCTGTTTGGAGCAGTTTGTGAACAGTGTTTTCTGTTGGAGATGGTAAGTCCCTTTGGGGTGGACTTTAGGCTTTTTCACTTTGTAAACCTATAACGTGCACAAAAAAGATATATAACACAATAAAGGAAAGGGGAAAAGCCAAAAAGCAGAATATGAGCACTTTTAACATAACCTGCAAGGATCAGAATGTAAAGCGTTGTCCAAATAACGCACATCTTTGACATTGCTATAGAAATGATATAGAAAAATAAAGCCTATATGATACATTTGATATTCTTTGTCGATATATATCGTGATGTCGCCCAGCCCTAGTTCTTACTAATAAAGGACTGTTCCTAGTAATAAAATCAGTCACACATCACTGTGTTGCAGTGTAACCAGACAGCATTTCAGTGCATGAATGCTAACCTATCTGCTTATGTGCTTGCACTGTGTGTTTGACTACATTCAGCTTTGCAAATGGAGACAGAGAGGGGAAAGAGGCAGCTGTGTGCTTGTATTTTCTCCTCTTGGTCAACCCACTATCAGTGCTCGCCTCACACATTCAGTAAATGGACTAATTTACGGAAGAGCCACTGGCTCTTTGTGATGAAGAAGACATCCAGCAGCAGTAGCTGTGGCTGCCCAGTGGGTTTCCAACACAGCTGGGTGTCTGGCTCTGCTTTACACATCCAAACACTGCACTGTGTCTGTTACTTGCTTTATTGTAAGGATCGTTTTCCCCAGTTACTAGGGCCCGGACTAGAAGCCACTTAGGAATTCAGTAAAAAAAAAAAACTGGGTTGACATCAACTTTTAATGGATTAGTTTTGGAAACAACCTTTCTGATTAAAACAAATCTATTCTAAATGTTTTCATTTCTAAAATACCTTAATAATGACTAAAGAAAATGAATGAAGCTACATATTTATTAGATGCCTTACAAACACTGTGGAAAGATAAACAAAGGTTAGGCTGGGATAATATCAGTTTTTAGTGGTTAAGTATATTAATAGTTAGTTTTGATTTTGAAAAAAAAAAAGCTCTTTGACACTGCCCAACATCTTTTTGAACTCTTGTTATGTTAAAAAAAATATTATCTTAGTCTACAGGCTTTTATTTTCAATGCTAGTTGAGATCCCAAAGTGTGTTTTTTGTAATATACAATACAAGGCATGGTAGCTAAGGAATGAACTAAGGGGAAATGCAACGTACTGCATGTACGTAGTACTTTTCAGTTACTGTTGTGTAGTCTTGTTTGGCCTTTCACAAAGCCTGAGCCAAATCTATTTTCTGGCCTTCAGAACCACAAAATGGAAAACAGTTAATTTATTTCTGGGTGCGATCAGGTTGCAGTGTCAGCAGGATTGTGTTGTCTCATTATCAGTCTCTGTTTTGCTCTGCTGCGCACTATGTACAGTAAGATGATGGCCACACACACTTTACTCAATCAACTTTCTTTACATACATTTACGAGAACCCTGCATAACTAGTATACATGGAAATGGAGATAAGAATGTTTAGACTGTAAGCTTTTATCACAATTATTAGGTTATATTTGTGTTCTTATCCTTTCTGCTGCAACTCTCCAACAGGCTGATGCCTGAGTTGTAAGCCAGGTTATAACTGAAACAGCACTTGCATTTAGCAGATGCACTGTAAGGCTTAAGCTTTATTTAAGAACTAGGAATATCACAATTCTGCAAATCTACAATTAGATTTCAATACATTTTCGATGGGACGGCAATTTCACAATAAGAGCCACTATATTGCAGAAGGGTATTTTGCAACAACAGTTTGAATTTTTTCAGAGGTTATGAAGTGCAATTGAATGCACCATTAGTTTAAAAAGGTGCACATGAAGGCACCATGGAGCCCACATGCTTTACCTTTGCTGTTTGTTTACAAGTCAAGGTGGTACTGTTTTTTATCCATGTTATACTGTCTGTTTTATATGTTCTAATGTTTTGTGTGTTGCATGTTATGTGGTGGTCTACAAAGTTTTAAGGATGTCGTGTCTCTTAGACTGTAAACCTAGTTTACCTAAGGGTACCAATAAAGTAACCTGGACCTGAACCTGAACTCACTCACTGGGAAGGCAAAATGTTACCACACTGGTGACTTCAGGGAAAACAGATTTTCCTGTTCGGTTGTTTCTCCGTCATCTCTGACTCAAGCAGTAGCCATGGTGTCTGGAAAAGTCAAGCTGCAGGCTACCGGTAAGATAAAATGACCTTTTGTTTCTAGCTGCATGCTACCAGCTGGTACGCTACGCTGTGTCTGCTGTTGTTTTGTTTTTTTGATGTATTTTCCTTCAACCCTGTCTCAAAGTCCGCTTAGGGAGGAGGATGGATGGGTCAAACAAACACAGGACTTTCACCCAGGACACAGCAAAGTTCTTCTACGGCTGCTTAAACGTTTAATATTTGAGACCTTTGGCTTCTTTTGTTGAATGAAATGGGTTTTGTAAAAAAGGTATTGAAAAAACATATTGTAATGGTACTAAAATAGTAGCACTAGTACATAAAAAATCGACAGTAACCAGCTTTAATCAAAGATCTAGGATTTGATCATCCATCTGCAACAACTTGTATCTACATACAATAATAGCACTACAGTAATACAATCTGGTTGTGACAGTAATAGAAAGGTATTTATTAGCATACCAAGCAAGTCACATTTGAATTTTATATAAATATATTATCATCACATATTATCACTTAATGTTTAGCCTTACCCTGGAGCTGTCCTCTTGGGAACGCTGGTAGCGTTTCCAGCGGCAACCATAGATCCCAGTGACGAAGGACACAAAGACCTGTTTCTCATAGACCTGTAAGGGTTGGTGTTTCACCATGCTCCTTCAGCCTCAACGCGCCACCAGTCTGTTAACATCCCACACAGGACTGGGAACCCTGAAGAAGATCAAAGTGTCACCAAACAGAACAAGCTTTCCGATAATTAGCTCTGTCTTTTGTACATACAATTACATTTTTCATAGACATGCCATGGCACATCATGTTGCTGAGGTATATTTTCACAAAACATCATGAATATGTTGACAGTCCTGGGCCTTGTTTGGAGTTACAACACCTGGGGGAGATAGTCAACACACTATTCAATAGTGAGTCATGTCTGGAGACAGACGTAATAATACAGTATATGCTTTACAGTCACTGAGTCAACCTTTACCAATCTAAGGATTTATGACTGTAGAAAATAGGCATCGGTAGGTAGGCAGCATCTATCTCTGGGTATGACTTGATCCTTTAAGAAGAAGAGCATCAGTGAAATGGAAAGAGTAAGATGGAGTCAGCGTGTTGCCCCTTAAACTCACTTCTGCCTCAGAGAGAAGCGTGTTGCCTTGGTGGCAGGTAAAAATGTCTTGGCACAGCAGCTATTGTTTTCCGTGGCTCTCTGGGAGAGATGGTGCTGTGCCTTGTCTCTTTTTTCAGGGACCATTATTGCTCTTTTTTAATCTACTTTTAGCATTTTCAAATAATTTTTGTATGGAGTAGCGTATGGAATTGCATAATTGTAGTTTGAGTATGTGTTATTTATATATTATGTCTAATAATAATGTTGGATACTGGGAACAAGCTCCCAGTCTAAGCACGTGGCCATTAGGACCATACTGTTTAAAAAAAAAAACTTGGTGACCGGGGTAAGTGACAGATCCTAAGATAATGTTGACTTTTAAAGTATCATTGCTTTTTTTATGTGCATGGCTCTATGGATGGCAATGCGATTCTACCACTTTGGTCCATAGTGACATAGTATTATGGAATAGAATGAAAGTAGAACAGACATTGAAATGGTTGCCGTGGTCATTTGACATCAGTTCAAGAGAAAATTGCATTTTTTGTTAGTTGTTATGGTGACAACACACGTCAGTGGGGCTGATAAGTGTGTCACACTCCCTAGTTTGAGAACTTGGCCTACCGTCCACAATAAGCCGGCGTTTTCCTTTTGTCTGTCTCTTGTTGAAGCAATTAAATTCAGCAATCCTCAATTCCTCTCTGGCAGCAAGGCAATGGACATAGTGCACAAAAGACGCCTGTCCGTGCTTCGTACTACCTCAGCGAGTCCGTGACTTGCGGCAAGTCGGTTTATACGGAGGTTTATGCGGAAGTTTTCCCACTACAATGTTCACAGTTCTTTGCAATGGCAACAGTACGCATAAAAATAACTGCCTGAATGAGAATTTACGATCTACTCTCATTCTATTTCGAAGGAAATACCTTAAGGAATAATGGTTGGATGGCTAAAAGAAATTGTACCTGCATTCATGGTCCCAAGAGGATGATATTTTTGGTTCTAATTTCAATACCTTGACAATTATTGCATGGATTCCAATGCAATTTCCTACATATACACTAGCATTGTCCAATTAGCCTTCAGCGTCAGCTGTACATTGTGTTTATCAAATGTTAGCATGCTAACACACTTAACAAAGATGGTGAACCTGGTAAATGTAACCTAAACATCAGCATGTAAGCATTGTCACTGTGAGCATGTTAACATGCTGATAGTTGTTAGCATTTAGCTCAAAGCACTGCTGTGCCAAAGTACAGACTCAGAGTTGATAGCATGGCTGTAGAATCTTGGTCTTTTTTAGTTTTAATTTAGTGAACTTCATTCGTTGTTGGGTTACCTGGCTGATAGTCTATATCCTCGACCTTCCGCTTCCAGGATTGCCCTGTTAGCGCTGGAAAATCCACCGTATGTCCTTATTTTCGGCCGCATTTCCGTTACCTAGCACTTCCTTTGTGTTGGAGTTCTAAACTCCGGTGGATTTATGAGGACTATGATTAACTGCTCTTCAGATCTCTGCAGGGTAAATCCAGACAGCTAGCTAGACTATCTCTCCAATCTGAGTTTTCTGTTGCAGGACTAAAACAACTTTTGAACGTCCACACGTACCACCAAAATAAGTTCCTTCCCGAGGCTATTTTGCAGAGGCACCGTGGCTCCGTGCAGAGCTTAGTGCCGATTGTGACGATTGTGATTGGTTTAAAGAAATGCCAATAAACCAGAGCAACTTTTTCTCCCATCCAGGAATGCTGTGTGGACTAGCCAGACCCTCCTCCACCAGCGCTGCGGAGGAAGGTCTGGCTAGTCCCCACAGCATCCCGGATGGGAGAAAAACGTGCTTGTGCAAAGCGAGACTACCTGGCTGACTGCAGAGAGGGCTAAGTAAAGATACGTGAACACAACGCTGTGCATGTTAAGAAAACCTGCCTAACCTAGTTAACGAGTGGTGCCGCCACAACTGTCAGTGTCTGCACTCACTGCATGCAGAGCAGAGACTGAGTAGAGGAGTCTGGATTTTTCAAGTTTGAATCCACTGTTGGTGGATTTTTACATACATACACCCTTGAGGTTATAGTCAGATCGACGATAGCACTGTGTCAAAAAAAAAAAAAAAAAAGAGGCCTCCTTATTCAATGAGACTACTTTGGTCCAGCACAGATTACTGCAGATGGTTGCTTAGTGGGGACATTTCACAAGCCCACCCATGATCCTCACACCACTTAAGAAAACAGAGCCATTTGGATCTGTGGGCCCCACTGTAACTCCTGCCATGATCATGGTTAATTTCCTGGACCGGACCATAAAGATGAGGTTTTCTAGACAGAAAAAAACACTCTCACCCACTGAACAGAAAAGGCGGCAATGAACAGCAATGTCCCAGCCAGATACTGTGGCAGTAGATAAGAGCATGTAACCTGGTCAACGGTCCTTAACAAAACAAACTGCTCCTTTGTCCTTATCGCTGAGCAGAGAAATAACAACATGCTAAATTTGTCTGGCTGCGTCTTTTTACAGCTAACGCTCCGTTTCCATGTCATACCAAAATTCAAAGCTAACAGTGACAGAAACCTTTGATTCACATTCACAAGAAGATTCATAGGGAAACAAGACACAAGTCTACATTATGGGGTCCTTTTTTAGACCAAGGACCCCTTAGCTGAAAGAGAGACAGAGCAGGGATTCCCTACTACATATAAAACTAAAAACATCTCCATGCCAGCAGGTGGCAGTAATCTTGTCATTCAAAAAGCTATACCGTATATGCAAACCGTTGCTATGATGATACATACAACCATACAACAAAACAGTGCATAGTTTGAAACGTTCAAATGTGTAATTTTAGAAGGAATATTCAGACGTCATTTTTGGCCAATTCTGACAGCCCTGTCATGTATTGGATTGATCAGAACAGGTGAAGATAATGATAACGTCCTCTGTGTGTGCCTTCTGTGTGTTGACTTAAGTCGTTGGCTTGCTTTCGTCACTTCCGTTTTTCTTCTCGTGCACTGATTCGCTTAATCTGAACAATCAGAGTGATTCCTCTAACCGACAGCTCTGACGCCGATTCAACAAAAAAGAGCAGACGAGGATCGACTAGTGGCGACTGTGCTGGGACATACTGCAAAAATTAGCCCAACGGAAGCTTACCATCGGCCCAACTCTGGCCGACAGCCGACCGTCTCCCTGGTCTGTCAGGGCTCTGTAATCTGTAAGTCTCTTTTTACTGTCTGACAGAAACTGCTCTAATTACTTAAAACATTTAAAAGAATAACAAAATTGAAACCAACTGCATGTTATCTGTCTAACTGTCTATGTACTCCATAGTTGCAGGGAAATAATTGTGTTGGTTATTGTGTGTGGCATGCTGTATAGTACTTGAGCTGTGTTTCCTATTCAGGTGTTCCCAGGGGATAAGTGTGAAAGTTTGTTTAGGATCCACTGCCAAATCTATACAACAATCTTCAAAAGGGGGAAATTGACATGCATCCACCATGCAGATTTGCATCCTTTCACTGTTGATTGGTTATTACATGGGAACTCCCAGGCCTGAGGAAGCCTTCTCCTAAATTCAGAGGAGTTGGCAGATTCCCAGCATTCACATCCTGACCCCATCCTCAAACAAGAGCCAATTGGAGCTGAAATCACATGGGCCTTATTCCAGCCAGGTTAGCCTATTGTCTCATTGTGGCTCTCTACCATGGTGCTACCGTAACAAAGCTGTGGTCATCATGAAGTAAACTAGGCCCAGTCAGGATTGAGATGCTTCAGTCCTCTATTGCTTTGTGATTTCAAGCTTCTTTACAGAGTGAACTGGACATTAGTCCACATAAATGATGTCTGGTACAGTATGTATTCAGAAAGGATGCAACCATTAAAGATTTGTCTTCCCATATTTTATCTTTCTTTCCCAGTGGGTGTAAACTGGACTAAAGGGAATACAGCTGATGTGATCTCTATTGTGGATAGGGGCATGGCCTACAAGTCTCTGTCTGACATCAGGGTTAATGCCAAGATAGTCAGAAGTTTTTGATGGAGCGGAGCTGTGCAAAGAACAAAGGCAACGCTCGTTGCAACACAAAATATAATCCAAATCCAATTTATTATCGGAAAAAAATGACTGCCAAAGTATTCCTGATCCAGGACTTCCATCAACATTTGATGAATCTGCTAATAAAATATGTGCAGCATAAACTACTGTGGCCTTTGAAGGAATGTTCTTTCAACAGAACTGGTGGTATTTGCAGGGAAACCACAGTGCGCAACCACACACAGGCAATTCTGAGAACACCAGACGCATAAGCTTTTGACCTCAATGAACGTTAGTTTGAATGAGCCTGCATTGACCTGATGGAAATGCACATTAGTAATAGTATAAGTTCAACGTTGTTTATGAAATGTGCTACAGTATATGGGCTGTAAGGAGTCAGCCGTGTTAGCTTATTTTGTGGTGTACAGTAGCAGAGACAGTGCTGTTGACTGGACTCCTGGGTGTAGTGTGCTGTTCATTTTTTATGTATTTTATACAGTTTCTTTTAGCTTCCGTTTCATGCTGTGTACAGTATAGTCTCTCCTCTTTTTCTCATAAGCGGAGTTTGATATTCGAGCCAGGGGGGGCAAAAAAAAATAAAACTCATTGTAGCAGTTGAGACCTTGGGGAACACAGCACGAGCACATATGGACAAAACAAACATGGTAAATAAACATATATGTTTATTTTTAAAGCAGATTTTAAATTACATTGTAACAATTTAACAATCCGCCCTTATGAAATCCAATCGCGGCACGGCTGTCTTGGAACGCAATAGACAGACGGTGGCGGAATGCCCCGACGCTTAAATTCAACTAAAATGTAACAGTGAACAATCAGTGTTGGACCTACAGTCTGTTGAGATGCCTCTCCAAACGCAGAAACCAAGCGCAGTCACACCATAAAACGTTAAGACACGTTGAGGAAAAAGATCTGTATTTTGCCGTAATCCAGTGGTTCCCAACCTTTTTTCCTTGGCGCCCCCCCTACTCATGTCTAAGAAAAGCTGAGCTCTCTTCCCCCCCGAAACCGAAGTTGAGGTAACTCTTGAGATAGAGCCTTACTTTCTTTTTTGATACAGAGGAGTTATCAGCACTTTTACGTTTCTCCGCCATGTTTCATTCATAAAATAGTGATGCCGTGGCGGCAGGAAAAACGAGGATGATAGCAGCTAGCAGCTGACCTGATGACAGCAAGGGTCCCAGGTTAAGAGGTCCCGGAGGTTTGGCCTACTAAGTAGCCTTCCTACAATTTTAAGCAAGAACAAAAATACATTTTTTTTACAGTTTTTATACAGACTTTTGTATAAATTATATATTCTAGTGTATTATCATAATTTAACATTTGAAAATATTTTTTTTTTACCTCAACCTCAAACCAGATAAAGACTTGCGCCCCCCCCTGTGATCTTTGCCGCCCCCCTGAGGGGTGCCCGGACCCCAGGTTGGGAACCACTGCCGTAATCCAATGACAGGGAAAAAAAGTAATCCACAGCGATCAGTAGATCCACTTCGCCGTTTAAACAATGTGGAATAAAACGTATAAAAGTCCAAATCTACACAAAACGCGCAATCAATTAGTAAGCTGACATCACATGTATATACATGGCATTTAGGAAACTTTATTGCAACGTTGGCACGGTAAGATGTCCAGACTAGTGCAACAGTAATTTTCGTGCATATGCGTCGACAATGGTCTCAGGTGAGAGCCAGAGCCCTGAAAAAATATTTTTTTACTAAAGCAGTAGGCCTATATGAAATCAGATGTATTACCTATCACCATTTAGTTGTTTTGTGTTATTTAAAATATTTATAAAATATCTGTTCATGCCAGAAGTAATTATTCCACTCATTTTTGAAACAATGCAATTACCTGTTTCAGCCACCAGGGGGGCAGTGCTCCAGCTGGCCTCACACTCAGCTGGCTTTAGACCACTTCCCTCTCACGAACCAGCCATTTACCTGAGAGGCCTTCACTACTCTCCTCACCACCTTGCCAACTTCCAGAAGTACCCTGGTTCCTGTCAACACGCCTCCGAGGCTGCATCAGGCACCTCACTGTGTCCAAGTTGTCAGTGGAGATAGATTTATGTGCTCATTGAATAATAATACAATAATCCACTAAGTGTCAGCCAACTCTGCCATATGCGTCTATTATTAGCCTTTTATCTCGGTCACTGTCGCCTCTTTCCAGACTTCCATCGTTCACTCCTTCATGAAATTTATATATGCATGCATTAATAGTATCCTTAATATTTCAGTGGATTTAGCCAAAAATAGAGTTTCCATTTGTGCCACACGCTCATTACATTGCCCCGCAGGAGTACGAGGGCACAGAGTGGAAACAAAGCTGCTGTTGAAGCCAATTACTTTATTTCACTAAATGTTGATGTTTTCCCTGTGCTAACCTACATCCATTATTGGTCATAAGAAATGAGCTTCTGCTTGTTAAAGTGAGGCCCTGTTCTCCTGCCCGGCTGCACATTATTAGCCAAGCAACACCTGCCAGTTCTGAAAACAACCTCTGATTTATTAAAGGTGATATTAGTCTGGCAGATTCAGTGAGCGGCGCTGCAGGAAGGCCGGGGTACAGACAGAGATGATAATTGGAAGTCAGACATGCCTTCTTCAAATCAGATGTGAGAGGACAAAAGGAGAGACCAATGCGATTAAAGCTTTGCAAAGATGGTGACGTCACCACTTGTTTGTCAAAGACTTCAAGAAACCCACTACAGGTCAATAACTCAGCCTTTAAATATAGAGTTTTCTCTACCATTATAAGGCTTTTGAGCTTGATTTATGGTTCTGCGGAGGCTCCATGCAGAGCTTTCGTCGTAGCCTACGTAAGTGACCCTCTTAGGGTAAGACCTAGGGTTGGGTAACGTTTGGATTTTTACAATTCCGATGCCGAACCGGTACTTTTAAAACGATTCTGATTCCTAATCCGATTCTTGAAAAACTGAAAAATGACATCAAAGATGTAATGTTTACTAGCGATCACGTTCAGTGAATGGTTAATATGCTTTTACGTCCGTTTTGGTGAGCCCAGAGGGAAAATATGGCATTTTAAAAGTAGCCTACATTTACGGTAGCTAGCTAACGGTAGACTACAGAGAAAGTGTGATATTTTTACGTACATTTCGGAGCGACAGAGGGAAAATATTTCAGTCGACACATTAAGTGGAACCGAAATGAGGAACCAAAATTTGAGTTCTAATCTGGTCCAATTCCTACCGGTTGCGTAGGAACCGGGTTTCCTAGTAAGACCCCGTCTCCCGGCCAAATACGTGCACCTACGTCTTCCACAAACCTAAGGAAATCACTGAAATACATTCATTACATATAACATTCAGTCAACTATGTTTATGGGGACAACTGGATTATATGCAGTAGAAAATGATTAGTTCATATTTTCAGTAATAGTTAAATGAACCGAAGAGCCTTTATCATGTCAGAAAAAAATGGTCTCATTATCCAGTTGTCAAGTTGCATGCACGATGGGAAATGGAGTCAGATGAAAGTCACCCAGTTCAGTGTGTGCCAGTGTAACCATATTTTATGTTTTTGATATTGCATGTCTGTATTTGTACCTAATACTATTTCTTTCTGCAGCAGGTGTCACTAAAACTGCTCAGCAAAACACATTCAGTTTCACTTATTTCACAACTGTCAATCAACCATCATGCAGAAGAACACATGAAAAACATCTGTGTTCTGTAATCTTTCATGTCTACAGTATCATAATGTAGCCTACCGGTATGTACCCTTTTGGAGACAGTAGGACGTGCCATTAGACAGTCATAATAGCCTGTGCGGATAGTGGCCATAAAAGCAATTGAAATTATATGAAAGAGTGTCGTAAAAAACAATGCATTCACACACAAAACGCACCCAGTGAGGTCAGATCATTCAACTCAATTCCACAAACATGACACAAGTGACAGATACTCAGATTACATCAAGATAATCCGATAAAGTGCGCATAAACACACTTACCTCCACGACAGCCTTTTAAAAACAAAATCCTGGACAGTGTTGGGAACGTCAGAAGCTCTCGGTTAATCAGTTACTTCCATGGATGTTGACATAATGTCGTCTCTTTACTGTTGGACTTTACGGATTCATACAAGTCTCTAAAGTAACTTTGAGCGGCCGTGTGAGGCAGACCAATGGCACACATCGGCCTCCCGTCCTGGGTAGGGTACTCCAACAGCGAACAGCAACGCAACACACTGGACGTTTTTAAATCATGAATGTTTTAATAACTCGTAGGAGAGTTTCCTCTTGAATTAAGACCTACCTTCAGTGTTCATAGAAGAGTTCAAAGCCGTAATCCGTCTGACACGGAGTGGGTGGAGCTGCGCGGAGCTGCACACTGCAAAAAATAGTCCATCTGAGCATTTGGTTTTAGACCAACCGCAGGGCTAACTCATGCGTTGTGATGGGTACTTTTTTACAGCGTGCATGGTATCTCTGTCGCAGGTAAATTGACCTGCAGTTTTACTTCTGCTGGTGGACATGGTCATAACGGTGTTTGTAGTTTTCCTGCAATCAATGAGTCGTATCACTAAGCAAAACAAAAACATGTCAATGCCACTTTCTAATATTGCACACTTTATAAAGGGTTTATAAATGGCAACTATTGGTTTTATTCATTACGAATGAATGGCTAATAAATGAACATTAAATCATTCATTTGCTGAAACTCGTCTTTACATGTACATACATTCCATTCCAGCTATCCTCATGACCTACCACACTTTCTGGACTCTTCAGGATGTCTTCAACATTTTTAGATTCCAGATACAGAGCTGGGACCCCCCCACTACATATTGTATGAAATTGAGTTGCATATTAAACTGGGCCTACAATAATACGTAGGGGGGCCTTTTTGGGGTGCATATACACTAAGCTATTAAAATATATTGACATTCACATATCCATCATGTTTTAATGTTAAACATACATGTTTATGTAAATCCTTAAGCCTAACTGTATCTGTGGATGGCCACCTTAGTGGCTACCTTACCTACAGGCCAATAAGCCTGTCATCAACGTAAAAAATGTAAATAAAAAAAAAAATTAAATTCATAAACAAATCACAAATAGGCTGATTTATCTTTGCTAATAATATGTTGGACTCATGTTTATGTATATTTTCATACATATTAACTTTTTTTTTTTTAAGATTATTTTTTGGCCATTTTCGGCCTTTATTTTTGACAGGATAGATGAAGACATGAAAGGAGAGAGAGAGAGGGGGGTAATGACATGCAGCAAAAGGATGCAGGTCAGAATCGAACCCGGGCCCGCTGCGTCGAGGAGTAAATCTCTATATATGGGCGCCCGCTCTACCAACTGAACTATCTGGGTGTCCATACATATTAACTTTTGAAAATTAAACTTGGGCCCCCTCTGTTGAAGATCTCAGGGCTATATCATTAGAGGTCCAGTGTGTAATGTGTTTAGTTGTTCATTATCAAAATCTGTGTTGCCCGTTCACAAACTTGTCATTCACACTTTCATGAATATTTACCACCACCATCAATTCCAAGTATTCCTTTTGGCATTTGCGCTTGTATGAACTGGGGTAGACGCTCCATATTCATGCTCCATCTTGAAATACGTTAGCTGGTAAGGGACATACAGGACATACTGCTCCGCCTTTCGTGTTTTCACTGTCACATGATAAATCACAGGTGCTGCTAACGCTGCTAATGGGTATCGTAGCTTCCCGGCCCCGGCAGGTTTGAAGAAGGAAACATGGAGGACCACAGGTATTCAAAATCCAAATTTCTTCTTCTTCACCCAGAAAAAGAAAAAGGATATTGAAAAGAGCAAGAGAGCGTCTTTTTGAAGCGTGAAGGCTACCGTAGCTGTAATACGTACTTTAAACTGCGTGGTGCGAGAGAGTTGATATATGATCTCAACGTTAGATGGGAAAAATTCCTACACATTGGACCTTTAAAGTAACTCTGCACACTACTCCATTCTTACTGTCAGAAAAGTCATTGTAAAGAGAGCATTCATATGTAAGGCATCTTCAGACTGGAGTAACTAACGCCCCCTTAACATAATTTCACGTTTAAAAACGGTTTGTCTTCTTTATCTATGGTAAATTGTACTTGTTTCAGTGTACTCTTCTTCATTTTTTTTTTGATGTTTGTTCGTTGACTGTAGTGTGTCAGTTGAATTCTTGTTTTGATTCTGTCTTTCCTATTACTTTAATGTCTTTGTTTAGTTTCTTGTTATTCACTTGTGTCGGTGTTGTATGGTAAGACCCCTCGGAGATGAGATGGTTTATCTCAAGGGGTTTATCCTGATGAATAAACGTGTACAACAGTAAATCCCTCTGTTTGGCATATGGCCACTTACCCTCTGGAAAAAGAGCTGCAGGGGATCTGGATTAAAATTCATGTACTAATGACATTTATTAACGGATAACCGACATTAATAATTACATTGCTACAAAAATAGAGAGGACGGACACCAACCAAAGCAATTTATTACAACTTGCCAACCCCAAATGTGTTCTTATTAATGACTTATCAAATCATTAGAAAATGGTTTATTAAAGATTACTGACACCTTCCAGTTCCAATGCACACATCCTTATAAAGGGTACCATATTTTATTTTTTTTTATCATTTCGTTTTTCCGTTGAAGGTATCAAATTCAAAAGCTATTGATTTGTTTAAAATAATCCCGCTGCAAAAAAATAAATAAAAAAAGTCAATTTGCACAGGTTGATGGCTCACTCTGAATCAATGCTAATCTGAAATAAAGTGAAGAACTCACTTGCAAATGTATTCTAAACACAGCTTCATTTCCTTCAGGAACGTTGTAGAAACAAGATAGATATTTACTTTCTAGACTCACTTGATAAAAGGCATGGTTAATGCAGCGTGAGGAAGCATCACTGCAAACATATATAAATCTTACGCCGTCAATTTGACATTACGGATATTAAAATTGCAGACGGATGAGACAGCTGAAACAGAGGAGATAGATGTAGAGAGGAGGAGAGAAGAGAAGTGACGTATGAGAAGTTATCTGGAGGGGATCTGAGATTTGTACCTCTTCATGTTGGCTGTCTCCAGCCTTGTTTGTTCCAATTTGGACATGATACTCAGTGTCTCATGTGTTGGAGTTGAGAGGGTGAAATCAAGTGTGTTGCCAGTTTGGAGTGTGGCTGGAGATTTCGGGAGGGAGAGATTAAAGGGGGAATCATAAGAGAGAAATAATTTAATTGAACTTCTCTGTGTGTGGGGGGGGGGGGGGCATCTCTAGGAAGTGGTAGTGTTTCCTGGAACTACAAGGGCGGAGGTGAGGAGGTTTTGGATTGGCTTTATGGAGTCGCACACTATGATGGAGAGTCTCCACGGAGCAGACAAGAGCTATGAAAGCTTTTCGTAGGCCTATAGGTGGTCAGAAAAGGCTCTCATATTTATCATATTTAGGCATTTTGATTGGTTATTGTAATAATTAACACTTGGTTGCCCTGTACAAGACCCAGGGAGGCCTTGCATTACCACATAGGCGGAATTTACAGGGGGGATGGGGGGGTTACAACCATCCCAATAATCAAACTGTCCAGTGCACCCCTATTATCGAATAATAATTTCGAATAGTTACGCCCTTGCATTACCAACACCTGGCACAAAGGTAGAGCAGATGAGTAACGTCTTGTGAGAGATCTATTCCAGGCCCAGCAGTCAGAGATTAACCCCTGGCCTGGGATCATTACGTCAGATCCCTTTAATCCCACGCAATTTAGCAGTGGCAGGGAGTCTCTCAACTACAACTTCTCTAACAGGTGAAATGCATGCTGGTCCTGTGGTGGTTTGTTAGTGGGAAAGACACATGCATACACAAATAGGGCATCGTTTGGATTTTAACGGTTCTGATTCCAATTGCGATTCTTCCTTTCGATTCCGGTTCTTATCGATTCTCGATTCCGATTCTTTGAGGGGTGGAGTTGAAACGGGTCACATGCTCATTTCACAAATAAGAGGAAAGTTTGATTTTGATTCAATGGTGGGTTGCAGTTTTACAGGGCTTTTTCAACGTAAAATAAAGCCACAATAGAGCGCCGCTTACTGTGCTCCATGGCTGCAACACAAAAAGTGCCTGGCCGCTACAGAAACCAAAACTTGGGCCTGTTAAATTTGGAACCCATGATCAGATTTGAAACCAAATCCTCCAAGCGATTCCAAACGATTCCAATAAAGAAACGATTCTACTGGAATCGTAATTTTTGAAATGATTCCAAGTAGGAATCGGTTCTCGATGCCCAACCCTATACACAAATGAATTGAAATGAATTGAAATGCGTAGCCTACTTGCAGTTCAACTCATCGCAGTGTTGCTAAAGTAATTTCATTCCTTGGTGTAATGATGATGATAGTGAAGGTGGCTGTGGTGGTGATAGTATGATTGTGATGTGTTGAACAACGGGCAGTGTGCAATTTAGTTTGCTAGTGCAAGCAACATGAGCATGTCCATGCAGAGTGATGCAGCAGTCTGTGTCTGTGTAATTTATGGATGTGTGTATGTATGTATGCACTATGTTGTGTTGAATTCATTAAACAGCAGATATTGTTTGTTTGTCCAAGACAAATTTCCTTTGGGGTAATAAAAATCTATCTTATCTCATCTTATCTTAGTAACAGTAACCTAGCAGTAGCACCAGTACCAACAGCAGTAAAAAGACAATGCTCTTTTGCTTCCTGTTTTTATGTCAGCTTTTTGTCGACTTCTAGTGGTCATAGGAAGTACTACCACTGCTCAGACAGTATGTCAGCCAGCAGAGGGTGCCTGGACCTGCTGTACTGTTGGTTACTTGTCTCTCTTTAGAGTGATTGTGAGAAAAGCCAAAGATGTGAACATGGACATAATGCAAAATGAATTTGTTATATCTGGGTATGGTAGTTCTTCTGTGTGAAGCAATGCTCAGATAAAGACTCAGAGAAACTGGAGCTAGACACTGCTATACCAAAAATAAAGATTTGATTTAACGGTGAATTCAAATGAGCTTTTGATTAAAATGCACAGAAAAGGCTCGGTGGAAGGCTTAAATGTAGGCCAAAAACAGTGAATACATGAATGAATCCATAACATCAATGAAGACTGTGGGGAAAGGCCGAACTTTTCGTTAAAGTTAAATCAAAAGCTGTTATTACCAATCAAAAGTTATGTCAACACACCAGACTAGAATGTATTAAACCACACATGAAAGCAAGGATTCAAAATGCATTTTTCTACTGCTCATGTTAATAACACTAAACATTACACTACAGTATATTATATTACTATACTACAACCTAATAATACATATGGCAACACGGTTGGACTCTTGAACATTAAATCAGAGAAGCATTGTAACAAACCTTTCACGAAATGTATATGCAATATTAGAGTAATAAATGAACACGTGCCTTGGGGATAATGATGTCATCAGGGTTATTGTGGGAAAGCCTGTGTTACACACTGGGTCATCATGGAGTTTGAAAGTCTAATGAATGATGCTATTGGTTGCATTATGGGAAATGTGGGACTTAGAGTTTTGGGAGCTTGACCTATACGAGGGACAAACAGGCAGGATTTAAAAAAAAAAAATGTGTTTCTTTCAAGCCTCTCAACTTTGATCAAGAGCAGAACCAAATGATCGTGGAGTACTCCTTTACAAAATTATGCCTGTACTCCCTGTAGTCAAAACACAGTACAACAGAGACATAACATCAGGTTATCTAGCACACTCGCATTGCTAGAATTGTACGTTTTTTTGTGGAACAGACTTGAAAAAATTACCAGAAGCTAACAAAAGTGAGAAACAAAATCAAATCTGATTAATATCTTTCCCTCTGAGCTATTACATCATATCATATCTGGGTAAGATGATAGTTACGTAGTTGTAAATATTGCAACAGTGAATTAAAATCACTGGTCATTAAATGAATGTCCTGGTCTATGGAGGATTTGCAAATCACGACATTACAGAAACAGAAACAAAGTCACTTGAATTAATCAGATTAACAGAAATTCTACTGAAGATATATACAATCTGGTTTTGTATAGCCGACCTCTAAAGACTTACTGTACATCTTACTAATGTATGGCAGAAAGACACAACAACATGCTAAACTATTGCTGCATTTCTATAATAACAGATTCATAATTATGTCTGCTGTGAAAGACTAGATGTTAAGTACTTTCTTGCTCCTGAACTCAGATAAAACTGAGATGCTGGTCATTGAACGTGCTCGGCATAGACACCAGCTTGATCAGGTAGCAGTAACTCTAGACGTCTGTGTGATATATATATATATATATATATATATATATATATAGAACCATGGTGTTACGTGCGATACAACCCTTTCTTTTTATCAGCACATTAAAGGCATCACTGAGATCGCCTTCTTTCACTGACGCAACATAGCTCAAATCAGATCTTTTTTATCCACGGCTGATGCAGAGATT
Source organism: Sander lucioperca (assembly GCF_008315115.2). Classification (NCBI taxonomy): domain Eukaryota; kingdom Metazoa; phylum Chordata; class Actinopteri; order Perciformes; family Percidae; genus Sander; species Sander lucioperca. The sequence goes on from NC_050185.1 coordinate 4,206,790, forward strand.
GTAATTCACGCCTCTGTATCATCCAGACTGGAATGTTTTCCTGTCAGGCCTGTCGCATGCTAGTGCTAAAGTCTTCAAATGGTTCAGAATTCTGCAGCAAGAATCTTAAAGTGCTCATATTGTGCTCATTTTCAGGTTCATAATTGTATTTAGAGGGTATATCAGAATAGGTTTACATGGTTTAATTTTCAAAAAACATCATATATTTGTTGTACTGCACATTGCTGCAGCTCCTCTTTTCACCCTGTGTGTTGAGCTCTCTGTTTTAGCTACAGAGTGAGACATCTCACTTCTGTTCTATCTTTGTTGGGAGTCGCACATGCTCAGCTAAGTAAGCATTGCAAGCCAGTCAGAAACAGAGTACGAGGGCGTGCTCTGACAGTACCTAAGTAAGGACTACTAGCCAGTCAGAAGCAGAGTATGAGGGTGTGCCCTGACAGTACCTAGGTAAGGACTACTAGCCAGTCAGAAGCAGAGTATGAGGGCGTGCCCTGACAGTACCTAGGTAAGGACTACTAGCCAGTCAGAAGCAGAGTATGAGGGCGTGCCATGCTAGCAGCTAGGTGAGCATTATAACGTGTGTTCCAAAGTGACCACGTTTGTCTCTGAAGTAAAGGCTGGACTACAATAGAGCTGTTTGGAGCAGTTTGTGAACAGTGTTTTCAGTTGGAGATGGTAAGTCCCTTTGGGGTGGACTTTGGGCTTTTCACTTTGTAAACCTATTACATGCACAAAAAGATATATAACACAATTAAGGAAAAGGGAAAGGCCAAACTGCATAGTATGACCACTTTAACTAAAACTAGAAAAAGCGACCATGTTACACCACTTTTATCTTCCTTTCATTGGCAACCGATCCAAGCCAGATAAACTTCTTACAAGACTTACAAAATTGTAAATGTCCCTTCCCAATCAGGACTCTCCTCCAATCAGGACTCTCCGCTCTCAGAATACAGGGCTCCTGTCTGTCAGCAGGCCACAGGGCCTTTTCCTATCGTGCCCTCTTGTTCTGGAATAACCTCCCTGTAGACATCAGTCTGATTCTGAAACTCAAAATTCAAACCTATTAACTTTCAATTAAATGCGCATTCTTTCATTATCCAGTTGGCGGGCCATTCTCAGTCTCAATGTTCAAATTTGAGCTATAGTTCTTTATCCTGCTTTCTGAAGGCCACTGCATCTCAAGCGCTGTTACAGTAACTATCCCTGTGCTGGACCATCAGCTGTCCTCCTCATGTGTCATACAACGGCCAGTGTGCAAGTCTGTTGTTGTGTTGTTGTGTTTTTGTTTCATTCTCTCATCTGTGTGAATTGTGTGCTTCAGTTTTGCTTCCTGTGTGACAGTGTGTCCTCTCCTCACACGTAGAAGCTGCTTGACATCCTACCGGATCCATTTTCTTCATATATCAATTATTACTATATATTCTTTGCAAATTTTGCACTCTACCCATTCAGCCTCTTTTTTTTTTTACTTATGCAACAGTTACTTTGTATGCATATATTTGTTTTTCTGTATTTATTGTTTATTTCATATTCATGTTTAATATATTTGTTTATGTATGCACCTTTCACCAAGGCAAATTCCACATAAGAGTACTTATTGTGGCAAGAAAACCTTTTCTGACTTTCTGTTTTTGTCATATGGATTGTGTATACTGTACTATTATTATGTTGGTTATTCTCAGTTGCTCTTCCTGAGTTTTATTCCACTTTTTAGGGGGGAGTTTTCCTTATTCAAAATAGGGATAGAGTGTGGTATGTTGTACACATTGTAAAGGCACTTGAGGAAAATTTGTGATTTGTGATGTTGGGCTATACAGTGGCACTCATAAGTTTATGAACCCATGCTAAAGTTGACTAAAAAGAGGAATAAAAAAAATCATCTTTTGGAAATTGATCTTAATGCCTTAATTAACAAAATGAGGAAAAATCCAACCTTTAAGGACACCAATTTTCTTTGTGAACGAATAATACCTAGAGATTGGCATGGGGTACTTTCCATAAAATCATCTCTCAATGCAAATCAAACCAGCTATTAGGCTAACTGAAATAAAACCATGGCAATCTCTAGGTATGGTGAAGGGGATGTGATGATGTGGGGCTATTTTAATTTCAAAGGCCAATGGAACTTTATCAGGATGCATAGTATCCTGGATCCATGAAATAACTGGCCTTTAAAAATAAAAATCTGCCTGCCTCTATGGGAATTTAACATAGGGGTGTACTTACTTATGCCCCCTGTATTTTAAGGAAGAACATTTATTTATTTACGATACATTATTCATTCACAAAGAAAATTGGTGACCTTAAAGGCTGGATTTTTCCTCATTTTTTTTAATTTAGGCATTAAGATCAATTTCCAAAAGATGATTTTTTATTCCTCTTTTAAGTCAACTTTAGCATGGGTTCATAAACTTATGAGTGCCACTGTACATGTATAAATAAATTTGACTTGATTTACCTTAACAGAGGCAGTGTTAGAGCGGACATGCATCCGCTTCTTCTGTAACTTCCTGCTGCCTGATCACTTCTAAACACCACTCCCCAAGCGGGGGGGGGGGGGGGTGCATACCACCAGGAAGAAGAGAAGGAAGCATTCATGGGAAAATATGCAACCAGATAATGCAGTTCCCATACTCTCTTCACAAAGGGAGTTCCCATATTCCCTTTGTCAAGAATTCATATGTATACATATTTAAAAGTAATAAGTAAAAGGTTTCTATACTACTGAATATAGCTGCAAAAGTTACTGAACTAGTGATTTTGCCTTTGGAGCTCCCCTGAGCTTGAATCAAACTCCCACAGGCATAAGACAATAAGGGTGCTGATACAGTTACCAGGAAGAATCAGGCAGAAAACTAACCCACACCAGATCCTGTCTGCCTCTCTAGTCTCTCAGTGTCCATGGGACTGGCAACAAAAAGCATACCATCTCAGCATATTGAATATACACAGCCTATGTATAGGCTTCCCTATACATAGGCTATACATATCACTTCCCTGACACATTAGCACTTTTTTGTTATGTAGCACTGAGGTATCAGACATGTAGCTTGAGGTCATGTTTCATTTGTGTGATTGTCAGATGGACTGCTATGGTTTCAAAGAACATCATGTTGTCTCCTGCAGTTTACTGTTTGTTCTGCTGGTGATGGGGCTGTGCGGCTAACATCATGTGACCTGATGCCCTGCAAAGTCACACATAAAGATCAGTTTACTCATCATGGAGGGTACTGTTAAGCACGGGAAAACAGCTGTAAAATTGTTTTCTGTGGCTCTTGAGGAGCTTTTCAAAGTCTGAAAAAATAACCCTGATGAATCACTGGAGTGCTCCTTTAATACAGTGAATCTAGGACCAAAAAGTGATAACGCCTTTACTTTGTGTATCACAAATACAACTATCTTGTTTATTTAATTGGATGAGCTGAGGGAAATACTGATGAAATACTAAAGGGAAGTCTTCAGTGCTTTCAGTGTTTTTCAGTGCAGCCATAATCAGTAAAAGTAATGAGGGCTAACTTTATTATGGGTCACTGAGTGGTAGGGGTCTGAGTGATCCAACTGGGCTACAATTTCAGGCTTTAGGACCTGGAGGGGGAGGATTGCTGTCCCCTGAATGCTATGGGCGGGACTGGCCTGGATGGAAGATTCCAGTGCAGAGATTTTAATGCTTTGAGAACCGGGCATGACGATTCCTGCAGCTGTCTCACACAACTCTGCTTCTGACCATTACATACAGTAACTTTACATAGAGGAGGTCAGTGCTGGGGGATCTATTTGTAAGCAGCTTGAGGATAACCTGCTAAATTATTGAAAGAGGCTAATAAGGTAAGATGAAAGTACTGGGAGTAAGGGGGGAAGGGAGAGTTTGCAGTGTAGTGTTCCAACTGGTGGGAAATGCCCAGGCATGTGAAAAGAGGCCACAAAGTCAGATCTGTGATATGCTGCTTAAGATTCCATTGTAGATATAAGCAGTGAGGTTCATGTGTGTGGTTGGATAGGTTTAAAAAAATTTTTAAAAAGTTGAAGAAAATGTCAAAGTATTAGAAATGCATGAGAGTTTAGACATTTAGGGAGTTGGCTGCAACTTTTGACCCTAATACATCTGTGACATGTCTCTTTTCTTTGTCTACTTATTACAGTGCCCATTACACAATAATAAAAAAAATACATATATTTGAGTGATGATATATACATACGCAGTGTCTCTTGAGCATTAAAACTGCACAAGAGAATTTCTCATCATTCATTCATTCAAAATCTCATGTCTAGTTAGAATAACTATTCGTAGCTGCAGAACATGAATGAAAATACATACAAAATAAATTTACCGATACTTGGTGTGATTTCAAAATGTCACATGCAGCTCTTTATGAATGCTATTTAGATCACATTAGCATAATTTGATAGATGTATTCATCTCTATTTATTCTGTACTGAACTTTCAACACAGGAAAGATTAATCTTCAAGTACTTATTTTAAAAAGCTATAAGACCATACTTATACGGTACTATAGAAAAAAACATTTAAACTCTAAGCCTTTTTTAAAAAGTGATCTCTATCATGCACATGGAGTTCAGATATCGCTCCATCTTTCTGTGTGGGCTTGTGTGAGCCTGTAAAAAAATGTCTAGGAAGCTGCTGAGAGGAGACTCTTGATGTACAGTATATCATCCGTATTAAGTAGAGTGTGGTTTTCTAAATGCATTTTATAAAGAGGCTGATAGTTGTCCTAATCATCTGTCAGCACACAAAATATTTTCAGAGTTTAAAAGACCCTACTATAACTCTATAACTGTAACTGGCTGTATGCACAGAACCTTCTGGAAGCACACATCCCCTCCATATACGTGGACTGGAGCAAAATCCTGACATTTGTTGCATGTATATCAGCACGTCGTCACTTCTTCCAAACCACGTGTAACCAATCAGCATCAACAAGACTTATTCCTCTATAGAACATTTTTGAATTCTTAAATCGTTTGTGCTGCCAAGACATGAATAACTCAGACCTAGCTGGGCATTATTTCAGCCTAGTTAAATTACATCCTGCAGCTGCCTACGTGGCTGTTATGCAAGTCTTGCCTTAAGGTCTACTGGGAGAGATGTCATTTGAATGGTACTGGCTAACCCAACTCCCCTGCTATTATACTTAAAAACAGGCAGAGTAAACCCTAAATATGCTGCAAAATTGTCTTCCTGAATTAAAAAAAAGTAAGGTGAACAAGATATTTCAAACTGAAACGGAACAAACATCAACCCAGACAAGACTTTGTCTCTCTCCTTTGGCCAGTAGATTACATTATTGACTAATGTTTGTCTTCATGTCTTCTGTTTTCTCTGATTAGCATTACACAGAGATGTGGATGACAAACCTGGTAGCCCTGGTCCTCGTGGCCACTTCAGCTTCAGCTGCCACCTCGGCTTCACCGGACAAAGTTCTGAGTAGCCACGCCACCATCCTGGCTGACAACAGTGCCGAGTTGGCTTTCGGTCTCTACCAGAACATTGCTAAGGAAAAAGATGTAGAGAACATCCTCTTTTCCCCTGTAGTAGTGGCTTCCTCTCTGGGTCTAGTGGCTCTCGGGGGCAAAGCCTCCACCGCCTCTCAGGTAAAAAGCATTCTGAATGCAACTAAGGTTAAAGATGAGCAGCTGCACGCTGGTCTGGCCGAGCTCCTGACTGAGGTGAGCGACCCAAAGACACGCAACGTCACCTGGAAGATTAGCAACCGCCTGTATGGACCCAACTCTGTCACCTTTGTGGAAGATTTTGTCAAGAGCAGCAAGAAGCACTATAATTGTGACCACTCCAAGATCAACTTCAGCGATAAGAAGAGCGCGGTGAGCTCCATCAACGAGTGGGCAGCCAATTCTACTGATGGCAAACTGCCCGAGGTCACCAAGGATGTAGAAAAGACCGACGGGGCCATGCTCATCAATGCTATGTTTTTCAAACGTGAGTGTGTACAAAACCTGTGTATGTGCAGTAGTATTACTTTACGTTTTTTTCTCAAAATTAATTGTTTTTTATTTTTATTTCTCACAGCTCACTGGGATGAGCAGTTCCATCATAAAATGGTGGACAACCGTGGATTCATGGTGTCCCGTAGCTACACTGTTTCAGTACAGATGATGCACCGCACGGGTAGGTAGAGACAGTCCTGTTGAAGGGTTTCTGCAGGTTTCAACAAGTCAAATTTAAGACTTTTTAAGACCTTTTTAAGACGAATATGAATGAAATTCAAGACCTATATCACGATATCAAAAAACAACAACAAAAATGTAAAAAGGAAGCTATTTTTTTTCAAACTGAACATTGCTGTGTACTGGACACAGGTTAGAGGCATGTTTATGTCGGTGGTACAACCCGAAAGAGACTCACTGCAAAAACACAAAAGCTGATTGGCTGCAATGTAAGTCGTTATATTTGGACTAGCTGCTTCATGACAGCTTTACGTGCATCCTTATTCAAGCCCTGTGTTGGTTTGGTAACTCCTAACACAATAAACATACCTGCGGTATAGGATAGGGAGATGGTGTTTCACAGTAGAAAGTTAAGAGCTTCCCTAAAGTGTATTGTTAGGCAGAGATTGTTAATTAATATTAATAATTTAATAATAAATTAATATTTGTAATACGTTTCATTTGTTTCTCCAGGTCTCTATGGCTTCTATGATGACAAAACCAATAAGTTAAATATCCTGAGCATGCCTCTGGCTCATAAGAAGTCCACTGTGGTGTTCATCATGCCTCACCATACGGAGCCTCTGGACAGAGTGGAGAAGATGCTGACCAAGAAGCAGCTGGATACGTGGATGGGCAAGCTGCAACAGACAGCAATAGCCGTGTCTCTGCCCAAAGTCAGCATGGAAGTCAGTCACGACCTGCAGGTAAAAGATGCAAGAGACTAAAAATGACACCTCAATCTTAGTCTGTATCGACGAAGTTTAATTTCCGGGATTGTTCAGGTGCCGCCGTAAATGCCGCAGGATGTCCCTTATTTCCATCACCTTCCTCTTCATTTGTGTTGGCATTCTAAACTCTGGTGGATTTCTGAGGACTATGGTTAACTGCTCCTCAGATCTCTGCAGGGTAAATCCAGACAGCTAGCTAGACTATCTGTCCAATCTGAGTTTTCTGTTGCACGACTAAAACTACTTTTGAACGTACACTTGTTCCACCAAAACAAGTTCCTTCCTGAGACTATTTTGCACAGATTTTGTTGATCTGTCTGGCGCCTAGCTCCACCCAAGACAATTGTGATTGGTTTTAAGAAATGCCAATAAACCAGAGCACGTTTTTCTCCCATCGCGGAATGCTGTGTGGACTAGCCTACTCTCACTTTGCCAGACCTTCCTCCACAGCGCTGCAGAGGAGGGTCTGGCTAGTCTACACAGCATTCCGGGATGGGAGAAAAACGTGCTCTGGTTTATTGGCATTTCTTTGCCACTGCAAAATAGCCTCGGGAAGGAACTTGTTTTGGTGGAACATGTGTACGTTCAAAAGTAGTTTTAGTCGTGCAACAGAAAATTCAGATTGGACAGATAGTCTGGCTAGCTGTCTGGATTTACCCTGCAGAGATCTGAGGAGCAGTTAACCATAGTCCTCATAAATCCACCAAAGTTTAAAATTACTACACAAAGAAAGAGGAAGGTAACGGACAGAATTTCCGGCGGCAACGGAGCAATCCAGGCAGTGGAACGTCATAGATATAGACTACGACTAGCAAGACCTTTTTCCGCAGCGCTGCAGAGGAAGGTCTGGCTATGCGAGACTACCTCAGTCTTAACTTCAACTACTTCTATATAATCTGATTATCACCTTAATGTTCTGCTCATATTTAGAAAAGCCTTGGGGAGTTAGGCCTGACAGAGGCTGTGGACAAATCCAAAGCTGACTTGTCCAAGATCTCTGGGAAGAAGGGTCTCTACCTGGCCAGTGTGTTCCACGCCTCTGCCTTGGAATGGGGAACTGATGGAAACGAAATGGACATGAGCGTCTTCAGCACAGACAAGCTGAAAAACCCTAAACTGTTCTACGCTGACCACCCTTTCATCTTCTTAGTGAAGGACCAGAAAACAAACTCCATCCTGTTCATTGGCAGGATGGTTAGGCCAAAGGGCGATAAGATGAGAGATGAACTGTAACCACATTAAGTTAACAGGCTGAATGTGTGCGTGAGTGGATATTTTCTATTGCAATATGCTGAGAGAAGTGCAAATGCAGGTTTCATATCACACGAGTGCATTCCTTTACATCACGTGCCAACAGTAGTCCACAATACACGGCTGAAGAGATGTGTTTAAACATTTTATCCTGTGTTTTAGTGAGCAACGCATTGTACACACCCTTCCTTTTTAACTTGAAGATTATTTGATATCACTATGTGGCTTTTTTGCATTGGCAGATCACATTATGGACTTAAGACTTACATTAAGTATAATTTCCCTGATTAATGCCTAAAATGAAAATGCAGGACAATACCTGTGAAACATGATCCCATATGTGCCAGCACAAAAATGGTTTCTGTTGACAAGTCTTAACAGTCTTACTTTTGTAGAGATTTTATGGTGCCTGTTTAATTTAACAATATGTTTTAGTTTGTCAAGCACAGCTGCTTTCAATTTGTTAACTCAAAGGATCTTCACAATTTTTTGCCCATCATTTGCACTGCTTTCCACCACAAGCATACTATATTTTTAACCAAAAGGCTACATTGCTGTTTTTCTTATTATTGACCCTCCCTGAATGCACTGATCTACACTGGCAAACGCACCAAATTATGGTTGATTTAATAAGAACTATCTATGAAACAATGTGTGCACACATGATTTGACAGTTTCAAAATATGGTTTTAGACAGTTAGAAATGTTAAATTTTTTTGCAATAAAAGTGTGAGAAAAACCAAACAACATTGTCAATTAGATTTTTAGATATTTGCTGCTTACATTTACCTTCATGTATTAGAAGACTCTGACTCATTCAGCCAGTCCTGATCTGTCTGTTGCCTTTTTACCATAGCAGTTTAGCCTTAGGCAGGTCTGTTGAGCCCAGGCCTCTAGTGGGATTTTCCAGCTGAATAACATGAGAAAATTCTACAGAGTGATTGTGTGGCCTCCTGGGCAGCCCTACTTCAGCAAGGAATGTGATAGCGTTACAAAGGTATACACTATATGATAAACATTGTGAATTAAACTGTAAATATGCAGACAAAACTAAATATTTTGGTGCATCCAGATGGGTTCTGCAGCTGGACCAATGAGAAAAGCACTTGCTAAAAGCAACATCATCAAAGCTCCCCCTTAGTGTTTGCATTAGGTTCAGAAAAAAACTTCTAGAAAAACAGTCAATAATGAGCAATTCATAAATTAAGGGAAAGAGCTAGTAGTGTAGTGTGGAGTATCACACCACCTAGAGGGGATATGGATTTAATGACAGAAAATTGTCTTCATATAGTGGACAAATTGTATAATTTATACAACAATCTATAATGATACATTTATTGGAGCAGTACATAAAGAATGTGCAATCTAAATAGTTGTATTTAATCATAAAAATTAAAAAGGGGGAACTATGGAAGAAATTAAATGTACTTATGTGCCTTTACATTGCTTCAAATATACTACTCAGAGGTTCAACACTGTTAATTATGGGTACATGATGGGTAAAAAAGATAATAACACTATAACTTATGAGTTACAGCGTTAAGTGAAATATGAGTAACAGTTGGCAAATTGCTCAGCAACATTTTTCTTAGAAATAATATGTATTTGTTAGAAATGCCTTGATTACTATAAATTCTAAATAATTGTAATGTAAGACATTCCTAGGACTCAAGTGAAACACATGTACATTATTCTACAGTGGGAAGAGGTTGAGTCCTGTATGTAATAAAAGGAGGTGCTTCTTTTAAGTGTTTATTTCCCATGAACATACGCTGTTAACATTAAGGCATCACTATCCAAAGCCTGGTGATTATAGTGCATTTACTTAAACTGCATTACTTGAAGAAAGACTCATACGAGCTGTAGATGTTTATTGATGACTCAGCCTACTGTAGAGATATATTGGAGGTGGCTATGTTGGCGATGTATACAGTCTTGTACCTAACCTCCCCAAAAGAAAGTACTGTATGCAGTTTCTTGCAACAGGCTGATAAGGAAATAACGGGACATGAAATGCAGGACTGCTTCAGAGTTAGCGCTTATAAAGCAATGCTTAATTTTATAATTCAACAAGCTGACTATATATTTTGAGCTTTTTTTTCTCTCATATCCTGTTTTTTTCTCACTTGAATAGGCCTACATCCTGTTTTTTTCTGTCCCCTTGACTGTATTGTGATGATGTATGCTTATTGTCCTCTGAGAGACTAATTCTGTCAAATTATTGCTCACATGGCAATAAAGTACTAAACTGAAACAATTTTATTTAGGCTATTGGTTGCTGTATAAACGGATTCCTTATGTAGGCTACACAGAAAAAGAACCATTAATGTTTTTCAGTTGTAATTATGCTACTTTAGGGGTATGCACTAATAATAATGGGCTAATGTCACCAGGGGACACTATCTAAACATCACATACGTGTAACTCAAATAAAGCATAAAAGGGTATTTCAAATGACACAGTATTCAGGGTTTTTACATGTACATTTATTGCACAGTTACATAGGGTTGAATTAAGTTTAGCATAAATTGTACCCCTAATCTGCATTTAGAATGATACAAGTTTGAAATATAGCTAAATATAGCCTTACACTTTTCTTTAGTGCTAACTGCTAACGGTACTTGGCAGTAGGAAATGCACAACCCTTTCTCTGTTATCTGTAGTTCAGCTAGTGTAACAACGGTTGCTGCAGTCTTACTGGACTTTGTTGTCTTCCCATCGCTCGTGAGGAGGAGGAGGGCTCGTGCGAGGACTGCTCGTGCTGTGATGGGACTACAAACCCGTTAGTACCAACAGCCTCCTGCTCTTCCATCATGGCTCCCTCGGCAGACAGGCAGGGATACTGGGGGCGGCCGACCTCAACGCTGGACTGGTGCGAAGAAAATTATGTTGCCTCTTTTTACATTGCGGAATTTTGTAAGTACAATATAATTACGTCGCTTTTTCCTGAAAATGGTCAATTTTGTGGTTCGTTTAAGGAGACTTTTGGGGGGAGGACAGACAGCCATACTGTGTAACGTAACGTACCCCATGGTACGTACAGTCGCTACTGAATAACGTAAACATGAAGTAGGGATTTATGTTATCGTGTTAGCTGATAAATGTTAGCTATAGCTCATACGGCATGTTAACAACTAACGTTATTAGCTAGAGCTGTAACGTTAATGAGGAAAAAGAAAAGCTGTAACGTTAGTCAACCCGTTCTGCGTCGAGCTGCTTTGCATAGCTACAGCTTTACTGTAACGTTAGGTTATTATTCAGCACGATCAAGTGTTAGCTAACGTCACCATAGACACATCACAGTTTAATTAACAGTATTCCCCATATGCGCTTATTTGTATCGACTATGGAACGTGGACTTTAATGTTTCCCTTTACAAGGTGAAATCACTTGTAGGTAGGTCTAGCAATGCGAGACTAGCTAAACTTGATGAAACATTTCCTCCACACTATCAGGGCGCCTCGTTGCTTTGTCTAACGATAACATCAGGCTCCTCGGGAACCATTATCTTAGATTTAAAGATTGTTAGTGTCAAACTGTTAATGTCAGCAGGACTTCATGCTGAAAATGAGACGTCAGCTTTGTCTAACATGCAGTGACACATGCATTCCTTCAAAAGCTTTTTTGGCTGAAAACATTTAACTGAAAATAATACTTTGAGGTTACTCATTATTGTGCAGGCAATTTAAGCTTGTGGAAGTAAAAAAAAAAGGGAATGTATTCAAAATAGTTGTAATACAAAGCAAGCCTTTTTCAAATAATACCTGCCAAACTTGTTATTCAGATAGAAATCCAATATTCTACTCTAGTGTGCAGAATTCATAAATTAATTAAGCCTACCTCACAGATTCATTGTATATTCATTGTAGAAACAAGGTGAACACTTTCAAGTACAATTTTCACTGTGTGTTAGGGACCTTCCAGATGCTGTTGTCTTATTGTCAATGGTGTTCAGTGTACTAAGTGATGCAACAGCATTAGCCTAGGCCAAGGTAAACTGAAGCCAAGTGGGTCAGAGTTTAGTCCATGCCTTTGTAGTGATATACACTGCATTTTATTGTTCTAAAAAGTAAGTTGTGGAGTACATGTTGTAGGTCTACTGTATTTTATCATACTGTATTCATTTCATTGAAAAGTTCCTAAACATTGGGACTGGTTTGAATGCCACATATCAAGGCTACTGACAGTTGAAGCTTTTGTTTGCACAAATGACACAAGGTCTAGCTAGGTAGTTTTTTTTTTTGGTTGCCGCAGAAGAATTGTTTGGCATTTAAACATTGATTCAGGTTACAATGGCTGGAATGTGGCATTGTTAATGTGTGCTTTTGTGAATTATCTCTCTTTTTTTTTAAAAACATCAGCACATGGTGACGGGAGAAAGCAGACACAAAGGGAGGTCATAAAGAATAAAAAGTATCTTGGGTCAGGGGTCTCAGCACATTCATGTGATTGCAGTTTTCATTGAAATGTGGAAAAACAAACCACTCACATGCTGTAGTAATCTTGGTGTGTGGATGTATTATCAGTAACCAAAGTCCACACATTATGAATTGTCCCCTAAGGACTTGTGGAAACACCCTAACTTGTATCAGACACATGCAGATAAAGCAGTATTAGTTTTCAAACTACTAAAACTAAAACTACTACTACTACTTAAGCCCAATTGTTTTCCTAACTTTGTACATCATCACGCCCAGAAAATTCAACATCAGGATCAGTGTTGACCTCTGTTTTATCAGGTTCCCTTTGGGCCTGATGATGTACTAACTGTACAGTAAGTACACAGCAATGGCTTAAAGTGCCCATATAATGAAAAAAAAATCACCTTTTCTGGGATTTGGGGTGTTATTTTGTGTCTCTGGTGCTTCCACACACATACAAACTTTGAAAAAAAACATCCACGCTGTTTTGAGTGAGATACGGTTTCTGAATGTGTCCTGCCTTCAGTCTCCGGGTGAGCTGGTCAAAATCTGCACGGCTTTCTACGTCACTAGCCGAGACGAGGGGCCTAGGGGGCTAACCTTTAGCATGCTAGCTCGTTTTCAATGGCAAAACACTGCTACGACACACACAAATTCACCCTAATCTACAAAATAAATTGTACAGAACTACTTCCATGTCCCTGTTCTGCAGGTATTCCACGCAAAGTTGGAAGTGCGCCCTCATTTAGAAGAAGTCTCCCGGCTAATCCTGCCTTGTACAGGCCGAAGTTGCAGAAACAGCTAGCTAGCTCATGTAATCCTTACCTAGCTGCTGTGCATGTGTGACTGACAACAAAGATGTTACAGCAGTGAGAGGTCTCACTCTGTAGCTAAAACAGAGACCTGAACACAGGGTGAAAAGAGGAGCTGCAGCAATGTGCAGTACAACAAAAATATGATGTTTTTTTGAAAATTAAACCATGTAAACCTATTCTGGTACAACCTCAAATTACAATTATGAACCTGAAAATGAGCATAATATGAGCACTTTAAGGCAGGAACACTGACTTCAGCTCAACCATAGGCCACTTAATAGGGCAGAATTAATAAACTAATCTCTTACAAATAACAACATTACAAACAGTGCAATACAAAAAAGGGTAGCAACACAATTAGAACCCCAAACCCTCTTGCTGTAAGGCGACAACTGCAACACAGTGCCACCGCCAATAATATTCAATTTACTACAATGTAACACTAACAAAGTTGCAAATTGACACATTTGAGTATTTGGAATTATTACATTTTTGGCATAACCACTTGAAAAATGACTGAAACGATTAGTCAATCAAAATAGTTGCTGATTCATTTTGTGTCATTTTTTTAATCGACTAATCTTTACAGCCCTAAAAAACAATCTAAAAGTGGCACCTAGCCAGAACCCATCATTTTCTATCTGCCCATTTATCCTTTACCTGTACCTGCAATTGCAAACCCAAATACTACTAAATTACCAGTAATAGTATATAGTTAAAGTGACAGATGCACAGTAATTCAAGTATATCATTGTTGTGTAATTTGTGTGATATATTGCTATGTAATAAAATAGAAAATTCACGTACGGTGGCAGCAAACATAGCAGCAGTCACATGGATTCCTAGTGCAGTGATCAGGTTTCTGTAAAAAGATACCATTCATGCTGGTGTTATAATAATGACAACATGTAACCCGGCCTGTCCCACAGAACTCCCACTACTGTCATGTCACCCAATCACAGAGGTGATCATTCAAAGATGCTCAGATGTTGCACAGATTATTGTCTACTGGCTCTAATCAGGGGCGTCGGACTGGGGGGGAAGGGGACTGAGTACCCAGGGCCCTCATGTGAGGAGGGCCCAAAAAGATGCTAGAATAAATAGCTGTGGATGCGGGGAGAAAATGCCTTTCTACAGGGCCCAGAATTTTGTGCTACGCCCCTGGCTCTAATTTGTCTATGTTGTCTTTTCGAACAGGGAACACTGTCAGCAACTTGATTATGATTCTTCCTCCTATTTGTGGGGCCATCCAGACGTTTCGAGACGGCCTTGAGTTTCGCTACGTCTGCTCTTTCCTCGGACTGGCAGGTTAGTCTGTTGAAACCACAAATAACCTAGCTCTAGATTAGTGACAATAATGAAGCAAACACAGCTCTTGTTTACATATTGTAGTTACTGACAACCGATAGTTTCCATTTGTACAGTGTACTGCTGATGCCGTCAATCACATTGAGAATGTCCTGACTTTTAGTTTTAATGTTTTATGGGGTTGTCTGTGCATCGCCCAGCTGTTGGTGTTGGTTCCTGGTGCTTCCACATGACGCTGCTATATGAGATGCAGGTGGGCTACAGTGTTACATTGAAATGTTAATATGTCAGCAAAAAGTGGGTACATAATCATGACGGGGTGACCGCTGAGAGTTATCTTTTTGATTTTGGATATCAATTTCTTGCTGAAACTGCATGAATCAGATTTGTTTCCTTGGGGAATTTTCGTAATGTTTTTATGAGGTCAAGCATTTGCTGCCTAACACAATGTTAAACTATGCTAAAACAAAGTGATGTGATGAATTAATATATCTTTTCTTTGTATTCTCATTTGCAGTTACTGGACGAGTTGCCAATGATTTACAGTACATGCATCTTTGTCTACTGTCTGTAAGTGGCTCAACCTTTTGGATTTATTGATGTTGAAGCCTTGACTGATGGTCACTGAGAACATATTTAGTGTGATTGTGGCTGTTAAATGAACCATCGAATTCCTTACTGATCACTTGATCCATTCCAAGAAAGCAGTGTATCATCTTATTGTGGCTGTAGAGTGTACTGTATGTAATGGTACTATTGATTCTAAAGGGATATGAGCATACCTTCCACATTCCACAGCTTGTTTAACTGTTAAACCATCTGATGCTCATCACTGATCATGTCTATGAAGATGGTTAGCATGTGTGCATGATTGGGAGAGAATTGGCTGTGAACCACTGCCTCCTGTGGATCATACTTTATGGGCCTTGGTGTCGCCCTCCAGTTCTGTCTGGGGAAAGCAACACTAAAATGATGGATGCCATGCTCGAAAGAATGCAAGAGCTGTGTCGACCCAGGGACAGCTGTTGGTAGGAGTAGCCAGTTAACTTTACACAGGGTGACGTGCTGGGGGAAGTGTGGTGTCATCCAATATTTATAAAAAGTTCCTTCATCTTTGCACATGGGTGAGCGCTCTGCTGGGTCGAGGTGTGTTTTTCAGTGTCCCCGAACATATGGAATATGTAGGGTGGAGAGTGGGCCTGTCACAGTATTACACGGTTACTGAACACTGTATATTGACAGTAACAAAATACTGTCACAACACGCTATTGTGGGCATGACGGGACACTGCGGTAATGCAATAACAGCGAGAGCCCTAGTCGCGAGACGATAGAGAATACAAGGTTACATGTGTAGCCCAAGGTTCTCTGAATGGAGAGACTATCTCTCCAACTCCAGATCACTCTTAAGAGGTAGTCCCTCCCCAACCTTCTGTTATTCACTTTCTTGATTCTTTATGGTTATCCAAGCTGAACATGTAAGATAAACACTAGTGCTGTCAAATGATTAAAATATTTAATCGCGATTAATCACATCAATGTCATAATTAACTCGCAATTAATCGCACATTTTTATCTATTCTAAATGTCCCTTGATTTCTTTTTGTCCCATTATTTTTTCTCATTTTAATGCTCTTATCAACATAGAAAAGTGGATCGGCTTGCTTTGTGCAAATGTTTTTTTATTGAAAACAACATTGGCATACTGTAGTGTTCAATTTCACACTAACGTTCTCACTTAGAGCAAACAATCTCTCACACAATGTAACGGCTTTGACGAGGGGGCGGAGAATTGGCATCAGCTGTGTGCTTGGCCATCGAGTGGTATTTCAGACTGGACGTGCTGCGATGATAGCTCAGTTCACAACGACAAAACACACAGATCACTTTGGTCTTATCAATGGAACCATTTGGCAACTTTTTAAAAGTAAACTTTCCATTCAGAATCTTATTGGCATCCATTTCGGCGTCTCGCTCTCGCCATCCACTCAAAACGTGACGTTAGCCTACTACTCTTTGGCCGGCTCGCAAGCCCAAACAAGTGTGTGCGGCGTGCCTGTTGTTTAGTTTACGGTCTAGCTAGATCCGGTGTGGTGTTGTAGTTTTTCTAACGTTACTAGTTGTTGCAACAGCATGTGAAAAAAACTACAAAGTTTGCTAGGCCAAAAAGAACGTTAATCTCGCGATAAAAAAAATGTACGCCGTTAAAATGGGTTTGCGTTACCGCCGTTAATAACGCGTTTAACTGACAGCACTAATAATCACATTTGCTTCTTTTTTCAGATATGAGTGTTTTAAACAAGAGAAGAGCATCAGTTTATTTCTGATTGCGTTGTTATTGATCTTCAGTGTCTCAGTCACTGTGGTGAGTATCCATTTTCACTATAACAGTGATCATTTAGTTTGAACCATAATGTAAGTAAGGCATAACATCCATCATATCCTCTTGAGTAGTTTCTGTTTTTATCTTTGCAGGTATACTTACAGTGGAAGGAGCCAGTCTTTCATCAGGTAAGGGAGTGCTCAACTGGCTCAGATTGCTCATTGTTTGCTATTAGGGCTCAGCATGCCTTAAGTCATGTATTACTTTGTGTAAACACTGGATTTGCTAAGACAGCATGCAACACTCAGTTTGGTGCTTGCTGGTTGTTAAATATAAAGAAGCATTTCATGCCAAAGCAAAATTCTGCAAACCCTGTTATGTTACTGTTTTCTGATGATCAGTTAAAGGTTTATTAAGGTGTAGCATTTTTAAAAAAAAAACACACAGATACTCTGGCCTAAACTGAGCACTGAATCCTCAACTGTGGGATTATATATATATATATATATATATATATATATATATATATATATATATTTGTTGACAAGAAGAAGAAGAATCTCATAACCCTAAACAAATACAGTAAACATACTATATAAACCCTTAAAGATATGCTCAGCCACTTCTGTTATACCCCGAGTTCATCTGTACTTAGGGCCTCACATTGTCTATGTGTTGCTTTACAACAGTAAAGGTGCTGAATCACCAAGCAGACGGCAAAGAACTAGTGGCAGTGAAGGCCAACTGTGGCGTTTGCCTCACATCGCTTGTGTCTTGGCCAAAAAGTTGCATTTGAACACACCGCACAGACTACAGCCGTTGGCCATCTACCATGTACGTTCTGCGCCTGCATGAGAGGAAATAACTCTCCATGCCAGCAACCGGTAGTAAGCGATTAGTCATTCAAAAAGGGAAACCTGATATACAAACCGTTGCTATGATACCTACAATTAGATCTTGTAAAATATATGTTTATTTTGAAATATTAATACCTACTCAAGTAGTTATGTATCTCATTGTACGTTTGCCCTCTCATGGGCATTGGTAGAAATGCCAATTGAATGTTGAATTGGCAACAAAAGGCAGACGAGGGTCACGAGTAGCAACGGTGCGTGACACACCGCAAAAACTAGGGTGACGGACTCTCTCCGTTGGCCTAACTTGGACCGATGGCCGCCGATCTCCTTGGTGTGTCAGCACTTTAAGGACAATGTGACAAAGCTGCCTTTGTTTACTCTTTGGAACAGGCTTTGTTTACTGATCACACTGCTCTATGGTGGCTCATGGTGAGACCGATAATGCCCCTGTTGGAGCACAGCAAACAAGTACATAGAATGGGGTTCAAATGGCAACTTAAGTATGAGTAGTGTTCCATTTTTTTATGAGATTGCACTGAATGCCTGTAGCCATTTGTGTTGAGTTTCCTCATTCATGTGAATTTATGGACTGTAGCCATTTGTTTTGAATTTCCTCATTTATGTGGATTAATGGAATGTAACAAAGCAACAGATAGATATAGAACGTGTGTTTACTGTACTGTTATCTAGCACAGTGAATCCCATCCCTTTTGGCTTCATTCAAAATTTAATATTGTTTCATTTTAAGAATTATTATATCTGAATAGGTAAAAGTTTAAAAAAAAATACAAAAGCATTTATCCTGTAAAAAAATAAATAACAGTGTATAGCTCTACAAGTGACTGGCAGTAAATGAGCATCACACTCGAAAGGATCAAAATTGTTTAAAAGAGACACATTTGAGAGAAAACCTTGCAACTTTGCTATGGCAGCAGACTGTATTAGCAGGTTATGTAATCAATAATCTCAATGTTGAGTTTAGGCTGCCTGGAATTCAGCAATTGGTAGTCACCAGAGCTCAAAGTGTTGATGAACATTTTTTAATATTTAGTAGTCAAAAATTGTATTTGTCTTGCCCCACAAGCCCTAGCTGTGTTTCAAAGCCAAATACATAATTGTGTCTTCTTTTAGGTCATGTATGGTGCTCTAGTAGCTTGCCTAGTGATGCGATCTGTCTTCATTGTTACGTGGTGAGTTTGCCAAGATGACTGTTAAAATAAAAAAAACATTAACATATCTAAGGCATGGTTGTTCATTAAATTCAATGAAGTAACAACTTGCTAAAGGCTTTCCATGTGGATTTGGTTTCAATGACAGGGTGTACCCATGGCTCAGACCGCTGTGTTACACCTCCTTAGGAATCTTTTTGTTTGGGTTCCTACTGTGGAACATTGACAACATATTCTGTGACACATTAAGGTGAGTATTAGCATTGGACAAATATTATTATTATTATTTGTGTTTTTATTATTATTATTATTATTATTATTATTATGTATTAACTTTTGGGGAAAAAAATTTGAATTCTGAGAGCAAAGTTAGTCTTCCTTTTAAAAGCAGTGGTGTGGAAAATGTTCACTTAAACAGTCAGGGACATTAACCTTTATGTGACATCACAACAATATTGTAAATCATTTTTTCTCATCTCAAGGTGAAGTCAGGCAAACTCAAAGTCATGTCAATCCCTGGAAATGTATCCGCTCATTTACTGTGGAATAACTTTATATTTTTTATCTAAAAGTACAAACATTTAGAAAATAAAACATTTATAAAGACAATTTTGTAGCATACTCTTCTGGAGAATCCCATACTGTTGGAGATACTAGTTTTTGTTTTGTTATTAATTGAAGTTGTCAACACTTTTTTGGTCCCTCAGAGCCAGTAGACAAACGCTGCCCTCTGGTGTTGGAGTAGTAACACAGTTCCATGCCTGGTGGCATATCTTCACAGGCCTTGGATCTTACCTGCACATACTTCTTAGGTAAGCTCCTGTCTCAGTAACGGGAGACAGACAGCCAAAGTCAGTTTAATTGTGATGAGACATGTTCATTCACATTCACATCTAAGGTTCATCTTCTTTTAGCCTGCAGATCAGGTCAACCTACCTCAAGTACAGACCAAATGTAAAGGTATGCCTAGCCCTTAGCCTTTGTATATATTATAGCTTTTATGTAATTGCATTCATTAATGTATTTATTCATTAATTTAACTATTTGTCCTAACTTTATTCAGTTTCTTTGTGGAGTTTGGCCTACATTGCACATTGAACCACAGAAGACGAGTTGAAATGAAGGGATGGAGACCAACTGAAGGATGGGGACAGCCATATCCAGACACCATCGGCACAGGGACCTGCCAATGACTGCTGCTGCGCAATCAGCCCACAGCTAGGGCACAGGTGCACCCCATGGCACCACCCCAGGGACCCTTTGGTTCTGCACTGTGGGGGATTTACTAAACATTATAGCACTGAGTCCAGTTTAAAGATATGGAAGATTTTCCTTTCATTAGTCATATTTATTAGACTAGCTTTTCTGTAATCTTATTGAAGTGTAATGATTTTATTTGCTCATTCATTTTCAATGCAAATATGATGTAGTCCACTGCAGCTGTAAATGTAGGGGGTAGGGGTGTTATCTTAATTAGGGTTTGGGAAAAGGGAAAGTAATTATTCAAAAATCTCTACTAGCATATTAATTGTATGTTTCATTATGTGGATATTTGAATCTCCTAAGCCTAAATATATTTAAATAGATCCCTAAACTAAAGTATAACTAAGACTTTAGCTTACAATACTTAAAACACAGTGCTGTCATATCCCTTTTTAAGTAGTATTGTTTTTGGATGTGCTCACTACATATGGGAGAGAAACTGACAACTAGAAAGTGAAAGTGGCACTGTGTTATTGTAGCTCAGCTGTCTTGACTAGAAGATCCTTCTTCATTTCCTTGTGCCACAGGCTGCATTTTTACTTGAAACGTTCCTATCAAAACATGTCACGACTGGAATTATTAATTTATTTTTCTATCAGTGCCAAAGTTGCTCTGGGATTTTAAAAAGTAATGTAATGTGTGAAACATGTTACTGTTTTACCTCGTTATAATCAAGCAAGACATGCAATGGTCATAATTTTGCTTTTATTTATGCACAAAATTAAAATTTTGTTTAGGACAGGGTTAACATTTTTCCAGCAAAGCAAGTTGAACTACTTTTGAAAGCTTGAGTTTCTGTGGACAGAAACACTTTCACAGTCTTTTAAGCGATACTGCACACAAATGTGTGCTCTGTGAAGGTCTAAACTTTTACAAACACAGCTAAAGCCTTCATCAGGGTGTGTTATGTTAAGAAACCCATTTGTTGGGGGGTGACCAGCATCTGGAGGCTCTGATCAGGCACAAATAATGGCAAACGTGCAGAAACATCACTGAAAATGCATCGGACCAACTTGCGACTGAGCTTGGAGGGTTTTCTATTTGTAATTGTTAACATTCACTCCAAGGACCAAGTGAATACATGGAAAATGTCTAAATCATTTCATGCTCATAAGCTGCATGTTATGGGGACAAGACACAGCCAGTTATTTTTTCCTCCTGCATCGTTGCACTGAACCTCCACCTGTTGTCACTAGAGAACAGTATTGGTAGTTAAAGGGTTGGTTCAGAATTTTGGACGTAGGACCTCATTTACAAGTTAGCCAGTATGTTATTGATCAGTGGAGACCGTTTTCAACACTTTTCATCCAGTCCTTCCAGTGGCAGAGCTCGCTGGTGCTAGGCTAGCGCAAGTCAATAGTATCCGCTAGCACTGCCACTAAAAACAGTCTAACCCACTCCACATTACACCCGAGGCAAATAAATTATAACGCCAGACTATCGATGTAAATGTCTGTTAATAGAATAATGTTAGAAATAAAACTACCCTTACATCTCAATGATCGCATTACATTTTGAGGGACTAGTTTCTCAGCAGCAACTTGGAAATGGTCCTATGTCCAAAATTCTGGACCACCCCTTTAATTGCCCTCCCTTAATAGAAAAATACTCAATTTCAGTCGACTCTCTTTATCCACAGATACTGAACCCACTATGCTACTACATTTTATTCATGACCACTCTCATTTAGTAGGCCTTTTTAGTTTCATTTATTAACACCATGGCATCAAGGTCAAATGACACCTGTAGGGAATATCTTTGAGAATGAAGAGAAAGAGTATGCTACAACCACTAGGTGGTATACATTTCCATCTTATTTCAGACATTGCCAAACATGCCATTGTGGATGGAGGAACTACTAGCTACCTACTGTAGAACTCTTAGGATATTTGAATCAGTTCTCATGTACTGGATCTGTGGTGTGAAATGAAGGACTTTTTATTTGCAATTTGTTTTTTGCTGCTGTAAAATTGTGGATATGTAATGGTAGCAAAATAACCTGGAGCTTGAAATAACTGTTGGAAGATGCACGACATTATGGTTGTATGGAGATATGTGTGTGGCCTCCTGAACTGCTGTGTGCTGGATTATCCCCTGAAACAACACAGTACACATCCATAGTTCATTGTGCATACACGCTATGTCACTGACTCTCATATGCTTGGGTATAACAATTGCGTGAACCCAGTATTACACACATTCATAAGCACAATGTATGAAAGATAAGTGTTAACATTGTTCAAATGTCTTTGTGGAATCTTCAATGTGTGTTTTCTTGAAATCCCTGCTCATCAGTAGAGATGAGCAGTTGTCAAAGAGGGTGCCTTAAGTGTTATCCTTGCAGTCCAAGTTGCCTTCATGTTTGTGATAAAACCATTCCCAACTGTCCCTTGTGTTGTGCAGACTGCCCTTCCCCTGGTTCTAAGCAGTTAACGCATCAGGACACATAATATCGGCTTCTAATGCAAAGTCTGCGCCTGAATCTTTGGCCTTCCATTCATTTAATGTGTCCAACATTTTAGTTACAGGTTATTCCTAACTGCAAATGTAGCTTTAAGTTAAAAAAAAAAAAAAAACAACATTAATGTGTTAATTCCAGAAGAGCAAACTGTTATCATTTCTGTTGAACTTTGTTCATGTGCCAGTCTTTATTGATTCCCTGTATTGTCAAATAAAAGAACATGTGTCAAACTATTTATCTACAGAAGAACTTTACTTTGTCTTAATCCTCTCTGAAGCCATACCCTGTATTTCACTTCATGTTTTGATTTTTGGAAGGTGCCACTTACAATAAAGGCATGCAGTTAATGACATGAAGGCTGTAGTGTCAGTAACCATTGCAATACTAACATGCCACTCATTCATTCTTTATTTACAGTTTAGTGCATCCTATCACAGCAAATGTATTGTTAGGGGTTTGGATTGAGTCATGCGACTCCAATGTGTGGCGGTCATTTAATGGCTGCCATTTGTAGAGTGGATTCAGACATTTATTTTTGTATTATACAGAGTAATGCTTTAACTACAGAGCTTTAGAGAAAAGATGTAGGGAATTTACATGGGTATGGAGCCTCCTAAAATGATGTAATGTGTTGTCACTGAGTGTGACCAAACATCACATTATGACATTCAGCACTACTGTGAAACCCCCTGACTCAACAGTGCAACCCACTCCGTGCAGACATTGAGGAACTGTATTTTGCATCACCATAACAATCACAACCCGCAGAAGGCTTGTTCCAAGCTGAAACTACTTGTTTATGTTAGGTGTGTGTGTGTGCTGTCTGTGTTGCTGTACATGCAGTAGAGCATGTTGAAACAAAGACAGCTCACAAACATGTCACAAGGACTGGGTATATTGACAGTAATAATCATTTTGATACTTCTTTTTATTTTATTTTTAATATACCTTACGGTCTGGTTTAGTTTTTGACATACCTGTTTAAGATGATATATTACATCTTTAATTACAATAAATGAGCCCAGGCAAGCCACTACAGGTGAAACTATTAATTAGTTACTCTATTAAGTAACTAATAGGTATCACCATGACACTTCCCCAGTTCATTACTAACGTTAAGATTTTTTGTATTAAGTTTTCTGAAATTGTATGTTTAAATGTGCAAATTAGGCATTATCTAATTAAATTTGTGCTAATATGCATACGTTTCCAGAACAGAAATGTGATCATTGAATAAAGCCAGGTTCAAAATTCTTGTTTCATTTTGTTGACATATTAGAGTCAAAGATGTTTACAGAGGGGGTTTTGGATATCTCTTTTTATCACTACATAAATCATAAAATACTGTCAACAGCTATAACAATTACAATTACTGGAATTACTAGAATTGTTGGGACTTTACAAATTATAGAGTGTGGTCTAGACCTACTATATCTGTAAAGTGTCTCGAGATAACTCTTGTTATGATTTGATACTATAAATAAAATTGAATTGAATTTAATTAAAAAACTTCAATATATAGATAAGAATGAAACTGAGAAGTTTGGTGGTGAATGTAAGTGGATATTTCTCAACTCATTTTGAGAAAATACACCAAAATTTGTATTTGGGTTGTTTTTTTTCCACTAGTCTCTACGAAGACATCTTATGAAAGCAGAATAGCCCAAAATCTCAACATTGACCAGTAGGCCTATATGAAAAACAATGCTTTTGTCTGCAGTGTCTGGCCTTACATCACCAAAAACATTGCTAACAGGATTCAGTATTTAGCAGCAGGTAATTTGTATAAATGCCCAAACAGCCAGGCACCAGACTATATACAGGTGCTTGACTGTACTAGAGAACAAGTAGTATACCATATAGGCATAGTCAACATTCAGCCAAAATGAATAGATACATGCATGGCTCTTTTGGATCTAAATCCTTTTTAATGTGTGGGGCTAAAATTGCATCAGATTAACGGATGACATGATATACTTAGAATCTGTTACAGTTTTTAAAATCAGCTATAAAAACCTTTAATTTAATTAAATGGAAGGACGGGATGAATATACTTTTATTAAAAAATGTACAATTTGTATGAATTCTGTATCTACTAGAATTAA
The DNA here is from genome assembly GCF_008315115.2 of Sander lucioperca. Taxonomy (NCBI): domain Eukaryota; kingdom Metazoa; phylum Chordata; class Actinopteri; order Perciformes; family Percidae; genus Sander; species Sander lucioperca. Next base: position 4,231,679 of record NC_050185.1, read on the forward strand.
CTCTGTATGTCCAAACTTTCACAGCAGTCTGTGTTGTGGCCTGGACCACTATGGAAATAAGTTATTTCATATTTGCGTTTTCATCCTGTGTCATAATTTAGTTTTATATGTTTTTTGTTTGTTTTGTCTTGTATTTTGTGTTCCTGCATGTCCATGTTTTATGTTGGATTGAATCTGTCTTTTTTTGGTGAATATCAATAGTATCTCTATAATATATATGTATCTAAGTGTGTTATGTGTATGTTGTTAGGGTTTGAATACAATGTATTCTATGATGTGGACTTCTGCCCATTGCTAATACTGGTTTGTCAACTGAGGACCTGTCAGATCAGTGCAATCAGGACATTTACAATAGTTGTAATCAAATCCTCATCCGGCTTTCAAAACACTTCACAAATCTCTCCCTCCATGCGGTTGACTTTGCCAACGTTTACACTGTAAATGAGTCAGTAAAATAGTATATGGTCACACTGTATGCATTGGATATTATTTAAAAGATTTCTTGACATCTTTGTATGGTAAAAAGAGCAAGTTTAGACAAAGAATAATTCCAACATGGTTGCCCACATAGCTCAGTTGGTAGAGCGGTCCCCCCTATATAGAGGCCCGCTCCTTGATGCAGCGGGCCCGGGGTTCGACTCCGACCCTTTGCTGCATGTTATTCCCCCTCTCTCCCCTTTCATGTCTTCAGCTGTCCTGTCAAAATAAAGGCCAAAAATGCCCCAAAAAATCATCTCAAAGTGCCCATATTATGAAAAGATCATTTTTCTAGGATTTGGGGAGTTATTTTGTGTCTCTGGTGCTTCCACATGCATACAAACTTGGAAAAAAAAACATCCATGCTGTTTTGAGTGAGATACGGTTTCTGAATGTGTCCTGCCTTCAGTCTCCAGGTGAGCTGTTCAAAATCTGCACGGCTTTCTACGTAACTAGCCAAAACTTGTTCTCAATGGAAAAACACTACTACAACACACACGAGTTCACCCTAATCTACAAAAGAACTACTTCCATGTCCCTGTTCTGCAGGTATTCAACGCAAAGTTGGAAGTGCGCCCTCGTTTAGAAGAAGTCTCCCGGCTAATCCTGCCTTGTACTGACTGAAGTTAGAGAAACAGCTAGCTGATGTGATCCTTACCTAGCTACTGAGCATGTGCGACTCCCAACAAAGATGGAACAGAAGTGAGATGCCTCACTCTGTAGCTAAAACAGAGAGCTCAACACACAGGGTGAAAAGAGGAGCTGCAGCAATGTTCAGTACAACAAAATATATGGTGTTTATTGAAAATTAAACCATGTAAATCTATTCTGATATAACCTCAAAATACAATTATGAACCTGAAAATGAGCATAATATGGGGACTTTAAAAAAAATGTGTTATGTTATAACAGTGTTATGTAAAGGCAGCCGATGCTGAATGTTCCAGAAGTGTTGTCATGTTCTCACCAGTCCCCGTATGAATACAAACACATCCTTTCAACATGACTTTGGTATTCGGTATGCTATAGAAACAGAACTGTCAGTCATTGATCCAGATAATGTCATGTTGCTGTACACACATCCGTCAGGCTTTGCATACTGTACATACTGTAGTATTAAAAACACCCACAGTGTCGATCAGCGCAGCAGAGGCAGGTATCCTGAACTTAACAGAGATCATAAACTCATAACTCAAAACACAGAGCTCTGGCTCAAACCTTTGCAAAACACACACACACACACACACACACACGCACGCACACTTTATGGACTTCCCAACAACACAACTGTGTTGGTTTATTGAGAAAAGGAAGAAAGTACCTCCTTAATGTGCTTACCAATCTGTAAAAATCCCCTTCTTTCTTCAATTATCTGGCATCTGAACAACTCTTTACTGTTCTTTCTGTTAAACATTGATAGAAAAATGTAATGCAATACTTAAACCTGTTTAAAAGTTGTATGGTTAGTCAGAAATGATTTGGCATTTCCTCCTCATATTGACAAAAGGATTGTTTGATCCAATCCAATCTTAGCCTGCAGGCACAGCGGGGAGATGTTATGAGTCAGTGTCAAGCTGTGTGGGAGTCCGTCCCCCCCACCCACCCCCCCAGTCCGACACCCATGGCTGTGATGAATCATGCACAAGTTGAAGGAGCTGATGGGACACGTCACTGGAGTCATAACAATTTCATGTAAAAATTAAACTGATTCATTGATGGCTAACATTAACAGGTTTTTTTTCCGGCGTTCCCACTTCCTCTGACTCAGTGTTAGTTGTATTCAATGACACTTGTGAGGTTTGATCCAGTTCAGTTTGGTGCTCAAGCTGTAAAACCCATGCAGTCTGGCTGACACCTTGTCAACAATGAGATGACTCAGGTTGGGAATGCTCGAGTTGCTGAAGAGGCTGGTCAGCTGAATGACAGCACCTAAGCAAAGGCTGCTGGTTCTGACGTCACTGCTGAAACCCTTAGCGTACTGTTTTTTCATTGTGTGTTTTTTTAAATATACTGTACCTTTTAGGGTAGCATAAATATGCAGTTCTTAAAGTGCTCATATTATGCTTTTTGGCTTTTCCCCTTTCCTTTATTGTGTTATATATCTTTTTTGTGCACGTTATAGGTTTATAAAGTGAAAAAGCCCAAAGTCCACCCCAAAGGGACTTACCATCTCCAACAGAAAACACTGTTCACAAACTGCTCCAAACAGCTCTATTGTAGTCCAGCCTTTACTTCAGAGACAAACGTGGTCACTTTGGAACACACGTTATAATGCTCGCCTAGCTGCTAGCGTGGGACGCCCTCATACTCTGCTTCTGACTGGCTAGTAGTCCTTACCTAGGTACTGTGCATGTGTGACTCCCAACAAAGATGTAATAGAAGTGTGATGCCTCACTCTGTAGCTAAAACAGAGAGCTCAACACACAGGGTGAAAAGAGGAGCTGTAGCAATGTGCAGTACAACAATATATATATATCTTTTTTTTTTTTAATTAAACCATGTAAACATATTCTGATATAACCTCTAAATACAATTATGAACCTGAAAATGAGCACAATATGAGCACTTTAAAGCAGCCATATTATGCTCATTTTCAGGTTCATAATTGTATTTTAAGGTTGTACCAGAATAGGTTTACATGGTTTAATTTTCAAAAAACACCATATTTGTGTTGTACTGCACCGCTCTCTCTCACTGCTGCAGATCCTCTTTTCAGCTGGTCTCTGTTTTAGCTACAGAGTGAGACCTCTTTTCTTCTTCTTCTTCTGTACTATCTTTGATTGCACTGCACATGCCCAGTAGCTCAGATGTAGATCATGTCAGCTAGCTAGCTCCATAGACAGTAAAAGAAAGGCTGTTTCTACAACTTCGGTCAGTTACAAGGCAGGATTAGCTGGGAGACTTCTAAATGAGGGCGCACATGGAAGTAGTTCTTTTGTAGATTATGGTGAACTTGTGTGTGTTGTAGCAGTGCTTTGCTATTGAGAACGAGGTAGCATGCTAGCGTTAGCATGCTAGCGTTAGCCATAGCGTTAGCATGCTAACGCTACGAGCTAATGGTTGCGGTTAGCCTGCTCGTTTCGGCTTGTGACGTCACAAGCCGTGCCGATTTTGAACAGCTCACCCAGAGACTGAAGGCAGGACACATTCAGAAACTGTATCTCACTCTAAACAGCATGGGTGGATTTTTTTCAAAGTTTGTATGTGTGTGGAAGCACCAGAGACACAACATAACACCCCAAATCCCAGAAAAAGTGATTTTTTCATAATATGGGCACTTTAATGTGTCTTCTTTGTTTCTCTTCTATAACTGCACTTTAGCTTCCAGCATTAGTTGTTGGCAGTTTTTACAATATAAGAGAAGACATACAATGTAGAAGGGTTACCTGTAGTTGAGCTTTATTTTCTTAATGCTAATTTAGTCTACTTCCTGCCTACTTGGTTTCATTTACCAATGCAGATTTTTAAGGGGAATTGAGATTTCAGTGCACATCGTCCTGTGGTGATGGTCAACGACTGTAATGGTGCGTACACCCATCTATTAGGAGAGCTTGTACAAAGAACTGCACCAGAGTATTAGTAATGCATTTGTCACATGAAATCGTACGAGGTACAATTCCAGTGACATGTTATCACCTTCTTCAACCTGTATATGATTCATAAAGTAGAATGTGGCGAGACCTACCTCATTTGGCAGAAAAGAGAGAAAGAAAGAAAGAAAGAAAGAAAGAAAGAAAGAAAGAAAGAAAGAAAAACACAATAAATCTGTTATATTGTTTTTGTCATGATTGTGGTTTTCAGTTGTAGTTTTTCCTGTTACTTTAGGAAAAAGTAACAGGAAAGTATACTTTACTTCAACAACAGAAATGACACAACAGTACAGTTGGTTTCAATAACTGAAATGCTTTCTTTGTTGTTGGTCTGAGCTTTTTGGCCACAACATTGTACATGCATGACCAATTTGTGTTGATTCCTTCTATCTCATATACTGCTGAGAAAAGAGTTAAACATGTTATTTTTGAGATGCAATTAAAGGATGCACAGCAGATCCTAAATCGGCATGGTTGAAAATGTGATTCAATGTATGTTTTCATACAAGTGTAAAATGAAAGGAGTTGTTTTCTGCAGAGTAGACACAGTAATGTACTTGTAGATTATCCAATCATTTCGAAGCATCCTTGCTATTTTGAAACCAAACTTCCCATGTGCATACTGTCGTCATTGTCTCCCATGAACCTTGCAGGATATAGGGACAGTGTCCTACATTATAGCAATGTTGACCAAATGTTACTCCTAAACCTTAAAGTAGGACCAGAAATGTTTGTGAATTTTGGGTCAGTTAGGACTGTTTTCCTAATCTGAGAAGTTTTATAAATAAGGGGGCCTGGTGTTTCTTTGGAGAGACATTAAAAGAAGAGCTTTTGCATGGAGCCACCTTGTTTTTCTTGTTGGGACAGGAGCACTCAGGCATAATTAATAGCTGCACATGTCAGACACTGTCTGCCTTGCTGCGAGTCTGCCTGTCAACCATGAAGATGCTCTGGCTGAGTCTTCTGACCCTTCTGACACCCAGCCACCCTCTTGTCACAGCCTTGCCTCTCCAGACCACAGACCTGCCTACACAACCCTGTGCTGGACCCTCTGAAGCTGACCAGGAGTTTGCAGAGGTATTTACCAGTTCATACATGGGATATGACCCCTGTATGATTTACAGCCAGCTACAGTTGCAGGTCTCTTAGCTGGGATAGACTCTGGACAGCTTTTATAGCTCCACTAACTTGACCTGAGTGGAGCTTTGCTCAGGATTGGCTGTGATTTGTTAGTTCAGCTAAGTGCTGAAGATATCCCTAAAAGCTTCTTAACCGTATTGTTGACCCACTGATAGGATCTGTGTTCATATGGCGACAGAGATCCTTTTCTACAGCTTTCGCAAGTTCATGGCAGGCTAAAATAAAGCGTAGAATTGTTTATGTGGGGATATATACACACATAAAAGGAATAATGAAAGAAAAAAATCTCTAATTTTACATCAAAAGACATTTCTCTAGAAGTACAATTGATTTTCTTTTCATTGTTATTGCTGTTATTGTTATTTTCCCTCTGGTTTTGGGTTTAACTGTGGAGCAAATCAGGTTCAAATCCGGCACTAAAATTATAATAATAAGTTTCAAAATAACTTCAACTTTCTGTCATTTCCCCTCAGTCTCTCTGGCTGGACAAGCAAATCAACGGAGCAAAAGTTACTGGGGAAATATCTCCATTCATTCTGAACTCTACTCCAACATAGTATGAGAAAAAAACAGGTTTTGATCAGTAAATGCTGTTTACACAAAATTCTTACCATACCTATGTTATGTAGCCTAACTGAAAAATAGTAACATCAGACATTTGTTGCCTCTTTTTAGGTGGCATGAGTGAAAATCCTCAACATTAGTTGTGTTCTGGTTTTAAAAATGACGACAGAAGACAGTTGGAGAACAATTAGATACAAAACAGGATGAAAGCTCTACAGGATGATTTCGTTCCTTGGCAACTATCAAGTTTATCCCAAATGCTGTACAGATATTTAGGTATTCTATTACTAAATGGCTTGACAAATAGTGCACATAGCCGCTGCTGTAAATGGGAAAAAGAACCACCCAGGGGAGCATTCTCCCAGACACTTCCTGGGTTTGGGCCCTGAATGTTTAAAACATCTGGCTCCGACCCTGCTTATGACTTGATTTATGTATGTATATATATATATATTAGGGCTGTCAAACGATTACATTTTCTTAATCGCAATTAATCGTTGAGTTTCTATAGTTAATCGCGATTAATTGCATGTTTTATCATATGATTAAAATTCTATTATTTTGCATTTCAGAACTGTTTTTAAGTATATATTAACAATGGAAAGCCATTCTTACCTGTGTATCTTGATTGGCAATCAAATGAATGCAAAGAAAGTGACTTTATGAACTTGATTTTAAGATTTGTATTTGTTTATTATATATTTAATCTAGTTACACGTTTGAAATTAACAACAACTTTGAATGCACCACGAGGCTGTAAATTACCAGTTTCATTGAACGCACCGTCTGTGTTTTTCCGACAACAGCAGCTGCAGATTGTTACATCCCGGTGTTGAATCCTCTACAGTGAAATACAGTCACACTTTACACCGTTTAGCGTTAGCTGTCAGCATTGTAACCGTGTTTAATCCAGCTACTAGCTGGCGGTAGGCTAACATTAGCTGCTGTTGAGTGTAGTGTTAACTAGCGTCACGTTCAGCGGTGTTTCTGTTTCCTGTAACGTCTGTTTCAGAGCATCAGAGAGAAGTGCAGACATATCAGTGGCACCAGAATGAGGCGCCGAAATCCGCGTTGCTATTCCTGCAGCAGCAGGATGTGTTACCAGGAAGTACGGCAAAATAGTAGCCTGTTAGGCACAACGCAAAGCCGAGTGAAGTGAAAATAAATGAATAAATGGCGGCATGCGATTAATACGATTAAAAAAAATTAACGCATTATGCTCGGCCCTTAATCGCATCACGATTAACACGTTAATGCTGACAGTCCTAATATATATATATATATATATATATATGAATTGGACGTGTCTACACCTGCACTGTGTAAAACTGCACCTTGTAAAATCTCCAGTGATGAGTTCTTGAGACTTGTTCTCCTGGAAGCTAAGCAAACATATGACAGCTGCTTAATCATTTTATTGTCATAGACAGTATTACACACCTTTCTTTCACACATTTCTTACAACGATGTGATAACAGGCCAGCGGTTACTTGTGGTGACAGGTTATTAAGTCAGAAGATAAAACAGCAGTCAAAATATGTCAGCAACCACACAAATTTGCCAAGTGAAACATATTTCATGACTGCATTACACTGTGCTTAATGTCTGAATGATCTTGATCTTAAATTTAAATGTTAAATTAATTTACATTTAATTAAATGTAACTTCCAGTCAGTATCTGGTGCTAGGGTTAGGGTTCATCTCTCTCTCTCTCTCTCTCTCTCTCTCTCAACCTGACTGCAGTTCGTCGTCGTAACCGGCTTGAGTGGGCAAATGCTCACATTCGATGGCGTCTGGCACTTTGGAGAGGTGTTCTCTTCACGGATGAACCCTAACCCTAACACCAGATACTGACTGGTTTTCGGACCCCCCCAGACCCCCCTCCAATACAGTAAAACCACATTTTAGAGTGACCTTTTATTGTGGCCAGCCTAAGGCACACCTGTGCAATAATCCTGCTGTCTAATCAGCATCTTGATATGCCACATCTGTGAGGTGGATGGATTTTCTCGGCAAAGGAAAAGTGCTCACTAACACAGATTTAGACAGATTTGTGAACAATATTTGAGAGAAATAGGCCTTTTGTGTACATAGAAAAAGTCTTAGATCTTTGAGTTCAGCTGTGAAAGCAAAGTGTTGTGTTTATAATTTTGTTCAGTATAGATACCAATAATGATACCCTATGATACTTCTCTAAAAAATATTTTTTTGTTTATTAGACCTATATTTTTGGTACATTATATATATTGTCTAAACATATTGGTATCAGCTTTAAACTGAAGGGTGTATCAGTATGTGGACAGTTACTGATAAACTTAAATAGACCTTTAACAATAATACTTGTGGCTGTGCTTTGTTGTGTCTGTATTACACTTTATTAAAAAAAAACTTTGAGTCCATGTACAAAATCAATCTCAGTTGAAAAATATTTCTTTCCATCAACACGGCCACTCGCTCGCTGTGAATACTTTATTCACACACATGGGCTCAATCAGACATTACACAGACTTTGAACTCGGGATCTGAGAGGATAAAGTCTGTTTAATGTCCAGTCCAACTGATTAGGACATTTGCGTAAAATTCGTCCTCTGGGGACCATTATGTCTTTACACAATTCCATGGCCATCCATTTAATAGTTGTTGAGATATTTTAGTCTGGACCAAAGTGCTGACCGACTGACCGATCAACAGAAGGACATTGCCATCCAAAGACCCATGCCACTAGCATGGCAAGCACATTATTCTACCCCACAAGTGTGTCTGTCAAGGTTAGCTCAAAACCATGACAAAAATAACCACAAGATGACACAAAGCTGCAGCAAAGGTACCATTTTGCCATGTTGGCAAAGTGTGGCAGTCAGTAAGTCAGTGGTGTCAGTGTGTATGCATGAATGAAGGAATAGTAAGTGGTGTGTTGTGTGGTAAAGAAAACACAAACCACAGGGAGCATGGAACATAGGGAACAGCGTTTCCCTCCTCTCTAGCCCAAAGTGCAACACATGGGGTGAACATGGGGTGTGCTCTTATACTGGAGAACACTGGGCCCGGTAAGTCTCCAATAATTGATGACTCGACCACACCTACCGGCATCTGCAACATAGAACACAAACAGATAGACATCCCAGCAGCCAACAGAGATGGGGATGTCACATGTCAGATTAGCAAAGATGAATTAAATAGTAGTAAAATTCTACCTTCTATCCTCAGGATCGCTAGCTACAACCTACCTATCCCAACCTCGAAGGTTAACAAAGTCTTCAGAGGGGCGTGGAAGAGACTGGAGCTTTAATTCAAGTCAAGTCAAGGGTTTTATTGTCATTTCAACCATATACACTGTATATAGTGAAACGAAACAACCTTTCACCATGGATCAAGTGGTGTTACACATTTAAAATATATTTAAAAAAAACGAGATTATATTATATATTCGAGACAGGCTAGATTTAGTACTGGTACAGTACGAGGGAGTGAGGGAGTTGTGTTTTCCATTCAATTATCAATTGTACATTTTGATCAAATTTTTGAAATGTTGCAATAAACAAATGCAAATTAGGCGCTTCCATCGACTTGTTTGGAGCAGAAGTCAGAAGTTGGCGCTATAGGCTACACATGGCTGTAATCCTCCAGTAAACAGACTAGAAGAAGTAAAGGTTGCTACCTGGAAAACAATCACCTTGGCCATCTTACCCATCTACGAGAGAAAAATGGAGGAAGGAATACAGGAATTTGGTTCAATTGTGCAATTTTTAATTTTTCCATGTTTCTAGCTGTCCAGAGACGAAGACACGTTATAACAATATCCTGGACGGCACCAACAGTGGACACAGCTAATCAGTCATGTCGATGAAAAGTTTGTACGTCAGATCTTAATCGACAAAGGCGTTTCCATATCCCATTTAGCGTACCACTTTTTTTCCGTCAAAGGCAAAAACCACCTCAGCCCCCTGCAGTCCTGACAGATGAACTGATTTCTATATTGAGAAGTCCTTTTTTCTCTCACTGACATTTATGTAAACAGTTTTGTGCATCTTGACAACCTTTCTGTGCCATAAAACCCTCACAAGGCTTGTGTTCTTGCTCTAGGTTTCAACCTATTTGCTGTAGCAGTCCATGAATTTGGCCATGAGCTTGGCCTGCCCTACTCATCTGACCCTGGAGCTATTATGTACCCAGCATACAACCTTGCCCCCAATTATGAACTTCAGCTCTCCTTCCACGATGTGAAAGATGTCCTGAACACCTGTATGGTGAGTTAACTAGATTCATTTGGATTCAGAAAGGTTGCTGATTATTTTCCAAAGCAGACAAATAGAAAATGTAATACATGTCATACACTGTGACTGCATTGTGAGATAGTGTGTAACGTGCTAAATTCAGAAATTCTCATCTCTAATGTACAAAATTGAATACGCACAAATATTGGATATGTAGTTATTGCATATAAAATATTTGCATGTCAGTTTAGTTGCACAAAATGAGTGTGAACGCACATGGTGAGACTTTTGTAATCAAAGATTTACAAAAAGATTTGTTCCCACAGCAGTGGTGTGGGTTGCCACACCACTGCTGTGGGAACAAATCTTAAAAACCACAACATCCTCTTTCTATTGTTTCATCATTATTCTGTTGAAATAGTAAGCGTAACACACACTACACACAAATGTCCAGTAATTATAAATGTTTATCTTCATCATAACATGTGTTCTAACTAAGTTATGCAAATGTTACTTCCTACAGGCTTCTATGACTTTGGTTTGGAATTGATTTGATTATTTGCAGATGATGATGATACTCGTGTGAATCACAGTATCCTTGCACTTTAAAGAAAATACTGAGCTGGTACATTTCAAAGGGCAGGGTCCTAAACTGTTTACTTCTGTTGCCTGCAGGTATCAGTCCCAATTTTGCTTCACTATTCTCAAAACAACCTCCTCCAAGACACCTGACAAATGTGATCCAGATTTGTCCTTTGATGTGGTTACAGAATTACAACAGGGTTCCTGTTTTTCAAAGATAGGTGCGTGAACTGTCCAGACCATATATCTACATCATGCAGGGTGACAGACAGACTTGCTTCTCACCTGGTGTCTCCTTTGATACTGGACAAAACAATAATAATTAAAAAATGTTTTTGAGATAACTTTATGCCTTTTCAGATTTATGTGGCGCAAACATCCACAGTTTGATGAAACTGAAATCACCCTGAGTAGCAGTCTGTGGCAAGACACAGTACCTCCCTGCTTGGATGCTGTCTATGAGAATGTGGAGAGGAATGTTAACGTGTTTTTCAAAGGTAAAATAAAGATATATCCTAAACAGAGCATATGAGCAGAGTGGAGCGGTGAGAATCTCAGCTCATCGCTCACAGAACTGTTCACCCCTCCGCTCCCCCGCTCAAAGCTACATCAGGCCGCTCCGCTCATCATCGCTCAGCGCTCAACGCAGTTTGCTTCGCGCTCCACTCAAATCGTCCCCCGCTCGCTCCAAAAAAGGAAAAAATCTACATGTATATCACTTTTAGCTTAGACCACAGCCTTACTTCTTAAAGAACTAATGAGCAACAACAACAATTTTCAAATAGAAATGTTTTATTTCAAATTACAAATTAGTCACAAAAATTTGAACAAAAATAACAAAAACGAATAAATGGGCCTAATAATATAAATAAAAATTATATAAACAAAAATATACATTAGGCTAACATTCTTATAACTGAACTTTTGCGCAGCGCACAAGATTAAAATTTAAATTGGCTTATATCAATTGTACAAAAAAAAAAAACTGCTGTAAAATTAAACAAATTAATGGGCCTAATTATATAAATAAAAATATACAGGCTATAGGCCTACCTGTATGATTTCTCGTTTTCTTTTTTGAAGTACTTTTTGAACTCCATTAATGAGCCGAGTTTTGAATGAAAATAGTCTGTTGATGACAGTGCAAGACAGATGGATTCTGGGTCAGGCTTGACTGAGCATGCTTCAGACACGTGGTGTGAGCGGAGCGAAATTGGAGCGGGAAATAGAGCGACGCTCCGTCCTTTTAAAAATGCCGCTCTACGCTCTGTCTAAGACCCTCCCGCTCCACTCAGCTCACATGCTCTGATCCTAAAATATAATGTATCTGTAAATGTGAGACAGTAATGTTTTTGTTTCAGGTCATCAATACTGGGTGCTGAGGCAGTTCAATTGAGGAGGGTTTTCCAAGAAACATCTCAGACTTGGGCTTCCCCTCCAGAATAAAATCTGTAGATGCTGCTCTTCACTTCAGAAATGAGCATTACACTGTGTTCTTCACTGGCCATGAGTGTTGGAGCTATTTAAGATCTGACAGTTTCCCACAGCTTCCCCTTTCTTCCAGTCTTTATGCTAAGCTAACTGCCTGCTGGCTGTACTCTTGTATTGAATGTATTCTGTTCTGTCTATTCTGTCTTGGATGGAGCATGGCTAACAGCAATTTGCATAAAAATGATGGGCCCTATCTTGCACCCGGTGCAGCGCAGCGCAAAGCCCGATGCAAGTGTCTTTGTTAGTTTAAGACCGACGCAGTTGTCAATTTCCCGTCCAGCGGCCACGTCGTTTAAATAGCAAATGCACCTGCGCCCATCTGTGCACCCGAGAGCGAGCTGGTCTTACAGGGAGGTGTGTTCAAACCAAAATTCTGATTGGTCGATTTTTTGCCGTGTTAATTTCTTTTTTTTTCTTTTTAGAATGTATTTTTATTATTATTTTTTGCCGTGTTAACAAAGAATTTCTAATAAGGGAAGAAGTTCCACTCTCTCGTTACTTCCGGCTTCTGAACTGGTTGCAGTTCCACCAGAGTTCCATATAGGGGGCGCTCACAGGCCAGTGCAGAATGAATGGGACTCTATGGAGCTATACCCCTCAAAATCCACTTTTCTCAGGATATAATTTTTTGTCTAGTAATTTGAATGTTGCATTCGAAAGGGGAGGCAAAGAAAATACACACTGCTGGATGTTAGATTTTTTTAAAGTGGCTTTTTTGTTAAAATGTCAATGACGTCATACACATATACGGCCAGAGATACTGCTTTACGGCGAGCTCTGAGTCACTTCCTTTTTTCTCTCGAGGCATCGACAACACAGCGGACAGGTTAGACTCTCCCTGTCAACACACGTGCTAGAAAGAGGTTTGCTAATGTTTTAAAGACCACGCTGAAATATTCACTCTGACATTCTGGTTCTGCTTCGGATGCCGTCAAGCGGGATCTCTGGTCGTAATCTGTCCTTCACTGACCAATCAGCATTCATTAGCAGAATGCTAGCGTGTTATGGGCAACAACGACTCAACCTGTAACAACTCAAAAGGACATAAGTACTCGTTCATTCAACTTTTGACCTATAATCCATGTTGAACTTGCAAAAACTACAATCAAATCTGAGATTTCTCATCGACAATCAGGCGAAAGAGACAAATTTAGCCGTCTAGCTCCATAGGGTCCCATTCATTTTGCACTGGACCGTGATCACCCCCAGTGGAACTCTGGTGGAACTGCAACCAAAGTAGGTACAATGGGGCTTAATAGGGAGTGGAACGGCTTTCCGTAGACGGGCTTTGATGTTAATTTCATCAGGTGGAAAGCACTAATTACTTGTTTCACAGGTAACAGTCTGTCTTCAGAACACCCCCCTTGTTTTCACTTTTTGGATCAGCCCAACCCACTGGAGACAGAATGAAGAAAGTACTAGAAGGCCTTGGTCTGGTGGTTTGCTGAATATTTATTTAATCGTGAGCGTTTAATTTATAGTCAGTCCTCCTCTACCATGTCAAAGACATCGGCAGTGTGGCAGCATTTTACAAAAATAGATAATAGAAAAAAAGTCGAATGCAAAGTTTGCAAGCAACAGTTTGCATATCACAGCTCAACTACAAACATGGCATATCACCTAAAAACGGTGAGCTAACTTGTCTGCATTAGGTTGCCCCGTCTGTTTTGAGTAGGCTATATGAACATATCAGAATTGGCATATTTCAATGTTTTAGTCTAATAATCGTTTTATAACTGCAGGCGCACCCGCCCGCAACTACGGTAGCATCCCCCAGGGTTAGCCGCGAAGCTGAGCTCCTATGTTCAGCCTCGCTCTGTGCAAGGACATGCACAGAGCTGCTGAAATGATAGTGTCTGTCAGTTATTATAACATATGACAAAAACAATTGTCTTATTGTATATTATTGTATAGTATTATGTTGCATATTCCTCAACAGTTCTTGTGCTGATATCACTAGTTGACATAGTACTATTTTCGGAAATCATAGGCTATGATATTGCGCAGGTGCACGTGATGCAACGCTGTCAGAGCTGACAGACAGACAGACTTGAGTGTGTCATTTCAGTGTAAAATAATTAGGTTAAAAAATAAAGTGGCCGACAGGGGCAAACGCCCTGCAACTTAAGAAAACACACGCAAATAGACAAAACACAAGCAAATTAAGAAAACAACTTCATTAATTTGACAACACATGTGCAGCATTCAGCTGCAAATACACACAACACAACCAAATACATAAACGCACTGCAAATACACACAACACAACCAAATAGATAAACGCACTGCAAATACACACAACACAACCAAATACATAAACGCACTGCAAATACACACAACACAACCAAATACATAAACGCACTGCAAATACACACAACACAACCAAATACATAAACGCACTGCAAATACACACAACACAACCAAATAGATAAACGCACTGCAAATACACACAACACAACCAAATAGATAAACGCACTGCAAATACACACAACACAACCAAATACATAAACGCACTGCAAATACACACAACACAACCAAATACATAAACACACTGCAAATACACACAACACAACCAAATAGATAAATGCACTGCAAATACACACAACACAACCAAATATATAAACGCGCTGCAAATACACACAACACAACCAAATAGATAAACGCGCTGCAAATACACACAACACAACCAAATAGATAAACACACTGCAAATACACACAACACAACCAAATAGATAAATGCACTGCAAATACACACAACACAACCAAATAGATAAATGCACTGCAAATACACACAACACAACCAAATAGATAAATGCACTGCAAATACACACAACACAACCAAATATATAAACGCGCTGCAAATATGAAACGATGCAAAAAGAAAAGCACACAAACCCAGAAAACAAATGCAACAAAAAAACGCTGCATCCAGATTACACAACGGAAGTTCTCCAGACCTCTAGAGGGAGCAGCTAGTGGAACAGCTGGATTTTCGACCGTT
Organism: Sander lucioperca; assembly: GCF_008315115.2. Lineage (NCBI taxonomy): Eukaryota > Metazoa > Chordata > Actinopteri > Perciformes > Percidae > Sander > Sander lucioperca. The sequence continues at coordinate 4,246,738 of NC_050185.1, forward strand.
ATTAACCGATATTAAATTCATATTATTATTATTATTATTATTATTATTAATAATAATAACAATATATTAATAATATGCAGTCTATGCTCCCGTCTCATGCCCTCCTGGCTGGTGCTGTCCCCGAGCTTCGGCTTTTCAAAATAAAAGCTCGCGTCTGGTCCGCTATGTGTTTGTACTTTGGTGTGTTGGGTGTTTGTGAACTAAACAGTACGGCAATCATACTAATGAATACAATAACTTTTTCAGCAGATGTCTTACTTACAACACGTTGGAGTTAGCAAAGCAGTTTTGTGTTTATATGTGCGGGCGGGATTTATTCATTTGATAAATCCCACGGTAAATTGGCTGGTTTACTAACAGGGAGGGATTATAAATCCTGTCTGTTTTTTGTATTTCAAGAGCGAATTGCTCCACAATATGAATACAGATTGATCACTTATTTTGTTGGTAACCCTTGTACAATCACAATATTACACTTCAGTAATTTCGGACCTCGAAATTAAACCCTCTCATGTAATATGGCTTAAACAAACGTCAACGTTAAACGCTGATGCAGTTTTAAATGTTTTATCACCACGAGTTTACAGACGTCTCTGCTGATTGAGTATCAGCTGACCTGAGCCGAGACACACCCACCAAACCAGAGAAAATATATCTCAAACATAGATTTAATATTTACAGTCTATGCAGTTTCTCTCTCTCTCTCTCTCTCTCTCTCTCTCTCTCTCTCTCTCTCCCTCTCTCCCCGTGGGGTCGAAAATCCAGCTGTTCCACTAGCTGCTCCCTCTAGAGGTCTGGAGAACTTCCGTTGTGTAATCTGGATGCAGCGTTTTTTTGTTGCATTTGTTTTCTGGGTTTGTGTGCTTTTCTTTTTGCATCGTTTCATATTTGCAGCGCGTTTATGTATTTGGTTGTGTTGTGTGTATTTGCAGTGCGTTTATGTATTTGGTTGTGTTGTGTGTATTTGCAGTGCGTTTATGTATTTGGTTGTGTTGTGTGTATTTGCAGTGCGTTTATCTATTTGGTTGTGTGTATTTGCAGTGCGTTTATCTATTTGGTTGTGTTGTGTGTATTTGCAGTGCGTTTATGTATTTGGTTGTGTTGTGTGTATTTGCAGTGCATTTATCTATTTGGTTGTGTTGTGTGTATTTGCAGTGCGTTTATCTATTTGGTTGTGTTGTGTGTATTTGCAGTGCGTTTATCTATTTGGTTGTGTTGTGTGTATTTGCAGAGCGTTTATGTATTTGGTTGTGTTGTGTGTATTTGCAGTGCGTTTGTGTATTTGGTTGTGTTGTGTGTATTTGCAGTGCGTTTGTGTATTTCGTTGTGTTGTGTGTATTTGCAGAGCGTTTATGTATTTGGTTGTGTTGTGTGTATTTGCAGTGCGTTTGTGTATTTGGTTGTGTTGTGTGTATTTGCAGTGCGTTTGTGTATTTCGTTGTGTTGTGTGTATTTGCACAGCGTTTATGTATTTGGTTGTGTTGTGTGTATTTGCAGTGCGTTTATCTATTTGGTTGTGTTGTGTGTATTTGCAGTGCGTTTGCTGAATGCTGCGCATGTGTTGTCAAATTAATGAAGTTGTTTTTCTTTTTGCATCGCTTCTTTTTTCGGGGTTTGCGTGCTTTTCTTTTTGCATCGTTTTTTATTAGCAGTGCGTTTATGTATTTGGTTGTGTTGTGTGTATTTGCAGCTGAATGCTGCACATGTGTTGTCAAATTAATGAAGTTGTTTTCTTAATTTGCTTGTGTTTTGTCTATTTGCGTGTGTTTTCTTAAGTTGCAGGGCGTTTGCCCCTGTCGGCCACCGTTAAAAAAAACGATTTAATATACTGCAAGTAGCCTACTAGTTTTTTATGTTTATTTATAATTCATTTAGGCGGACAAGGCTACCAAGTACTGCACAGCTAATTAATCTAACGCAAACCAGACTGGAAGTCACATCATTTTTTGCTCCTAGACGCAGACAAAGCTGAGATGCTGGTCAGTGGCCCTGCTCGACATAGACACCAGTAACAGTAATTCCAGACTACTGTGTAATTTCACAAATAATCTCGGTGTTACGTCATCCTATCCTCTCTTATGATCAGCAACTTAAAATGCCCTTCTTTCACTCGGACCATCGGCTGTCCTGGGACCTCTTGCTCTCTCTCTCTCTCTCTCTCTCTCTCTCTCTCTCTCTCTCTCTCTCTCCCAGCCTGTCGGTTTCTCATTTTAGATGTTTGGATCGTAATCTGTGTCTTTATCTCATGTATTGTGTGTTGTTTTTCTTTCTCCTATCTGTGTGAATGGTGTGCCTCGTTTGTTTGTGTAGTCCTCTTTCCAAGTTCATGTTCTGTGAGGGTCAAGGGACAGAGGGTGTCATATGAAAAATGTGTGATTTGTTATATTAGGCTATATAAATAAATTTGGCTTGACTACTTCCTTAGGTTTTAATGTAATGACAACTTACAAATGTCTTGAAGCAGAATAGCTTACTGTCACTGGCTTTGCTACTGTATGTCTCATCCAATGTGGGTTTTAAGCTAATTAGTCTGGGTGACTTTGCTGGCGTCATTAGACACAACATGCACTGTGGCATGCCCTGCAACAGTGTAACCTACGAGGAAAACGTAGAAACATGTTTTCCGTGTGTCTGATATGTAGGTACAATGAGCAGCAGAAGACGATGGCGGGATCACCGACACTTATAGAGCAGCAGTGGCCGGGGATTCCAACTCCCATAGAAATGTATATATAGATATGTATGTATATCTATTTATATGTGTATATATGTGTGTGTGTGTGTGTGTATATATATATATATATATATATATATATAATCGATTAAAAAATGTAATCTAATTAATTACGTACTCTGTGATTAATTAATCTAAATTAATCGCGTACATATTTGGCCTGTGCCCTGTGCCTTAACAGTGCCTGAACCGATAGATACATTTACACTTTACACCGTTTAACGTTAGCTGTCAGCATTTTAACCGTGTTTAATCCAGCTACTAGCTAGCGGTAGGCTAACGTTAGCTGCTGTCGAGTATAGTGTTAACTAGCGTCACATGCAGCGATTTTGCCTGTAACGTCCGTTTTCAGAGGATCCGAGAGAAGCGCAGACATATCAGTGGCACCGGAATGAGGCGCCGAAATCCGCGTTGCTATTCGGTCCGGTAGATACCGGTCGTTAAGGCACCGGTGCCGTATTAGCACCGGATTTTGGTAACCAAGCCTATTCAAGAAGAAGATTTTTATAAGTAAATGTTCCAATCAATGATCCAGGCAGCGTATTCTCGTCTCCCTCCATTTTACAGTCGAATGGTGGCTAGAACGGCTCTGGGTCAAAGTTCAATATGGAATGGATTAATCTGCGTTATTTTCTTTTTTAACGCGTTATTTTTTCTCAGATTAATGAATCGAAATTAACGCGTTATTTTGACAGCCCTAATATATATATATATATATATATATTGACATGACTGACTTCCAGCCCAACCTTGAAAAAGTAGAACAAAGCATTTTACTTTGGGTCACTGTGAGTGAGACATTTTATTTAAAACCCAGGTTGGCTCCAAAAGAAATTCACACCTTAACAAATCAAACACTTTTGATCAGTTGAAACAGACAGTATTGAGTCTATGCAAATCTACTCAGGCAGACTTGAGTTCAATGTTGAAATCTGAGTTCAAAAATATACATTTCATGTATCACAATAATGAATCTTCATTCCCAACAGGAGTTGTCCACTTCTTTAAGGGAAACATCCACTACAAATTTGACTCCAACTCCAAACATGTCTTGTCTACCAGCCCTGCTAAAGACCTGCTGGAATGCAAGAAGAATGACGACAATGAAGTACTGACAGGGAGGAGATAATTGAAGGAAAGCCACCATGTAGCCTGAAGCCAATGGTGCTGTGTATTTAATGTGTGTGTATACAAAGTGTTACGAAACTCCTAGATTCAGCAATAACCACAATGTACCCAATACCAAACTGGGTAACTGATGAATCCAGGACAGTGGTTAAAGTGTTACGGTACCTCAGCGTGTAATACAATGTTGTAATAATGGCATTTGTACCTTGTATCAAAGTACATTTTTTGTGTTGTATTTACATTTTAGATGATACCTCCATTTCAAGACACTTAACAACATATAAAACATCTCTGTGATTCTACCAGTACTGTGACAATGTCCTATTGTATATCTATAAAACATGAATTGTTGCCTTTTTTTATTGCAACACATTCATTCTCTCTGAGTGTCTTCATATACTGGTGTTGATCAATGTACCTGAGACAATTTGCAAGAGACACTGCTACTCCTCCTTGTTCGCTATTGAGTAACAGTGACCACAATGTAGCTTTCCACATCATTGATGTACAAAGTGGTTATAGATTACTATAGACACATCTGGATTGAAAATAACCACCAACCAATACACGCAGATCCTCCATCAAGTGAAAGACCCTATATGTTTTGTATGCAGTAAAACACCCATACATATGTTATAAAATAAACTGACTTGGGGAGTTATAGTAGAAAATATGGTAAGGCCCATATTAATGAATAAATAATTATTATGGCACAGCATAATACATGACTCTGCAGTAGGCATCTAAAGGTACTAAAGGTAGGTGTAAAGGTACACACGTCAGAACTTTTAATGTAAAATGTTATTTAGGGTAACAGGGCTTTTGCTCACAATGACATGACACAACATGTCAAAGCATGTCACTGTCTTACCAGAAGCAACAACATGTGGGCTGGGGAAGAGACTTTGTGAGTCAGAGGTATAGCGTATTGATGAGAGAACACCTGAACAAAATATGAAAAAAAATTGTCAAACACATATAAATGGCAAGTGTTTCTGTCAAACCTCTCAGAGGAGATACTTTAAAAAGACTGCGTGGCTCAGAATGCATATATGTCTTTGGGATGAAGTAAAACACAGATCAAGATGTTGACACCCTAATCATCATTCATTTGACAGTTTATTCCAATATTTAAGTATCTAAAATGTAATATAAATAAAGTGTTCATTGTCAGCTGTTACCACTGCTAAGAGGGTTATATCTTTGATCCTGATTATTTCTTTGTTATTTTAATAACTAGGCTACTTTACATTTGATGGAAGGTTGGGAGATGACACCAGGAATATATGATTTGTTTTTTTTGCACATCTTGATGATCAGTTTGCAGATTCCGACATATTTTTCAAGGTTGATAAAACAATGTCATCATCAGCTCCATTTGGTAGCTGTCCTGGAGCTCATAAACATATTAAACAAGCTTCCTAAGCAAATGGAATTTGGGCATTTTTTTTAAAAGATTTCTTAACATTTCAAGATAAGGCATCTTTCTGACCAAATCTTAAATGAACAATTTCAGGCAAATCTGGATCCAAATACAAATTCAAAATGTTATATTGGCTTTTTCATTAGATTTTTTTGTGAAACTAATTTTCCAGATACCCTTCATCTTCTGAAGCCATGAGCAATATGACTGTTGGAAAACTGAGAACTCATGCAAAATAAGTGGATCTAAAGAAGATATACAAGTAGTAGTACAACCCCTAACCCTATGGCAGATTCGTGAGATTGTTGTAATGTAATCTTTATTTGATAAAAATTTCACCAGGCATAGTCTGTTACACATACCAAAATGTGTTATGTCATCATAATTAGTGTCTTGTTTTGGGAAACTTTTTTGTTGGGTGAACAATCGAAGCACAACTTCCTCTCGTATCCATAAAAGGAATATTGAGTCACTGATTCAAGGACGTAACACGCCCTGTCCTCAGCCTATATAACAGCTACCTGCAGCTCAGAAACACAAGTTGTATTCAACAAAACATGAAGACTTTCAATCTGTGCAGTCTAGTGAGCCTGGCTGTCGCAGTTTACTGCGTGCCAATATCGCATGTTACTGAGCAAGATGAGGATTTTGCAGAGGCATGTATTATTCCTTTGCCTTGATCTTCAAGCATGTGGAAACTTGAATTCATCCTGAAATCTTAATGTTATGCTGTACAGGAAAAAAAAAATATGTGAAGCTGCTGTAAATAGTTCTGCATATTAACAAACAGATCTCTTCTTACTACATAGTGTATATTATGTAGATCCTGCAGCTGATGCATGTTTAAGTATCAAACTCCTGTTCTTTTTTACAGAGCTACCTGAAGAAATTCTTCAACCTAACAGAGGAGAAAGGTCCATCTGGCAGAGGGGGGATCAGCACGGTGAGCAGGAAGCTGAGTGAGATGCAGAGATTCTTTGGCCTCCACATCACCGGGACGCTGGATGCTGACACCATGACGATGATGAAGAAGCCCCGCTGTGGCGTCCCAGACACCAAAATTGCCAGATTCTCCACATTTGGAAGTGACCTCAAGTGGGAGAAAAACAGCCTTACCTACAGGTGACTGATCTGAAGAGAAAATGTGTGAGAGAAACTTAATGTAGGCAGTGCATGTCGTTAATTATTTAAGTATATTTTCTGTCCTACAGGATAGAGAACTACACACCTGACATGTCTGTGTCAGAGGTAGATGACTCCATAGAGAAAGCGCTGCAGGTTTGGGCCAAAGTCACTCCTCTGAGATTCACAAGAATCTACAGTGGCACCGCTGACATCATGATCTCCTTTGGCCGCCAAGGTGAGTTCACAATCACTTTTCTTGTGTCTTTCCCAGTTATATACTCTCTCTGTGCTCAGGGTATTGGTTGTGACGTCCCATAAAGCGTCTTTGCTGTAACTACATGTGTTTGCTGTGTCTTGTATCACAATAATAATAATAATAATAGCGCTAAGATGCATTTTAAAAACCCTGTTCTGATTTTTTTTACAGTAATTGTTGGCTTGCAGCTCTATTTGGTTTGGGAAACCTGACATGAGTATGATTTCTTGTCAACAGCACATGGTGATTTTTACCCCTTTGATGGCCCTGATGGCACTCTTGCCCATGCCTTCGCCCCAGGCCCTAACATTGGAGGAGACGCTCATTTTGATGATGATGAGTCCTTCACTTTCCACTCAAATACCGGTCAGTTTGTTCTCTTTTACTCACTAACTGCTACTGTCAGTGTATGTTTCGACATGCTATAATAATGGAGAGGAGCTGTAACTAACCTATACTTCTGTGTTTCCTGCTGTAGGCTACGTCCTCTTCCTGGTGGCTGCCCATGAGTTTGGCCACTCCCTGGGCTTGTCTCACTCTGATGATCCTGGTGCTCTCATGTACCCTGTGTACTCATACAATAATCCAGACACCTTCGTTCTGCCCCGGGATGATGTCAACGGCATCCAGTCTCTCTATGGTTAGTACTAACGGGCTGGATCATCCATGCCTGTTTGCAACGCATTCTCGTTAACCGGTTTGTATCATATCCACGAAAACGTATGCACACCAATTCGTTTGATATCGTACGAAATTACGACCGCTGGCTGGTCACGTGACAATTAAGTTTAGCGGTCAGTTAAGCTTATCTGCATAAAGGTTACTGTAAGCCGGGTACAGGGCACAGTGAGGAGACGGTCCTTTCAGGGGCTGTTGCAGTTGAGTTTAGCCGACAAACGATTATCGTCAGTTAAGTTCTGGCACCAGAACAATTAGTTCAGATTAGAAAAAAAGATTGTGGTTTTGGTTTAAACACCTGTCCCCTCAAGTAGTTACTACTTATTCAGCAGCACTCAACATGGTGCATACAGTAATAAATACGTGGAATACATACAAATTACAGTGCATTACTTTTTGTAGCTGTATTCACGAATGGTTCAAAAGAGCAGCCTGTTGTACACACTTGATACCACTTGGTTTTATGTCATTGCTGTAATGAGATTCTGATTTTTATAACCTCCAGGTCCAAACCCTGATACGGATGGAGATATAGATGAACCTGAGCCCCCCACCACCCCTGATGCCTGTGATTCAACCCTGGTCCTGGATGCTGTCGCCACCCTGCGAGGAGAGATGCTCTTCTTCAAGGACAAGTAATGCAGACATACAGTAGAAAAAAAAATCTGAATGCTGAAGTCCATTAAGAGTGTTTTCTCTGCACACAATATGAATTATAAACTACTTTATGTTCTTGTGTGTTCTCAGCATCTTCTGGCGGAGCTACCCTCAGAGCAATACACTTCAGCAAACTCTCATCACAAACTTCTGGCCCGAAGCCCCCACCAACATCGACGCTGCTTATGAAAGCCAACAGTCAGACAGAGTCCTTCTCTTTAAAGGTATGTGTTCTCCTTATCTACCTGTGGTTCCTAATCTGACAACATTGTCGAGACTGCCTTATGTATCTTATGTACATGCATATATTAAAAAGTATTATCTTCTGATCTCGATGCAGATCAGAGTGTGTGGGCTTTCAGTGGCTATGATCTTGTGAGAGGCTATCCTAAACCAATTTCCAGTTTTGGTCTGCCCAAAAGACTGAAGAAAATCGATGCGGCCCTCTATGACGTGGAATCTGCCAAGACTCTGTTCTTTGTAGGCAGCTCTTACTACAGGTGCGTTCAAATGATAAAATGATATGAAATGAATTCAGGTGACGTGACGTAGGTGTGATGATGTTTTACAAGATGGTTTACAAAATTTGAATCCGTCTAATTATTGCCTGTGTTTCCTCAGTTATGATGAGGCCAAGAAGACCATGGACCAGGGATTCCCCAAGCGAGTGGATCAGACATTCTCCGGCCTGACCAGCAAGGTGACTGCAGCTCTCCAGGTCAAAGGTGAGTAGCATTTAAAGCTAACCTGAGAATTCCAAGTCAAAACAACCGAAATGAGAATTGTTTGCACATGAACTAACATTGAGTCTCTGTTCTGCAGGTTTTACTTACATCTACAGCGGACCGCAAATGTTTGAGTACAGCCTGAGGACCGGGAAGTTGTTCCGTGTGCTGAGGAACAACTACTTCCTGCGCTGCACTAACTTCTAGAGCAGTTTACTGGCCAAGCTGCTTATGTAGCCACTCTGAATGAGAATGAAGGAAACAGAGTTAAAGTGTCCATGCCTATGCAATAATATATCTTATAATATAGAATTGTATTTTTACACACGTATGGGTTCATACTGAATATATGCCCTTCCTGAGAACAGCACCTTATATGTTTTTTAAAATGGTATTTTTGTGATGTCAGCGATTTCTTTTCTTTTTCTTTATTTTATCTAAGTTTATTTATGTCAAAGTCCTAATTTAATTACTGCTGTTGTTTTTGTTTTATTTTTGTGTTTAATGTAGTTGAAGTGTGGAACTTTGGAGCATGTTACGTACATTTATTTTCAAATATTAACATTGTTACAATTGCACGTCTACAAAGGTTTGTACGTCACTGTAATAAAACATATGATTTTATGTTTGTACTCAAAAAACCAAATAGGACAAAGTGAAAAGAAATTGCCACCATGAATTGGCAAATAGTTTTTTTAATACATTTTGTTCTTATTTTGCATGCAGATCAATCCTGTTTGCCATGATATTGCTTTTGCAACTTCTCAACAACACTGTCATTTAATTTATCAGTAAAAATATGAAAAATAAATGCAGTAATATAAATTTTCATCTGCAACCTTATGTGGTCCATTTTTAGATCCGCTTTTTAAATTTTTTCTCTAAGTACACGTTGTACAGTTGTTTCAAAGGGAGCTATAGGAAAGTCATGGGCCAATGCTGAACATCTTACAAAGCCAAGTTGGGCTGTGGAAGAGGATGGCCCCTCTTCCTCATAATACCCAGAATTGCTCTGTAAATACATCTTTATATACCTCATACACTTTTATTTATATTCATATTTCCACTGGGGTAAAGTAGGAGGTTGGAGCAGGGGCAGAGCCAGACATTGTAAACATTCGGGACTCAGCCCAACCTGGGGGGGTCCTGCGGGAATGCCCCATTTACGGCATCTATGTGAACTATTTTTCAAGCCATTTCAGATGATATAATGCTTAAAAATCTGTACATCATCTGGGAAAAAAACATGATAGTTGCCAAGAAAAAGAATCATCCTGTAGAGCCTACATCCTGTTTTGTATCTAACTGTTCTCCAACTGTCTTCAGCATTCTGAAACCAGAACACAACAAATGTTAGGATGACTCCTTTTTATTACTGCCACCTAAAGAGAGACAACAATTGATGTTACTAAACTTAGCACAAAAAGTAAGGAAATTTGTGTTTGGTAGATTATTTCTCTGTGGTAACAATGCTTTTTGCCAATAAGTCTTATACCGTTGGAAAGCCTGTTTAGTTCCCTTTCAAATGGTTTCCAATTTGTAAGGAACATGCATTTGTGGGATGAGCAGCAGAGCTGAGTATGTGGGTTGCACCCATGAAAAATTTGCCAAATCTTCTCTGCCATTGCCAAACAGGTTATTTTGCTGTTTCTATTGACACTTGACACAGGAACGTTATGTTCAGTGATGAGTCCAGATTCTGCCTACGGCAGTTGGATTGTAGGGTCAAAGTGTGGAGAAGCACCGATTAACACTTTTTGGTGGAGGCAGTGTGATGGTGTGGGGCGGCATCTCCCTCACTGGAAAAACGAGGCTTGTCATCATTGGAGGCAATCTCAATGCAGAGAGATATAGAGATGAGATTCTGCAACCAGTGGCAATCCCATATCTCCACAGTCTGGGACCGAAACCTATCCTCCAAGATAACAACGCTCGCCCCCAAAGGGTGGGGTTTATCAGAGCCTACCTCCAAAATGTGGGAGTGGAGAGGATGGAATGGCCTGCCAGCAGTCCTGACTTCAACCCCATTGAACACTTGTGGGATTAGCTTTGCCGTGTTGTTCGTGCCAGAGTGACCAACACAACCACGTTGGCTGACTTGCGACAAATGCTGGTTGAAGAATGGGATGCCATCCCATAGCAGAGTGTGACCAGGCTGGTGACCAACATGAGGAGGAGGTGCCAGGCTGTTGTGGCTGAGTATGCTTCTTCCACACGCTACTGAGGCTCCTGTTTGTGAAATGAATACATTGTTAAATTGCCAATATGTCTTTGTAGTATATGACCATTCTATAACTTTCTATAAACTTTGCTTAAAGGTTTGTTATAAGGGAGTCCTATGAACTTTACTCTACATTTACTGAGAACATCTGGAAATTGTTAACATGAGTAGGGGTCCCCCCAAGACAGAAGAGACCTTTTTTGGAGTTGTGCCAGATAACAGGCATCGATTGGTCAGTTATCCATCCAATGGTATATTCACACATATCACGTCCTATGTTGATACAATGCATAGGATATATACGTTGTTCACACAAAGAAAAGGCGGAACGATTTTTGGAAGAATTTGGGTTGGTCGTTCTCCAAGCTCTCTGCAGGAGTTTGTAAAATTGATGCTGAATCTTTGCTTGTAATAAACCTTTTTATAATCAAGAACAGTGTCGGCGGATTCTTCTTCATACAGCATCACAGCATTACTATTTAAGACACCACATCTTCAAACTTTTTTTTTATTTTTTAAAAATTTTTCATGGGCTCAACCTACATACTCAGCGCTGCTGCTCATCCCACAAATGCATGTTCCTACAAATGGGGCACCATTTGAAAGGGAACTAATCAGGCTTTCCAACGGTATAAGATTTATTGCCAAAAAGCATTGTTACCACAGAGAAATAATCTACCAAATGCAAATTTCCTTACTTTTTGTGCTAAGTTTATTTAATAATGTACAATAGGCAGGGTAGAAATTTGAAGTAAACAGCATCAGAGAGACTGAGGAGAAATGACACAAAGTTGAAGTTATTTTAAAAACTTAAAAGATACAGGGCTTGCAGGGCCCGGAACCTCAGAAAATAACTATGTGTATTACAATAAATTATCTCATAATAAAAATGCATGTTTTCCATTACCCATCAAGACGAGCCAATGGACTGCTCCAACTATCCTGAATTTAAGGTGACAGAGCCAGCACACCTGATTCAAAAAAGGAACAAATGTATCAATAAGTTGAACAAAATGTATACTTTTTTTCATCCAGGACAGTGATGCTGTGCTGCACACCCCCCTGAGACCGCATGTGTCCTTCGACAGTGTGACCTGGACCTGCTCAGTCTGATATCAAGTCAACCATGACGGCAAATTGCTTGTGTACTTGGCGGGGTATATAGGAAGTAAAGCTGGAGGGAACTTTAGCATGGATAGTCCCTGTCGTGTGTGGAATTGCCTCGCATTGCCAGAACTATCTCCACAGCGCTATAAGGTCTGGCTATATCACATCTGGGATAGGAGAAAAAAAAACGCTTTAGGTTGTTTACATTTCTTTTAACCAATCACAATCGTCATGAGCGGCGCTAAGCTCTGGACGCAGCGACGGTGGCCACATACAATATTAAATGAAGTTAACTGTTGACACAATACAGTAACGTAAGCTATTTAAATTAGCTGGATACATGGTTAAACCTCATTTGCTCTTACCAGTGTATCTCCTTGTGTATTTTATTCATAGCCATCCCCACCAATCGGTCCAAAAAACGTCCCAGTGAGAGAGGAAATGCTTTTAACATATTTTTTGTAAATCTTTACAATAATTCACTGAAAGAACCAAGCAGGCCTGCTTTGTTGCAACACCCAAATTTTCCTTAAAACTTGCAATTTTCAAGTTTGTTGTTGTTTCCCGAAGCGAACGGAGTGTGAGAATGGTATCACACAGAGAACCAATGTCAGGCAATTATCCTGGAAATGTACTCTTGATCCTCTATCTATAATCTATCAGTGTAACATCTTGACTTCAACTTACCCTGAGGATGCACGTTACACATTTCTGAGAGACAAGAAATATACTGATCTTAGTCTGGGAGAAAAGGGTCTTAAAGTGCCCAGCCTGGCACAGGTTGGTCTGATCACAGCCCTGGAAGTAGCTTTAGTAAAAACATTGCATCTGTAATCTAATCCAATGGCCTAGGGAGGAGGTTATTCGCCAGTATGATGATGGTTGTGAGTGGTGTGTGCCAAAAACAAGTTCCAAGATGCATTCACCTACATAGTGAAGCTGATGTTGCCAATCAGAATACACCATGTCCTGCGGGAGGAAAGTCAACGCATGTCTCAGCCAAAACAAAAGAAATACATTTCTAAAATTAGCCATGAATACTGTCAGTCAGCCAGCGCTCTTGTCTCATTCGTTTTTAATTGACCTAATTAGTTTTCTTCCAGAGTTCTTACTTTAATGTAAGTAGTAAATGGACTGCATTCATGGTAAAATGTTACAGAAAAAACTGTAGTCAAAGTGTATTCTGCAATTTTCCTACTGTTGTTAAATCTGTGAAACATCTTTTTCTAATAACTTTCTTTGCAGCATTTCATTAGCCTGGCTATCACCAGACCAAGCTCAATCTTTTCAGATTAAACATTAGTCTGGGGAGTCTGCTCTGTATTTTCTACTGCGCAAGAGACGTGATCAACGGCCATAGTTCAAATGACTCTATACGCAATTGGATAGTCCTTCAACCAATCAGACCAACGATCCAGGTGACGTAGCAGCGACAGCGGCATCAACGGGTTGCTGCGCTTCGGTGGCCGCCATGTTGAATGTAAACAAGAAGCTGCTTGGTCGCTTCTCTATTGTCATCATGTTAAACCCACCAATAGTGCGCCAGGTGGATAAGCCAGTTTATGATTGGTTCCCAGGATAGATAAATGTACAGGTTTCCAGCCTGAGCTGCAGGGCAAAATCAAATCGCCGGGCTGGGTTTACCCAGTCTAACATTTCATGACATTGGCATGATATCAAATATTCTAGATGACTTTACTACTCAGTGCATATTTAAAAAATGTAAATAACCTGGATTAGATAAATTGTGCTTGAAAAAAAAATATATATAAACTGTCATTTAATGCTGGTAAATAGCCTTTTGAACAAAAATGACAAAGAAATGTATCAACAATTTTGGATTGTCCGCTATTTGTTTGTTCCTGAAAAGACTTACCACCCTAAACATTGACATAAAACAAAAAATATTGAGCAAAAGAAACACATTATAAAAGCACATTTAAATAGCTACAATTCAATAAAAACAAGCTAAAAAGAGAATAAGACCCATATATATATATATATATATATATATATATATATATATATATATATATATATTGACATGACTTACTTCCAGCCCAACTTTGAAAAAGTAGAACAAAGCATTTTACTTTCGGTCCTTGTGAGACATTTTATTTAAAACCCAGGTTGGCTCCAAAAGAAATTCACACCTTAACAAATCAAACACTTTTGATCAGTTGAAACAGACAGTATTGAGTCTATGCAAATCTACTCAGGCAGACTTGAGTCGAATGTTGAAAACTGAGCTCAAAAATGTACATTTCATGTATCACAATAATGAATCTTCATTCCCAACAGGAGTTGTCCACTTCTTTAAGGGAAACATCCACTACAAATTTGACTCCAACTCCAAACATGTCTTGTCTACCAGCCCTGCTAAAGACCTGCTGGAATGCAAGAAGAATGACGACAATGAAGTACTGACAGGGAGGAGATAATTGAAGGAAAGCCACCATGTAGCCTGAAGCCAATGGTGCTGTGTATTTAATGTGTGTGTATACAAAGTGTTACGAAACTCCTAGATTCAGCAATAACTACAATGTACCCAATACCAAACTGGGTAACTGATGAATCCAGCACAGTGGTTAAAGTGTTACAGTACCTCAGCGTGTAATACAAAGTTGTAATAATGGCATTTGTACCTTGTATGAAAGTACATTTTTTGTGTTGTATTTGATTTTAAAGTTGATCTTACAAATATTTGTTTCATTCAAATGTTGCTGCTGGATGTGTAGGTTTTCTTTTTTACATTTTAGATGATACCTCCATTTCAAGACACTTAACAACATATAAAACATCTCTGTGATTCTACCAGTACTGTGACAATGTCCTATTGTATATCTATAAAACATGAATTGTTGCCTTTTTTATTGCAACACATTCATTCTCTCTGAGTGTCTTCATATACTGGTGTTGATCAATGTACCTGAGACAATTTGCAAGAGACACTGCTACTCCTCCTTGTTCGCTATTGAGTAACAGTGACCACAATGTAGCTTTCCACATCATTGATGTACAAAGTGGTTATAGATTACTATAGACACATCTGGATTGAAAATAACCACCAACCAATACACGCAGATCCTCCATCAAGTGAAAGACCCTATATGTTTTGTATGCAGTAAAACACCCATACATATGTTATAAAATAAACTGACTTGGGGAGTTATAGTAGAAAATATGATAAGGCCCATATTAATAAATAATATAAATAAATAATAATATAAATAAAAAATTATTATGGCACAGCATAATACATGACTCTGCAGTAGGCATCTAAAGGTACTAAAGGTAGGTGTAAAGGTACACACGTCAGAACTTTTAATGTAAAATGTTCTTTAGGGTAACAGGGCTTTTGCTCACAATGACATGACACAACATGTCAAAGCATGTCACTGTCTTACCAGAAGCAACAACATGTGGGCTGGGGAAGAGACTTTGTGAGTCAGAGGTATAGCGTATTGATGAGAGAACACCTGAACAAAATATGAAAAAAAATTGTCAAACACATATAAATGGCAAGTGTTTCTGTCAAACCTCTCAGAGGAGATACTTTAAAAAGACTGCGTGGCTCAGAATGCATATATGTCTTTGGGATGAAGTAAAACACAGATCAAGATGTTGACACCCTAATCATCATTCATTTGACAGTTTATTCCAATATTTAAGTATCTAAAATGTAATATAAATAAAGTGTTCATTGTCAGCTGTTACCACTGCCAAGAGGGTTATATCTTTGGTCCTGATTATTTCTTTGTTATTTTAATAACTAGGCTACTTTACATTTGATGGAAGGTTGGGAGATGACACCAGGAATATATGATTTGTTTTTGTTGCACATCTTGATGATCAGTTTGCAGATTCCGACATATTTTTCAAGGTTGATAAAACAATGTCATCATCAGCTCCATTTGGTAGCTGTCCTGGAGCTCATAAACATATTAAACAAGCTTCCTCAGCAAATGGAATTTGGGCATTTTTTTAAAAGATTTCTTAACATTTCAAGATAAGGCATCTTTCTGACCAAATCTTAAATGAACTATTTCAGGCAAATCTGGATCCAAATACAAATTCAAAATGTTATATTGGCTTTTTCATTAGATTTTTTTGTGAAACTAATTTTCCAGATACCCTTCATCTTCTGAAGCCATGAGCAATATGACTGTTGGAAAACTGAGAACTCATGCAAAATAAGTGGATCTAAAGAAGATATACAAGTAGTAGTACAACCCCTAACCCTATGGCAGATTCGTGAGATTGTTGTAATGTAATCTTTATTTGATAAAAATTTCACCAGGCATAGTCTGTTACACATACCAAAATGTGTTATGTCATCATAAAATAAATAATTAGTGTCTTGTTTTGGGAAACTTTTTTGTTGGGTGAACAATCGAAGCACAACTTCCTCTCGTATCCATAAAAGGAATATTGAGTCACTGATTCAAGGACGTAACACGCCCTGTCCTCAGCCTATATAACAGCTGCCTGCAGCTCAGAAACACAAGTTGTATTCAACAAAACATGAAGATTTTCAATAAATAAAAACATTACCTGTTTAGGAGGTATTTACACTTCTGAGCTGAAAATGTCCCCGGATTTTGTCTCAGAAATCTGGTCACCTTACCCTTTGTTCAGTCCAAAATAGCAGCGAATCAGCTCGGCGAGTGTCGCCTTTTAACCTCTTTGACTGAAAGTTAACAGAAAATTGGCAGACTTTCCCTTAAGTTCCCAGCTAACACTAGCAACGCTGAATAAGACATTTTTAGGCGACCAAAATATTCCAATTAACTTTGATGAAGTGAAAACAGAGAGTGAGAGGGTCAAAGTTTAAGATGAAAACATGGACAACAGCCAAAAACAAGTTCACAGCTACTTTTTTGTACACAGTGCCAAAACTTGAAACTAGCGATTGAGACCATAAACTCACTATAAAAATGTTTTGGTATTGTTGTTAGTGTTAATGTTTGTATAAATGTTAGTGTTTGTATTACATCAAGTGAGAAGTAGGGTCATTTTCCTATTAGTCTCGTGTAGTGGGGGCTGGGTTGTGTGCAGAACTTCAGGTGTTCAGCCTTGCACTGTTTGCTCTTGAACACACCTCCCTAGTATCAAATTAGCTCCACCCAGACCAAACCCCCCTCATTAGCTGAGTTTATTTAAGGCACCTGTCCCATTATGGCTACCTCTTTGGTGTTCTCTGCCTGTCAGTTGCCACATTGGACCCTCTCTGTGATCATTTAGGTAGGTGAGTAGATTGAAACCATGTGTTATGCTTTTAAGACTTGCACGTTTTGATGTAGTTTACCTGTCTGACAGGAATTTAAAGTTCCCCTGCCTGGAGTGGTGTGATGTGTTTCTTGGTCTACTGAGCTCATGGTGTTTGGTCTGCTTGTATTTTAGCTATGACCAACTGTCGTTCAGTCCCTCCAGAAAAACGTGATTATGCGATTGCATAATTCAATGCATAATCAGCCAAAGTCCGCATATTTATGCGGGGGCCGCATTTTTTCAAATACGCCGCACTTTCGCTGCATAAATTGCCGATTTCCGCGCAAAATATGCGGGGCTTGCATGATTTCATAATCCCCGCATTTTCGTTGCAAAAAAGTCACATATCTTAGCAGAAAGTTGAAAAATGTTGCGTTTACTTCACACAAGAGCAGCCATTTCCCCTGTTGCCATGGGAACGTTAAGAAGTGACGTTATGAAGTGATGTAATTACACGACGTAAACATCGAAAAGCTGCAGACCCCGCGATGAAGCCATAATGAAACCGCAGTTTTTGCAAGTTCCCGCAATTTCATTGCATAAAATTGCATAAATATCCCGCATATTCCATCGCATTTTTTAAGAAAACGTGCTGCATAATCAAGGATTTTTGCCCACAACAATCACAAAAAACTCCACATTTTTCTGGAAGGACTGGTTGTTGGTGTATCTTTGGTTTTGTGGTTTCCTTTTCAGTGGAGCTAGTAGCCAGCTTGTGGTGGAGGCTAGGCACGCTAGTGTGGGTCCCTGCACAGTTTCCCAGTGATAATGACACTGGGACATGATTTCCGGTGACAGGATTTGCAGTGAACCAGTTTGCAGTGACTTTATCGACTATAGTGAGCACATGTGGTGGGTAAGTTGATGCACCCCTGGAACACACCCTGAGTTAGATTGCCTATCCACAGCTGGCCTCTGCCCACTTCCCCTTAAGTATCTGGAAGTTGTTTTTAAAAAAGAATTTACCTTTTTAAATTGTCAACATGGTAAACTATTTCTATATCTTCTACCTAACTTTGATTATCCTAATTTGATTCACATACATTTCTAACCACCCTCTTTTCAGGCACTTCCAGTCTTCAATTATTTAATTTTCAATAAATATTTCTTTTTGGAACCACTTCTCTGTCTTGCTTCAGTCAACGAACCTGTGTAGACTTTGTATAACAGGGTGTTAGTTAAAGTAAAAGTTATGCCTATCTTGGGATGAAAGTCCTCAGGTGGTGTTGTCGGATAGTTAGATTCTGGTGGCGGTTACTCCTGTAGAGCCACCGCCCTGGCCACACTCGCATTGCCAGGCCTTCCTCCACAGGTCTGCGAAGGAGGGTCTGGCTAGTCCACACAGCATTCTGGGATGGGAGAAAAACGTGCTCTGGTTTATTGACATTTCTTTAAACCAATCACAATTGTCTTGGGTGGTGCTAAGCGCCAAGCGGAGCCACGGTGCCGCTGGAAAATGCCTCAAAGAGACATCTGGTGGTATTTCCAGCAGAACGAGAGCAATCCCGGAAATGGAACTTGGATATAGACGATTTTCCTATAGACGTCTATACAAGCCAGTTAGGTTTTTCAACCAGTGGAGTCGCCTGCTGGAAATGAAATACTATGCAGGTTTAAGACACTACCGCTTTGGCTTCACTTTTCAGACCTGGAAGCTCCGTCCAATATTTTTTACAGTCTATCTATACATTTTACAGCAATCCATCCAGTAGTTGCAGACATTCCACTAGAAAGAATCCGCAAAGTAATTTCAATGCATCCTAAGGGGACATGTATATTTGTAGACCTACCAAATCAAGCAAACCAATCAAATAGTTGTAGAGATATTTCAGTCTGGACCAAAGTGGTGGACCCACTGAACAAGAAACAGACAGACATCGATAAAATATTGAATGGCGCCGTTTTAAAAATTGGATTTTACTTTTATTAGTAAGTGGGAGGAAGAGTCTCTGGAGTTTGAGTTCCAACATTTTTTCCTACAATACCACCAACAGCTGAAAACGTACCTCAGGAAACAGCAGTGGTGATTCATGCAAATAATCAAGTTGTCTTACCTGAGACAAAATCAGTGAATTTGTTGTTCCTGTTATACTTGATAGCATGACATGAATTTTGGTTGCCAGCTGTAACACAAACCGTTTTAACACCTAACTTTTTCCGGTACATCACACATTTCATGAAGGCTGACCCCTGTGTGAGTTTGTGAATATAATGCAAGAATTAGGTCCAATATATATTCAGAAATAATTACAATAAAACATGTTCCATACTTTGAAATACAAATCCAGTGTAGGTTTTACAAAATGTTTTATTTTTTTAAATATGCAGCAGACATCAATTGGGCACATTAAGATTTAAGTTTTGCAGCATTAAAAATTATAAATGTATATCGTTGCTGTTAGGCAGAAACCTTGTATCTCCAGATTTGGTTGTTTTATAAAAACATTTCATGAATCAATGTTGGTCACCCTTTAGTCTGTATGTGGGTTTTACAAATGAACAGTGATGTAATGACTTCCGTCTAAGGGAAATGGCTCATTCAAATGTTATTACGTTGGCCTTTTCTTTCATTTCCTGAAAATGGCTTTGGACATACAAGGTTTTCACCCGACAGTGACGATATATTTAAAATTCCTTTGATTTTGTTTATCTATTGCAACGCTTTCATCCTCGCTGTCTGTGTTTACTGTGTCGTTTTCCTGGAGACAATTTGCACAACCAAGAAGACAGAACTGCTCCTCCCAGTGTCCAGCCTTAGGAAACAACTACAATGTAGTTTTCCACCCAACAATAATGTAAAAAACTTACATAAATAGATGCATAAATACATATTAAAATTGAGTTTACAGATGTTATAAAGAAAATAATCTAGTCGACATAAGGAAACTTCTCTCACTTGTAAAATAGTTCCTTTGGATGCGTTACAGCCCCCCGACAATATGTCACAGAACAAATTGACCTTAATGTAATTATAAAATCTATGATCTTTCTGAAGTGATAAATATTGACCCACAGCTGTTAACCTTATTGCTGCAGCGGTATAGCTGTTGGGAAGTGGTTGTTGAGTAATATCAGACAGCATGATGAGCGATCTGTGGCATCTACAAATACTCCATCACATGTCAGAAGGACTTGTTCATGACATGATGCAGCTTGTCTGTGTTTTATCACAAAGCACGTCACTGTCTTGTCAGCAGCAACACTAGCCTGAGGGTTAAAGAAGAAGTTTGTGATTAAAGACCTAGAATATAGAATATGACTCAAAATATAAGCTTTACCAACAGACAATGAAATCCGCAAATGTGGTACCTTGGCCAGCTCCTCCTGTTAAACTGCCCAGAGACTATATTAAATGTATGAGTGTCACTTCCATATCACATTTTATTTATGCAGTTTCTACCTAAAATATTTGATTTTAAAATCTGTTGTTTTGGTATGGGCATCATGTTGTATCATCAAATTTTTTTAGGGATGTGGCTGAGAAATCAGAGCAATCTTCTCCTGTCATCTATATATGGAAAACTTCTTGAGTCACTGACTCAGGAAGGTAGATGCTCAACACACCCACTCCCCAATATGTCCACTCATCAGCCTATATAACAGCTGACTTCCAGCACAGAAACACAAGTGGCATTCAAGGAGGAAGCATGAGGTCTTGCAGTCTGTGCATCATCCTGAGCCTGGCGGTGGCAGTTTACTGCGTGCCTGTATCACAAGTCACTGAGCAAGATGAACATGATGCAGAGGTATGTATGTTTACTCCGTCTTGCATGTGCTCTTACTGTTTTGCATTTAGGATGTGTTCAAGATGTGCACTGGGGGGAACTATTGTTTTTCAACATGTTCTGAAGATGATTACTGACCAATAAGTATTCTCATCTTCTTTTCCAGAGCTACCTGAAAAGATTCTTCAACCTAACAGAGGAGAAAGGTCAAACTAGACGCAGACGGGAGATCAGCGAGGTGAGCAGGAAGCTGAGTGAGATGCAGAGATTCTTTGGCCTCAACATCACCGGGACGCTGGATGCTGACACCATGACGATGATGAAGAAGCCCCGCTGTGGCGTCCCAGACACCAACATTGCCCGTTTCTCCACGTTTGGAAAAAACCTTAAGTGGGAGAAAAACAGCCTTACCTACAGGTGACTGATCTGAAGAGAAATGTGTGAGAGAAACTTAATGTAGGCAGTGCATGTTGTTAATTATATAAATATAACTAACCCTTTTCTGTCCTATAGGATAGAGAACTACACACCTGACATGTCTGTGTCAGAGGTAGACGACTCCATAGAGAAAGCGCTGCAGGTTTGGGCCAAAGTCACTCCTCTGAGATTCACAAGAATCTACAGTGGCACCGCTGACATCATGATCTCCTTTGGCCGCCAAGGTGAGAGCACAATAACTTTTCTTGTATCTTTCCCAGTTATATACTCTCTCTGTGCTCAGGGTATTGGTTGTGATGTCCCATAAAGCGTCTTTGCTGTAACTACATGCGTTTGCTGTGTCTTATATCACATTGGGCAGCTGATCAATAATAGCGCTGAGATGCATTTTTAAAACCATGTTCTGATTTGCATTTTTTTACACTAATTCATGGCTTGCAGCTCTATTTGGTTTGGGAAACCTGACATGAGTATGATTTCTTGTCAACAGCACATGGTGATAATTACCCCTTTGATGGCCCTGGTTGGACTCTTGCCCATGCCTTCGCCCCAGGCCCTAACATTGGAGGAGACGCTCATTTTGATGATGATGAGTCCTTCACTTTCCGCTCAAATACCGGTCAGTTTGTTCTCTTTTACTCACTAACTGCTACTGTCAGTGTATGTTTCGACATGCTATAATAATGGAGAGGAGCTGTAACTAACCTGTACTTCTGTGTTTCCTGCTGTAGGCTACGTCCTCTTCCTGGTGGCTGCCCATGAGTTTGGCCACTCCCTGGGCTTGTCTCACTCTGATGATCCTGGTGCTCTCATGTACCCTTTCTACTCATACAATAACCCAGACACCTTTGTTCTTCCCCGGGATGATGTCAACGGCATCCAGTCTCTCTATGGTTAGTACTAACTGGCTGGATCATCCATGCCTGTTTGCAACGCATTCTCATTAACCGGTTTGTATCATATCCGAAAATGTATGCACACCAATTTGTTTGATATCCTATGAAATTACGACCGCTGGCTGGTCACGTGACGATTAAGTTTAGCAGTCAGTTAAGCTTATCTGCATAAAGGTTACTGTAAGCCGGGTACAGGGCACAGTGAGGAGACGGTCCTTTTAGGGGCTGTTGCAGTTGAATTTAGCTGACATAAGATTAATGTTAAGTTCCGGCACCAGAACAATTAGTTCAGATTAGAAAAAAAGATTGGTTTTGGTTTAAACACCTGTCCCCTCAAGTAGTTACTCCAGGGACACAAACATGCGTATCATGGGTGAAAGTCTCACCAGAGCGGTCTTATTCAGCAGCATTCAACATGGTGCATACAGTACAATACGAGTACATACAAATTACAGTGCATTACTTTTTGTAGCTGTATGCACAAATGGTTCAAAAGAACAGCCTGTTGTACACATAGCACTTGATACCACTTGGTTTTATGTCATAGCTGTAATGAGATTCTGATTTTTATAACCTCCAGGTCCAAACCCTGATACGGATGGAGATATAGATGAACCTGAGCCCCCCACCACCCCTGATGCCTGTGATTCAACCCTGGTCCTGGATGCTGTCGCCACCCTGCGAGGAGAGATGCTCTTCTTCAAGGACAAGTAATGCAGACATACAGTAGAAAAAAAAATCTGAATGCTGAAGTCCATTAAGAGTGTTTTCTCTGCACACAATATGAATTATAAACTACTTTATGTTCTTGTGTGTTCTCAGCATCTTCTGGCGGAGCTACCCTCAGAGCAATACACCTCAGCAAAGTCTCATCACAAACTTATGGCCCGAAGCCCCCACCAACATCGACGCTGCTTATGAAAGCCAACAGTCAGACAGAGTCCTTCTCTTTAAAGGTATGGGTTCTCCTTATCTACCTGTGGTTCCTAATCTGACAATATTGTCGAGACTGCCTTATGTATCTTATGTACATGCTTATATTAAAAAGTGTTTTCTTCTGATCTTGATACAGATCGGAGAGTGTGGGCTTTCAGTGGCTATGATCTTGTGAGAGGCTATCCTAAACCAATTTCCAGTTTTGGTCTGCCCAAAAGACTGAAGAAAATCGATGCGGCCCTCTATGACGTGGAATCTGCCAAGACTCTGTTCTTTGTAGGCAGCTCTTACTACAGGTGCGTTCAAATGATAAAATGATGTGAAATGAATTCAGGTGACGTAGGTGTGATATTTTACAAGATGGTTTACAAATTTTGAATCAGTCTAATTATTGTCTGTGTAATCTCAGTTATGATGAGGCCAAGAAGACCATGGACCAGGGATTCCCCAAGCGAGTGGATCAGACATTCTCCGGCCTGACCAGCAAGGTGACTGCAGCTCTCCAGTACAGAGGTGAGTAACATTTAAAGCTGACCTGAGAATTCCAAGTCAAAACAAACAAAATTAGATTTTTTTGGCAATTGAACTAACATTGAGTCTCTGTTCTGCAGGTTTTACTTACATCTACAGCGGTCCGTACATGTTTGAGTACAGCCTGAGGACCGGGAGGTTGTTCCGTGTGCTGAGGAACAACTACTTCCTGCGCTGCACTAACTTCTAGAGCAGTTTACTGGTCAAGCTGCTTATGTAGCCACTCTGAATGAGAATGAAGGAAACAGTTAAAATGTCCATGCCTATGCAATAATATATCTTATAATACAGAATTGTATTTTTACACACGTATGGGTTCATACTGGATATATGCCCTTCCTGAGAACAGCACCTTATGTTTTTTAAAATGGTATTTTTGTGATGTCAGCGATTTCTTTTTTTTCATTTAATTTAACTTTATTTTATCTAAATTTATTTATGTCAAAGTCCTAATTTAATTACTGCTGTTGTTTTTGTTTTATGTTTGTGTTTAATGTAATTTAAGTGTGGAACTTTGGAGCATGTTACGTACATTTATTTTCAAATATTAACATTGTTACAATTGCACATCTACACAGATTTGTACATCACTGTAATAAAACATATGATTTTATGTTTGTACTCAAAAAACCAAATAGGACAAAGTGAAAAGAAATTGCCACCATGAATTGGAAAATAAAGTTTTTTTAATACATGTTTAAGTATGTTTTGTTCTTATTTTGCATGCAGATCAATCCTGTTTGTCATGATATTGCTTTTGCAACTTCTCAACAACACTGTCATTTAATTTATAAGTAAAAATCTGAAAAATAAATGCAGTAATATACATTTTCTGTGCAGTATTTCATCTGCAACCTTATGTGGTCCATTTTTAGATCGGCTTTTTAAATTTTTTCTCTAAGTACACGTTGTACAGTTGTTTCAAAGGGAGCTATAGGAAAGTCATGGGCCAATGCTGAACATCTTACAAAGCCAAGTTGGGCTGTGGAAGAGGATGGCCCCTCTTCCTCGTAATCCCCAGAATTGCTCTGTAAATACATCTTTAAATACCTCATACACTTTTATTTATATTTATATTTCCACTGGGGTAAAGTAGGAGGTTGGAGCAGGGGCAGAGCCAGACATTTTAAACATTCGGGACTCAGCCCAAACCTGGGGGGGGTCCTGCGGGAATGTCCCATTTACGGCATCTATGTGCACTATTTTTCAAGCCATTTCAGATGATATAATGCTTAAAAATCTGTATCATCTGGGAAAAAACATGATAGTTGCCAAGAAAAAGAATCATCCTGTAGAGCCTACATCCTGTTTTGTATCTAACTGTTCTCCAACTGTCTTCAGCATTCTGAAACCAGAACACAACAAATGTTAGGATGACTCCTTTTTATTACTGCCACCTAAAGAGAGACAACAATTGATGTTACTAAACTTAGCACAAAAAGTAAGGAAATTTGTGTTTGGTAGATTATTTCTCTGTGGTAACAATGCTTTTTGCCAATAAGTCTTATACCGTTAGAAAGCTTGTTTAGTTCCCTTTCAAATAGTGCCCAATTTGTAAGGAACATGCATTTGTCGGATGAGCAGCAGCGCTGAGTATGTGGGTTGCAACCATGAAAAATTTGCCAAATCTTCTCTGCCATTGCCAAACAGGTTATTTTGCTGTTTCTATTGACACTTGACACAGGAACATTATGTTCAGTGATGAGTCCATATTCTGCCTACGGCAGTTGGATTGTAGGGTCAAAGTGTGGAGAAGCACCGATTAACACTTTTTGGTGGAGGCAGTGTGATGGTGTGGGGCGGCATCTCCCTCACTGGAAAAACGAGGCTTGTCATCATTGGAGGCAATCTCAATGCAGAGAGATATAGAGATGAGATTCTGCAACCAGTGGCAATCCCATATCTCCGCAGTCTGGGACCGAAACCTATCCTCCAAGATAACAATGCTCGCCCCCAAAGGGTGGGGTTTATCAGAGCCTACCTCCAAAATGTGGGAGTGGAGAGGATGGAATGGCCTGCCAGCAGTCCTGACTTCAACCCCATTGAACACTTGTGGGATTAGCTTTGGCATGCTGTTCGTGCCAGAGTGACCAACACAACCACGTTGGCTGACTTGCGACAAATGCTGGTTGAAGAATGGGATGCCATCCCATAGCAGTGTGTGACCAGGCTGGTGACCAACATGAGGAGGAGGTGCCAGGTTGTTGTGGCTGTGTATGGTTCTTCCACACGCTACTGAGGCTCCTGTTCATGAAATGAATAAATTGTTAAATTGCCAATATGTCTTCTTTCTTCAAACTTCAATCATCCAATCCCCCAAACAAGTCAATCGCAGAATAAGCTGTTTGGCATTGGCAGAGAATATTTGGCAAATATTTCATGGGCGCAACCCACATACTCAGCGCTGCTGCTCTTCCCACAAATGCATGTTCCTACAAATGGGGCACCATTTGAAAGGGAACTAAACAGGCTTTCAAACGGTATAAGATTTATTGCCAAAAAGCATATCTCATAATAAAAATGCATGTTTTCCATTACCCATCAAGACGAGCCAATGGACTGCTCCAACTATCCTGAATTTAAGGTGACAGAGCCAGCACACCTGATTCAAAAAAGGAACAAATGTATCAATAAGTTGAACAAAATGTATACTTTTTTTCATCCAGGACAGTGATGCTGTGCTGCACACCCCCCTGAGACCCCATGTGTCCTTCGACAGTGTGACCTGGACCTGCTCAGTCTGATATCAAGTCAACCATGACGGCAAATTGCTTGTGTACTAGGAAGTAAAGCTGGAGAGAGAGTAATAGAGGCCCTCTTCTGTCAAACAAATATGCAGGAAGTAATAAAGTTTGATGGATGACCTGCAGGTCAAGAGGTCACGAGCTGTCAAAAACGTGATTTACATCTGCCAGATGTTTCTGACGCAATCCTTCCGGAAGCTTCGAGAAAGAGGGCGTGCCTCAGACCGGATATTACCAGGGAGGAGACCGGAAACTGCATATTAATGCGTCAATACAGGAAATTGTGTGTTTTTAAATGAACCAATGAGCAAGAATGAAGTATCTTTACGCTATCTGAAGCAGTTATAACTGTGAGTCCAGAGAGAGGGTAAGACTGGGCTGTAAAAAAAAGGAATGTTCAAAAATGCGAGAGCTCCTCTTACAACAGGCTAAGGAAGTAGCTCTAATAAGCGTGAATGGGCCTAAGCCCCAAAGGTCAATGCACTGACACACACACACACACACACACACACACACACACACACACACACACACACACACACACACAATTAAACACACAGACATATACACACACACACACACCCACACCCACACCCACCCACACACATACACAAACAAATGCATGCACTGACACACACACACACACACACACACAAACAAACACACAGACATACACACAATTAAACACAGAAACATACACACACACACACACCCACACCCTCCCACCCACACACACTCACACACCCACACCCTCCCACCCACACACACATACACACACACACACACACACACACACACACACACACACACACACACACACACACACACACAGGCGTTACATTTTGTAAAAAATGTTGATCGTATGTCTGTGCATGCTTAGCTCTGGTTCGTATGTATGGCTCACACTGTCCTCTGCCCTCCTGCGTCCTCCGCTGCTCCGTACTCATCTGGCTGTGCCTGCTTCGTTCTGGCCCGGGGATCTGTGTTCACTCCCCTATTCCCTCTACACCTATTTGTCCCATGCCCGAACACTCTACCGGAAATTACGTTTTCAGTTCAAATGAGCTAGCCAGTGAGAAGTCAAAAAAAAACATTTCACATCAACATTCCCTGTACCATAAATGTGGTATTTTTCATCAGATTACACAAAATCACACATGGCATTTGAACACATAACATTCATTGTGACTACTTTCTTTGAATTTTGAGTGATTTATTCAACTTAGTCACACTTTTTTTTGTTTACGGTCAAAATGTAGGAAAGAGTATAATATTCATCCATACACACACTCCTACAACTTTCTTGTGCTTGTGTACCATTATACACATGAAACACACGCACACACACACACACACACACACACACATACACACGAAAAACAGACACACACACACACACACACACACACACACAAACAGACACAGTTCATGTTGTCATGTTGCCGCTTATGCATGTGAACACTAATGTTCGCCCACACATGCATATGAATTTTAACTTGTGAATACAAAACTTATTTTGTATAATTTTAATGTAACTAGCAAAACAGATTTGTATTGATTGACATTGACAATTCACAATGACAAACATTGACATTGACTTAAAAGATTGGTTGTGTTTAATGTGGTGAAAGATGTCAATTTAAAAAGATAGCGTAGCAGCAAATAGTTAAGCTTTGTATTAATACAGCTGTTAAAATTATATTTTATTCTACTTGATGTACACAATGCTTATAATAGCTGTAAAAAATGTAAGATAAGATTCAACTTTGCACCCTGAACCCAATTTGTTTCTTTGTAAAACGCCAAAGTTAAAAGTAAGTACTACTACCTTGAAGTTATATGACTTCACCAGATGCATTTATGTTTTAACGACATTGCGTCGTAATTTCCCAATTCAGAATTAACACGTCGCCAAAATGTAAGTCTCACATACAAGATATGGTATGTTCAACATGAATTTGAATTCATGAATACAAAACTGATTTTGTATCATTTTAATGTAACTATCATAACCACATTCGCTTAAAAGATTGTTTGTGTTTAATGTGGTGAAAGATGGCAATTTAAAAAAGATAACATAGCAGCAAGTAGTTTAGCTAATTATATTAAAAACATTACAAACATTTTTAAACCTTATGTGATCAGTGTTAAAAAAGAGTAAGATGAGATTCAACTTTGCACCCCGACCCAAATTTGTTTCTTTGTAAAACGCCAACGTTAAAAGTAAGTAGTACTACCTTGCATTTTACTCTGGTCTCATGTTATCTGCATTTCAACCTGAGCTCAATTATTTATAATAATTAATTATACAACGCAATATGCAACAGACATCTATGTATGTATGTATTTGAATGACTGACAAATGATATATCACTTAAGGGCAGAAACTAAGAATTTAAGACCACAGTTTTTTATCCTGTAAAAGTATCACTGAAAAGACCCTGAAGGGTGTTGGAACGGCAACTATGATTACATCAAAACTCTGACTCAAACAAGGTTCTTGTTATTTACTAGAAAAGAGAGGATTTAAGAAAACTATAAGAGATAGTTAAAAAAGAAAAAGATATAGGAAGCTTGGCCCTCTAAGCAAACTGCTATTTTATTTACGAATTCGTATATCCAAATGTGATATTGTTTGACTTTGTATTTCTATTATTGTTATACAATGTTCTGTCTTTTTTTATATCTACAACATCTATCAATGTTGGAAGATCTCTCTTGGAGTAGACTAGTTCTCCCTTTGACAGAGCAAGGGCCTCTAGCATGCAGTAGTCAACGAAGGTCAAAGGTCGACCTCTGCAGCGCTTACACACACACACACACACACACACACACACACACACACACACACACACACACACACAGTTGTTTTATTTTCTGTTTTTCTGTTTCCTCGACCCATTTTTTAGTCTTAAGTACTTAATACAAGAAACAAATTAACAACATCAGTTAGTTGCAAGGAAGTATAATACAAATTACTGCAATGATTATCTCTCTCCTATATTGAGTAGTCAGGTCAGTCTTTACCTAAACACCTTTATGCTTTGTACAACTTGACATTAATGTAACTTTAAATAAAAGCCTCATACTACTACTTTATGTGAAATGTCCAAATAGTTATGAGACAAACTGCTGATTCTAGTTTTAGTGCTATATAATTCAGACCAGGGTAGCTTAAGTTGACTGACATTCGATAAAATTACCAACCAGTTGTTGATGGAATGCACAATGCAACAGGCAACTTTCCCTTCTGTGACATGCTACCACAGGTCAGTCTTTACCTAAACACCTTTATGCTATGTACAACTCGACATTAATGCGTAACAACTACGTTTTAACCAGCTGTATCTTATTATCTTGTATGAACTTTTAGAAATAGTATCATATCATATATGCTGCATGAAAACGCGAGCCATAGCAAGGGGCCTCTAGGCTAACCTCTGCTCTGCTGCACATGTTTTGAAGCCTTAATTAAGCTGAAAATATATATTTTCATTTAATCCTTTCTTTCTCTGAATTCTATCAAGTTCTCTTACCTCCAAAAACTTCACACACACACACACACACACACAGACACACAGACACACAGACACACACACACACACACACACACACACACACACACACACACACAGACACCAGTGGTATGTCAACAGCTATACATTTATGTCCACATACGTTCTTGCTTAGTAGTTATCTTTAGATTGGATATGTCATTAGATTAAATGCCCGTAGGAAAATAATTTCCAACCACAACCAGAACCACTCAAGCTAAAAAGCATTGAGGGTTAAAAGCCACATGTCCCACTGTAGCCTTTCATCTCACTATATACACAGTTTGGTTTTATTTGTTAACCCTGTGTTAACCTTGTTAAGCTGTAAATGTAGCAATTCTTCTCTCACTTTCATAAGGAAAATGGTAGGGTATATCTATCCAATTACAAATGCAAAGCACCGCTTATTAAACAAGAACAAGAAAATATATGAATGGATTTAAACACCAGTGCAGCCAAACACTACGAACAATCTTCATTTAGACAACACACACCGGCACTCAGAACATACTGAAAGTAAAAACACTAGCATCAAACACCAATACAGAAACTAGAAACTTTTAATATTTACAGTTTGGATAATTTGACTGATTTCACACAAATCAATATTTTCTTTAAAGAAAAAATATTTCACCTTAATTCATTTTATTTTATAACATACTAGTTTTTTAGGTAAACAAGAAGGAATGAAAATCATCTGTTTGCGTCAATAGATAGATTTATTTTTTTGTATGTATGTACATACTGGAAAAACGAGAATTGATTATTTTGGAGGTGGTGCTTCCGATTCCGGTGATATGGCAACAGCTTGATTGAGCTCGCTTATTCCTACCCCCAAAAGTAATTTTGTACTTTGTTTATCCTACATCTAAAGAGGAAAATATGCCAGGCAGAAAAAACTAGTTATGAACGAGTTATGAACCTTTGCTCCGGAACGCATAAGGAGACTAATAAGTATTAGCCAAAGAAGAAAACGGCAAACAAACAAATTGCCGGGGACGCAAGCAGCATGGCTGACTTAAGTGAAATATACAAATTGTTTGCTGAGTTAAAAAATTCCTTAAGCAATGAGTACAAAGAACTGAAAGATTTTCGTCAAATCGCCTAGACAAAAATCTAAGACACGTGTCTTTCTTACCGACAAACAACGGCGAGGACGACATAGCCTTGATTCAGTGGACGCACCATGAACGTACCGTCGTGCCTCCCGGGCGAACCAATAACATTTTCATTGCGGCGTTTACTACAGCTTATGGGCGTCTAAAACTGTACAGTTATTTAGAAAAGTTGCAGCAGAACGTTCTGTATACAGATACAGACAGTCTGATATATGTGACGAAAGAGGGTGAGGCACCTCTGGAGCTGGGTAATCTTCTCGGTGAGCTTACGGATGAATTGGGCGGGGACACAATTCAGGAATATGTAGCAGCGGGTCCTAAGAGCTATGCCTACCAGACCAAAAACCAGAAAAAAGTGGTTATGAAGGTGAAAGGCATAACACAAACTAATGAATGCTGCGAACAAATCAACTTTGATAGCGTGTCAGAGCTGGTGGAGGGCTACCTCAGGGGTTCTAAAGAAATGTCCCTTGAGACACCTCAACAGAATATTAAACGCGATAAAAAAGGGTTTCTGTTGAAAAACGCGTCATTTCAGAAAAAGTTTCGAGTCGTTTATGACAAGAGAAAACTTTTTCCTGACGGTACAACTCTACCTTTTGGTTACTAACGACGCATGATGGAAGAGATTGATTTTGATCCGAGGTTACAGGTTCCATTTTCGTGTCTGATAGTTGGCCCCAGTGGATGTGGCAAGACTTATTTTCTGAAATCTGTACTGGAAAAATGTGAGTGTGTGATGGATATTGTACCTCAAAATATTGTTTGGATTTATACAAGTTATCAACCCATGTATGACGAAATGAAGAAAATGAATAAAAAAATCAAGTTTGTCCAAGGTCTTCCTGATTCTTTTGAAGATGCAAGTATGTTTCCTCCTGAGCAATCACATCTGGTCATACTAGACGACGTCATATTTCAGGCATCTGATCATCCTGAGGTGGTGAAAATCTTCACACAATACAGACATCATCGAAATATGAGTGTTTTTATGTTAACCCAAAATGTATTCCATAAAGGCAGATACAGTCGTACCATAAGTTTAAACAGTAATTATCTGGTGCTATTTAAAAATCCCAGAGATCAGCTTCAGATTAGGATACTAGCGCATCAGATGTTTCCCTCACAAAAACAGTTTTTCCTGGAAAGTTTTGAAGATGCTACAAAAGAGCCACACGGTTATATAATCCTGGACCTCACACCTTCATGCCCACAACGTTACAGGGTGCGTACAGGGTTACTTCCCCACCAGCAGACGACGATTTACATAGCAAAAACAAAGTAGGACGTCGTTATGTCAGAGCGTATAAAACGGAATGCTCTGTTACTGAGAGCCCTTTATCATGCAACGCCTTCAAAACGTAAAGACATTTTGAAACACTGCTCGCCTGACTTTCTCCAAGCCTTGTGTGAGGTAGCTTTAAATCTGTTAAAAGGGAATCTGCCTGTATCGCCTTCTCAATACAAACAACTGAAACGTCAAAAGAAGATTATCAGGCTGCTGGCCGATAAAAAAACCAGTTTAAGACGAAAACATCAGGCTCTGAAAAAACAGACGGGGGGCTTTATCCTACCATTACTGGCAGCAGCCATTCCTATTCTGGGAAATTTGTTAGGAGGCCTGCTTCCAAAAACGTAAGAGCGGAAGAAAAAATAAAAGATGGCTCTGAGGGCTGCCAAGAAGATGTATTTGATTTCACCCCAGCAGCTGAGCAAAATAACTAGACCGGAGCCGTCCATCAGACAGACGGCTGAAGATGATTTGAATGAGAAAATGAGCGCGGTACTAAATGATCCGGGATTAAATTCATATGAAAAAGCTAAAAGGTACGAAGCTCTACTGCTACGATATCTCACTTTGCTTAAACAAAGTAAGAATGATGTTCACAACGTTACTCTCAGCCTGCAACAGGATGCATCAGAATCTGAGCACTCTGCAGCACCTGCTGCTGCAGCATCAGCACCAGCAGCAGCAGTAGATGCAGTAGCAGTTGCCGACCACCGTACCATTTTGGATGAAACAGCGAGCGAGGTGTTAAAAAACCTACCCCCACGTGACCGTAAAAACGCTCTCTATATTATGCAGAAATTAGCCGCAAGTGACGAGGGTTGGACGTCGAGAGGCGAATTTATATATAAGGGAGATGTAGTAAAAGGCTCCCATATGCTTGACTTAATAAAAACCCTCTCACTGACCACTAAAAGAAGAACCCAATCAACACCAAAAGGTTGGACTAGTTTCTTGAATACGCTGGAGGGCTTAAATATCCCTGAGTCCATGTTTAAAAATCCCCAAGCACGCGCGCAGTACAGTCAGCTCCGAATGGAGGGAGATGCTTTTGAAGAAAAATTACCGCGGGAAAAAAGAAAGAAAACATTCCTATTATCACCGCGATGGACAACTTCTGAAGAAAAATTACCGCGGGAAAAAAGAAGAAAAACATTCCTATTATCACCGCGATGGTCAACTTCTGAAGAAAAATTACCGCGGGAAAAAAGAAAGAACGTGTATCTACTATCACCGCGCTGGACAACTTTGGATTAACGACACCATACACTCATGTCATTTTCAATAAACATGTTTTATTAATCACAAGTTTATGGTTACAGAGTCTTTCTTATTGTTTCTTACAAGCGGTAACAATCTCTAAACATGTCTAAAGAGCATGAACCATGGTGAAAAGATTCTGAACGGTTACGACCGACGCACCTTTGATATTTATTGACAAAATTAGACACCATCCGGTCATTTTTATTGACATCTTCATGATACAGAGTCATCATTTGACTATATGATAAGCCGCAGGCTCTATGACAGAGATAAAAAACACAATGTTGACCGCATACGGTCGAGAAAGTGTGCTGGAGCTGACGGCTGTGATACTCTATCTTCTTTGAACGGTTTTCCAGAAACTGCAAAATGCTCGAGGGGTAATGCGCAAAATCAGGCGGGAATCCGTACGAGTCGAAAAAAGTCGCACCGCCGTCCTCTTCCAGCGTCAACGCCAGCCAGTGCTGTCCGGGCATGTGGGACGGATGAGTGTTGACGATAAAGTAGACAGGTAGACGGAAGGTCCGACCCAGCGATGCTAGTTGATCAGAAGCCCACACTCCGTGGAATAAATTACCCGTAAGATGATGCATCAGCCATTCTAGCTGATGATTATCCATCTTTTTAATAATAATCCACCAGCACCTGTCTTTTAGCGTTGATCTCCAGAATGGAATCGTAGCATGCGTATACAATGAGTGTTGTAGTGTAAGGCAACGGTACCCTAAATCTCATCTCCAAACGCAAATTTCCGTTGGAAATTGGAGACAGGGCGTCGCTGTCTTCGGTCGCCCCAAGATTGAACACAAACAGAGAATAACCTTGGTTAAAATCGCTGCGGTTGATGCTAAGAGGCTGGTCTTTAAGATGGCGACCCGTGGCCGTAAACATATTGTAGAATTCTCTGACTGAATT
Source organism: Sander lucioperca (assembly GCF_008315115.2). Lineage (NCBI taxonomy): Eukaryota > Metazoa > Chordata > Actinopteri > Perciformes > Percidae > Sander > Sander lucioperca. Next base: position 4,281,471 of record NC_050185.1, read on the forward strand.
TCCGCTATTGAAACGGGGCTGAAAGGCCTTAGCAGGAACCTGTCTACCGTCCTGGCACAACGCTAAATATTCCACATCATTATGTTTGAAATTAAAGGGAGACAGGTCCCGTCTCCCTACAAAAGCATCATGGTGAACCATGGCTAAAGCTAAATAGCGGGGCATAGCACCCAGAAAAAGATTCTCCTGGTTACATATCCTGGAATTTTCAGGGATAGAGTACGTTTTCACACTGACGCGCGAGAGCGAATAGAGGGCATTTCCTTTCATCAGGGCCGCGGCGTGACCCAGGCGTACAGCAGGGGAAACGGTGACCTTTTTAACAAACAGGGAGGCTGATAATATCTTCAGGGTGAACTCTGAGTCACGAGCTCCCATAAGGCAAAACGCGTCGCTGTTACGAATAAGTTTAATTCTCAAATCAACAGAGTTTAACAACAGGCGCTCACAGAAAAAAATGTCGCTGTGAACAGGTCCTAGTAAGTCAACTTCGCCAGATTCTGCGCTGAATTGCGCTCTCTGGACTAATCCTTTGTTTGGTCCGTTAGTCACTATGATAGAATCCATTGACCCCGGAGTGTCTTTGTAAAACAGGCCGCCGCTAAATTGACTCTTTAATGTGTCCTCTGAAAAGTTGAGTAAGGTTTCTATCACGGCTCTGTAAGGGTGAGTGGCGCTGGATTGTGAAATCAATCTGTCCCCCAGAATAACGTCGCATTGGCTAAAAATTGTATTGAGAGGATAATTGATGAGCCCCACCGCTGTATCGGCTGGGATGTCTGCCCCATCCTTCTCTGTGATTTTAACTCGGAGGTGTAACAACGTATCATTCAAGTCCAAATACTTTTCACCGTCTCCGGGTATAAAGAATTCAATTGGAGAGTTGTCGCTCAGTGCAGAGAGAGGTTGGTATTCCTGATATTTTTTGTCCTCTACAGATAGTTGCGTCATGGGAGCTGAAAAGAGATCCAGTTCAGCCAGGGTGCACTCGGCTGATTTCTGATGTAAAAGAGCCATTGTGTGTGTGTGTGTGTGTGTGCTGCGTTAAAATATGTCAGAGCTCTGCGTCGACTTCCTTCTCTTAGGCGCGCCTCTCCTGACTGACGTTCTCTTCTTGAGCGTCGCACGTTTTTTAAATGCAGAGGAAACAACACGCTCGCCCGGAGGTCGTTTCCTCGCTCTACGGGACAGTACCATGATCCCTCCGGAACCCTCCTGATTCTTATTCTCGGACAGTTTTCCCATAAATCCTTTCACGGCATCGGACGCAATGTTTGTAGCGGCTGTTTTAAGATGCGGTTTTGCCACAGCGAAACCTTTTTTCAGCAGCGGTGATACGAACCGAAACAACTTTGAAAAGATAGAGCCTAAGCCTCGCCCGTACATGACAGGGGCTCCGTAAAAACCGGGTAAAGCCCCGCCTACTTGACCTTCATAGTACGCTACGAAGCGCCGAGGATCTTCTTTGATATGTAACATCTTACCGGGTACTTACAATGAACGCTGGACCGGTTTAAAGTGTAATTTCACAATTGTCTTTCCAAACACAAAATCAACGTTCCTGTCGCGATCGGTTTTAATTTCAATACGTATGTTTTTGATGTAATTTTTTGACACGGGTATATAATGTACCGTATTATACCTGATGCTAGTCACGTCTCCAAAATCACCTTTCACATTCACCACACAAAGCAGCGGTGAGTAGCTGTCGCCGACCGCTTGATACTGAATAATGTCGGTGTATACAAACAGGTTATATACGCCAGCGTTTAAATCGCTGGGATAGGTTGATGGCCTCCGAGAGAGCGTCCACCATTCGCCGGCTTTTAAGCCCAACATGTAAGCCAGCGGGGGGTAGGTACGGATTTTGTAAAGACCGTCGCCTTTGAAGTCGATGCATTTGGTCGCAGTGTTAAAAGTCGCATCAAAGGATGGATCATGTTTTTTGGCCGCAGGGACCAAATATTCCAGGAGATCTTTAGGACGGTTATAGTATGCACCGCGGTTGAATTTCACCTTAACCAGCGGTTGAGACTCGTCGGTCACTCGGTTCAGTTCAAAATAGGACGAATCTGACGGTAAATTATACCACGTACGAGGATATACGATTTCGCATAGACCTACTACCCATTCGCCGCTCAGTTCAATCGGTTTAGCCAGATCGATTGTGTAACAACTACTAGTATTACTTTTAAATATTTCCTTACTGGCGTTGGAAGGCAGAGTTACGTAAAAGCCCTCTGCGGCTGTGTGTTCCATGATTCTCTATTGAAATCGAGTGACGGCGTGTCCTTTGCACCCCACCTTTTTATATACTGACCACATCAGCCAATTTAACCCAACTGTTGAACTTCTCCGGCCAGTTTTTCCATTGCACAAAAGCCTGTTTCTCGCCTTTGACGGTGCGATGTTTTAAGATTTTCTCCACTTGAAACATTTTGTTTGCGGCCATTTTTACTTTTTGCAGCTCCGCTTCATAAAATGAACCCTCGATAGACTCACCATCATAATCTTCTAATTTGTATACGGGAGGCGTACGGGGAATACGGTCCGCCACTGTAAAGACTTCGTCCGTAAAACTCTGTTCATATTTTTTATCAAACACGCCTCTCACCTTGGATAAACGTACCAAATCCCCTTTCTTAAACGACATCTTTATTTTATTCCTGTGACGAGAGGCAAAGGTGCCGTACAGGTTGTGAAACACCTGATCGGCGTTCTCCGGTGTGACCTCCATAGGCGTCATTTTTATAGAGCTGTGATAACTGTTGTTATAACTATGTACCAGGTCAGGTAAGGCGTCGAGGTAACGTCTGGTGTTGCGCGCCGTGAAATATTTAAACATGCGAGATTTCAAGGTACGGTTATATCTCTCGATGACCGATGCCTTTAAGTCACTGGCAGTTCTAAAATGATTGATACCGTATTTCTTCATGAGAGCCTCAAATTTCTTGTTGAAAAATTCTTTGCCTGCGTCAGTTTGTAGCTTGGCAGGTATTAAGCTCTCTCGAAACACTGATTCAAACGCTTTTACGACCTCAGCAGCCGTCTTCCTCTTCAAGGGACGCACATATGCTTTTTTAGAAAATACGTCTATAACGGTCAGTAAATAATTAAATCCGTCATTATGTGCAGCCAAGGCTTGCATGTCACAGAGGTCGGCTTGAAACTGATTTAAAGGTTTTGTAACAAACACTCTATTTCTCTTAAAATGTACTCGCGCTGGTTTATGCAATGTATAGGCATCTTGCTCAGATAAAAAATCTTTAACTTCCCGAACACTGACTTTTTCACCAGTTTCATCCTGTACACCCTGTCGGAGACGTTGTACGCCGCCAAAGCTACCGGGATGCTGTGGATTGTAATAGATGTTTTCCATCACCCGTTTCTCCGACATCCTTTCCTCTGAAACCGCTAATGTTTTCTAAGACGCCCCGTACGCAAGAATGACTCTTTATTCATTTTATTTTTTATTATTCTTTATTTTCAAAAGATGGTAAATACAATTCAAACAGGTTATATTAAAAAGTAGAAATCACTCATTTAAAAAACATTATTCTTTATTTTCAAAAGGAAATACAATTCTTAAAACAGGATTATATTAAAAAGTAGAAATCACTCGTTTAAAAAACATTGTTTTTCTGTTCAAAAGGAAATACAATTCTTAAAACAGGTTACATAACACTTACATTACTATTAAAATGTAGTGATTTTTTCTTTTTTTTTTTTTCTTTTCTGTTTTGTTTTCTTCATAAAGCAGGGAACATATCCCCCTTACGAGCCCTTGAAACGCTCTGTGACCAGCCGCAGTTGAAAGATTTTCACAGAATCTTGCCCAATCAAATTATCATACATGTCCGTGATGGGGTCAAAGATTTTCTTTGCTAATTTCAGTTCGTGGAGTAGCGTCTCGGCGACTACACGGACTCTGAAATCCTCTGTTTTGATGTTGCGGGCAAGCAACAGACTCTGAATAGCGGGAATAAAGTGAGGTGTGATGAGTCTTTTCATCAGGCGGTAAAAGCAGCGCTCGTAAAAGTCGTCCTCAAGTACTTCCAGACATGCGTGCTGCCGTTGGCTAGGATGATCGACCTTACAGCCATAGCACTCAGAGCGTCTGTCGTCGTGAATAATTAGATTGAGAAGATGAAAAACCGCCGATTTGATGGTATCGATGACGAGAGAAGAAACCCAACCGTCTACCTCATCCTCCTGGCAAGGAGGAGGAGGGCTCTCCTCCTGAGCGTTTGGAGGACTTTCTGGACTCTCCTCCTGACCGCCTTCCTCGCCCTGTTCATCCGGGATTTCCGACTCCATCTCATCTTCTGAAGAACCAGGGTTTTCGTCTTCCTCCTCCTCCTCCTCCTCCGATGAATCAGCGATTCCCTCATCCGTAGGTGTAGCGACTGTGCCGGCCTCATTAGTGTAGTCCTGAGTGGCCTCATCCTCATTAGAGTCACACACACCCGTGTAGTCCTGAGTCGCTGTCTCGGGAGAGGGAGGCGGACACACCAGGTTTTGACCGTCCGCCTTTGAGGAGGCAAAGAGGACCCGCGGGGTAAGGTTTCTCATCCATAGGGTAGGGGGTCTCATTACTGTGGTTGTTGTTGAGCTAGGCATCGTTGCGATTTTCTTCTGTTCGCCGTTGAACATCTTGTCAAGTTCCGTTGTTGTCTGCTTCGGTCTGCTTCAGTCTTTATAATATTGTAAGGGGGCGTGGTTAGGAATGTTCAGGAAGGAGGTGTGGTTAGGAAAATTCTGGAAAGGAGGTGGGGTCGGGAAAGTTCCGGAAAGGAGGCGTGGTAAAAACAAAAGTTCAAAAGTTTAAAGTTTTTTTCACAACCAGGGTATTTTTCCATCCGCGGCTGCTAAGGAAGAGACTGGTAACCCTATCCTCCATCTCCATCATCCGCTCCACCCATTCCAGGGCTGGTAAGACTAGCACGGTTCGGAATAAACCGCAGTCTGGATTAAATCTTTGCAAAACAAATAATTCGCAGGCTCTCTTTACTTCCGAATCCCTGGATAGCAGAAGGGCCTGGAACCACCATCGACCCGAGGTTGTGGTAACAGACGGCCATGTTGATCCAAGACGATGTTCATCTTAGCCAAGTCGCTATCGCTGGGGTAATTGGCCGATCTAGGAGGCGCCGCCTCGGTATTCTCTTCATCATTGTCACAAATGTTTACATCCGTCTCCTCCTCCTTACATTCTACCATAACCGTTTGAGTCTCTTTTTCCTGGGTCGCTCCAGCCACACCCTCATTTTCCTTATTGGCGTTACTCTGAGAAGTACCAAATTGTAGCAACGTCTTCATCACACCCCAGTCATCAAAGGTCATTTTCACCATGACGGTTGAAGGAGACAATTTCTCCCCTTCCTTCAGCTGATAAAAGCAGAGTTCACCTTCTTCGTACTTGAAGACATAGCCCCAGTCTCCACACATTCCACTCGGCTGTAGAGACCATTCCTCATGCAGAGATTCAGTCGGAGGCAATTGGCTACGACACAGATACAACGTGCATTTCTTTGGAGCTCCGGGTGCAGTAAGAGCGTCTTGGAATATCGTTATCGGAGTCTCGCAGATCAGCGAAGAAGACCACCTGCTGGAGGCACCTCCTTGATACGGACTCAGTGGAGAGCCAACTTCTTCATCAGCCATCTCTGAAGCAGCGCTATTGAAGTTTACATTCATGATGAGTAGAATGAAAGGCCGTCTTTCTATGTTTTAGACCAGAAAAGACACCCTTTTTATCCTTGAACCATACTACTTGTTGATCCACCCCTCTTCTCTCACTGGCTCATTTAAAAAAATGCAATTTCCCGTATCACGCCCATTGGTTCATTTAAAAACACGCAATTTCCTGTATTGACGCATTAATATGCAGTTTCCGGATTCCTACTCTGTAACATCCGGTCTGAGGCACGCCCTCTTTCTCGAAGCTTCCGGAAGGATTGCGTCAGAAACATCTGGCAGATGTAAATCACGTTTTTGACAGCTCGTGACCTCTTGACCTGCAGGTCATCCATCAAACTTTATTACTTCCTGCATATTTGTTTGACAGAAGAGGGCCTCTATTACTCTCTCTGGAGGGAACTTTAGCATGGATAGTCCCTGTCATGTGTGGAATTGCCTCGCATTGCCAGAACTATCTCCACAGCGCTATAAGGTCTGGCTATGTCACATGTACATTCTGGGATAGGAGAAAAAAACATTTCTACATTTCTTTTAACCAATCACAATCGTCATGAGTGGCGCTAAGCTCTGGACGCAGCGACGGTGGCTCTGCTAAATAGTCTTGGGAAGGACCCCGCAAAAGAAAATGCCACATACAATATTAAATGAAGTTAACTGTTGACACAATACAGTAATGTAAGCTATTTAAATCTCCGTGTGTATTTTATTCATAGCCATCCCCACCAATTGGTCCCAAAACGTCCCAGTGAGAGAGGAAATGCCGTTAACATATTCTTTGTAAATCTTTACAATCATTCACTGAAAGAACCAAGCAGGCCTGCCTTGTTGCAACATCCAAATTTTCCTTAAAACTTGCCATTTTCAAGTTTGTTGTTGTTTCCCGAAGCGAACGGAGTGTGAGAATGGTATCACACAGAGAACCAATGTCAGGCAATTATCCTGGAAATGTACTCTTGATCCTCTATCTATAATCTATCAGTGTAACATCTTGACTTCAACTTACCCTGAGGATGCACGTTACACATTTCTGAGAGACAAGAAATATACTGATCTTAGTCTGGGAGAAAAGGGTCTTAAAGTGCCCATATTATGAAAAAAACACTTTTTCTGGGATTTGGGGTGTTATGTTGTGTCTCTGGTGCTTCCACACACATACAAACTTTGAAAAAAATCCATCCATGGTGTTTAGAGTGAGATACAGTTTCTGAATGTGTCCTGCCTTCAGTCTCTGGGTGAGCTGTTCAAAATCGGCATGGCTTGTGACGTCACAAGCCGAAACGAGCAGGCTAACCGCAACCATTAGCTCGTAGCGTTAGCATGCTAACGCTAATGCTAATGCTAGCATGCTAACGCTAGCATGCTACCTCGTTCTCAGTAGCAAAGCACTGCTACAACACACACAAGTTCACCATAATCTACAAAAGAACTACTTACATGTGCGCCCTCATTTAGAAGTCTCCCAGCTAATCCTGCCTTGTAACTGACCGAAGTTGTAGAAACAGCCTTTCTTTTACTGTCTATGGAGCTAGCTAGCTGACATGATCTACATCTGAGCTACTGGGCATGTGCAGTGCAATCAAAGAAAAGAGGTCTCACTCTGTAGCTAAAACAGAGACCAGGTGAAAAGAGGATCTGCAGCAGTGAGATAGAGCACTGCAGTACAACACAAATATGGTGTTTTTTGAAAATTAAACCATGTAAACCTATTCTGGTACAACCTTAAAATACAATTATGAACCTGAAAATGAGCATAATATGGCTGCTTTAAAGTGCCCAGCCTGGCACAGGTTGGTCTGATCACAGCCCTGGAAGTAGCTTTAGTAAAAACATTGCATCTGTAATCTAATCCAATGGCTTAGGGAGGAGGTTATTCGCCAGTATGATGATGGTTGTGAGTGGTGTGTGCCAAAAACAAGTTCCAAGATGCATTCACCTACATAGTGAAGCTGATGTTGCCAATCAGAATACACCATGTCCTGCGGGAGGAAAGTCAACGCATGTCGCAGCCAAAACAAAAGAAATACATTTCTAAAATTAGCCATGAATACTCAGTCAGTCAGCACTCTTGTCTCATTCGTTTTTAATTGACCTAATTAGTTTTCTTCCAGAGTTCTTACTTTAATGTAAGTAGTAAATGGACTGCATTCATGGTAAAATGTTATAGAAAAAACTGTAGTCAAAGTGTATTCTGCAATTTTCCTATTGTTGTTAAATCTGTGAAACTTTCTTTGCATCATTTCATTAGCCTGGCTATCTGCAGACCAAGCTCAATCTTTTCAGATTAAACATTAGTCTGGGGAGTCTGCTCTGTATTTTCTACTGCGCAAGAGACGTGATCAATGGCCATAGTTCAAATGACTCTGTAAGCAATTGGATAGTCCTTCAACCAATCAGACCAAGACGTAGCAGCGACAGCGGCATCAACGGGTTGCTGCACTTCAGTGGACGCCATGTTGAATGTAAACAAGAAGCTGCTTGGTCGCTTCTCTATCGTCATCATGTTAAACCCACCAATAGCGCGCCAGGTGGATAAGCCAGTTTATGATTGGTTCCCAGGATAGATAAATGTACAGGTTTCCAGCCTGAGCTGCAGGGCAAAATCAAATCGCCGGCAGATCGGGCTGGGCTTACCCAGACTAGCATTTCATGATATTGGCATGATATCAAATATGCCAGATGACTTTACACTTGGCGGCCTCAAGTGGCCTTGAGTACCAGATTTCTTGCAGGTGTACATCATAAGTTCGATAAATCTTTGCGATCTGCTGGGAGTGTTGCTCCTCTGTGTTCTGATAAGGCAGGGTTTTTTTTACAGATAAGTTTAACTAAATGTATACTCAGTGCATATTTAAAAAATGTAAATAACCTGGATTAGATAAATTGTGCTTGTAAAAAAATATATAAACTGTCATGTAATGGTGGTAAATAGCCTTTTGAACAAAAATTACTAAGAAATGTATCAACAATTTTAGATTGTCCGCTATTTGTTCCTGAAAAGACTTACTACCCTAAACATTTACATAAAACAAAAAATATTGACCAAAAGAAACACATTATAAAAGCACATTTAAATAGCTACAATTAAATAAAAGCAAGCTAAAATAGAATAAGATAAGGTATAAAATACAAGCTACAACAACACTAGGCTAATCCCAGGGAGGGTGAAGGGGGAACAAAAACGGGAGTGACACAGGACAGCAGGGCTCGGGAACAGAGAGCTGAGGGCAACGGGAACCGTGAACAGAGGCCGGCAGCGAAGGCGAAACTCCTCAAACAGCCGAGCAGAACGGCGAAGGCTTAGTCTCCTTGTAAACCGGGCAGACGAAGGGACAGCTGGCCTGGAGTCAGGCGACGGGTCAGCTGGGATGAAGACAGGTGACGGATCCGCTGGGCTGGAACCAGGCGAAGGGACAGCTGGGCCAGGGTCCGGCGACAAGGCAACCGAAACATGAGTTGGCCAAGTCACCGACAGAACACGAACAGGAGTTGGCCGAGCCACCGACTGAACACGGGGAGCAGGAGTCAACCAGGCAGTCATCAGAACATGGGGAACAGGAGTTGGTAGAGCTGCCGACTGAACACGGGGAGCAGGAACCACAGTCACATTCGCATGAGTCGACCCAGGAATGCTACTCCCAGAACGCCCTCCGGGTCTGGACCGAAAACAGGTCTTAGCACAGGAGTCCCCCCACCCCTTAACAACCCCCAAAGTCCAGTCAATGTGAGGGTTGTGTTTGAGGAGCCATGGAAACCCGAGGATAATCGGGTGTTGGGAGGAATCTACCAGAAAAAAATCAATAGTCTCAGTATGTAGGTCAGGGAAAACCAGAGTCACAGGAGTGGACTGACGAGTTACCCACCAGAGCATCCGGCCATCCAGCGCTGTGGCCCTCAACGACGCAGACAGCGGAACAGACTTCAGTCCCAACCTTCTGGCAAGAGAAAAGTCCATGAGGCTAATAGTAGCTCCGGAATCCACCATCACCGCCTGAGTATTGGAGACCCCAGAGGAAGACAGAGGTACAGCGAACCTGGGGCGAGAGGGAACACCAGAAATTGCAGCATGACCCACCAGGAACCTTTCCCTTACTGGCGAGCCCCTCTCTCTTACTGGGCACTGACTGATGAAATGACCCAGCTGGTCGCAGTAGATGCAAGTTCCTTCCCGGATTCTCCTCTGTCTCTCAACAGGGGTTAACCGGGTTCTACCCAGTTGCATAGGATCCTCACCCGTGGAAGCTGGAAGCGAAGCAACGTCTGGCGTGAATGGCGGTGGCGAGGAGCGCCCCATACCCGAGACGACCATTCTCTGATCAGCCAGTGGAGAATCCGTGGAATCGAACCTCTCCTTTTCATGATCGAAGCACCATTTGTCTACCTTGATAGCCAGGGCGATGAGTGCGTCGAGGTCCTCTGGAAGATCCAGTGCCGCCAGCTGATCCTTCAGCGCACATGACAGACCACACAGGAAGGCATCCAGAAGAGCAGCCTGATTCCACCCGCTCTCAGCTGCCAGCTGGCGAAAGTCAATAGCATAGTCCGCCACTCTTCGTTTGCCCTGACGAAGGCTCACCAGAGCCCGGGCCGCTTCTCTGCCCGGAGTAACATGCTGAAAAATCTGTGTGAAAGTCTGGGTGAAGCGAGTAAACGAGTCACACAGGGGCGAATTCCTTTCCCACTCTGAAGTAGCCCACGCCTCTGCTCGTCTGGACAGGTGGGAAATCAGGTAAGCAATCTTTACCCTGTCCGTAGGATAGTGGACAGACTGGAGCTCAAAATGTAATCCACACTTTCTGGTTCTGGTTGTCTGAATTTCTTTTGAAAGTGCACCAGATTGATGCATTTAAACGTTAAAATAGACAAAATTTTCTTACAGGGGAGCATGCCCATGGACCCCCCTAAGTGCAGCTCTTGGGCAGTGTCCCCGTTTTAAGTTTACAAAGATAAAAACATTACCTGTTTAGGAGATATTTACACTTCTGAGCTGAAAATGTCCCCGGATTTTGTCTCAGAAATCTGGTCACCTTACCCTTTGTTCAGTCCAAAATAGCAGCGAATCAGCTCGGCGACCCAATGAAAGTCAATCATCTTCTGTGGATTTTGATATCTACTGTGTCATAGACACGGCTCACGGCTAGCTGTCAATCTGGATAATGTTCTTTAATGTCAGATGTGTTCATACTCATTGAAAGAACATGAAGGGAAGGGAAACGAGGCGATTGTGACTTTATGTGAACAGTTTGTGGTGGGTTACTCTGATCATTGTTTATGTCAGTGCTGCTAGTGAGCACTTCAGCTTTCTGCTAGAGCTTTAGCTGCTCAGTTTTAGTGCTAGCTGCTACCTGGATTGTCCTACAGAAGGTTTAGGCTACAGAAGATCTACGACTCCAACTATTATTATGCTATCCATTACAGCAATAGTAGGAGAATTAGCCTTTGAAAAGATATTCACTATTTAACAGTTTGTTCTTCACTTAACAGGTCCATCATTCACAGGCTCTTAACACTAAGCCACCATGGCCATGGGTAGTGGTGCAGGAGGCAGGGACTGTCGTCATGGCACACTGCACTTGTATGGCAGGGCTGGGAGAGGTGTGCTCCCACGCCGCAGCACTAATGTTCTCACTCCTAGCTGGTGTTGAGCACAGAGAGGGACAGGCATGCACAGACAAAGCATGTGCATGGGAAGAGCCAAAGCAAAAACTCGTGAAATATGATGAGCTATCAAACATCTTTCAAAATAAGGAGAAAGATAAAAAACAAGACAAGCACCATCACATGAAAGCATCCACTGATGAGCTCAAGCTGTTTTTTGAACAGCTCCACCACAGTGAAAACCAGGAGGCCATCCCTAAGAAAAGTGCCATTTTGTCAGTTGTTGAAGGCCATTCTATCAGATACATGCCCAAGACTGTACAGTTGGACATGCCACCACCTCTTCCTACGCTGTACTCAAGCACCAGGCTTGAATTTGATTTGCCCGCACTGCTGGAGGAGGCTGCTAGGATTTTTGAGGAGCTGCATCTCACTCCTGAGCAGGTAAGATATGAAAAAGACTTCTTTAACAGTGGTTCTCAAACTTTTTCTTGTCATTCCCCACCTTGAAGGGTGGTAATTGTCAAGCGCCACTTGTACCACATCATGCTTTTTTTTGTAATTACCATTACAACCCTTTTGATGATTCAGCTATTTTTGGAGTGTTTGTTAGTTGAGGAGAAGACAAGAGAGCAGAGAAAGTCCAGGGTATGGTTTGATCAGAGAGCAGGGAGAGTTACCGCATCAGCATTTCATGAGGCAGTCAGGACAAAGAATTCTTCATCGCTGATAAAGAGAGTTTGCTATCCCCAGTCTTTTCGCTTTTCAACAGCAGCAACCAGGTATACAGTTTAGAAAGTAAGACATATTAACCATGCCTTTTTCTTGCAATTCCATCATGAATACACTCCATGAATTATATTTTGTAACATATATGTAACAGCACTATAGTCTATTTGGGACAATGAAGGCTAGTTGGTTTTACATAAAGTTTGAAATATCATTGCTGACAGACTTACATGTTTTCATCAGATGGGGTCTGCAAAATGAAGACACTGCCAGGGAGTCGTACCTGAAGACCATGCGAGATCTCCATGTGAACTTCAGCATTACAGCATCAGGGCTCATTATCAACCCGGACCTACCATGGCTAGGAGCATCGCCAGATGGTGTGGTGACCTGTGATTGCCATGGAAGTGGTGTGCTTGAAATAAAATGTCCTTTTAATGCTAATGGCCGTGCTCTCAAGGAATGTGTCAGTGACCCACATTTCTGCCTTACTGTGACTGCGGAAGGTATGACCCTCAAGCAAGATCATAGTTACATGTACCAACTGCAGGCCCAAATGCTTGTAGCTGAGGTAATGTATGGAGATTTTGTTGTGTGGACACCACAAGAAGTTTTTATGCAACGAGTCCAATTTGATCAATACTTTTTTGATGAGGCCTACACTAGGATGGAAGAATTCATTAGAAAAGGGGTACTGCCTGAGCTGTTGGGTAAATGGTTTACTGTGCCACACCTCTCCTCAAGTGCTAACCTTGAGAAGGCACCTGAGGGATGTTACTGTGGAAACCCTGTTGATGACACAGACATCCTTTCTTGCACATCTGAGCAATGCAAACAAAAGCGCTTCCACAAGTCATGTCTGAAGCTGAGCAGGGTGCCAAAGAGTTGGAAGTGTGTAGAATGCAAAAAGCAAACAAACAAGATATGAAGTTAGCAAGGCAGCTTTATTTGTATAGCACATATCAGCAACATTAAAGAGCGGTTAAAACCGATAATAAAAATAAAAACAGATAAAATACAAGAAGTTACAGTGCAGTATACTAAATTAAACATTAAAGAGCAGTTCAAAACAATTAAAAATATAAAAGCAGATAAAGTACGAGATTTCAGTTTCAACAATGCAACTTCAGTATAAGAAATGAACAATTGTTTAACCCTCGTTATCTTCCCGTCGACCGTGCAACTTTATGTTTTTCTGGATAAAAATTTAAAAACTTTTGTTGCTTTCCCCTCCGATGTTTGTCATTTTTTTCTGCGCCTTTTGACGTTTTTGTAGATTTAATTTTAAGAAAGTAGTGGGCTGATCATTTATTTATTTATTTATGGAACAACCACGTTAGTTTCCTGAACATTTGGTTGAAAGAAACCCACTTTTCCGATACTTTATTTTTTTTTTTTTTAAATGCGTCAAATTTGACCCGAGGACAACAGGACGGTTAAAGAAAGGCAGCCAGCCTTGATTTAAAAGAACAGAGTTGCAGCTTTTATAAATGAATTAATTGATGTATTGAATTGATATTACATTCTTTTTTTTCTTCTTTTGTCATTGTATATATTGTATGTTGTATTGTGTGCATGTGTTTGTAGTCATGTAACAAATACATTAGATCAATACATCTACAAATGGACAATAAACAAATAATTATTAATTGCATGTATAGTAGTTGTTCATTGTAGTTAAGAGTCCACACAAATACTAAAGAGATACTATATACATTAAAAATTTACAAGGAAAGCAATTGTATCACCTCTCTACTCTGTAGGGACGACAGATGGGCAAATGTTACAAAGAGCACAGCAAACCATTTTACCATTTTGTCAATGGAGGGCTGTCCTTGCCCGCCAGCTTGGCAGAGGGACAGAGGGATGGTGGTCTGAAGAATAGTGTACTTATTCCTCACCAGGCCAATGACTCGCTCCACGTGGATCCTGACGGCTGCGAGTCTATGAGGTTCCGATTGTGCCAAAAATAAGGCGACATGCTATATGTCTATGCTACATGTCGTCTTCCATGTCTATGTGTCTTATTAACTGTCTATGTCTATGTCTGTCTGTCTATGCTATGTGTCGTCTTCCATGTCTATGTATCTATTAACTGTCTATGACTCAACTTTTGTCTGTGTCAACTCAACTTACTCTTGTCGTCTGTCCTTGTCATTTGACTGTCGTCTTGCTGTGTCAATGCTGCATGTGTCATGACTATGTGTTGTTTCACTCTGTCATTGCTATGCGCCGTTGCTATGCGTCGTTACGATGTGTCGTCTTCTCTCTCTTGCTTCGTGTTGTTGCTATGTGTTGTTGCTATGCATCGTGTCACTCTGTCGTTGCTTTATGTTGTTTCACTCTGTCGTTAGCAAGAGCTAACGTTAGCTAGCAAGAGTTCCTGTCGGTACACGATCCGTTCTGCCTGCACGATCCGTTCTGCACATGCGCAAAATGTTCGCGCATGCGCGGTTGTACGAGGATTTACGACACTGCACGATCTGTTCCACGCTTCCGGTCGAATCTTGTGCATGTGCAGAACGGATCGTGCAGGCAGAACGGATCGTGTACCGACAGTTCCGACAGTTGATGTCACGCAATCCCAGCATGCACCAGTCAATATCAAAACACCCAGAGTGATAGAGAAAGACACTTTCTATCTCCATGGCTCTGAAAACACCCATTGGAGCTGAGCTCGAGCCAGAGTTAGATCCCCAAGGGGAAATCATTTGCTGCCTATTTCAATAAACGCTTTGATTCAGCATGGTGGATAGCTGCTGTGCGCCGGGATGCCAGAACCATCGGGAAAAAGATAATGGATAGCATTTATAGGATTTCTAGCTAAAGATCCCGAGAGAAGAAGTGGCTAAATGGATTGCTTCCATAAAACGTGCTAGAAGCAAACAGAACCAAACCGAGCGATGGGAGCCCACAAACAATGGATTTCGGTAATGCTGTGACCACTTCATATCAGGTAACGTAACAGAAATATCTTATCTATGTAGCTAGCTAGCTAGCGTTAGCAAGCAAACAGGCTAAAACGGTTTATAACAGTTGAGGCTAGTAGGGATACAGCTGCTAGCTAGCTACGTTCCTTTCCTTTCTAGCCACAACCAGTAGTTATTACGAAAAGGTAAGTTCTACCTATGCAGTATGGCATGGATTTTGTGTGGATTACAAAGGCTAACGTTAGCTAACCTAAAAGAAGCACTGTATTCATATTTAAATCCTAAAATCTCAGACTATACTGACTGATATTGCACTATTCCTTCCCTCTCTTTTGTATATTTTTTGTAAAATTGTAAATTCTATGTGTATATGTTTATACTGTACCAAACAGTATAAACCAATTGTAACAAACTTGCCTTTGCATTGATATGTCGTAGCTGCACAAAAGTGATCAATTCACCAAAAAGAAAGAATTAGTCGTGAGAGGATTAGAAAAGGAGTTGGCCCACAATCTTTATTTAGAAAAAAATAGACAAGACAAGCGGGACAAGACTAAACGTTGTACATTTGGTGACATGACAGGGAACTGTAACAGCAGAAGAAAAGAAATCAAGGGGTGATATGATAAAAAAAGAAATGCTTTTAAATAAATATAACTAGTGTAATACTTATTTGTTGTCATTATTGCCTAATAGTCATTATCGCCCTAGAACAATTAATCCTCCTTGGTTTAGGTATCTTACATTCACCAACACTGCACCAACAGTCCACAGTATTACGCTATACGCATACACAGCATGTTGCACATCGGCACCAATCTGCAATACATTACGTCAATACAGTGTTTGAAAAGCTTTGAAACAGCGGTCAAATCAACGCCAAAATAAAAAAAGACAAATGAATTCTCATCTTAATTAAAGCCAGCATGTACTGCTGAAATAATGTTAGGGTAGACTTACATTTGAGATAGGGAGCTACAAAATGAACACTGTCATTAGTGAGGATATTAACCTTTTTATCATTGTTTTGTAGACTCATCTAATAATAATAATAATACATTTTATTTATATAGCGCTTTACATGGTACTCAAAGACACTTTACTCTTGTACAGTATAAACACATAAAATTTACAATTTTACAAAAAATATACAAAAGAGAGGGAAGGAATAGTGCAATATCAGTCAGTATAGTCTGAGATTTTAGGATTTAAATATGAATACAGTGCTTCTTTTAGGTTAGCTAACGTTAGCCTTTGTAATCCACACAAAATCCATGCCATACTGCATAGGTAGAACTTCCTTTTTTTTTCTGTATCCCTACTAGCCTCAACTGTTATAAACCGTTTTAGCCTGTTTGCTTGCTAACGCTAGCTAGCTAGCTACATAGATAAGATATTTCTGTTACGTTACCTGATATGAAGTGGTCACAGCATTACCGAAATCCATTGTTTGTGGGCTCCCATCGCTCGGTTTGGTTCTGTTTGCTTCTAGCACGTTTTATGGAAGCAATCCATTTAGCCACTTCTTCTCTCGGGATCTTTAGCTAGAAATCCTATAAATGCTATCCATTATCTTTTTCCCGATGGTTCTGGCATCCCGGCGCACAGCAGCTATCCACCATGCTGAATCAAAGCGTTTATTGAAATAGGCAGCAAATGATTTCCCCTTGGGGATCTAACTCTGGCTCGAGCTCAGCTCCAATGGGTGTTTTCAGAGCCATGGAGATAGAAAGTGTCTTTCTCTATCACTCTGGGTGTTTTGATATTGACTGGTGCATGCTGGGATTGCGTGACATCAACTGTCGGAACTCTTGCTAGCTAACGTTAGCTCTTGCTAACGACAGAGTGAAACAACATAAAGCAACGACAGAGTGACACGATGCATAGCAACAACACATAGCAACAACACGAAGCAAGAGAGAGAAGACGACACATCGTAACGACGCATAGCAACGACAGAGTGAAACAACACATAGTCATGACACATGCAGCATTGACACAGCAAGACGACAGTCAAATGACAAGGACAGACGACAAGAGTAAGTTGAGTTGACACAGACAAAAGTTGAGTCATAGACAGTTAATAGATACATAGACATGGAAGACGACACATAGCATAGACAGACAGACATAGACAGTTAATAAGACACATAGACATGGAAGACGACACGTAGCATAGACAGATAGCATGTTGCCTTATTTTTGGCACAATCGGAACCTCATACGAGTCCCCTTGTTGCCTCTAGCTCCAGTATATGCATCTGTTGCTTGCCTTTGGTAAACGCTGGTATTTTCAATTGAGCACAATACAGACCCACTGTCTCTTTCACATCGAAGCCTCTATCAGCTAGAATGACATCTCCTGGTGACAATTTATCAAGAAAGCCACAATTTTCCGTTATGTGCTTGTCACTTGTGCGACCTCCCCATCCTTTTGACACATAAGATATAACACCTTGTGGTGTTATTGAGATCAGGTATTTTGCAGTGTTGAACTGTGAGTATGTCTGTGCACGGCATCTTAGGTTACTTGGCTTTTCTATAAATATTTTGAAACAATCAATGATGGAGGTGCAGTTCTTAAAGTTATTTCTGAAACACATTGGGAGACTATTTTGAATTTGTTCTTTTGGTGGCCATAAGATTAGATCTGATAATCTGAAATACATTAAATCTAATGAGCTATTGAACACTCTGATGACAGTTGACTTTGATATTCTAAATAAGTAAGCAAAAAAGTAAAGTGGCACAATTAAGCCTCAGTCTCATTAATGTTAGGATCAAACATTGGAATGGGGTGATTGATTGTCCAAATTTAAGAAATTCTGATAGAAAATTCAACAAAACAATTAATTTGGCGAAGGATGGAAGACCTGTGAGTTCCAGCACCATGGTGTCACTATCCCTGAATGCCTCCTCATTCAGGGACCGCTGCTCTGCCCTGGCCCTTAACTCACGGACCTCGCCTCGGAGCCGTGCACACTCACTTTCCAGTGCTGACATCGTAGCCTGGCAGGGCCTGTGTCTTTAGTATAGTTGTGGTCAGTGAAAGTAGTGACCTCATGCTCCTCCACGTCAGCCACATTGGTGGTTGAAGGGTCAGCAAGACTGCTGCAGGTCTTGCGTATCTTGCGCTTCATCAGCTGAGTCTGCTGAAACTTTTTGCAGGCATAACGTTGTTTATCCCTCTCCCTCGCCGAGGTATGTGCAAAAAGACTGGGCACAAAATCTGGGCTCAAAGGATTGTCCTGTTTTGCTCCTAGAAAGTCAGAGCATAGTAAAATAAAAGATTACATGTGTGAGATATTGTACAACCTGAGTCTCTCTCTCTTAGAACCTATGTAGGTTGTAATAAGGGACAGATAAGGAAACTGGGAGGTTTAAAACTACTGGGTTTAGCCCAATAATTAGTTCATTTTAACTGTTAGGATAGCACTAAGCAAATGGTGGCTGATAAATCTTTTCATGAAATTAGCTACTATATGGGCTAAACAAAGGGACTTGCATAGGTAGACTGAAAAATTAACTTTGACATCATCCTACTTTCGGGATTTGTGTTTATGTGAAATATAGGTTTAAAGGACAATTCTGGCGCAAAATGAACATAGTAGTTAATAACGTGTGTACCGAGTCGACCGTTCTCTGGGATGTTTTCATGCAAACCGGAAATTAGCTAGCTGCTAACGCTAGCTTTTGGGGCATTTGGTAAATCACTATTTTATACCACTAACAAGGCTCAAAATATCACCACACTTCAACGATAGCATAATGACGGTCCCTAAATGTTAACCGAAGCATTAAGAACTTTGTAAGTGTACAAACAGTTTATTAAAAAGATAGATTATAAAGACTGTAGCCTACATGTTTACATGCAGATGCAATTGGACGCAGTCTTTATAATCTTCTCAATGCTTCGGTTTACATGTAAGAACCATCATTATGCTACCGTTGAAGTGTGGTGCTATTTTGAGCCTTGTTAGTGGTATAAAATAGTGACTTTCCAAATGCCCCGAAAGCTAGCGTTAGCAGCTAATCTCCGGTTTGCGGTAGCTTGTTTCGTCTCTAGCTGCTAATAGCTAGCTAGCTACGTAGCTAAATTGAGGCGAAGGCTTACCTGACACAAAGTGTTCATTGCATAGTAAGGTGTGAGACGTGGGTGTCCAATGATCTCTTCGAATGACAGCTAACCACTTCTTTCTTCTATCCTTTTCTTTTGGTATAGAATAAAATACCAGTTCGGGGTTCCTCTTTCGGCTGTTGTTGCAGCCAATTGCACAACATATCGCAGGCATAACTGAGACCGTTGGTCGTAAAGATGGCGGCGCAAAGCTATAGTGACGTCATGTGACCCGAATGAATTAGTCTCATGTAGTGGGGGCTGGGTTGTGTGCAGAACTTCAGGTGTTCAGCCTTGCACTGTTTGCTCTTGAACACACCTCCCTAGTATCAAATTAGCTCCACCCAGACCAAACCCCCCTCATTAGCTGAGTTTATTTAAAGCAGCCATATTATGCTCATTTTCAGGTTCATAATTGTATTTTAAGGTTGTACCAGAATAGGTTTACATGGTTTAATTTTTAAAAAAACACCATATTTTAGTTGTACTGCACCGCTCTCTCTCTCACTGCTGCAGATCCTCTTTTCAGCTGGTCTCTGTTTTAGCTACAGAGTGAGACCTCTTTTCTTCTTCTTCTTCTTCTGTACTATCTTTGATTGCACTCGCACATGCGCAGTAGCTCAGATGTAGATCATGTCAGCTAGCTAGCTCCATAGACAGTAAAAGAAAGGCTGTTTCTACAACTTCGGTCAGTTACAAGGCAGTATCAGTGTTGCCAACTCTTTTCCAATGAAAGTCGCTAGCACCAGCTCCAAAAGTCGCTAAAAGTCACTAGATGACGTCATGCGCTCATTTGCATATTGTTGACGTCATTACGCAATCATTTGTATAAAGCTTAGTGGTTGTGTCAGCAAGGTAGATAGAAAGAAATAAAACTCTTTAGCCAAATAATCACAAATTCAATACAGGAATTTATTTTACCTTATAATTATTACTTAGGTAGCCTATCTTTGAAGTAAAAAATTCTAAGAAATTCTACAAAGGGAGGGCAAAAGATCGATAAAGAATTCTCAAAGAAGGCTGGCTTGCCCAGGTCCAGGCCAGCTCAGCGGCGTCTTTCTCCCGTCACGTCCTGCTGTCTCTCCTACCTACACCGGCCCCTGCACACCCTGACCCCCCCTCCCCTTCTAACTGCCTGCGCACTGTGCACAGAGCTGCTGCACATGAGGAGAGAGGGGAGAGGCTGCTCCGCTGCTCCTCTGTCACAGAACAGAAGACTGTTTTGGCGGCTACAGGAGAGAAATACCTTGCGTTGTCGCTGGACAATACTGGTGACTTTTCTACAGAAAGTCGCCAGATTTGTCGCTAGTCGCTTTTTTAAAAAAAAGTCGCTATGGGGGTCTGAAAAGTCGCTAAATCTAGCGACAAAGTCGCTAAATTGGCAACACTGAGCAGGATTAGCTGGGAGACTTCTAAATGAGGGCGCACATGTAAGTAGTTCTTTTGTAGATTATGGTGAACTTGTGTGTGTTGTAGCAGTGCTTTGCTATTGAGAACGAGGTAGCATGCTAGCGTTAGCATTATCATTATCATTAGCATGCTAATGCTAACGCTATGAGCTAATGGTTGCGGTTAGCCTGCTCGTTTCGGGTTGTGACGTCACAAGCCGTGCCGATTTTGAACAGCTCACCCAGAGACTGAAGGCAGGACACATTCAGAAACTGTATCTCGCTCTAAACAGCATGGAAGGATTTTTTTCAAAGTTTGTATGTGTGTGGAAGCACCAGAGACACAACATAACACCCCAAATCCCAGAAAAAGTGCTTTTTTCATAATATGGGCACTTTAAGGCACCTGTGCCATCATGGCTACCTCTTTGGTGTTCTCTGCCTGTCAGTTGCCACATTGGACCCTCTCTGTGATCATTTAGGTAGGTGAGTAGATTGAAACCATGTGTTATGCTTTTAAGACACGTTTGATGTAGTTTGCCTGTCTGACAGGAATTTAAAGTTCCCCTGCCTGGAGTGGTGTGATGTGTTTCTTGGTCTACTGAGCTCATGGTGTAAGATAGGAGTAACCAGCAGCAAGTTATGACTACTGAAAGTAAGTGTTATTAAACCTGTTTTTAACATGGAAATGTTTTCTGACTTGTAGGTTGTCAGCTGCTGTTTTGCCTTGGTTTAGTTTCTTAGTATTTTAATTTATTTGCTACAACTTTGTTAAAGTGCCACCAGGCGGTACTCTCCCTGTTTGGTCTGCTTGTATTTTAGATATGACCAACTGTCCCTCCAGAAAAACGTGATTATGCGATCGCATAATTCAATGCATAATCAGCCAAAGTCCGCATATTTATGCGGGGGCCGCATTTTTTCAAATACGCCGCACTTTTGTTGCATAAATTGCCGATTTCCGCGCAAAATATGCGGGGCTTGCATGATTTCATAATCCCCGCATTTTCGTTGCAAAAAAGTCACATATCTTAGCAGAAAGTTGAAAAATGTTGCGTTTACTTCACACAAGAGCAGCCATTTTCCCCTTTTGCCATAATGTTGCCGTAATTACACGACTTGAACATCATCGAAAAGCTGCAGACCCCGCGATGAAGCCATGAGGAAACCGCAATTTTTGCAAGTTCCCGCAATTTTTGCAAGTTCCCGCAATTTCATCACATAAAATTGCATAAATATCCCGCATATTCCATCGCATTTTTTAAGAAAACGTGCCGCATAATCAAGGATTTTTGCCCACAACAATCACAAAAAACTCCGCATTTTTCTGGAAGGACTGGTTGTTGGTGTATCTTTGGTTTTGTGGTTTCCTTTTCAGTGGAGCTAGTAGCCAGCTTGTGGTGGAGGCTAGGCACGCTAGTGTGGGTCCCTGCACAGTTTCCCAGTGATAATGACACTGGGACATGATTTCCGGTGACAGGATTTGCAGTGAACCGGTTTGCAGTGACTTTATCGACTATAGTGAGCACATGTGGTGGGTAAGTTGATGCACCCCTGGAACACACCCTGAGTTAGATTGTCTATCCACAGTTGGCCTCTGCCCACTTCCCCTTAAGTATCTGGGAGTTGTTTTTAAAAAAAATGTACCTTTTTAAATTGTCAACATGGTAAACTATTTCTATATCTTCTACCTAACTTTGATTATCCTAATTTGACTCACCTACATTTCTAACCACCCTCTTTTCAGGCATTTCCAGTCTTCAATTATTTAATTTTCAATAAATATTTCTTTTTGGAACCACTTCTCTGTCTTGCTTCAGTCAACGAACCTGTGTAGCCTTTGTTTAACAGGGTGTTAGTTAAAGTAAAAGTAAAGCATATCTTGGGTTGAAAGTCCTCAGGTGGTGTTGTCGGATAGTTAGATAGCGGTTACTCCTGTAAAGCCACCGCCCTGGCCACACTCGCATTGACAGACCTTCCTCCACAGCTCTTCGAAGGAGGGTCTGGCTAGTCCACACAGCATTCTGGGATGGGAGAAAAACGTGCTCTGGTTTATTAGCATTTCTTTAAACCAATCACAATCGTCTTGGGCGGTGCTAAGCGCCAAGTGGAGCCACGGTGCCGCTGAAAAATGCCTCAAAGAGACATCTGGTGGTATTTCCGGCAGAATGAGAGCAATCCCGGAAGTGGAACTTCGTGGATATAGACGATTTTCCTATAGACGTCTATACAAGCCAGTTAGGTTTTTCAACCAGTGGAGTCGCCTGCTGGAAATGAAATACTATGCAGGTTTAAGACACTACCGCTTTGGCTTCACTTTTCAGACCTGGAAGCTCCGTCCAATATTTTTTACAGTCTATCTATACATTTTACAGCAATCCATCCAGTAGTTGCAGACATTCCACTAGAAAGAATCTGCAAAGTAATTTCAATGCATCCTAAGGGGACATGTATATTTGTAGTCCTACCAAATCAAGCAAACCAATCAAATAGTTGTAGAGATATTTCAGTCTGGACCAAAGTGGTGGACCCACTGAACAAGAAACAGACAGACATCGATAAAATATTGAATGGCGCCGTTTTAAAAATTGGATTTTACTTTTATTAGTAAGTGGGAGGAAGAGTCTCTGGAGTTTGAGTTCCAACATTTTTTCCTACAATACCACCAACAGCTGAAAACGTACCTCAGGAAACAGCAGTGGTGATTCATGCAAATAATCAAGTTGTCTTACCTGAGACAAAACCAGTGAATTTGTTGTTCCTGTTATACTTGATAGCATGACATGAATTTTGGTTGCCGGCTGTAACACAAACCGTTTTAACACCTAACTTTTTCCGGTACATCACACATTTCATGAAGGCTGACCCCTGTGTGAGTTTGTGAATATAATGCAAGAATTAGGTCCAATATATATTCAGAAATAATTACAATAAAACATGTTCCATACTTTGAAATACAATTCCAGTGTAGGTTTGTGGTCTATGCTCTTTAGAACCAAATATGGTAATTTATCTCCGATATATGTAATGCCACCAAGTGGCCAGAGAATCCTGTGTGTGATATAAATCTGCCAGTAATGACCTGTCTAATAATCTCCTGCTCACTGAATAATGCAGGGGTGGTAATAACGGCAGCATGTAATACAGTGTTGTAATAGGAACTTAATGATAATCCCTGAAATAGATACTAACATCACACACTGACAATTCAATATTCCACTTTTAAAACGGAGAAGTAGATTTTACAAAATGTTTTATTTTTTTAAATACGCAGCACAGACATCAATTGGTCACATTAAGATTTACGTTTTGCAGCATTACAAATTATAAATATATATCGTTGCTGTTAGGCAGAAACCTTGTATCTCCATATTTGGCAGTTTATAAAAACATTTCATGAATCAATGTTGTTGGTCACCCTTCAGTCTGTATGTGGGTTTTACAAATGAAGAGTGACGAGAGTTCATCTGAATTCCGTCCGTAAGGGAAATGGCTCATTCAAATGTTATTACGTTGGCCTTTTCTTTCATTTCCTGAAAGTGGTTTTGGACATACAAGGTTTTCACCCGACAGTGACGATATATTTAAAATTCCTTCGATTTTGTTTATCTATTGCAACGCTTTCATCCTCGCTGTCTGTGTTTACTGTGTCGTTTTCCTGGAGACATAAGTTGCACAACCAAGAAGACAGTACTGCTCCTCCCAGTGTCCAGCCTTAGGAAACAACTACAATGTAGTTTTCCACCCAACAATAATGTACAAATCTTACATAAATAGATGCATAAATACATATTAAAATTGATTTTACAGATGTTATAAAGAAAATAATCTAGTCGACATAAGGAAACTTCTCTCACTTGTAAAATAGTTCCTTTGGATGCGTTACAGTCCCCGACAATATGTCACAGAACAAATTGACCTTAATGTAATTATAAAATCTATGATCTTTCTGAAGTGATAAATATTGACCCACAGCTGTTAACCTTATTGCTGCAGCGGTATAGCTGTTGGGAAGTGGTTGTTGAGTAATATCAGACATCATGATGAGCGATCTGTGGCATCTACAAATACTCCATCACATGTCAGAAGGACTTGTTCATGACATGATGCAGCTTGTATGTGTTTTCTCACGATTATTTTAGGGATGTGGCTGAGAAATCATAAATAAAGTCTTGGGGATTTTTTTAGGGGGGGTGGCTGAGAAATCAGAGCAATCTTCTGTCATCTTTATATGGAAAACTTCTTGAGTCACTGACTCTGGAAGGTAGTTACTCAACACACCCACTCCCCAATATGCCCACTCCTCAGCCTATATAACAGCTGACTTCCAGCACAGAAACACAAGTGGCATTCAAGGAGGAAGCATGAGGTCTTGCAGTCTGTGCATCATCCTGAGCCTGGCGGTGGCAGTTTACTGCGTGCCTGTATCACAAGTCACTGAGCAAGATGAACATGATGCAGAGGTATGTTTGTTTACTCCGTCTTGAATGTGCTCTTACTGTTTTGCATTTAGGATGTGTTCAAGATGTGCACTGGGGGGAACTATTGTTTTTCAACATGTTCTGAAGATGATTACTGACCAATAAGTATTCTCATCTTCTTTTCCAGAGCTACCTGAAAAGATTCTTCAACCTAACAGAGGAGAAAGGTCAAACTAGACGCAGACGGGAGATCAGCGAGGTGAGCAGGAAGCTGAGTGAGATGCAGAGATTCTTTGGCCTCCACATCACCGGGACGCTGGATGCTGACACCATGACGATGATGAAGAAGCCCCGCTGTGGCGTCCCAGACACCAACATTGCCAGTTTCTCCACGTTTGGAAAAAACCTTAAGTGGGAGAAAAACAGCCTTACCTACAGGTGACTGATCTGAAGAGAAATGTGTGAGAGAAACTTAATGTAGGCAGTGCATGTTGTTAATTATATAAATATAACTAACCCTTTTCTGTCCTATAGGATAGAGAACTACACACCTGACATGTCTGTGTCAGAGGTAGACGACTCCATAGAGAAAGCGCTGCAGGTTTGGGCCAAAGTCACTCCTCTGAGATTCACAAGAATCTACAGTGGCACCGCTGACATCATGATCTCTTTTAGCCGCCAAGGTGAGAGCACAATAACTTTTCTTGTGTCTTTCCCAGTTATATACTCTCTCTGTGCTCAGGGTATTGGTTGTGAATTCCAATAAAGCGTCTTTGCTGTAACTACATGCGTTTGCTGTGTCTTATATCACATTGGGCAGCTGATCAATAATAGCGCTGAGATGCATTTTAAAAACCATGTTCTGATTTGCAGTTTTTTTACACTAATTCATGGCTTGCAGCTCTATTTGGTTTGGGAAACCTGACATGAGTATGATTTCTTGTCAACAGCACATGGTGATTTTTACCCCTTTGATGGCCCTGATGGCACTCTTGCCCATGCCTTCGCCCCAGGCCCTAACATTGGAGGAGACGCTCATTTTGATGATGATGAGTCCTTCACTTTCCGCTCAAATACCGGTCAGTTTGTTCTCTTTTACTCACTAACTGCTACTGTCAGTGTATGTTTCGACATGCTATAATAATGGAGAGGAGCTGTAACTAACCTGTACTTCTGTGTTTCCTGCTGTAGGCTACGTCCTCTTCCTGGTGGCTGCCCATGAGTTTGGCCACTCCCTGGGCTTGTCTCACTCTGTTGATCCTGGTGCTCTCATGTACCCTGTGTACTCATACAATAATCCAGACACCTTTGTTCTTCCCCGGGATGATGTCAACGGGATCCAGTCTCTCTATGGTTAGTACTAACGGCCTGGATCATCCATGCCTGTTTGCAACGCATTCTCGTTAACCGGTTTGTATCGTATCCGAAAATGTATGTACACCAATTTGTTTGATATCCTATGAAATTACGACCGCTGGCTGGTCACATGACGATTAAGTTTAGCAGTCAGTTAAGCTTATCTGCATAAAGGTTACTGTAAGCCGGGTACAGGGCACAGTGAGGAGACGGTCCTTTTAGGGGCTGTTGCAGTTGAATTTAGCCGACAAACGATTAACGTCAGTTAAGTTCCGGCACCAGAACAATTAGTTAAGATTAGAAAAAATGATTGTGGTTTTGGTTTAAACACCTGTCCCCTCCAGGGACACAAACACACGTATCATGGGTGAAAGTCTCACCAGAGCGGTCTTATTCAGCAGCATTCAACATGGTGCATACAGTACAATACAATACAATACGTGCAATACATACAAATTACAGTGCATTACTTTTTGTAGCTGTATTCACGAATGGTTCAAAAGAGCAGCCTGTTGTACACACTTGATACCACTTGGTTTTATGTCATAGTTGTAATGAGATTCTGATTTTTATAACCTCCAGGTCCAAACCCTGATAAACCTGAGCCCCCCACCACCCCTGATGCCTGTGATTCAACCCTGGTCCTGGATGCTGTCGCCACCCTGCGAGGAGAGATGCTCTTCTTCAAGGACAAGTAATGCAGACATACAGTAGAAAAAAAAATCTGAATGCTGAAGTCCATTAAGAGTGTTTTCTCTGCACACAATATGAATTATAAACTACTTTATGTTCTTGTGTGTTCTCAGCATCTTCTGGCGGAGCTACCCTCAGAGCAATACACCTCAGCAAACTCTCATCACAAACTTCTGGCCCGAAGCCCCCACCAACATCGACGCTGCTTATGAAAGCCAACAGTCAGGCAGAGTCCTTCTCTTTAAAGGTATGTGTTCTCCTTATCTACCTGTGGTTCCTAATCTGACAATATTGTCGAGACTGCCTTATGTATCTTATGTACATGCATATATTAAAAAGTATTATCTTCTGATCTTGATACAGATCGGAGAGTGTGGGCTTTCAGTGACAATGATCTTGTGAGAGGCTATCCTAAACCAATTTCCAGTTTTGGTCTGCCCAAAAGACTGAAGAAAATCGATGCGGCCCTCTATGACGTGGAATCTGCCAAGACTCTGTTCTTTGTAGGCAGCTCTTACTACAGGTGCGTTCAAATGATAAAATGATATGAAATGAATTCAGGTGGCGTGACGTAGGTGTGATATTTTACAAGATGGTTTACAAATTTTGAATCAGTCTAATTATTGTCTGTGTAATCTCAGTTATGATGAGGCCAAGAAGACCATGGACCAGGGATTCCCCAAGCGAGTGGATCAGACATTCTCCGGCCTGACCAGCAAGGTGACTGCAGCTCTCCAGTACAGAGGTGAGTAACATTTAAAGCTGACCTGAGAATTCCAAGTCAAAACAAACAAAATTAGATTTTTTTGGCAATTGAACTAACATTGAGTCTCTGTTCTGCAGGTTTTACTTACATCTACAGCGGTCCGTACATGTTTGAGTACAGCCTGAGGACCGGGAGGTTGTTCCGTGTGCTGAGGAACAACTACTTCCTGCGCTGCACTAACTTCTAGAGCAGTTTACTGGCCAAGCTGCTTATGTAGCCACTCTGAATGAGAATGAAGGAAACAGTTAAAATGTCCATGCCTATGCAATAATATATCTTATAATATAGAATTGTATTTTTACACACATATGGGTTCATACTGGATATATGCCCTTCCTGAGAACAGCACCTTATATGTTTTTTAAAATGGTATTTTTTTCATTTAATTTAACTTTATTTTATCTAAGTTTATTTATGTCAAAGTCCTAATTTAATTACTGCTGTTGTTTTTGTTTTATTTTTGTGTTTAATGTAGTTGAAGTGTGGAACTTTGGAGCATGTTAACGTAAATTTATTTTCAAATATTAACATTGTTACAATTTTAATGTCTACACAGATTTGTACGTCACTATAATAAAAAATATGATTTTATGTTTGTACTCAAAAAACCAAATAGGACAAAGTGAAAAGAAATTGCCACCATGAATTGGAAAATAAAGTTTTTTTAATACATGTTTAAGTATGTTTTGTTCTTATTTTGCATGCAGATCAATCCTGTTTGTCATGAAATTGCTTTTGCAACTTCTCAACAACACTGACATTTAATGTAACCGTAGAAATCTGAAAAATTACATTTTCTGTGCAGTATTTCATCTGCAACCTTATGTGGTCCATTTTTAGATCGGCTTTTTTAATCTTTTTCTCTAAGTACACGTTGTACAGTTGTTTCAAAGGGAGCTATAGGAAAGTCATGGGCCAATGCTGAACATCTTACAAAGCCAAGTTGGGCTGTGGAAGAGGATGGCCCCTCTTCCTCATAATCCCCAGAATTGCTCTGTAAATACATCTTTATATACCTCATACACTTTTATTTATATTCATATTTCCACTGGGGTAAAGTAGGAGGTTGGAGCAGGGGCAGAGCCAGACATTGTAAACATTCGGGGCTCAGCCCAAACCTGGGGGGGGTCCTGCGGGAATGCCCCATTTACGTGCACTATTTTTCAAGCCATTTCAGATGATGTAATGCTTCAAAATCTGTACCTTATTTGGGAAAAAACGTGATAGTTGCCCAGAAAAGAACTATCTCCACAGCGCTGTAAGGTCTGGCTATATCACATGTACATTCTGGGATAGGAGAAAAAAAACGCTTTAGGTTGTTTACATTTCTTTTAACCAATCACAATCGTCTTGGGCGGCGCTATAAGCTCTGGACGCAGCGACGGTGGCTCTGCTAAATAGTCTTGGGAAGGAACTTGTTTTGGTGGAACATTTGCACCCCGCAAAAGAAAACGCCACATACAATATTAAATGAAGTTAACTGTTGACACAATACAGTAACGTAAGCTATTTAAATTAGCTGGATACATGGTTAAACCTCATTGGCTCTTACCAGTGTATCTCCGTGTGTATTTTATTCATAGCCATCCCCACCAATCGGTCCCAAAACGTCCCAGTGAGAGAGGAAATGCCGTTAACATATTCTTTGTAAATCTTTACAATCATTCACTGAAAGAACCAAGCAGGCCTGCCTTGTTGCAACATCCAAATTTTCCTTAAAACTTGCCATTTTCAAGTTTGTTGTTGTTTCCCAAAGCGAACGGAGTGTGAGAATGGTATCACACAGAGAACCAATGTCAGGCAATTATCCTGGAAATGTACTCTTGATCCTCTATGTATAATCTATCAGTGTAACATCTTGACTTCAACTTACCCTGAGGATGCACGTTACACATTTATGAGAGACAAGAAATATACTGATCTTAGTCTGGGAGAAAAGGGTCTTAAAGTGCCCAGCCTGGCACAGGTTGGTCTGATCACAGCCCTGGAAGTAGCTTTAGTAAAAACATTGCATCTGTAATCTAATCCAATGGCATAGTGAGGAGGTTATTCGCCAGTATGATGATGGTTGTGAGTGGTGTGTGCCAAAAACAAGTTCCAAGATGCATTCACCTACATAGTGAAGTTGATGTTGCCAATCAGAATACACCATGTCCTGCGGGAGGAAAGTCAACGCATGTCTCAGCCAAAACAAAAGAAATACATTTCTAAAATTAGCCATGAATACTATCAGTCAGTCAGCCAGCACTCTTGTCTCATTCATTTTAAATTGACCTAAGGGACTGTTCGTTATTTAATTAAGGGGCCACCGGAGGAGTTTTGTGGCCTCTAACCTAAAAAGACGTGACCCTCCCCTCATCAGTAATAATTTTCCTATGACCCTCCAAAATTATTTGAAAAAGAGGAATGACCCTCCCCTTACATGCAAGTTTGTACTTAGCAAAGAAGTACAGATACTATTTGATTTTTACAGCCATGACATACACGCGTTAACCTCTGCTTTCTCATCTTACACATCCCACTCCTCTGTTATGGTGTGGTGGCCATTTCAGTAGATTTACTCACTAATATTGTTGTGGAAACACAATAAGCATGGAAACTAAATGCACACTTCATGCATTACTGCATTACTTCAGATACTAAGTTCCTCCTCTAGTAAACTAGTATTCATATGAAATAAAACAATAAAACATTGAGACCATTCAGCAAAGGACACTGGGAAATAACAATTCAACACTGGTTGCTATGGACTTGTCACTAGGCTTCGTCATTGTATATTTTAGCACATAGGTAAAGCTGCCGAAGCTGAACATTATATTCCAAAACATATATGTTTATTTTTAAAGCAGATTTTAAATTACATTGTAACAATTTAACAATTCACCCTTATGAAATCCAATCGCGGCATGGCTGTTTTGGAACGCAATAGACAGACGCTTAAACTCAACTAAAATGTAACAGTGAACAATCAGTGTTGGACCTACAGTCTGTTGAGATGCCTCTCCAAACTCACCATAAAACGTTAAGACACGTTGAGAAAAAATATCCGTATTTTGCCGTAATCCAACGACACGGAAAAAAGAATAATCCACAGAGATAAGTAGATCCACAAAAGGTAAATAATATGGTGTATCCAGCAAGGCCTATACGAGCGTCACATTCACCAGCCAGCTCCAAACAGGTGAACGAGGCCTCTCCACTTCGCCGTTTAAACAAAGTGGAATAAACGTATAAAAGTCCAAATCTACACAAAACCCGCAATCAATTAGTAAACTGACATCACATGTATATACATGGCATTTAGGAAACCTTTATTGCAAGGTTGGCACGGCAAGATGTCCAGACTAGTGCAACAGTAACTTTCGTTTTTTTGCGTCCTGCTGCTCCCATCGTCAGCCAGGTAATATTTTTTTACTAAAGCAGTATATGAAATCTGATGTATTACCTATCACCATTTAGTTGTTTTGTGTTATTTAAGATATTTATAAAATATCTGGTCATGCCAGATGTAATTATTCCACTCATTTTTTAAACAATGCAATTACCTGTTTGAGCCACCAGGGGGCATTGCTCCTCCTGCCCCCCCCCCCCAGCAAACTCCGCGTATGCGGTCAGAACCATCTGCTAGGGGGCCGAGACTGAGAGCTACATGGATAAATATGCACCAAACAAGCCACTTTGAAATTTTGCTCTTTTCATGAATAAAAAAGTTGGGTGACCCCCCCACCCAGACTAAAAAATTTTGGATGACCCTCCCCTCAGCATAAAATAAAAAGACCTGACCCTCCCCTATTTTCCTCCGGTGGTCCATTCCATAAATACCGAACGGTCCCTAATTAGTTTTCTTCCAAAGTTCTTACTTTAATGGAAGTATAAATGGACCGCATTCGTAGTAAAATGTTACAGAAAAAACTGTAGTCGAAGTGTATTCTGCAATTTTCCAGTGGGCTAACTTCTACTGTTGTGAAACATCTTGTTCTAGTAACTCTTTCCTGGCAGCATTTCATGACGTTGGCATGATATCAAATATTCTAGATTACTTTACACTTGGCGGCCTCAAGTGGCACAAAGTTATAACTGTATTTCTTTTAAAGTTTGAACATCATCAGTTTATTTTTAGTGACTGTCAAGTGGTAAATGAGGAAAGTTATTTAGGCATATATGTAGAAGGGTCATCCATTAGTGGTTGCTTCATTTATTTGTGTGAATAGGAAAATGCAGACATTTCTGTATTTCACCAGATTTCTTGCAGGTGTACATCATAAGTTTGATAAATCTTTGCAATCTGAGTGTTGCTCCTCTGTGTTCTGATAAGGCAGGGTTTTTTTTATGAATAACTTTAACTAAATGTTTACTCAGTGCATATTTAAAAAATGTAAATAACCTGGAATAGATAAAATGTGCTTGTAAAAAAATATATATATATAAACTTATTTAATGCTGGTAAATAGCCTTTTGAACAAAGATGACTTAGAAATGTATTAACAATTTTGGTTTGTCCGCTATTAGTTTGTTCCTGAAAAGACTTACCACCCTAAACATTTACATAAAGCATAAAAAATATCGAGCAAAAGAAACACATTATAAAAGGACATTTAAATAGCTACAATTCAATAATCAATGAGCCCAGAGAATAGAAAATTAAAAACAAGCTAAAATAGAATAAGACAGGTATTAAATACAAGCTACAGGTACTACAGGTGTTCTTAAACCTGTTTTTAACATGGAAATGTTTTCTGACTTGTAGGTTGTCCACTGCTGTTTTGCCTTGGGTTTAGTTTCTTAGTATTTTAATTCATTTACTACGACTCTGTTAAAGTCCCACCAGGTGGCACTCTCCCTGTTTGGTCTGCTTGTATTTTAGATATGACCAACTGTTGTTTGTATATCTTTGGTTTCCTTTTCAGTGGAGCTAGTAGCCAGCTTGTGGTGGATGCTAGGTACTCAGGTGTGGGTCCTTGCAGTTTCCCAGGGACAGAGGTGTATAAAGTACTAGAGACCCATACTTGAGTACTTAAGTGCTCTATCAAAAAAGTGATTTGAGTAGAAGTAGAACTGCTCTTTAAGCACAACACTTAAGTAGAAGTACTAAAGTATTCAAAAAATGTTGTACTTAAGTATTGCAAGTAGTTTATTTTAAAATTTACTACTCAAGTACTGAAAGTAAAAGTACAAGTATTGTGTTATTTAAGAATTGTGTTTATTCAAGAAAGCAGTCAAAAGTTTGAATATCATATTGTTTATGTCATCTGTTTAGCCAAGGCTGTAGCCAATGGAATTAACAAATATTAATTATATTAAAAATAACAAATATTAACAAATACTGAAATAAAATGTACAATTATCACATTGTGCAAGTAAAATAAACATCCTCTCCAGCACAGTAACGATTAAAGCCCCCCAAAAAACTTATCACACGCTAGCTAGTAACGTGTGATGAACAGGAAAGTTAGCAAGCTAACAAAGTACAGATAAAACCATAGACAGTATATAAGAAAAATAAATGTTAAAATGGATAAAACTAGCAGCTTCACATCACAGGGTCAAACAGTTAACATTCAGTACTCATTGCAGACTGAAACGACTCAGGAATAGCTTAATCTGCTGCAACAATAGCTCAATAGAGTACAAACTTACATCGTCTCTGACTTCTGAACGGGGCAACCGTAATGAAAAGAAACATGACGCGATCTCCGGGATTTCTTACGTAAATTACGTAATTAGCGTACACACTACACACACTAACCTACACAGTCTCCGTAGCATGAGGAATTCACAACAGTAACGAGTAACGATGCCACACATAAAAACATCTATCGGAGTAAAAGTATTAAACTCATCGAAAATATGTA
This sequence comes from Sander lucioperca, assembly GCF_008315115.2. Taxonomy (NCBI): domain Eukaryota; kingdom Metazoa; phylum Chordata; class Actinopteri; order Perciformes; family Percidae; genus Sander; species Sander lucioperca. The sequence continues at coordinate 4,315,018 of NC_050185.1, forward strand.
CTCAAGTGGAAGTAGGAGAAAAAAAAATAATACTCCAGTAGAGTACAGATACAGCCTTTTAGTACTTAAGTAGAGTAGTGAAGTAGCTCTACTTCGTTACTATACAGCTCTGCCCAGTGATAATGACACTGGGACATGATTTCCGGTGACAGGATTTGCAGTGAACCGGTTTGCAGTGACTTTATCGACTATAGTGAGCACATGTGGTGGGTAAGTTGATGCACCCCTGGAACACACCCTGAGTTAGATTGCCTATCCACAGCTGCCCACTTCCCCTTTTCATTTGGTAATTAAGTATCTAGGAGAGTATTTGTTTAAAAAAATTTACTTTTTTAAATTGTCAACATGGTAAACTATTTCTATATCTTCTACCTAAATTTGGATTATCCTAATTTGATTCACCTACATTTCTAACCACTCTTTTCAGGCACTTCCAGTCTTCAATTATTTCATTTTCAATAAATATTTCTTTTTGGAACCACTTCTGTCTTGCTTCAGTCGACGAACCTGTGTAGCCTTTGTTTAACAGGGTGTTAGTTAAAGTAAAAGTAAAGCATATCTTGGGTTGAAAGTCCTCAGGTGGTGTTGTCAGATAGTTAGATTCTGGTGGCGGTTACTCCTGTAGAGCCACCGCCCTGGCCACACTCGCATTGCCAGGCCTTCCTCCACAGCTCCGGAGGAAGGTCTGGCTAGTCCACACAACATTCTGGGATGGGATAAAATGTGCTTTGGTTTATTGGCATTTCTTTAAACCAATGGCAATCATCTTGGGCGGTGCTAAGCGCCAAGCGGAGCCACGGTGCCGCTGCAAAATGCCTCAAAGAGACATCAGCGGTATTTCCGGCAGAACGAGAGCAATCCCGGAAGTGGAACTTTGTGGATACAATTTTCCTAATAGACTTCTACACAAGCCAGCTAGGTTTTTCAACCAGTGGAGTCGCCTGCTGGAAATTAAATATTATGCAGACCTGGAATCTCCGTCCATTATTTAGTCTATGATATCTATACAACATTTTATGGCAATCCATCCAGTAGTTGCAGACATTCCACTAGAAAGAATCCGCAAAGTCATTTCAATGCATCCTGAGGGGACATGTATATTTGTAGACCTACCAAATGTAACAGCAAACCAATCAAAAAGTTGTAGAGATATTTCAGTCTGGACCAAATTGGTGGACCTACTGACCAAGAAACAGACATTGATAAAATATTGAATGGAGCGGTTTTAAAAATTGGATTTTACTTGTAATAAGTGGGAGTCTCTGAGGGGTTTGGTGAGTTCCAACTGTTTTTCGTTCGATACCACCAACAGCTGAAAACATACCTCAGGAAACGGCAGTGGTGATTCATGCACATAATAAAGTTGTCTTACCTGAGACAAAACCAGTGAATTTGTTGTTCCTGTTATACCTGATGGCATGACATGAATTTTTAACACAGTTTAACACCTAACATTTTCCGGTACATCACATATTTCCTGAAGGCTGACTTAACCTTATGTGAGTTTGTGAAAGTAATGCAAGAATTTGGTCAATATATATTCAGAAATAATTACAATAAAACATGTTCCGTACTTTGAAATACAATTCCAGTGTAGGTTTGTGATTTATGCTCTTTGGAACCAAATATGGTAATTTATCTCAGATATATGTAATGCCGCCAAATGGCAAGTGAATCCTGTTTGTGTGCGAGTGACATAATCCGCCAGTAATCGCATTGTCTAATAATATCCTGTTCACTGATGAATAATGCCGGGAGTAAAAGGTGAAAGTCAGCATGTAATACAGTGTTGTAATAGGAACTTCATCATGATCCCTGAAATAGATACTCATATCACACATTGGCAATTTAATATTCCACTTTCAAAACAGAAGTAGATTTTACAAAATGTTCAGCCCATCAATTGGGCACATTAAGATTTACATTTTGCAGCATTAAGAATTATAAATGTATATTGTTGCCGTTAGGCAGAAATCTTGTATTTCCACATTTGGATGGATGGATGGATGGAAATCATGAATGGTCACCCTTTAGTCTGTATGTGGGTTTTACAAATATTTAATGATGAGATTTCATGTGACTTTGTCTAAGGGAAATAGCTCATTCAAATGTTATTACATTGGCCTTTTTTTTCCATTTCCTGAAAACAACGGTTTTGGACATACAAGGTTTTCACCCGACAGTGACGATATATTTAAAATTCCTTCGATTTTGCACATCTATTGCAACGCTTTCATCCTCGCTGTCCGTGTTTACTGTGTCGATTTCCCGGAGACATAAGTTGCACAACCAAGAAGACAGAACTGCTCCTCCCAGTGTCCAGCCTTAGGAAACAACAAATGCAATGTAGTTTTCCACCCAACAATGTACAAATAGACAGAAAATAGATGCATAAATACATATTAAAATTGAGTTTACAGATGTTATAAAGAAAATAATCTAGTCGACATAAGGAAACTTCTCTCACTTGTAAAATAATTCCTTTGGATGCGTTACAGCCCCCCGACAATATGTCACAGAACAAATTGACCTTAATGTAATTATAAAATCTATGATCTTTCTGAAGTGATAAATATTGACCCACAGCTGTTAACCTTATTGCTGCAGCGGTATAGCTGTTGGGAAGTGGTTGTAGAGTAATATCAGACATCATGATGAGCGATCTGTGGCATCTACAAATACTCCATCACATGTCAGAAGGACTTGTTCATGACATGATGCAGCTTGTCTGTGTTTTATCACAAAGCACGTCACTGTCTTGTCAGCAGCAACACTAGCCTGAGGGTTAAAGAAGAAGTTTGTGATTAAAGACCTAGAATATAGAATATGACTCAAAATATAAGCTTTACCAACAGACAATGAAATCCGCAAATGTGGTACCTTGGCCAGCTCCTCCTGTTAAACTGCCCAGAGACTATATTAAATGTATGAGTGTCACTTCCATATCACTTATTTTATCTATGCAGTTTGTACCTAAAATATTTGATTTGATGATTTGATAAAATTGGTTGTTTCGGTATGGGCATCATGTTGTGTCGTCATGAATAAAGTCTTGTTTTGGGGATTTTTTTAGGGATGTGGCTGAGAAATCATAGTCTTGTTTTGGGGATTTTTTAGGGGAGTGGCTGAGAAGTCAAAGCAATCTTCTCCTGTCATCTATATATGGAAAACTTCTTGAGTCACTGACTCAGGAAGGTAGTTACTCAACACGCCCACTCCCCAATATGCCCACTCCTCAGCCTATATAACAGCTGACTTCCAGCACAGAAACACAAGTGGCATTCAAGGAGGAAGCATGAGGTCTTGCAGTCTGTGCATCATCCTGAGCCTGGCGGTGGCAGTTTACTGCGTGCCTGTATCACAAGTCACTGAGCAAGATGAACATGATGCAGAGGTATGTTTTTTTACTCCGTCTTGCATGTGCTCTTACTATTTTGCATTTAGGATGTGTTCAAGATGTGCATTGGGGGGAACTATTGTTTTGAAGATGATTACTGACCAATAAGTATTCTCATCTTCTTTTCCAGAGCTACCTGAAAAGATTCTTCAACCTAACAGAGCAAGAAGGTCCATCTGGCAGACGGGGGATCAGCGCGGTGAGCAGGAAGCTGAGTGAGATGCAGAGATTCTTTGGCCTCCACATCACCGGGACGCTGGATGCTGACACCATGACGATGATGAAGAAGCCCCGCTGTGGCGTCCCAGACACCAACATTGCCCGTTTCTCCACGTTTGGAAAAAACCTTAAGTGGGAGAAAAACAGCCTTACCTACAGGTGACTGATCTGAAGAGAAAATGTGTGAGAGAAACTTAATGTAGGCAGTGCATGTCAGTAATTATGTAAATATAACTAACCCTTTTCTGTCCTATAGGATAGAGAACTACACACCTGACATGTCTGTGTCAGAGGTAGATGACTCCATAGAGAAAGCGCTGCAGGTTTGGGCCAAAGTCACTCCTCTGAGATTCACAAGAATCTACAGTGGCACCGCTGACATCATGATCTCCTTTGGCCGCCAAGGTGAGGTCACAATCACTTTCTGTGGTGGAAGAAGTACTCAGATCCTAACATGCAAAATCTTAATCTAGTAATAATTAGTAACTTAACGTGTCAAATAAATGTATTGAAGTGTAATTAGGATATTTCCCTGTGTCACATTTTGGACTAGAAGTATAAAGTAGCATACCATTTAAATACTCAAGTAAACATAGCTCAGTGGAGTGTGGGGTGGGGCATTGGGGTGGCCTTTTTTACTACAGCCCCAAAGCCCTGAATCTTTGAGGGTTTTAAAATACCTTCAACTTTGTGTCCCTTCCCCTCAGTCTCTGGCTGGACCGGCAAATCAAATAATGTGTAGATAGGTAGATAGTGTGAAGTATCTATTTTCCAGGATGTGTTTGATTCGTTATGGTAAATATCTTAGAGCGCTTGTTGACCCCTCTATTGTAGCACATACTGTGGGGCATATTTTAATGACAAATCCCTTAAATACTGACAATGACTGCAGTGCAGTTACATAATGCGTATCAGTCAACATAACAAAGAGACAACAAGCATTCCACTGGTGGCATGCCAGTGCTTGTAGCATTCTTTACCATGTGTAAAGGGGTTAAATGGGTGTTGAAAAGGCTGTTTTATCTTTAGCTCAGGTTTGCAATTGTGATATCCCACAAATAACCTTGGCTACACATAAGACATATTTTGGTGTCGTGAGGTACAAATAGCAATGATGCATTTGGGTCACCCAGTCCTGATTTGTTGCTTTTAATGAAGGAGAAAACATTAGAAAGTAGATTTCATAGCATAAGTAGGTACTTGTTTTCTATAGTTTGCAAAACCTGACATGAGTTTGTTCTTGTTAACAGCACATGGTGATAATTACCCCTTTGATGGCCCTGATGGCACTCTTGCCCATGCCTTCGCCCCAGGCCTTGGCATTGGAGGAGACGCTCATTTCGATGACGATGAGAACTTCACTTTCCGCTCCAACAGAGGTGAGTTTGTTATTTATGCACAGCATAGTGTCTCTTTTACTCACTAATGCTGTGTCAGTGTATGTTCTGACATGCTATAATCATAGAGGAGCTGTAACTAACCTGTGCTTTTCCTTGGTGTCACGGTTTGGTCACGCATCCTCAAAGGAGAGGAATTCCTTAAATCAGATAATCAGTTAAATGGTCCAGGCAGCTGATTGGGCAGCCACAGCTTTACCCAGCGTCCCTGTGTACCAAACAGTTACAGAGGATAGCCACCACTATTTTAAATGACTCCCCTCACCCTTTGCACAGGGATTTTAAGCTTCTTCCCTCTGGACGAAGGTTTTTAGTGCCAAGGTGCATGACAAAGTGGTACACAAATAGCTTTGTTCCTGCTGCCATAACTGAGCTGAACAAGCTGTAGCGATAGTTGCACAAACATGACAACGGTTTTAAAACTGCTTTTATCTTGATTATTTCACAGAGAATATATATTTAAATAGTTTTTATTTAACTTATTTATATTCATCTCTCGCTCTCTCTCTCTCTGTGTCCTGATTGTTTTTTTTGGGATTTTATCAGGTTTTAAGCACTTGCATCAGTTTTTTTTGTATGTTTTCATAATAAAAGTGGATGTTATATTCTTACGGCAAAACAAATTTATCTACCAAATCTATGAGTACAAACAAAGTAGCCTGAACACGAACCTATACTTCTGTGTTTCCTGCTGTAGGCTACGTCCTCTTCATTGTGGCTGCCCATGAGTTTGGCCACTCCCTGGGCTTGTCTCACTCTGATGATCCTGGTGCTCTCATGTACCCTGTGTACTCATACAGAAACCCAGACACCTTTGTTCTGCCCCGGGATGATGTCAACGGCATCCAGTCTCTCTATGGTTAGTACTAACGGGCTGGATCATCCATGCCTGTTTGCACACATAGCACCTGACCAACATCTCTGACAATCTTTTGCACAATCTTTGGTGATGCTACTCCACTGTTTGGACTTTGTTGCAATGTGATGCAGGGCTTTCTAAATACTTGGTGACTCATTCATCCTCCAGGTAGAAACTCTGTTAAGGATCCCTCTGTAGATAAACCTCAGCCCCCCACCACCCCTGATGCCTGTGATTCAACCATGGTCTTGGATGCTGTCACCACCCTGCGAGGAGAGATGCTCTTCTTCAAGGACAGGTATCAGACTTACTGCACTCTGTTTCTGCAGAATGCTAAAACATCAGCATCCAAAGCCTATTAGCTGGGCCGTTTCTAGCTTTTGGCAGGCCCTATGCAAGATGCTGTTTGGAGGCCCCTATTTTGTCAAATTACGATGGGGGGGATTCAAACCTTTAAGATGATCCGCGGAGATGCATCAATCTGTTGCACTTTTAGGAGGAAAACAGGCTAGATTCATAAAAACCTCTCTCAAAATTCAAATTAAACATCTCAAGTTGACCCAAGCAATTTAAACCTACAGAAAATGATAATGATAAAGATTTTTCTCAAACAGGTTTATTTTAAAATGTTTAGAACAAAGAAGGATTACTTGCTAGTGGCTACAAGTAAATACAGGTCATTTTATTTCTCCCTAAATATATTAAGGCTGAATGGGCTGAACTTGCAGCTTTGGGGCCCCCTAGTGGCTGCGGGGGCCCTATTCTCACCACAAGTGGCCGGGCTTATGTACAAATTGTTCTTGTGTGTTCTCAGCTTCTTCTGGCGGAGCTACCCTCAGAGCAATACACCTCAGCAAAGTCTCATCACAAACTTCTGGCCCGAAGCCCCCACCAACATCGACGCTGCTTATGAAAGCCAACAGTCAGGCAGAGTCCTTCTCTTTAAAGGTAGGTGTTCTCCTACTGTATGTGTATCATTCGTTCTTTTCATATTCAGTTGGGAATCCAAAATCGGAAAATTAACAAAACGATTTGTTATTTCGTTATTCATTTATTCAATGATTATTCAAATCCAACACAAAACACCTAACAACACGTTGTTTTTTGTACTTTCATTTTATGCTAAGTCAAACGTACTGTAGGAAATGAAAACCTTAGACTAAATGGCAACATTATACTTCCTGTGTTTTGTAAAAGTCTATCTTTTCACACAATTGAAGACTTTAAATGTGACATTTTCCAAAATACTTATTGGTGTTCAAGCTCATAAAAATTACTTTAAATCAGGTACTGCGTGTGTATTTGGTGCAAGTTTATCAAGTGCAACACACAAAGAAGTCAGCAACTTCCTGGTCACACAGTTCAGACACATCAAAGATTAAAAAAATCAAATTCGGTCCGTGGCCCGTTTTTTCTTTTCCATTATTTTTTTGAATTGAACATAAAAGTCAAGATACGAAAAACAAGCTGTTATTTTAGTTTTTTTGTTTTGTTGAATTCATAAATGAATAACGACATACCAAATGATTTCATTTTCTGATTTTGGATTCCCAATTGGATATTAAAAGAAAGCATGATACACAGATTTCCTACGCAAGGCTCCTAACTGACACCATTTCAAAGTTGACCTAATTCAACATTCTGATTTAATTGTATTCATTTCCTGCCTGCAGATCGTAAAGTGTGGGCCTTCGCTGGCTATGAGCTTGTGCGTGGCTATCCCAAAAAACTTTCCAGTTTTGGTCTACCCAGAAGTGTGAAGAAAATCGATGCGGCCCTCTATGACGTTGAATCCGGCAAGACTCTGTTCTTTGTAGGCAGCTCTTACTACAGGTGCTAACCCATAATTTCTGATTTCAATATGAGCTATTCTTAACCCTTTATACTTATTGACTGTATCTAATTACTGTCTATGTTTCCTCAGTTATGATGAGACCAGAAAGACCATGGACCAGGGAGTCCCCAAGCAGGTGGATCAGACATTCTCCGCCCTGACCAGCAAGGTGACTGCAGCTCTCCAGTACAGAGGTGAGTAGCATTTAAAGCTGACCTGAGAATTCCAAGTCAAAACAACTGGAATGAGATGTTTTTCTGACAAATTAATGAATCCTTCAATCCTTCCCCCTTCATTCATTTATGCCTTTAAACAACACTAAGTAATGTTTCCCGCTTCAGTCCCCCTACAGGTTGGAAGCGGAATTGTCCATTACATTACATTGTCCAGTTCATTTGAACTACAGATCCGCTACCCTATCTGGCAAACTTGCATAATGCAATGTAATGGACAATTCCACTTCCAAGCGAAGCGGGAAAAGTTACTTAGTGTTGCTTTTAAAAGACATTTTGGGGAATGCACTTTTTAGCTTTCTTACTGACAGTTACTGTACATAAGAAGTTACATTTCATTCTGTCTGTTACCTTTTGACAGAGCCAGGCTAACTGTTTTCCCTGCTGATCTGCCTTTATGCTAAGCTAAGCTAACCTAACCGTCTCCTGGCTCAAGCCTCATATGCAATGAACGGATATGGGAATGGTATTAATCTTTCCATCTAATTCTGGGCAAGAAAATCACTAAGCGTGTTTCCCAAAATGTTGGACTATTCCAAGCACATGAACTAACATTGAGTCTCTGTTCTGCAGGTTTTACTTACATCTACAGCGGACCGTACATGTTTGAGTACAGCCTGAGGACCGGGAGGTTGTTCCGTGTGCTGAGGAACAGCTACTTCCTGCGCTGCACTAACTTCTAGAGCAGTTTACTGGTCAAGCTGCTTATGTAGCCACTCTGAATTAGAATAAATGTACACCAGCAGTGTTAAAACAGTAAAATCTATTATTCAAAATAGTATATTTTCAACATTTAATTGTATCAAATGCATTTCGCAAACATGCAGTATATACATACTGATATTATTTTTTAGATATTGTCTACATGTCTGTTATTTGTATATGTACTTTGCAGTATTGAAGTTATGACATTTTTCAGCCATCTTGGAAATTGTATATTTAGTCAAAAGTTTAATCGGAGGGTCATACTGTTAAGAAGCTCCTGATGATGCCTCCATAGCATAGCATTTGACCTATTACTACTGGTTATATTGCTGCTATGCTTTATATCTGCAACCTAATGACATTGGTAACCTTTTATAATAACCATCAATAATAAATGGGAAGTTGTTAGTTAAAGTTGTTTACTGTTTTCATTGTATGTGAACATTCTTTTCTAAGAGGGTTGAATCTATACAATGAACACAACAATGAACATTTCTATAAAATCACATCAGGTGTTTAATGTTGTTAAATACAGTAAGCTCACTAACATCCACCACAAATGCAGTGAGCAGGCCCAGGGTCACCATATATAAAAGAACAGGAAGCTCATTGCTTGCAAAAAAAATGGAAATATGCATTAAGGCATTAATGTGCCTTCTAAAACAAAACTGCTTGGTGTAAATCAAAAAAATGCGGGCATAAAATTGACTGTAGAAATACATGGAAGTCACTTTTGATAAACTGATAATCAGACTGTGGTTAGATGCTGTTGGAGTCTTCACTAGGCCTGTTGCCTTTTGGTTAGAGTGAAGAATTCTTTTTTTGTCAATTATTCCATTTTAAATCCAGAGAATTCTTAATGCTGCTCTAAATTTATGATAGTTGCACCACATGGATATACAATGTCAAAGAAAGGGTGACAGGACATTGCGTTTTGCTCCCCAAATCTTTAGTTCTGTATTTTCATCTGGTAATTTAACACGTTATAAGCAAACAATAAGTAAACAACTCAAAGGGGAAAACTACCTATGCTCTCAAAACATTTTTTTGCGAGTAAGACAAATCTGTACAAGTGAGGGGATGAGCAAAAAGGAACAGTAGTAAAACAATACAGTTGAGTCTCCAACAACTTCATGAAACAGGCCTGATGTTCAGATCTACATCATGTTCACGCAGGCCCAAACTTCTTTAACTGGTGACCTCACCTTACCTCTTCCACCCCTGACTCCCTCTCCTATCACTGCACTTCATTTCTCTCCTGATGTTCTAAACAAGCATGTTCAAACACTTGCAGGAATGTTTCATTGCCCTATCTAGATCTTCCTGTGATCTTTATCCCCCAACCAAAACATTGAAATTGACTGTTTCAGGAAATAACCAACTAGTGGGTTCCAACTCTACATCTGAGCAGAACCTGAGAGGAAGACGTAAAGTAAAGTAGACAGAGTTATTCCTTCTTTTTCTCTGCAGTAGACAAAAAGGAATCATGGAAGGTGCACTGGCTGTTAAAGCGGTGACAATGCTTGTGATTGTAGCACTCTGTGGAGCTGCGCCCACCACTTCACCCAGGCAAGAAGAGCTCTCTGAAGCCCAGGTAATCATGAGGGGTTCTAAATGTTCAAATACGGCACAGTTTGTTGGAGTTATTTAACCTGTCAATATTAAGGAGGTGATTCTGTAAGATCAATGCTCTTTCAAAATTGTCAAACAATAAAGTTCAACCTTTATTAAATGTATCATTAAAAAGAAAAATGTTCTTCCCATTTTCAGAAATATTAATATCCTACTAAAGGCATTTAAAGTCAGCTTTACAGCATTACATTTGTTTGAACAAGTGCCTGTGCTACACATCACACCAGACAGAATTTTTAAATGATTAATGTGGTTAACAGAAATATTTTCCGTGATGAACAATTTGAACCAGCAAATAAGCGACGACAGATTAAATATGTATAGGGTATTTTTCAGATATGCTGGAAATATAAGAGTAAGTGATTATATTGTATATCTATAATGTTCAAGAAGTCCGAGCAGTTCAAGAAGTAAGTTCGAATTTTTTTATTATTATATTTAAAAAAAAGTGAACTTGACTAAAGTTACAGTATTTCAGGGTCCCTCCTGTTTTTTTCTCTGTCCAGGTCTATCTGTCTCAGTTTTTCTCTGATGTGGGTGTCAGTGCCCCCAACAGTGTGTGGCGCAGCTCTCTAGATTCCTTCGAAGGCACTCTCAGAAAAATGCAGGAGTATTTTGGCCTAGAGGTGTCGGGGCAGTTGGACGCCAGCACCCTGGAAGTGATGGCTCGCCCCCGCTGTGGTTTCACAGATGTGAGCGCATATGGCCACTTTGACGGTCAGCCAAAGTGGAACAAGGCTGTGGTTACATACAGGTACTACACTAGTTCTCCATGTCAGAACAGAGAGCAACAAGTCTCTGCAAGCCCTTCATCCAAACATAAAGCATGGGGGAGGCAGTAGCTCAGTCCGTAGGGACCTTGCTTGGGAACCACCTCCTGGGTCACTGCTTAGATGCCCTTGAGCGAGGCACTAAAGCCTTAACTGCTCAGGGTGCTGTGCTGCAGCGACCCATCATTCTGACATCTCTCCACATTTAATGCATGTGTGCGTGTGTGTGTGTGTGTGTGTTAGAATTTGTGTATGTGGTAAGTTGAGACAGTAGTACGCGTCATTCGGGTCAGTGTCCAACAAAACAGCAGTAGGTCATAACCTGTCTCAGGCACAGTAGTAGTTCAACTCTCTGTCTCCATAGATGACGGGAGACGTAACAACTGAATGATAAGCCAGTGCTGCTTTATGCGCACTGGCTGCTTTATTCCCATCCTGCCAAAGTCAGGGGAGGAAGTTAACACATAACACACACGCACGCACACACACACACACACACACACACACACACACACACACACACACACACACACACACCTAAGAATAGGCTCTACTGCAGTATCGTCAGGCTGACATGGTTTTCAGTCTGTGCTCAGGTGTTTGGGTTCATGATTTAGGTAAGCACATGATACTCAAAACTACACTGTGGTCAAGCTGCATTGGTAATCCTTATTCTCTGTAAATCCAAAACATAACAACATAATGAAAACCTGAATATTCCCAAAAAGACACATCAAGTACATTATTATTGTTAGTAATATTATTATTATAATTATTATTATTAATTTAATATTATTATCATTAAAGCTCCTGTTAAGAAATTTGTAAACCATTTTCACTCTCACACCACCGTAGGATAATTGACTACACACCAGACCTGAGTCAAAGGGATGTGGATGCCACCATAGCCAAGGCTCTGAAACTCTACAGTGACGTCATTCCACTGAATTTTAAGCAAATCCACAGCGGCACAGCTGACATCATGATCACGTTCAAGGCTCGAGGTAATGCAGTGCCTTCAGTGCCTTTGAGAAAATGTCTGATCTAGTGTTAACTATATATTCTTCTCCTCTCAAAACCAGACCATGGAGATTTTTCTCCATTCGATGGGCTGAAGGGGGTCTTGGCCCATGCATTCTCCCCTGGAGAGGGCATTGGTGGTGACACCCATTTTGATGAAGATGAAAACTGGACTCTAACTTCAGCAGGTGCTGACATTAAGGAAACATTGCTATTAAGGTGATGTTATGCTTCAGCTGATTATGTAGGCTACCCACTGTAACTTTGTAAGTGTGTATCTGCAGGAACCAACCTGTTCTTGGTGGCAGCCCATGAGTTTGGTCATGCACTGGGGTTAGCCCACTCTAAGGTCCAGACAGCCCTGTTGTATCCCACCTACCAGTATGTGAACACAGTGGGCTACGTGCTACCAGATGATGACAGACAGGGAGTACAGGCTATCTACGGTGAGAGCCCAACTAATTCATAGACTGATTTCTGCAACTTATCAGGGTGTTATATTTCGGAAACAGAGCACTTTTCATGAAACGAAACTCAACTATCTTTACCAGTGTCCTTTCTTTGTGTTTTGCCTCTCAAAGGAGTCAGAGCAACATCAGCTCAACCAACGACTAAACCTGCCCCAAATCCACAGCCGAACATACCTCTGCCAAATCCACAGCCTAACAGACCTGTGCCAAAACCCCAACCTAGACCTGAACCAAATCCTAAACCCACATCAGAACCTACTCCAGATAGGTGCAACAGGAACCTGGTTTTTGATGCTGCAACCTTCATTCAGAGTAGTCTCTACTTCTTCAAGGATGGGTAAGACATTTATGCAAAATTTTCGATTTTGTCATTGGAGTTTCATAAAAAAACATGCTACTCCATTAGATAGAGCTGTTATTTTGAAAGTAAGTTTGTTTTTTTTTCTCTCAGTATGTGACCACTGTCAGCTTATCATGGAACATTGTGTTTCTTTGTCAGACATTTCTGGATGAGAAGCAGCTCCTGGGGCGGCATCAGAATGAAGAAAATACAGTCTGTCTGGCCTGGAATCAGCAAAGTTGATGCTGCTTATGAGAATACGAAAAGCAATACTGTAATTTTCTTTGAAGGTACAAAATTAAGTTGGTAGTTAATAATCCACAAATGATTTTTTTGTTGTTCTTTTTTTGGTGAATTAAAATGACTAAACGTTTTAAATAAATGCTGGGACCAGTTGGGAAGATAACTCTACCTTATCACGTCACAGGGAATCATTATTGGGGCATCAGAGGAAACACTGTCCTACCTGGTTATCCCAAACCTCTCAGCGACTTTGGCTTCCCTCCATCTGTCACCAAGGTAGATGCTGCCGTCCATGTGTCAATCACAAGCAAAACCCTCCTCTTTGTGAATGACAGATACTGGAGGTGAGTAATGTCGATAGCCGTGAACATCTAGGATCAGTCCTGACAGATACCACATGTTGATGAACACCTCTCCATGTTCCTCATATAGCTACAATGAAAGGATGGGCAGAATGGATGATGGGTACCCAAAATTCATTAGCGTAGAGTTCCCTGGGATCGGCTTAAGAGTGGATGCTGCTTTTGAGAACAAAGGTAGGTTACAGTCAAAGGTTAGTCCCTTCACAGTAACATTATCATTACCAGTTTGGGGAGATACCAATGATGCATCCCCCCTTTCAGGTTACCTGTACTTTTCATATGGATCCAGCCAGACTGAGTACCACTATGCACGGAGAAGAGTGATTCGCAATCTGTTAAACTATGGATGGATGGTTTGCAACTAAAGAAACACAGACCAAAAATACGCACACGCAGGCACGAAATCCAGCACGCACGCACGCACGCACGCACACACACACACACACACACACACACACACACCTGTGAGCATACAATACCAGCTACTGTATGTTCCACTCCACTAACTAATCCTGAGTAGGTTAAATAGGCTTTTCTGTAGAAATCTGCATGGGAATACATAGAAATAGCGTACACTATGAAATAGTATAATAATCCTGTAGGCAACGACTACTTGTTATTTAGCCACTGTGTTTTCTTGTATGCATTAGGCTACATTATTAAACATGATTTAATAAATCTTTAAAGCAAAAACATCAATGCTTGAGTTTGTGAATTACGATAAATTAGAACAAGGGAAATCTGGAATCTCTGGTGTTTGAATGAACCAGATAGGCCTACTGTTGTTAGGCTACAGTCTGTGGTGTGAACCCAGGTGAGTTGAATAGGAGGTTATTAATCTTTCCTGCATGGTCTCAGAAGAGTTGTTGTAAAAGGAAAACCAATCACATATAGACTAGTTGTAGTTAACTTTACAAGAGCACAATAGGCACCAGGAGCTGATGAAAGGTAGAGGATGCCTCGTTAATTTTCTTTATACAATGGTTTTACGAGCTAGTGAGATGCTTACATAATGTAGCCAGTAGGCTATAGATTTAAAACCCCAAAAGGAAAAGACATTGACTTGTGACACAGTAGACAGATTTAATGCAATAAATTGTGTGCACAGTTCAGTAATCTGTGGGAGCAGATGGGTTTTTTTCCCACTGCAACAGGAACTGTCATTGAAGCAAAAAATTAAAAAATCCAAAACCAGGCCCTGCCTAATTTATCCACTTGCAGATCTGCACTACCAACATAAAAAACACTTAATTTTTATATTAAAAATATATTAAAAAGTTTTTGTATGTGTTAATGCTGAAAGTTATTGAAGATAAATATCTGGTGCAGTCATACGGATACAGTTCATGTGGCCTGTGTTGCGATGTCACTGCTAAAACTACAATAACCACAATGCCTACCCAACGATGACGTCAGGAAACACACCTCTTACTGTGATTGGCTGATATTTTTATCCTTCCTCTGAAGGTGAAGTCGGTCCGAGTGAGTCAGTGGTCACAAGTCATCTCCTAGTCCAACATGTCATCCAGTGGACTTTTAACCATGCACGCTCAAATTTGTAAACGCCTGGTAAGTGAGGGTGTGTAAAATAATGTGTTTGGGTTTGTCTGTTTTATTATTATATTGCATAGGAATGCTGTATTAAGTCTGGCTGGCTGTAAACACAAGGCCCTGGTTAACTTTAGAGTAACGTTAGCATAGCCAGCTAACCTTTGTGTGTATGTGGAGCGTCCTTGACTGAAACACCTGAAAACTGCTCCAGGTTGCTCGAGCGTCTCATATCACTGGCTACGGTTTTTACAACGGTGCAACCGCAAACTCTGCTTTCCAGCAAAATAAAGATGCTAACAATTACAGTAGCAACAGTAACGTCAGCTAGCTGAACTGACCATATAAACGGCCAAAATAGTGTCTTGCTAACGGGGGACAGTTACAAGTTTGAATGACACGAGACTTAACTGTAGATTAAAATTGCAATTTTAGCTCGTGTTTCGTCATTTAACTTGGCTAATGCCACCTGCTTGTGTGTGCCCTTGTTAGCATAGCTAATGTATGGCTCATGCTTCTCTGCTTGCTTGAGTTTAAACTTGATTAAATTGAGTTGTATCAAGGCGCTTGAGGTTGAACAGCAGACTTGATTAGAAAGACAGATTAGAATTGGGAGATCTCATCATGTATGGAAGATGATTTATCCCTATCATTGTCCTGCCATTGTAGGCTCACAAGTACCTTTCAAGAACCTACACATCTCGCCCTTCACTCAATGTAAGTACAGTAACTGACTATTGAAATTCTCCTCCCAATTAAATGTGTGGACAGCGCACTTTAATGCAGACTTTTAATTGCATGGTTTCAGGAAGTCGTCATTGTCAGTGCAGTCCGCACTCCAATGGGCTCCTTCAGAGGCAGCCTGGCAGCAGTACCAGCCACCAAACTGGGCTCCATTGCCATCAAGGGAGCCATAGACAAAGCAGGTATCTGCAAGCATGGCTAAGCTAATACACCATATGTAACACATTACCTTAGTGTTACATGAGTAGGTGGATAGTTGGATCAAAGAGAAGAATGCTGTGTATATTTAGTGAGTTTCTTGTGTTTAGGAATTGCTCCTGAAGAGGTAAAGGAAGTCTACATGGGCAACGTGCTTCAAGCAGGAGAAGGACAGGCACCCACAAGACAAGCCTTGCTTGGAGCAGGTATGACCACACTGACTTATTTTTTACCCTTATTTCAAAATATTGGCATTGCACCAAAATATTGATGTCCAAAAACTATGTGCTGTCATGACAAATCAGAAATGATTGTACATAAAGCAGGAGTGTCATCTCCTTCCCCTTTAAAGCTAACTGTGAGAAGCTAATTGGTCTTGGTCCTGTATACATTCACGCTACAATATACAAAAACCAAAAGCCTGCATCTCCAAGGTGACACAAGGTTTTTCAGCAGCTTAGAGAGACCTCCTTATATCATCAATGATATGAAAAGTTACAGGAAGGCTGGAAACTAATGTGAAAACATAACAGAAACATAACAGCTATGATTGACAGTTCTATTTTTTATCATGCAGATCACTGTGAAATAATATACTACCATTGTCAAATATACAGCTCCCTGTGCCATACTGACACACAAAAGCATAGCTGTCAACTGATTTGCAGCACCTGAGAAGTCCTGTGGTGAGGAGCAGAGAGTAACAACGGTGCTTTTCAGGTGTTGCGCTAATCACTCCGGCCAAGTAGCAGAAGTAGCAGTGCTTCACCTTTCTGAGAATATAGTTCCCAGTTTGTATACGGTTAGAAGATGGCTGTGTCTCATGTGACCTTGTTATTTTTACACGCTGTGACTATACAAATCACAACATGTAAATAGGAAAATGTTGCTGTTATTTTGTCACTTATGGGAGCAGTAGGCTAGATGGAGCCGGTTACCTCCAGGATCTGTGCTAAGCTAGGCTAGTGGTGGGTGCGTCAGACAGAGTTACGACACGCACAGAGGTGAGAAGGGTATGTATGGACTTATCTAACTCTGGGGGATACGGGGAATTAGACAAAGTCCCAATAAGTCGGCGTGTTCCTTTTTTAAAGATTTTAGTTGTATCTATTTTTGCAAATGCAAATATGTCTGATTTTATCTTCAGGCTTGACCCTCGGCACTCCAGCAACAACAATCAACAAAGTCTGTGCGTCCGGGATGAAGTCCATCATGATGGCAGCTCAAAGTCTAATGTGTGGACACCAGGTAGCCAAAGCATTAAATACACGGTCTCTCTCCTGCTTGCTCGAGTACAAAGACAAACATGGAAGATAATGAAAAACAGATCATGGAAAACTTTATTGTGACCAAAAACAAGCTTTGTTTTACCTAAGATTTTTGATAACTTGCAAGCTAACACAGTATGGTCACCATAGACTACACATCTTTCAGTTCTTTAATATAATGGCTGTACAGTAATTACCAAATCCTGGGAAACACAGTAAGATTTAGAAGAAGTGACCTTATAAGTTTATACACATCCAACACTCAGGGTACACATATAACAGGAATTGTGGTTCAGTGCAAGACCAAACCATAGACTGTAGTTGTCACTACATTTTCGTATATGGCTGTGTGTGTGTGATTTAAGGATGTGATGGTGGCAGGAGGCATGGAGAGCATGTCCAACGTACCTTATGTGATGACCAGAGACACCCCAACCTACGGAGGAGTGAGGATGGAAGACCTCATTGTCAAGGACGGACTCACTGATGTCTACAACAAATTCCACATGGTAACTAATAGACCTACTGTTAAATATTACCTTGTTAAATATTTGTACTTTTCTAGTTGTAGAGATAACGTTTGAATGCATTTGAAAATATTATAAGTCAGCATAAATTATTTGTAGTAAAATAGTTGCTTCTGTAATTGGATGCATTTTTGGTTGAGAAGTAAGAGTTGGGTTTAGAGCCAGTGCAAGGTGATCATGAAAGCCAATACAAAATAGTATAAAAGCTTTCTGAGTTTTATTTTTATGTTATTGAAAGTATTTGATATGGAAGCATTGTCCAAAACTCTGAAATGTTGTTACACTTAAAAAAAAAAAAACACAAAAAAAACGTCATTTACATTTTTCTAGATGTTTGCATTTACTTGTGTATTAAAACATAAAACGTTGTTTACAAGGTGAAGAGTAAATGTGTAATTAATTGTTGGTTATATATTTTAAAATGTAAATTGATAATGTATCCTAACAAAACATTAGCATTTAGCTGCAACAGCAATGTGTGTGGAACAAAATGTGTATTTAAGAAATCTGTCATTTCGTGCATTGTGTGTTTACAGAGCATGAGGTGGAAGAGGACCTATAAATCTGTCCTATTTATATTTTATCTGTTTTCTGTTGCTTTTGCCTTACTGCCTTTTAACAGGGCAACTGTGCAGAAAACACAGCCAAGAACAGCAACATCACCAGAGAGGAGCAAGACGCCTACGCCATCGGCTCGTACAGCCGCAGCAAAGCAGCGTACGAGTCTGGCTTGCTGGCCAAGGAGATTGTACCAGTCAGCATTCCCCAGAAAGGTACAGCAAGTTGGTCTCAGGCCAGTGACGGTGGTCATTTACTTTATGTAACGCAACATATCTGACGTTGACGTGGTTTTGTAGGCAAACCTGATGTGGTCGTGTCCGAGGATGAAGAGTGGAGGAGGGTCGACTTCAGCAAAGTTCCCAAACTGAGAGCAGTGTTCCAGAAAGAGAATGGTAATGATGCAGTTGTCAGTACTTCCACTGATTCATGACCTGAGCTGGGGGGGGGGGTATTAGGCCACTTTTTGTCTAACTAAACAGATTTGTTCAGAAAAGGCATGCATCATACTTGTACTTCATTCACTTTCCACAAAGATTTAGTTATTTACACTTATTTAGCATCTTTTTAATTTGTCCTTAACCTTTCATCCTGTAATAACTCATAGTACTACTGCTTGTTATTGAAGTTGTACTATTCTGCTGCTAATTAACTTTAAAATGTAATCACTTGTTCATGTTCCCAGATGTCCTTTACAAGTTCAACCCTAAGAACATTAGTTGTAGGCAAAAGTAACTCAATTAGGTACAAAAGTAATATGCTTGCTCAAGGAAACATATTTGTGTTTAATGTACATTTTGTTCTGATTGGACACTTGCTTTTTAGGCACGGTGACGGCAGCCAATGCCAGCACCCTGAACGATGGAGCTGCCGCTCTCGTTTTAATGACAGCAGATGCTGCAAAGAGACTCAACGTCACTCCACTGGCCAGGATTGTCTGTAAGATTTACACATATACACACACTAAGCAGCGCTTGCAGAGCGTGACTAAACAGAGGTTTTAACACATGGCAGGCCTACAGAGGAAACGTAAAACTGTTGGACTGCATTTATTCTACCAAGTCAATAGTCAGAGAGGTAAGTATGCAAGTTAAAAGCAATACAAGGTTTGTTGGATGTATGTGTAGGAAATTATAATGTTAAAGGTCAGGTTTAAATGGAGAAAATAAAAACAATTTTCATCCGACACCAACCTCTCAACAAGCTGTAAGCTTTGGACAGTATAAGGTATCTTTTTTTCAGGGTGTCTGTTGGGTCTTAAAAAGTATTCTCTCTCTCTCTCTGTCTCTCTGTCTCTCTGTCTCTCTCTCTCTCTCTCTCTCTCTCTCTCTGTCTCTCTGTCTCTCTCTCTCTCTGAAATGATTTGTGCGCTTCACCAAAGTCTTAACGATATGGCTAGATTATCTAAAGCCTGAATATAGATCCAAGACACATGGTTTGTGGAGAACAGAATCTCTAAAATTACAAATATCTGTCCTTTTGTCAAATTCACATAAACACACACCTCATTTAACAGGATGTTTTACACAGTGCTACAGTTGTGGTTAAACTGCCGGATTGATATGTTATATTTTTCCCATAGCTTTTGCTGATGCTGCTGTTGCACCCATTGATTTCCCAATTGCTCCTGCATTTGCTGTACCAAAGGTAAGCGTGGCCATGTGATTAGTAGGTTGTTTTTTTTTTTAGCCTGATCTGAGTCCTTAAATATAACTAGTACCTGGTTATACTCAGTCTGATCCAATACTTATATCTACCTAAATATGTATCATGAAATAGATTTAGAATGTCTTCTAAATCTGACACATCCTATTTTTTATAAGCTGCTTGATTTAAAAACTAAATGGCCTGATTCTAAATTACACTACTGTACACAAGTTGATAAGATTAAACTATTGATTCAACTAAACTATCTTGATTATTGATTCAAAGTTTAACTGGGAGAATGCAACTTCCAAAAACTGACATGGTGCAATCTGCTCAAGAGAAGATGTATCACGCGGTTGTACATGTTTTTACAGAGTGATGCTTCTTTTACCTCATAACAATTCTGAGATCTGGCAGAGTGCAGATACGGGCCCCAGAGGGCACATAAACAAACAGCCAAATGTTGACCTGCCAGTAAGTCACACACGGAATTAACCAGTGACGTTTGCCATTTTAACCAGTGAAAGCACCGGTCAGCATGGGCTAAAACTGAGAAGCTGCTACCTGAATGTTTTGTGCACTGATCTTTGCTAATAAGAAAGAGAAATGATAGCAGATTCATAAGTGTTACCTTTGTCACACTCATACAGATTTTGATCAACTTTATTTTACCAATCCATTATAAAAGGCCTGGATTGCCCTGATATGGTCCTTATGATCAGCTTGGGATATTTAGGCAATTGGGCACTTTTTTTAAGCTGTTTTCAGGTTTGTGTTTTATTATACTTATTATACTATTTGGTCATCCCAGAAAATGTGGCAGGGCAGTGATCCTGGAAGTGTTTATATATTGACTATTTTGATTGTTTTCCTCCTTTTTGTTTTGACTATTTTTGTATATGTGTGTATTGTAGTTAAACATGCACAAAATAAAACCATCAGAATATTTTTTTGTTAATCTAAGTTTAATTAATGTTACACGATATACATAATATTTTTATTTTAAAGTCCAAAATTATTTACAAAAATGACAATATGTGCTCGAACCTGAACCACACTCAACTTTGTTCATGGATGCAGTTCTGTTAGAACATCCTAACACTCGTCTGTGTCTGTCAGGTCCTGGCTGCAGCAGGGCTGAAGAAGGAGGACATCACCATGTGGGAGATCAACGAGGCCTTCAGCGTGGTCGTGCTGGCCAACATCAAGATGTTGGACATCGACCCTGCAAAAGTCAACGTCAACGGGGGAGCTGTGTCACTGGGACACCCCATCGGGTAAGCAGCTGAGAGGGACTCGGACAGACTGGCCGGTCATTGCTTTGGAAGAGATCTGGGATGTGACCTGGATAGAGAGTTTGTTTCTCTTTTTCTGACCGGTAGCCGACTCTCGTTAACTGATCATTAACTGACAAGCAGGCAACTGAGTCCCAGTTCATTAATACTTTCCGCCAGGGGTGGAACGGTACACAGAAGTCACGGTTCGGTTCGTACCTCGGTTCAGACATCACGGTTCAATACAATGGAGGGAAAAACATAACAAAAATGCAGAAGGAACATTTTTTTTTATTGTGCATGTCTCAGGCTGTACTACCTAGTGTCATACCCCTGAGCTAGCTGCAACAGCCTTTAGTGTGTAAAGTAAGATGTAAACAAAGAGTACCCCACATCATCTCCAGACTCCATCTGTAACTTGTAAACAAAATAAGACAATCAGCTATAAAACTGGAAATACAGCATCTCTTATTTATGAAAGTGCAAATTACATATATAAACAATAATAACAACAACAAATATGTGGACGGGATGGCATGTTGTAACGAGGTTCGAGCACATGCAGCAAATACTTGAAGCCCTATTTGTATTTGTATCTAAAGGCTGGTTAAGCGCTGTAGGGAGGAGAAGTTGGACAGCTTTCTTTTGTCTCGTTCCAGTGATTGGTACAGCTGGGTGATGGCGTGGATATGCGTTAGCATATTAGATGTATTTCCACTTACATACCCAACAACTGCTGAACAACGGCGACACACAGTCCTCGTCTTATCCACCACTCTCTCGCCTGTAGCCTACTACTGGAACTGACCCGAAGACCAAAGTTTTCGAGGCCGGGAGGGCATGAGACGAGAAGGCATGACACGGGAGGCTCCAGGCTGCAGCCATACAGTCTCGAAGTTTTCCCAAACTTGCGATCTTGAAGAGGCCGGCGGGTTCTAACTCTTGTGGGTTGCCACCACTCGCCATACTCGTCCTTTAGTGCTGCTATCTCTGACTCACTCACTGGACCATCGACCTGCAAAAAACTGCGTGTAGGCGGAGCTCGGCTAGCTTCAGAGCTAAGGCGGGGCTACAGATTGGGTGTCCCTAGAACCCGCGTATCTAACAGTAGTTCCGCATTAAAATATGACAATTGTGAGTCTGTCTCCACCACATCCACCTGCGAGGTTGTCAGCTGGGAGTTTGCCTGGCATAGTCTGTGTGTTAGACAGCTGATTTAACCCACCAGTTCACATCAATGAGCACTGTCCAGCAGAGAGCCACAAACTTGGCAGAAAGAAATAACTTAAAACGCAACTTTCTACTGCAAAGTCTGCGCTGGCGAGTTAACTAGCCGTTAAGAAATCGATTGTATAACATATTTTTATTTTAAAATGCAAAAACCTTTTTTTAAATTTTTTGTTTTAATGTTTTTAAATGGTAGTATTAATTGGTCAAAATCCTTATTGTATTAACGGGTAAATAGTTATTCATTCACATTCTTAGACCTGGAATGAAGAGAAAAGAACAAAAATACTACCACTTAGCTTTTACCAGGAAGAAATGAGCTGAGATAAGGAACGAGTTGTGTCCTGTTTTCCAAACATATTGAATCTGTTTATCCCTTGCCTATTCCTTTCCCCTGTGATGTGGAAATAGATTTTTATTTGGCCAAATTTTAAATCTAATCAAGCAGAGAAAACCAAAGAACCGGCTGTAACTGACAAAGCAGCTTAGGCAAATCCTATCCCAAAAAGTATTTTGTTCCAATAAGTATATTTACACTTCAGGCCCATATTCAAACCTAGCCCAGAAAACTATGGATATCATGTCACTTACCAAAAATTGACAAGGTTAGCAGATATTTGACTGCTGCATCACTTGTTTTTAACTGTTTACCTTAGTAGTTTCTTGGTTTTGCATTACTACTTGAAGCAACAACATATCTTTTGTACTTTACACAGATCATGAATGAACTCTACTGGCTGTATGTTTGCATAGGGCCAGCCCAGTTCAGCATTATTTGGCCATGGCCACAACAACAAACCTTTCACTTACCAACTCTTCTCTCCGCCTTAAAATTACCCATGGCTTACTTTCAGTATGAATAACAATTGCAAAATAGCAATGTATACACAGAAAATGTTATGGATTACAACTTATTCGTTATGTCTCCTGTCAGGATGTCTGGGGCCAGAATCGTGGGCCACATGGTGCACAGCCTGAAGTCAGCCCAGTACGGGCTGGCAAGCATCTGCAACGGAGGTGGTGGAGCTTCATCCATTGTGATCCAGAAATTGTAGGAAACTTGATGGGAAACTTCTCTCTCCCTGGTACACTCTTTATTTCAAAGTGTTCACTACCTGTTGATACTAAATGATTAAGGCATCTGTAAACTCCCTTTTTACTGTGAAGAATGCTTCTGTTACAACTGTGGCCTTACTAAACAGTAAAGTAGGGCTCATGACATCATGACTCCAGTGTTTAAAACACTCATTTGTTTTGTGAAACCTATTGTGCAAAAAATATATTAATATTTAAATCTGAATTAAAATGGTTAAATAAATAGATTTTTATAAAACTGCTGTTGTTTCTCTGAATTTGTGACTAAAGGTTTGGCCTCAATAGACAAAGAAGTTAGAAAGAGAGCACAGACGTTTAGCTAAAAGTAATGAATGAACAGTTCAAAAGATTAGCTTAAAGTAATGGATGTCGCCATTTTCGCCCGCATGTCCGTTACCTTCTGCTTTCTTTGTGTTGACGTTCTAACCTCCGGTGGATTTGTGAGGACTATGATTAACTGCTCCTCAGATCTCTGCAGGGTAAATCCAGACAGCTAGCTAGACTATCTGTCCAATCTGAGTTTTCTGTTGCACGACTAAAACAACTTTTGAATGTACGCACATTTCCACCAAAACAAGTTCCTTCCAGAGGCTATTTTGCAGCGGGACCGTGGCTCTGTCTGTTGCTAAGCACCGCCCAAGATGATTGTGATTGGTTTAAAGAAATGCCAATAAACCAGAGCAGGTTTTTCTCCCATCCTGGAATGCTGCGTGGATTAGCCAGACCCTTGTTTGCAGCGCTGTGGAGGAAAGTCTGGCAAAGCGAGACTAATTTTAAAGTAATAAAGAGTCAGCACTGACATTTTTAAGCTGGCCACTAGATGCTACAGTTTTCCCTGTAATGTTAGGTGCACTGTCCATGTTGCAGGAGACAACAAGTCGGAGCTGAATGTAGCTGTGCTCGTATTTCCTTCACACAGCAGGTTTTATGTACATTTGTTCCTGCTATATCTTAATAACTAGTATTATGTGGTTAAAGGATTTAATTGAGGTTTTACCAGTTGAGGGTTTAAGATGTCTTTTAAAATGCATTTCGGCTGTTAACTCAATACAATAGAAGTGAATGACGGATTAGTTTGTGGTGTTCAAAATGCAGTTTCTTACTAGAAACAATGCAGTTTCAGGATTGAATTCATCAAATGTGGGCATATAAATCTGAACTGTGCAAAAATTGAGCAGTCACTACAATAGGTAAGGGAAAAATATTTGATTTGGATGAACTGATCTTTTAAGATAAGGAAGACAAACACCATACACATTCTGTATTTCTTTAGGTAAATCTATTTTTACCTTAATACAGAGATCTTCAACAGGGGGTCAGTACACTTAAGGGGTCCTCAAGAGTTACTGCAGGGGGCCCCAAGTTATTGCTTAATCATTTAAAAAAAGTTGAAATCTGAAAATGAGTCCAACATTTTATTAGCAAAAATATTGGCCTATTTGTTATTTTTTTTTTTTTTTTTTTTTAATTTTATTTATTTACACAACATTGATGACCTGTAGGTAGGTATCCACAGATGCAGTTAAGCTTAAGGATTCACTGTGCTTCATGTATGTTTAACATTAAAACATGATTTATAAATATGTCAATTATTATTTTAATAGCTTACTATTGTATGCACCATTTTTAAGGTAATTTTTTTTTTTTCAGAAGTTGAGATGTTTTAATGTTGATACATCTTTTATGAAAAGGTTTTATCGAGTCTGTTTTAATTTTCTCTTTTATCTGCTGCTTTGGGTCCCTTAATTTGAAAAATAAGCATCGACTAAACAGCATCATTATGACATGTGGCAAAATTGCAGGATTCACTTTGTAGAGCTATCCCTTTTACACAGGGTCAGAGTCACAAGGAAGGCAAAAGCCTTGCTGTCTTTTGTTCTCTGCTGGCTGTAGAAAGAATTGCCCCATTTGGGGATAAGAAAGTTTACTTGATCTTGATCCTGATTTGGTTTGTGTAAAGGCTTTAGGCCGCCTTACATGTTATTTTAGGCCCAGTTTAATATGCAACTACATTATTTACATTACGTAGTAGGGGGTCCCTGCTCTGGCTCTCTTACAGCTAAGGGGTCCTTGGCCTAAAAACTCATTGAAGACCCCTGACTTAATTGCTTAAAATTAGCCAGCTGGGCCCCAGCAGGACCATATTATTGCATTCTGAAGTGATGGGAGATCTAGTGAGACCCTTAGTGTATACTTTTACTATTTGTGCTTGTGGCTTCTTAATATTCAGTTTGGGACCGGTTACCTACATTTGACCATTTTGCACAGCTGAGTCTGATTTTTCTTATGTGCAAAATGTAAGTCTCGCTCTAATTCTCAATTGGTACTTTGCCTGCCAGGGTCTTTTGAGTTTCTAACTCATTTTAGATCAATTTAATGATCCAGAAGTGTGTCAGTGTTGTATATTTATCCAAACAATACATGAATATCCATCCCCCCCTTATGCACTTTCAATGCAATATGTCAAACAGTATACAAAGCTGATGTCACTCAATAAGACCTTATGTTTTTTAGTCTCAATAACTTGTCTTTCATTCCTTCCTGTTCCTGCCTTTTCCTGCCAGTTTCTGCCACACTCATACTTTGAGATAAATATTAACAGGGTCTGAAAGTCCTTAAGCCATCTGTATGTTTAACCTTACTCACTCATTTGTTTGGACGTTACTGATTAAAAAACACCAGACGTTTTTGTAAGATGGATGGAAGATATGCGCAGTGTCAGAACCAAGTATTTTATGCCTTTTTGCTTGAAATCTTTGTCCTATAAGGCCCTATCTGAATGACGGCTGGTATGGTATGTCAAACAAGAAGTGACCGCTTATCACCTGTTGACTCTTCTCGTTCCCCCTCAGTCAAACTGTGATTATAACAAGAGTGACTGCTTAGTTTGCTGGAAAGCATTGCCTAACATGTTATATTGCTTGTTTTCTATTTCTACTTTTTCAAGAAATTGCCATTTGATTGTGGGACATATGGGACATTTGAATTTCTGTGTTTTTAGTATGATATCTGAAGGTGTAGTTAGAGTGGATTTTATGTTAGCGACCACATTCTAAACAAGTTTTGTTATTGGATGTAATTTGAAGAGCAAGTCTGCAAGGTTTCATGCAGCAAAATAACATTTTAAAACACTACACTTGTACAGATGTTGTCACGAGGCAGAGAGAGAGAGAGAGAGAGAGCAAAAAGCTTCCTTTTTTGTTAGGGGAAGATAAAAGCACGGCATGGCTAGCAACTAAATATATCTTCTCCTGCCACAATACAAGGCAAAACAAATAGAGAATTGTATATATTATCATTTTTATTTTTCTATTCTTTTATTTATTTGTATTCTTTTTTTTAATTATTGTTTCAACGTACCCTTTGAGGGACATGCACAGAATTTGTTTAGTATCTGCATTTATATCATAATTATCCTGTTTACTTGTATTATTATATCAGATGTATTTACTCCTTGTTGTTGTTTATATGGCTTCGGCAACACAGATGTATTTTTTGTCATGCCAATAAAGCAGAGAGAGAGAGAGAGATCACAGTATATGTCACAGTATATCACACTGCTGAATTATATTCCTAAATTAAGTTTCCCTGTCACACATCAGTCAAAGGCTACTGCTAAATGAACACTTTAAATGAACACATTATTTTCACTTCATTCCCCTTATCCCAAAGCCTGGCTGTGGACAGAAGGTAATGAGTGCTGGCATTCATCAATGCCTATTGTTTGCCCGTGTCATTTTTAAAGTGTTGTAAAAAAATTAAGTGACGCACAACAGGCTGGCTTGTGCACACAGTGGAAAAGGTGTGGTCATGGCTGTTGATTACATGGAAGAATGGGCAGAACATGAGGCAAAGAGAGAAAGAGGGAGCGGGACAACGGACAGAATCAGAGTGCTGAAGGAATTTGTGGGAAATCCAAGGTAGGTGGAAATCTGTTAATAAATGTGTTTGTAAACTAAGTAAGTCAGCCTACTCAGGTATATAACTCAGGTTATATTTGAAATTTAGAACAGTTCTCAAATCAGCTTGCAGCTTGTTTGTTAAAAACCTGGAAGTGTACATTCAGTGTTTGGTAGGGAAATATTTCTGATGTTACTTCTTGTCACTCAAGTTTTATGAATTTGCTTTAATGACTGCTACTGTTTAGTGACACGGTGCATCGCGTACTGTACTTATGACTAGTGCTTTGTTCATTTTTATTTAAAAAAAACTTTAACTTTTCCAGGTTTGACAGTCTCCCTCCACAGGCAGTGGAACCGGTTTCAATATGAATAAGAATCAGGTAAGTTCAATTTCACAGAAGAAGGCAACATTTCTAATTGTCTGGATTTTCATATATATATATATATATATATATATATATATATATATATATATATATATATATATATATATATATATATATATATTCCTTTTTTAAACCATTTATTCTTAGCTTATAAAATTTTTAAACGTGAAAGGATTTGTCTGAGTACAGCCATATCACAAGTTTACCTCGTGTTATCTATAGAAACTGTTTTTATTCCTATCTCTTTACTGTGCCTCCAGGTAAATGCTCCCACCTATGACAACATGGGGTTTCAGCATGAGGAAGGAAGACCTCATTCAAATGCCCCACAACAGGGTATATACCCTTTCCTCCCACAGGAGACCCGCAGCTATGTTGCTGTCAGTCCCAAAACCATCAATACCCACCACACTGCGACACCTGGAACACCACATAAGATAGGACAAAGGAAAGGTACAGTAATATCGTTCATGTTTTAACCACAGCCTTTTGTGAAGCGATTCCGTTTGGAATAAAAAGGTGGGGAAAGAAATCACTTCCAGTTAGTCATCCCCAATGAAAACAGCTTATCTACTTTCATACAATCATTAACCTGTGTTTATTGTAACTTTAAAAACAAAAAAGTCTGTCTCACGTAAAGCTCTAACTTTTAAAATGAGAAACACAATTATTCCTTTTACAGATGAAAGGTTGATTTCATGAGCAATAAAACACACTCAGAGAGACTCTGCTGCTGTAGTCTTACTTGGCCTGGTATGACCAGTGGTATATGGCAGCTAAAATAGGTCATGTTACAAACATTAGATAGGTATTGCTGTGCCATAACATAAGATTGAGTTTGCTACTGTTTGCTACTTTATGACTCTTCTCTAGTTGTGCTGTTGCTGTACTCTGTATTATTGTTCTACATTTACTGCACAGTACTATTATCTCAAAATCACAGTGGCTGTTGTTCAGAAAAAGTTGCCTAGCCTTTCTTTGAATCAGTGATACTCTACTTGCTGAGATATATACAATAACTTTACCTCACAAAGATGCATATAGAATAACTTTTATGCATCAGAACTTTTATAAATAAGAATAAAAGTACGGTAAACTAGTAAATAATTGGAGAAATAACTACTTGGAATATTTTTGCTTCATTCCCCATTAAGGCCATATTTAAGTGCTTTAACACTGCATTGCTGACCTAATACATAGGGCCTTCTATGGGGCTGTATGGATATTATCGGGGTAGGGACATCAGTAGGACCTTATGGTTTACTTTTTTGTGTACCTTTTTATTTTAATATGTAAATGGAACAATTATCATTATCATTATCATAATATCCACTTAATTTCAAATTCAAAAGTACAGCAAACACAGAGGCAGTGGTGGCCTAAAGGTTAAGGAAGCAAGCTTGGGACCGGGAAGTCGCCTGTTCAATACCCTGACCGACTAATATAATAAATCCTGGGTGGGGAAAGTGAAAGAGCAGCGCTTGTCCCCCTCCCTCATTACCACCACTGAGGAGCAAGGCCCTTTACCCCAACCGCTCCAGTGGAGCTGCTCAGTGGCCAGCAGATCAGACTGTGGTTGTACTGGGCAGCTTCCAGGTATGAATGTGGAACTGTGTGAATGTGACAGGTCGTCGTTGCTACAACTACAAATTCTCAATCGACTTACCTGGATAAATAAAGGAAAGTCGATTGAGAACAAATTCTCATAATAATAAATAATAAAAAAAGTAATAAGCTGAAATAAAATATAAATCTGGGATGAGAAAAATGTCAAAGACCATCCCCTGCTCTTCTAAAAATATACCCTCTCTTTAATAAGAAACAACAGCTTGTTATGAGGCAGCTTTGATTACTACTCTTTCTCACCATCTTTACATACTGTTTTTAAGTAGTATAGAAGTTTTTATAGTTTTGAAGCATAAAGATATTTGTGAAAACTTATAGAACAATATATTTAAAACAAGACCAAATAAGTATTGACACATGATGTGTTGAAACCACCTCCCAGTTTTAGTCATATGATTTGAATTTGTAAATGCTAAAAGTAGCGTAACTCTGTTAGTTATGTGTTATAAGACTTGTATACTGTATCTTAGTTCCACAGTATGTTTCGTTTTCTGTCATATCTGCAGTATGGTATCTGCTAAGCCTATCTGCCTGTATTTGTATTCAAATCTTAAAGAGCATGCAGTTCGTATTTTATTTTTACCTAATCAGTTTTATCACAACTATATTTTTGTTTTGCCTTGCAGGAATAAAGAAATGGCAGTGGAAATATATACTGTGTGCATCTCTGTGTGTGCTTCTCATCCTGGCGATGGCCAGCCTCTTGCTCTGGTACTTCTGTAAGTTCATTCAAAGATCTTTGTAGCTGCTTAAAATTATTTTTGTCATGAATTTGGTAGGATTATCATCTTGGCAGATTCCTGTGTGCTGTATACTGAATGTGTGTGTGTGTTTGCAGTATACTACCAGTGTTTACTGGGGAAGTCGTGTAGAAGTGGTGGGAAGTGTTTAAGCTCGTCCCAGTGGTGCGATGGTGTAAAGGACTGTTCTCACGGAGAGGATGAATCTCAGTGCTGTAAGACATTAAAATTAAGACATACAAACTGTGTGTGGCCTTTGTGCGTCACATCAGTGAACTTCATGGTGGCTGAATAGCATTGTCCTCTCTGGTTCACAGTTCGCCTTCACGGAACCAACTTCATGCTGGAAACCTACTCATCTGATAGCCAGACGTGGATGCCGGTGTGTGCTGAAAACTGGGACAACAACTATGGGAGAACTGTGTGTGAGCACATAGGGTACAAGAGGTGCTGATTGTCTTATTTTCTTACCGTTGTTACGTCCCCGTTTGGCAGAGTCTAACTGCTCTATAAAAGTCAACACATACTGCATGACTATAATGAGCAAGCATATTGCTTAGAATTCCCAAAAAAATATAAAATATCAAATATTCAGTCCCATGGATGGATGAATTGCTTTAAATGTATTGATTCATTTAAAAAGAGAAGAAGGAATTATGCAGATTGTCATAACCTCTCCCTTGGGCCATGACAAAAATGAGAGATGCACACGTTTAAATGATTAAACAAAGTCATTTATTAAACAGAAGTAATTCATTTACAAAGGAACTCATAGGAACTCATGTCAGTAAGATCAGTAATGTAAGGTGTGCATGTATGACAATGTGGCGTGTGTGCATGTTGTATAATGTACAAAATGAGCAAAAGAGAACCAAGGATAAACTAAAAATGCCACTTAAACGAGGGGGGTGCCTGCCAGGGAGAGAGAGAGAGAGAGAAAGAGAAGAGAGAGAGAGAGAGAGAGAGAGAGAGAGAGAGAGAGAGAGAGAGAGAGAGAGAGAGAGAGAGAGAGAGAGAGAGAGAGAGAGAGAGAGAGAGAGAGAGAGAGAGAGAGAGAGAGAGAGAAAGAGAGAGAGAGAGAGAGAGGAGCCAAAATATACTTTATTTACCTAGCCCATTCCACAATCAACCAATTCACCACACAGACACAGCTGACTACTAGCAGGGTCGTCACAAATTTATACACATATTTTGTTATAGCTGTAGTCAGAGAGGAACCTCCATCATATCAACATTGGACGACTTGACTGGCTGACATTCTGAAGTGTTTTTTGGATCTTACCCAGTGGCGGTTCTACATTGAATTACACCCAGGTCGAGACCCCCTTCGAGCGCCCCCCCCCCCCAAAAAAAAAAACAAAAACAAAAACAAAATGCAAAATGACTATATTATAGTGTATATTTATTTTAAGTTCTGATAACTTATACTGTCATATTTTGTGCAGAATTGTGTTCATTGTCTTTTGAAAATGTTGGAGGTGGAGATTGTTCACCTTAAAAAGTGTGTTTCCTGTTGTAATTGACCTCTTGCCGGCCCCTCCCCCAAAACGGCCATTGTCCAATCACACATCATAGCAACCGTTACTATGTGAGCAGGTCCGACAAACATTGACTCCAAGCAAGATGGTGAAGCGGTGCGCCCACGGCATTTGTAAATCGGACACTAGATACCCCGAGAGATTGTCTGGAGGAGTTGTGTTCTTTCCATTCCCAAAGCCGAAAACACAACGTGAGCGGTGCCTACAATGGATAAAACAGTGTGGACGGCCCCACTCCCAGTTAAATGTGTCGAACATTACGAAGCATAAATACGTCTGCTCAAAGGTAAGGCTAACAGCTAACTAATTACCGTGTTGTCTAGATCTACTAACTAGAGGCAAGAACACAAATTGGACCAAAGTTATGATTACCATGGATATCATTGCCAGAATGTTAACCTACTCTCTAAGCTAAGTTTAACGAGCCCTTTAGCTTTAGCCAACATTAGTTAACATGTTAGCTAACGCTAGCTACATTAGCTGCTGTTGTGTTGGGTCTTTGAGCTCCCCAACTTTATTTTTCGTCAGTTTACAACAAAGTCGAACATAGCGCCCCAACAAGCAACTTTAAATAATTTTGTTTTTATCTTTCATGTAGCATTTTATGAACGGAAAACCTACCCCTGAGTTCCCCAATTCCGCATTTGAGGTACAGGTCATGGGGTTTCTCAGATTTCGCTTGAGACCGGTAAGCATTAGCCTCGATAGTAGTCGCGTCTCCTTCATTGCGTATTTTTATATTTTGAATATATCCCTCCACTGCATACTGTAACCCCTTTTGCCTCGATCTGGAGGATATCGCGGAGGTATTGCTCCAAAAAAGGTCACTGACAGGCACGGGTATACCTCTTCCCGTCATGGCAATCTGTCGCGCTGGTCGTGTTTGACCATTTGTTTGTCGGACGTAGCAACAGTAACTAAGGGGGGCGGGGCTCGACGAAAGGCTAATTGCAATAGTTTGAGAAATATAATTTTCTCTTTCACTTATGTTGTTATAATATATATATATATATATATATATATATATATATATATATATATATATATATATATATATATAAATAAATAAATAAATGTGCCAAAAATATATACAATCAGATATATACAAATTGTAACAATAGCAGAGAGCAACAATAATATAAAATATTAACAATAATATACAAATAAAATATAGAATAAATAGGCCTATTCTAAATAGCACAAATCCTTCATCACACAAATGTGAAAACACACCAAAGATAATCTAACTGTTACACTATTGCACTAAGAACAGAAAACAGAAACTAAAACCTGATCTTTCTGGCCTTCCTTGATGCAAATTCATCAATGATGTTATTGTATGAAAACTGTTCCCCTATTGAATGCTCACGGGCGCACGCCCTAGTCAAAAAATGTTTGCATATCAGACGGCCGACACGAACACACGCCTATCAACTCGAAAATAAAGCCGTAAAGTAGGCAAGGCTCTTTCAACTCAGGACAGGATTGAGATGAAAAGTTTAACTGACACATAACCGTGTTCCGCTTCGTGGGTGCTCAGTATTAGCGGAGCACCAACGGTATCGGTGCCTATGCCAGAGGTGAACTGTCCCCCGCTCCCCCCTCCCCTTTCCCCTTCTCACACAGCTTCTCTGTGCAGTGTGCGCACGGCACCTTCTCAGCAAGCAAGGGCGCAAATTTGCCAATTCCCCACACGGTGAAATGATAGATAATACAGTAGAAAACCGCTTGAGGATTTTTTTTTTTTTTAAGTGCTCGTGCCGCCCCCCCATGAGTCATAAAAAAACGCGCCCCGGGCGGCTGCCCGCTTCGCCCGTGCCAAAAACCGCCACTGATCTTACTTCACTGATCACATGTCTGTCCGTGTGTCCATCCCACAGACAGGATTATGTGTCCTACACCCAAACCAGTGCTGGTTCTTTGGCCTCCAGGGGATACATGAAGCTGAAGGCTGGAAGTTATCATGGATCACGTATACAGTCACAGCTCACTTACAGGTACATGTATACCACCCCACCTATCACTGCATAATAACTTTATACACAGTACAGCAGTGATTACATTCCCATTGGGAACGGTATCAAGTTTTGTTTCTTTAATATCAATTTCTGTCGTCCTATCCTTTGTAGCCAAAGTTGCTCTGCCAGAGCAGTCAAACTTCATTGTATTGGTAAGATATTGCTTTAACTGAGACATAATTACACCACTGAAATGTGCATGCATTAAAGTGATATGTACAAAGCTGTTATCTTAAAAATAATGGGATTTAGCCAGCCAGTCTGGATAAAAGGGCCAAATATCTACTTTAACTTCACCTGAATTGAACTTTTCTTTCTTTGACTCCTGAAAAGAAGAGTTATATTAAACTCTTTTCCTCCCACCCCAGAATGTGGAGTGAGTTCAGCAGCCCCCAGTGCCCGTATTGTGGGTGGTACAGCGGCAGTAAATGGGGCCTGGCCGTGGCAGGTCAGTCTCCAGATTCAGCATCAACACACATGTGGAGGCTCCATTATCAGCCCTTACTGGATCCTATCTGCTGCACACTGCTTTGAAAAGTGAGTCTTTACACCATTAAGCGTCCTTCATGCCCAGTGGCGGTTCTACATTGAATTACACCCAGGGCGAGACCCCCTTCGAGTGCCGCGCCCCCCCCCCTGCCCACCCCCAAAATTTTGTGCAGAATTGTGTTCATTGTCTTTTGAAAATGTTGGAGGTGGAGATTGTTCACCTTGAAAAGTGTGTTTCCTGTTGTAATTGCAATAGTTTGAGAAATATAATTTTCTCTTTCACTTATGTTGTTATAATATATATATATATATATATATATATATATAAAAATGTGCCAAAAATATATACAATCAGATATATAAAAATTGTAACAATAGCAGAGAGCAACAATAATATAAAATATTAAGAATAATATACAAATAAAATATAGAATAAATATGCCTATTCTAAATAGCACAAATCCTTCATCACACAAATGTGAAAACACACCAAAGAAAATCTAACTGTTACACTATTGCACTAAGAACAGAAAACAGAAACTAAAACCTGACCTTTCTGGTCTTCCTTGATGCAAATTCATCAATGATGTTATTGTATGAAATCTGCTCCCCTATTGAATGCTCACGGGCACAAGCCCTTTAAAAAAAAAAGGAGTCAAAAAATGTTTGCATATCAGACGGCCGACACGAACACACGCCTATCAACTCGAAAATAAAGCCGTAAAGTAGGCAAGGCTCTTTCAACTCAGGACAGGATTGAGATGAAAAGTTTAACTGACACATAACCGTGTTCAGCTTCGTGGGTGCTCAGTATTAGCGGAGCACCAACGGTATCGGTGCCTATGCCAGAGGTGAACTGTCCCCCGCTCCCCCCTCCCCTTTCCCCTTCTCACACAGCTTCTCTGTGCAGTGTGCGCACAGCACCTTCTCAGCAAGCAAGGGCGCAAATTTGCCAATTCCCCACACGGTGAAATGATAGATAATACAGTAGAAAACCGCTAAGTGCCGCCCCCCATGAGTCATAAAAAAATGCGCTCCGGCCGGCTGCCCGCTTCGCCCGTGCCAAAAACCGCCACTGTTCATGCCATTTGCTAAGTTTGTGCATTGTTTATACTGTCTCTTAATATACATTCAGGAAAGCATGTGACATTTGTTTTCTCTATGTTTGACTATAATTCCTCATGGCAGGTATTCACATCCTGGACATTGGAGGGTGTACTATGGTGATGTGAGCTTGCTTCAGATGGGCTTGGGCTCCGGCAAAACAGTTAGCAAAATTATCAGTCATGACAAATTCGACAAACACACTAATGACAATGACATTGCTCTCGTAAAGCTCGATACACCTCTGACATTTACAAGTAAGTACTTGCCAGCAAAAGTCATATTTCATTAACTGAATAATGATTTGAACTGTCAGTTCATTTCTTCATTGATAATAGCAACACTTTGAGCCCATACATGTTTATGTCTCAGGAACAGTGAAGCCTGTGTGTCTCCCCAACATTGGCTTGGACCTCTCTGCTGGACATCATGCCTGGATCACAGGATGGGGAGCCTTGCGCTTATCTGGTGAGCCAAACGCAAAGTGTAAATGTCCAACTTTCAACAAGTCCTCCAAACCATACGACTATATGGGTCGTTTATTCCCATACCCTCTAATACAACCCACAGGAGCGTTTTCCGTCATCATATCTAAACCAGAGAACGTAAAGGTTGCATTTGTTAACGTAACGCTCGCATTTTTTTTTACGTTGTGAAACAGTTGCAGTTTGGTTATGTTTAGGCACAAAAACTACTTAGTTAATTTTAGTTTGGGTTAAAATCAGATGTTACTTCACTCTAGGTTACGCATGTGAAGCTGAACGTGACATGACTCCATTTGTTCCGTAAAGTTAAAAAAAACCCTGCTGTTTACTTTTAAATGGGACACACAAACCGCGGTCTCCTGGGTGAAAGTCCTGTGTTTGTTTGACCCATCCACCACCCCAAACTACCTCCTCATGATCAACATGGTGCTCTTATACTGTGTCATCTCACTTCCTGCTTTGCTCCGATCATAATTAGTACAGCCACTCGTGGGCGCCGCCACTAGAAACCTAAAGATGAGTCGTAATTGCTGCTTGAACAATCGACCTGTGGGAGTGTTTGTCAGGGGAGGACAGTCTCCCAACTTTCCATGTGTAGTCGAATGCAGAATATAACATGTGCACCACCTCTTACTGTTGATTATTGTCCAAATGTTTCAGGGGTCACCTGCTTTTTCAAGGCTTAAAGTCCAAGTAGGAGAACAGTGTTTTTTAAAGCTTGACCGAGCTAACTGTTGGTGTGCAATCATTAAAATATTCCATCCCCTGGACAGGACCATCCCCTGACAGACTACATCAGGCCCAGGTGACCGTTTACAGCAGAGAGACCTGTAACAGCCCTCAGGTGTTAAATGGAGAAATCAGTGAGACCATGATCTGTGCCGGAAAAATGCAGGGAGGAGTCGACTCATGTCAAGTTAGTCTGAATTTGTTCTCTACACACACACACACACACACACACACACACACACACACACACACACACACACACACACACACACACACACACACACACACACACACACACTAACCTGAGACATGTATTCCTCCTGTGTGCTGCAGGGCGACAGTGGAGGGCCCCTGGTAGTCAAGGAGGGAGATGTATGGTGGCTGGCAGGGGACACTAGCTGGGGGATTGGATGTGCTTTGAGGAACAAGCCAGGAGTCTACGGCAATGTTACCTACTTTATCCACTGGGTATATGAACAAATGCAGGTACAGTATGTTATTGCAATAGAGATGTAATTATCTGTATTCTGTAGAAATGGGTTCTAATTTCCCAAATGCATTATTGCTCTCTTTCACAGTTGAAAGTTATTTCAGCTTTCTGAGTAATACAAAACACTAATAATGACTAATAATTGTTCACAGGTTCACATTTTTAATTCTATTTTTTATTTTTTTATCTCCACAGAACGAGTGACAGAGTTCTCAGTAAACCTTAACTCAAACCTCTGTCGTTAATCAGCAGTACTTACTTTATCACACACTTTGCACTTTGAATCTGAAGCTCTGAGGAAATGTAATCATGAGGAAGATATAACAACACAAAAAGATTGTACAAATTTAAACTGATGTATGATTTCATATTTTTATATTCTTGTTATTACAGATTGAATGTTTGCATTTGACCAAAATCAAGCTATTTATTTGTTGTAATAAAACACATTTTGCACAAAGAACTTGGTTTCAGTTTGACATTGTGTGACAAATGTCCTGTAGAGATAGTCAGAGAACATATTAAATAACTACTGCTTCCAATATCAAGAAACCTTCACAAGTGCAAGTTCCTTCACAAAGTCAACTACACAAACGCAAAATTGTCTAAAATATACAGGTGTAACCAGTCCCCTGCCAACCATACTCATATGTTCTGGTCCTGCACTAAGTTAACAACCTTTTGGATCAGCATTTTTGACACCATGAGCAGAGCCTATGATCACATTATCCCCCCTAACCCTTTGACATATAGCCCAGAGACTGATCTTGCTCAACTGGAGACTCCCCCGCCCCCCACACACGACCGTTGGCTTAAAGAAGTGCTTGACAATTTGAAGCTTGAGAAGCTTAGATCATCTCTGAAAGGCTCTATCTCGACACTCCCAGAGACATGGAACCCTTTCCTAGATTTAGTTGACTCCCTCAGCTTATTTCCCAACTTGGAGGACTGAGTTCCAATGTCAGTGACCCCCCCCCCCTTCCTTTACCCCTTTTCCTTTTTCTTTTTCTTTCCACCACTCTCTCTTCCTGTATTTCTGTTAATCTGTTTATGTACTTGTTTGTCTGTTTATTTCACTTCACCTAAGAGTGATAATACACCACCCCCAGACTTTCACTCGGGTAATATTTGATAATCTGATGTAGGATTTTAAAATGAATGGCTTTAAAAATGTCCAATTAAAGCTATATTTTAACAATTTTTCATGCTGATCAGAAAAAAACCCGAAACCTCCTGTTTAGACAGACTAATTTCTTTCTCATATTTTTGGTCTCTTTTTCCATTTTCCATTTGTCGTTTGTCTCCCTTTTGGGTGCTTTTGTCGCTTTGTTTTAGAACATACTGTGACAGACCTTAACCCACTCTAACCCTAACCCAACAGCTGGATGTCCAAGTGAACTCCACTTTGCTCCAAACTCTGTTGGGAGTACTTTAAAATAAACACATGTGACTCATTGTCAAGTGTCTCATTTTGTTTCACAGAAGATTTCTATGAAGATTCTTGTCAATTTGTGATTCCATTGAAACTGTTTGGAGTTTGCATGTGAGGAGAACTAAAGAGAGAACCATCCTGCAGTCAGTTAGCTTGAACATGATGGTGGGTTATCCTTGGTGAACAGCGACATCTAGCGGTCGCATCGCAGGAAAGGAGGTTCACTTTCTACAGCCTTTAAAAATGGGACTATTTTACAAGAGAAGAGAAAGATTTCAATCATTCAACATCCCATCCCCGTTCCATCTCCAAAAGGCCTGTGCTTCTTAAAGGGGATGGTTGTCTTCTTCAACAGCCCCACAGTCCTCAGGTTTGGGCTTTAGAGGTAGAGTTTAGATTCTCGGCCCGAGCCCGAGCCCGAGCCGAGCCAGACCGGACCTCGGGTCGGGCTCGGGCCGTTATTTTCCGCCACATCCTCGGGCCGGGCCGGGCATGGGCCTGACCCCTGATCAAGCAATTTTTTTTTTTTTTTTTATCCATTACCTTATTATCCTATTTGGGTGGGGAGAAAGCTATGCCATAATCAGAAATATTATAAATATATATAGGCTATATAAAAGTAACAAATGTGTGTGGAGGAAAGTCGGAGGTATGGAAGCAGTTTAAACAAGTCGTGGGCAGTGACAACAATATGTTGTTCATCATTGTTTCTTTTTTTTTACGTTTCTTCATTCAGATCCATTTGCGATCCGTTCCATTCTAAACAAACAGCAGTTTACATGCTTCGTTCTTGTTGTATTATTCTAAACAGATTTCTGTAGTTCAAACAACTCTGAATTGTAGTTGAGAATGTCAGTTATAACGGCCACGTATTAAAAAAATTGTCGGGTTTAAATCGGGCTCGGGCTCATAATTACAGTTAATGTGTCGGGTCGGGCCGGCCCGGGCTCGGACGCAACGTGCTCGGGCTCGGGCAGGTTCGGGCTTGATTTTTTGGGCCGATCTAAGCTCTATTTAGAGGCTCCTGGATTGATTTCAGGTGTCTCATTTATGACGTGTTACTATTGGCAACATAGCACACAGTTAGTTATTCTCATCGTGACAAACTTCTGCGTTGTGTTGGAGTTTCTTCAAATGAGACACTGTGACTGTGACAGAGAGATGTCTCTGTCACAGTCACACTCTGTCTGTTTATTCTGGTGACAAATGCACAACCAGCCCCTCCTCATCAGCTAAAGCCGCCGCTCTTTAAGCTTTTAGGACATTTTCCTTCTTCCACGCTAACAGCAGAGGAATTGATTTACAAACATCAGCCATCACTCGGTGCCAGCTGAGCTTCAGATGTGATTAATGACAAACCAGGGAGGAGTTAACATTTAGTTATCACTGGGACAGAGGGACAGAGGTGGAGATGGAGGTCGACACAGCCCACCAAACGAACCAAAGGCATGCTAAATCACACAGAAATATATTAGATTAGGCTAAGAACCCTCTGCAATAACCAGTGTTGGGTGTAACGCGTAACAAAGTAACGCGTTACAGTAACGTAACTACTTTTTCGGGTAAAAAGTAGTGTAACGTGCTACTACTGAAAATTTGGTAACGAAACGTAGTTCCTTTTTCAATTCGGCGCAACGTTCTCAGCTGCGTGCTCACAAGCTCCACACGGGACGTGACAGAGGCTGGTAGCAGAGCAATCATGGCAAGTGAGAAGGTCCGTGTACTTGGTGGCCAACGGATTTTCGTTTTGAAAGGAAAAAAACAAAAACGAAAAACGGCCAGTTTCCCAATTATCATTAGTAAATAGGAAAACAAAAAACGGAAAACAACCCATTATTCGTTTTTTGTTTTGATATTAAAAAACGGAAAACGAAAAACAATCTCGTTATCCGATTGTCTTTGATGTATTTGTAGATGGAACTCGGAAATTAAAATACGTGTGTATAAGTCGTATTCCTTAATTTTGCATTGGTATTTTTTTCGTGACCCGGAAGTTACTCCCGCCACGCCAAGACCCGCCCTTCAATAGCATTTATTGGCCAGTACCGCCTGTAAGATCCGTTCTGTGGATGCGCATAATTACGTAGTAGAAAACTAACAATGTCCCTGTGCGATTTGTAACTGTCGGTACACGATCCGTTCTGCCTGCACGATAGACTGTATATAAGTAACATGTGTCAACACTTTACGACCAAACATTACAACTTTTTTATTAAATCTTTTTTTATTAAATCTTTATTATACAATAGTCATAGCTACAAACATTCGAAACTTGTCACTGATCCAAAACCGTGTAGCGACATCGTTGTTGTGTTGTTTACGTTAATGTTTTTACCTAATACTTCGTCTTGACTAATAACCATAGACTGTCTATTATTAATGCGATGAAGTGTAAACGTACATAAGTGTCCTTTTGAAGATGGGATGACAGCTCTCCCAGCCACCACTGCTGTATACCACTATAGTAGCTACATGCTAACGGCAGTAAACACTATAGTAGCTACATGCTAACGGTCATCTTAGCTGGCAATGTTGTTAAATTCTCCCCAATTCCGGGTCACATTCCTGCTGAAACATGTCCGATTGTGTAGTGTTTGGTTCAGAAGCCTTTATCTGTGATTTTTGACATTAGAAAGTGCTGCTTCGTTCCACTACAATCTAACATTAGCATACTCATAACTATTGCATGCTAACGCGACATAGCGGAGCATATAGCTAGCTATGTACGTATGTAGCAGGACTTTGTACCGTAAAAATCACCAATAAAGGCTTCTAAACCAAATACTAAACAAATACAAATACAGTAAAGTGACCGGAATTAGGGGTGAAATGTCCAGCATTAAGCTACATAATAGTTTGCTAGGAGTATGCTGGTCTCTCACAGAGATCTCATTTGTAGCCCTGTTTTACCCGATACTTTCATAAAAGTACAAACACATGAAGTGAGAGGTATACACATGCTTAAACTTTATTAAAAGCATGGTTAACCTGAAGCAGG
The DNA here is from genome assembly GCF_008315115.2 of Sander lucioperca. NCBI lineage: Eukaryota > Metazoa > Chordata > Actinopteri > Perciformes > Percidae > Sander > Sander lucioperca. The sequence continues at coordinate 4,356,522 of NC_050185.1, forward strand.
ACGGAGTCATGACTTAAAACACCAAAGCAAGGCTTCTAGCTCAGGCTAGCTAGCGTTAGCAAATTACCTTCAAAGTTGCAAAGAAATGATGAAACGTAAAATTTGAAGCCTTTATTCAATTTGCTACATGGTGTTGTACTGGATGGCCAGACGACCCTCCGTATATCATTAACAGATACTTTAGGCAACTCCAGCAAACACCTTGTAAACTTCATCTCTGCCATCATAACGGTCTACTGTCACTGTCTAATGTTTTCTTCCGGTAACCGGGAATGTCCAAACATCCTTAAGCCAATGCGTGCATAGAGCTGTGAAGTTTGCCGGTGCTCGCGCAAGCGTAGAACTGATCAGGCAGTGCACAGAACGGATTTTACAGGCGGTACGGATCGGGTACTGACAAAGGAATAAGATTTATACACACATTTTAATTTCCGAGTTCCATCTACAAATACATCAAAGATAATCGGATAACGAGATTGTTTTTCGTTTTCCGTTTTTTAATATCAAAACAAAAAACGAATAATGGGTTGTTTTCCGTTTTTTGTTTTCCTATTTACAATGGTAATTGGGAAACTGGCCGTTTTTCGTTTTTGTTTTTTTCCTTTCAAAACGAAAATCCGTTGGCCACCAAGTACACGGACCTGAGAAGCAGCCAACGCTAACTTTTGAGAGCGTTTTAAGCTTCGTGGCTTTTTGCTAGACGGGACAGCGCTCTGAGCCAGGCAGACACAAAGCTGACAACCTCAGAGATGGATGCAGTGGTGATGGCCTCATACATACATGCAGCGGATCGCTGTGGACTTGTGTCGGTTGCACGGACACGCAAGGATTTCCAGAAAAGAGGCTGCATGTGTCTGCGACAATGCACGGACCATCGTGGCTGCGCGACCGGTACAAGTCGATACAGACATTACATAGTATACACTAACACCGTGTAACGCCAATGACGTGCTGGTGTGCATTCAACCCGCGCTGGACTCGTTCATAATGAATCAGCCGTCACTCTGTGAGTAGAGAATCCAGTCTGCAGTGGAGTTCAGACACTTCATTGATAAACCAGAGATTGGCTTTATGGTCAAAGATAGTTTTTGTATAATTAACTTCAGTCTTCAGCCAGAGACCCCTGCTTTTAAAAGTAACGTAAAAGTAACAAGTAAAGTAAAAAGTTACTTTCCATAGGGGTAACTAAGTAAAGTAACAGATTACTTTTTTAAGAAGTAATGAGTAACGAGCAAACACTACTTTTTAAAAGTAACTTCCCCAACACTGGCAATAACGCACTTTGCATGCAAGTCATTTTTTTATTAAAAACAGTGTCAGCTTGTTAAATGTGAATATTTTCTAGTTTCTTCTCTCCTCTGTAACAGCAAGCTGAATATATTTGAGTAGTGGACAAAGACAAAGACATTTGAGGATGTCATCTTGGGCTTTGAGAAACACTGATCCACATTTTAGAGACCTAACAACTCATCCAGACAATAATCCACACATTAATACATGATGAAAATAAATGTTCTAGTTGCAGCTCATTGAGAAGATTAAGTGGGAGATCCTTAACCCCTGGTGCAATGGTTCCTGCACACAATAAGTAACATGATAACTTATAAAAACTTACTTTTACTACTACTTGAGTGCAGGATAGGAAGGAAGCCTGAAAACTTCTTCAGAGTCCTCCTCTAATGTTGGAGCTGACATTATGATTTAGATATCAACTTTTATTTTGATGAATGGTGCATAAATATATTGACATTGAGAGTAAAGCTAGAGTCATTATAATATATATATATATATATATATATATATATATATATATATATATATATATATATATATATATATATATACACACACCCTTTTGACAATCTGCTGATTGATCAATAATAGCATCAGTTGCTATATAAGAGCTGAGTCATTCCGTTTTTGTTCTTTGGTTTGGAGCCGCTGAGTAATTGTGGGAAACCAATTAAAACCTGGTGAGCAGCATTGAATTTTAACTTCTAAAACCCAGAACGAAGAAGTCAAATATGATATGAAAGGTACACGTGTAGGGTTCAAACCTTCTTGCTACCAGAGCAAAATGAAATAAATACAGGAATATAATCACAGAAACAATAAATTAATACACATTTGTATTTAATTTTTTTTGGGATTTGGGATGGAAAACCATTTACCACAAATCATTTATGTGCATTTTATGGCATGTACAGACTTTTCAACATACAATACTATGACTTTTTATTAACTTTTACGACATACTATAATATGTCTTTGTGGAGGTGTGGAGAGAGAGAGTGTGGGGAGGAGGTGGTGGCTCAGGTGAGCAGGCAGGGAGGGACTGATTGTCACAGCTGTAGCGAGTTGTCTAATCATGCTCTCCCTTTTAAAAGCAGTAGCGAGCCGGAGCAAAAAAAACTTTATGGTCGACTGGGAGAGAAAAGACGTGGACACTGGGTGATAAGCTGGACAGAGTGAATTCTTATCCTTGCGACCCAGAGCCTTGGGCCAGGTGGGAGCGAGGGAGCTCCAGATGAACTGTGGGACAATACACTGTTGATACGGTCATTAATAAAAAGCTGTGGAAAATATTCCTCTCCAAGTGTGTGTGTATCTGTGAACAGAGGTCTGCAGCAGCGGAGCTACAGTCTTTTATGCCCTTTTTTCAACATACTATACTAAGTCAGACAGCTCAGGGTGATTAGAGAGTGATTGGGAGACTGAAAGTTTTGTGTTCGAACCTTATATGTTGCAGTGAGAAGAAGACAAACATGTCACAAACAGACTGATTTGTCAGGTCAGATAGCTCAGTGGTTTAAGACAATCATTTCCAGCTGCTGGAACCCTAACCCTGCAGAGATCTGAGGAGCAGTTAACCATAGTCTTCATAAATCCACCGGAGTTTACAACGCCAGCGGCACCGGAGCAATCCCGGAAGTGGAACGTCATGGATATAGACTATGTTATGATTCCTGTTTTCTGCCCCTGTGAAGCACTTTTGTCATTCTTTTGTAATTTATAAAACCAATTTAAAGCATTATTTAAAGTATGTTTTAAACACATGCGGTTAGTTTCATACAGTTTTTAAACGAGGTTAGGAGATGTTTTGACAATCCCTTTTACTGAGGCCCCGTTTACACGAAGGGAAGACGCAGATATTTTCCTGCGGTTTGGCCTCTCATTTACACGAAAAACCCCGTTTTTATCACAGAAAACGATTATTTCTAAAAACTCCGGCCAAAGTGGAGATTTTGGAAAACTTCGTTTGCACGTTTGCATGTAAACTGAGACAAACGGAGGTTTAGGCAGCCGAGAAAGAGGAAGTGATTCGTTGCTGTTGTTGCTATTTTCGGGATTGTGATTGGCTAACATGGGCTTGAGCTTCTCGTTACAATGCCACCTACAGGTGTGGCATGCTCTTAACGACATTGACAGCATATATACATGGGTACATTTAAACGAACACTTTTCTGAAAACTTAGAGGTTCTAAATGTCCGTTTATGAAAATAGCCGGCCACGTGTAAATGTAGTCTTAAACTTAAGATCCACCCCCCCTTCCGGTATCTGTAGCCCTGCCCCCACCCCCTCTCAGTAACCCCTCTTTCTCCGTAGCGCCGCCCCTCTAGGCCTCTGTAGCCCCGCCCCTCCCAGCCTCCTTAGCAGCCGAGGCCAGCAGCTGTAAAACAGACAAACATTTCCACTTCTCCCTCCCTGAGTTACCGGATTACTGGGACCAAATCCTGAGCCGCTGAGCGGTGAAACTCTGGAGAGACTAACGGAGCCGGTTCTGGTGAGTTTGACTGTTGGTGTCCAGTTTAAATAACAGGTTGAGTTCAATCAGCAATCAGCTCATTAATCAATCAGCGTTACCTGCTCATTGTGGTTCAGTCCTTCACCTGTCTGCTGCAGTTTGTTGTTTCGTTAAGAGAATCTTGAGTTAAAATAGTGGATGTTTCTCTCAGGTATCTTCCCACAGGCCCTGAAAACTGCAGTCATCAAGCCATTCTTAAAAAAGAACAATCTAGACACGTCACTAATGAGCAACTATAGGCCGATATCAAACCTTCCATTTTTAAGTAAAATCATTGAAAAAGAGGTTTTTCAACAACTCACCCTTTTCTTGTCACTAAACAACAGTTTTGATGCCTTCCAGACACCACAGCACTGAGACGGCTCTTGTTAAAGTCTTTAATGACGTGACGATGCTGCTCGAGTCTTCACTAAGACCAAGAAAGTGGATCACATCACTCCAGTACTGAAGTCTCTACACTGGCTTCCTGTGCCTCAAAGAATTGATTTCAAAATACTTTTGCTGGTTTATAAATCACTAAATGGTTTAGGGCCAAAATACATTTCTGATCTGCTGCTTTTGAGGCACTGGAAGCCAGTGTAAAGACTTCAGAACTGGAGTGATGTGATCCACTTTCTTCGTCTTAGTGAGGACTCGAGCAGCAGCGTTCTGAATCAGCTGCAGCTGTCTGATTTTTTTAGGGAGACCTGTAAAGACACCGTTACAGTAGTCAAGTCTACTGAAGATAAAAGCATGGACAAGTTTTTCCAAATCCTGCTGAGACATAAGTCCTTTAACCCTTGATATATTTTTAAGGTGGTAATAGGCTGACTTTGTAATTGTCTTAATGTGGCTGTGGAAATTCAGGTCTGAGTCCATGACTACACCAAGATTTCTGGCTTTGTCTGTTGTTTTTAACATTATCGTTTGAAGCTGAGTGCTGACTTTTAATCGTTCCTCTTTTGCTCCAAAAACAACCACCTCCGTTTTTATCTTCATTTAATTTAAGAAAGTTCTGGCACATCCAGTCGTTAATTTGTTCAATGCACATATTCAGTTGTTGTACTGGACTATAGTCCTCTGGCGATAAGGTTATGTAAATTTGTGTGTCATCCGCATAACTATGGTAACTTATTTTGTTGTTTTCCATAATCTGAGCCAGTGGAAGCATGTAGATGTTAAACAGAAGAGGCTCCAGAACTGAGCCTTGGGGAACTCCGCACGTCATATTTGTATGCTCATATGTATAATTACCTATAGACACAAAGTAGTCCCTATTCTTTAAATAGGATTCAAACCACTTTAGTACTGAGCCAGAAATGCCAACCCAGTTTTCTAATCGGTCTAGTAATATGTCATGGTCGACCGTATCAAATGCAGCACTGAGATCAAGTAATACTAAGACTGTAGTTTTACCACTGTCTGTGTTTAAGTGAACAAGAGCCGTCTCAGTGCTGTGGTGTGGTCGAAAACCTGACTGGAAGGCATCAAAACTGTTGTTCAGTGACAAGAAAAGGTTGAGTTGTTGAAAAACCGCTTTTTCAATGATTTTACTTAAAAATGGAAGGTTTGTTATCGGCCTATAGTTGCTCATTAGTGACGAGTCTAGATTGTTCTTTTTTAGGAGTGGCTTGATGACTGCAGTTTTCAGGGCCTGTGGGAAGATACCTGAGAGAAGAGACGTGTTTACAATCTGTAGAAGATCAGAAGCCAAACAATTCGAAACATTTTTGAAAACACCCGTTGGTAGAATATCAAGACAACAGGAGGAGGTTTTCAGATGTTGTATAATGTCCTCCAGGTTTTTATAGTTGATCGTATGAAATTGTGTCATATTGGAATTTGTTTTGCGTGAACACTGTGACAGCACATATCCTGTACTTGATACAGAGGCACTGACTGTCTAATTTTCTGAATTTTGTCTTTGAAGAAGGAGGCAAACTCATTGCAAGCCTTGGTAGACAACAGTTCAGATGCTACTGGTACTGGGGGGTTTGTTAGCAAACAAAACATGTGAATTATTATTGTTTCTGGCGAAAATGTCAGAGAAGGACCGTCTTGCATTCCTTAGTTCCAAATTATAAATGTGAAGTCTCTCTTTATGTGTGTTATAATGGACCTGGAGATTTGTTTTTCGCCACCTGCGACAGCTTTGACCTTAGTGGGAGCAATAGCATCAATAACATTTGTAATTTTACAGTTGAAATTCACAAACACAGAAACACAAGCTCAGTAGCTATGTTTCCATCCACACATTTTTATCCGAATTAAGTGATATTGAATGAAAAATGCCTTATGGAAACAGTAAAATTCGATTGAATTTCATGAATATCGACTCAAAGGAAATACGTTCGGTCTCATCGGATTTTATCTTGATCGATATATGGCTTATGCGATAAACGCTGATGGAAACGTTATTTGCCGAATAAATAATGAATTGTGATTAAGTTTTAGGTCATTTTATGGTTGCAACCCACCACAAAACGAAGAAGAACAAGTTTTGGTTAATTTCCGCCCAGTATTTCCGCTCTGTTTGCACACATGGCGGGTGTCAACAAAGATAGATTGAAGTGGACGAACAAGGAGACGCACTACCAGGAGTGCCGACACAAATTTACCCTATGATGCAACGATCGTCTACCACAGCCTGTAGTACGATTGATGGCCAGCCCTTTCTATTGACAAAATCCCTGTAGCCTTCAGCAGGGGGTCTAATCGGGACGTGAGTCCCGTCTATTGCGCCATACACCTGTGGCAGGTGCGCTCTGTTAGTTACGCAGCGAGATATCATGCGCCTCATCCACTCCAGGTAGGTATATATACCTTTGCATCATCCTTGTTCGTATGGCATTGCACACGGCGTAAACACACCAGTGCACGGTGGTTTTGCTGACTCCAAACGTTTCGCCTACCACTCTGTACTCTGCGCATGTAGCCAGTTTGCAGAGCACAATGGCGATACGCTTCTCGGTTGGAACCGGAAGGCGATAGCTTGCGACATCTGGGAAAAGGGACGGGCCAAAAAAATTCAACAAACAGGTCAAATGTTGTCTTGGTAATCCGAAAATGCTTCAACCAAAGGGTTTCCGTGAAGTGTCTCTGAACCACGATCTCCCAGAACTGTTTGGAGCGCTGTCGTTCCCACACCACAGGCCGTCTCCGCTGTCGTCGGGCATTTACGTGCATCTGCATCATCACAGCAATGTATTGATAGTGTCGTTGTTTTCTTATTATAGCTTGATATGTTGCTATCAGCTGGCACATAAGCACTATTACAACTTGTGCAATATTGATCATTTGTTGGTAGATGTCTAGCAAAACTTTGTTCGCAAATGTTTGCTTGAATGTTGTGCGATTCAGTGCGAAAATGAATGGAAACACCTTAAAATGTCTAAAATCAATTCGATATACCAATTTGATCGCAAAACAGCATGTGACGTCATTACGCACAGGTTTTTATTCGCTTTAAAGCCGTTGGATGGAAACATACTTTCACCAGCTTTATTCGCATGAGTTTTTTTACCGAACTTTAGATAATTCGATTGACAATTGGATGGAAACTTAGCTAGTGACTAAGACCCCAGGGAGGGCGGGTGTGGAGGAGAAAAGCTGAATGAATGTTTCACTGGTATTTTCAGTGATATACCGTTTTCTGATTAACTTAGTTTGAACACTTTTGGGCACCGAGATAGTGCTGTTAAAGAAAATACAGGAATGATCAGAGAGAGCAATATCAGTCACCACAACCTTGGAAATGTTTAGACCCTTGGAGATAATCAAGTCCAGAGTGTGCCCCTTATTGTGCGTGGGCTCTGTCACATGCTGAGTCAGTCCATAGTTCTCAAAAACACAACACAGTTCTTTGGTCCCTCTGTCCTGGGGGTTGTCAACATGAATGTTAAAGTCACCAGCAATAATTACACAGTCAAAGTTAATACAGATTATAGACAGCAGTTCAGTAAAGTCATCAAAGAAGGATGCACAGTATTTAGGTGGCCTGTAGATATTTAGAAATATAGCTTGAGGGGAGGACCTCAGCTGAAGAGCCACATATTGAAAAGAAGCAAAATTTCCATAAGCTATTTGCATACATTGGAATGAGTCATTAAACAAAATGGCGACTCCACCTCCTTTCTTATTCACTCTATTCTCACTCATAAAACTGAAGTTAGCGGGAGCTGACTCAATGAGAACAGCAGCACTGTTATTATGGTCCAACCAGGTTTCAGTTAAAAACATAAAATCAAGATTGTGCTTAATAATAAAATCATTGATTAAAAATGATTTTCCAGCCAAAGACCTGACGTTTAGTAAGGCTAGTGTTAGTGCATTTTCATTTTTTGGGACAGACTGTGGCTGACGAGAAATGGATGCTAAATTTGCTGAGTTTGCAGTTAAGTGCTTATTTGCCATTCTTTTTCTATTACCTATCACAACATAAATTTAGGAAGAATTTATTTACTTGGGAAAACCTAGGAAAGTTTTTGCACTTAGAAATTTTAAGTAAATTCTACAAGGGCGATCATCAAGTAAACTTTACTTGCAGATATAAGTTTCTTTTAATAGCAAACCTCAGGTAATTTGCTGATGTTTATTAATATGGTTAGTGAATTTTACTCTCTCATTCTTTGTAAGTTTTACTTAAACTCTGACTGCTTCAAACTGAAAAATCTCACCTAAAACTATTGGCTTTTATTTATGGACTATATTTAAGTAACATTTACAGAACATTTTACATTATTTTTCTGCAGTTTAAATTACCTAAATCTGTTCTTAATGTTTTTGTTTATTGAAACAATGACTTAAAAAAATGAGGCAACTGTTTAATTTAACAACCCATTTATTTTTCTTAAGTGAATAAATAATTTTTTCAATGAAACATTTTCCAGCAGGTTTGCATGGCAAAACAACAACAAGGTATAGTTCCCCCTAAGATTAATTTTTTGTTATTTACTCACCCCTTTGTCAATCGGGTTGGTGAAGTTTTGTTAACATCCGTGTTCTTCTGCGAGTTTGAGAGACGTTTTTTCCACTCAACTGCAGTGAGCGGTATCTTAGCTTCAAACGTCCAAAAATACATCAATAATCAATAAAATGTCTCCATACTGCTTGTCTGAGGTAATCCAAGTGTCCTGTAGCTCACACATGCCAAGATGTTTGTAAAAAACATTACAAACTTGTGTTTTCAGCTTTGTTTGCTCTGCTGCTCTTCCCATGCGTGCTCCTTCCAACGCCGCACACAAACTTACACACTACTAACTTCCAGCCAGCCCATCCGTGTTCACGCAGCACCACAGAGGAAGCAAAGCAGAGCAAACAAAGCCAAAACACAATTTTGTTATGTTTTTTTCAAAACATCTAGGAATGTGTAAGTTGCAGGACACTTGGATTACTTCAGATGAGCAGTATGAAGACATTTTTTTGATTCATGACATTTTTTGGATGTTTGAAGCCGAGTTGCCGTTCACTGCAGTTTTGTGACAAACAAACATCTCGGGAAACTCCCAGAAGAGCATGAATGTTGACAAAACTTCAGTCCTTCTATCGGCATCGGGGTGAGTAGATGATGACAGAAATTTCATCTTAGGGTGGCTAAAATGGGTTTGATGTAGCTTGTTAAAGGCACAAGGAAAAGTTCAGGAACTGTTTGCATACAGCATACGTAGCCTATCTTTTGGATAGCTTGACGTGCTTCACGAACCTTCAGTGCATCTTAAAAGACATGCTGATTAGTGGGTTCATCTTAAAACATTTCATCTTAAAGAACAGTGTTTTGCCCTGAGGTTCTAAACGTCTGTTTCTGTATCATGGGTAATATCCATGAGTTGAGAACCTCTGGTTTAACTAAATGCTGATCTAACTTCTTTTCTTTTGTCCCCGAAACTTAGCCACTCTACATGGCCACATGTTTAATACAGTGGAACAAGTTAAAATAAAAATTACATCATTAAAATGAGAGAAAAATAAGAAAATAGACAAATAGCCACATAAACAACTGTGCTGTATTTTTCTTTTTGCGCCCTCTTTGAAAGGACAACTCATGGGTCAAACGTGCACTCAAGCTATAAGCTTGTTTTGCAGAGACAGGATTTTCGGGGACAACTTAAGGACATCAAGCTCTAGAAGAAACTTTTGAAAACCTTCAAAAGTGTACTTCGTTTTTGGGGGGTAACTCAAGTTCATGGCATAAATGATGCCCATGAGCAGGAGACAGGCCTTTGCAACACTTCCACAGTTGTCAAGTACCTCAGTCCCTTCAATAACAATCGAGACATCAGTTTCGGATGCACCTTCATCTTCTTCACTTGTGTGGAAGACAGATCCTTAGGACTTGCTCAGCCTGGTTCTCTTGAGCTTCCTCTCTGCTGATATCCTGTAAAATATATATGAATCCATGTCCAGGTGCATAGTACAGCTTAATTTGTTATTCAAGTTATAGACTAGTGTCAAAAATATCAATATTTCAATACCTATCGATCCTAAACATTTGAAATAATTTCTAAGTTTAGGAAGTTTAGAAATTTAGTCTTTGAATCATACAAAAAGGAGGAGACTTCCAACTGAGGAGGAAAGGGGTAGCAGGGAACTAGAGAGTGCATCCTATATGATGATGATGTTGTTGTTGTTGTTGTTATTTGTCTCTTTTGTGTATGCATTTGTGTTGTTAGGGTCTGGAAACATAAGCTTTGCTTATTCCAACCCCTTTTCAAACTCTTGTAGTACTGTCTGCTGCAGAATTTTGTGTCTTGTGAATATTCAGTTTGAAATACATTTTTCTGATTCTGAAATTGTTCTTGTTTCACAGTATCGATAACAGCTGAAGTTTGCACTCGCTTTTACACGCACAAACAACCTGTAGTAAATCAGGCCTTATGGATCTTATGCACAACTCTAGTGATTCCTGTCTCTCATTATTGGAAACACTGACTAATACAGAGCAAGCAAGTTGTATTTAAAGGGGAAGTGAATAAGAATTCAATATAATGTTCAAGTGAACTTTATGATCTGAAAATGTTTGAATTTACCTTGTAGTCCTTGAGTTTCCCTGACGACTCCCCCAGGAATTCCATCAGGGCACGAATAATGGACAGAAATAAATCAAACCTCATCTGAATTAGATTTTCATATCAGTATAAGTCAACTTAAAACTAAGAATGAGAGGTACCTAGGGTTTTAGATTTACCTTACATTATCCATTCAAATCAAATACTGTAGCAGGAGAACCTTTCCGGTGGAGGCTGTAAAATACAAAAATCTATTAATGCATCTTACTCAAAGTTACTTTAATGCCAGGGGTAATGGAGAAGCAGCATTTCATGGGCTATATTCATATCGCTAGAATAGATATAACATCAGATTGTCCTTTCAACTTTTGTATACATTACATTTTATGCGGCGCAACACATAACTTTACAATTCAAAATATATTCTGCTTCAATTTAATTCGGAATAGTATGTATATTCTGTGATGATAGTAAACCTCTTACAACTTATGAAGTGCAAAGCACAACACAATTATTTGCTTGTGACACAGCTTGCTGTAGTTGCTGCTTGAGAGGGCACTGTGTCAAATGTAGAAAGTTGTTGCTTTGGGCTTAAGGACAAAAACACAAAGACAAAATAATACATTAAAACTACAGAATACTACAAGAAATACTACATTAAAAACTACAGAATCATGTAACCAAAATGAACTGTACCAAACCAATGAATTTTTGATAATATGTTGTCAAAATATTTGAAAATATCGCTCTGATCTAAAAAATTACACATCTTTCATACAGAATCGGAACTAGGGCTGAACGATTAATTGCATTTGCGATAATATCGCGATATGTTAAGACGCGATTTCCTAATCGCAAAGGCTGCGATTTGGTCAGGTGACTCGCAAGAGCAAATCAGTCTGCACCTGCAGAGAAAGGATCAACTTAGCACGCTAACGCTACGCCGTACCTTGAGCAGATTTCTGTCATTCAAACAACTCTGAGTTGTAGTTTAAAACGTTTACAGCCATTTTAATAAAATGAAGGGTTTTATTCGGGCTTGAGTCCATACATGCAGTTAATGGATACAGGCACGCAGAACTGAAGGCTCGGTTAGCAACGATTAGCTCTGATTAGCGGTTAGCTCCAGTTAGCTAGCTCCGTTATGAAGATATGGAGTGGAGGAGACTGCCACGAGGAGGGGTAACAACCAGACTCTGATAAATGACATTCGAGGAGCTTTCACAGCAGCGTGGCTGCGTTGTTTCAATAGTTTTATTAGTACAGTTAATCCCACAGCAAGACCAGCAGCAGCTTGCTACTACTAACATAACGATAGCCTCTCTGTCTCTGAGTGTGAGTGCATGTTGACGCTGTCATGCACGCGGCACGCAACTTCATGAGGGGAGGGAGGGGCTGGAGGCAGCTCCTCTGTGTGCGCTGTAAAAAAAAATACACCGTTGTATATACTGTATATACTATATTTTTACTTATTTAACTGTCTAGTAAAGTTCAAAGACAAATTGTTTAAAAAGTGCAATCAACATGTTTATTACAGTAAATGATAATTAAATGTAAATACTACTAAGTGTCACCACACATATTTGTTTTTATATTTCTGCAATCTGCACTTTAGTTTGTGTGATTTGTTTCTGACTTTCATATGAATGTTTATACCAGGCTTGGTCAGTGCTCAATATACTACTGTGACTGAAGTAGTTAAATAAAAGATTCATATAAATCCATATTCTTAAATCCAATATTGATAGTCTTTTGTCCATATCTTATTCATTTTTGGTCCTTTTATTGTCGTTAGCTGAAAATCGGGAATTGTATTAACTGACTTTTCTCCATAATTTCACAGTAGATATGGACATGTTGGGAATCCCTAGAAAGGTGAGGAGCTGTAGTATGTGATTCAGGTTTCAAATTCAATGGGAACCCATATTTGGCCGTTTGGGGGCAGTGTAAAGTCAGGAAGTTTATCAGCAGCATTGTCGAAAATCTGGAATTGTATGAACTGGCTTTTCTGTTTTTTTCTCCATAATTCCACAGTAGATTTGGACATGTTGGGCATCCCTAGAAACGTGAGGAGCTGTAGTATGCAAATCAGGTTTCAAATTCAACGGGAGCCCATATTTGGCTGTTTGGGGACAGCGCAAAGTCAGGATGTATAGCAACATAATTGTCGAAATCTGGATTTGTTTGAGTTGGCTTGTCTTTTCTCCATAATTCCACAGTAGATATGGACATGTTGGGCATCACTACAAACGTGGAGAGCTGTAGTATGTGAATACGTTTTCAATTTCAACGTGAACTCATATTTGGCCTTTTGGTGACAGTGCAAAGTCAGGAGGTTTAGCAACATAATTGTAGAAATCTGGATTTGTTTGAGTTGGCTTTTTTCTGGCTTTTCTCCATAATTCTACAGTAGATATGGACATGTTGGGCATCACTACAAACGTGGAGAGCTGTAGTATGTGAATACGTTTTCAATTTCAACATGAACTCATATTTGGCCTTTTGGTGACAGTGCAAAGTCAGGAGGTTTAGCAACATAATTGTAGAAATCTGGATTTGTTTGAGTTGGCTTTTTTCTGGCTTTTCTCCATAATTCCACAGTAGATATGGACATGATGGGCACCCCTAGAAAGGTGAAGAGCTCTAATATGCGATCCAGGTTTCAAATTCAACGGGAGCCCATATTTGGCCGTTTGTGGGCAGTGCAAAGTCAGGAGGTTTAGCAACATAATTGTCGAAATCTGGATTTGTTTGAGTTGGCTTTTTTCTGGCTTTTCTCCATAATTCCACAGTAGATATGGACATGATGGGCATCCCTAGAAAGGTGATGAGCTGTAGGCTGCAAATCAGGTTTCAAACAGGGGCGGAGCCAGACAATATAAACATTCGGGGCTTAGCCCAAACCTAGGGGGGTCCGGGGGCATCCTCCCCCGGTGGAGATTTTTTTCCCAATTACGTCAGCTAAATGCACTATTTTTCAGGATGTTTGAGATAATAGAATGCCTAAAATTCTATACACTATCTGGGAAAATGATGATAGTTACTCAGTAAAAAATAAAAAAAATCACCCAGTAGAGCCTACAACCTATTTTGTATTTAATTGTTCTCCAGCTGTAGTGAATCCAAAACACCAACAATGTTAAGGATGACTCATTTTCACCCCTGGCAACTAAAAAGAGGCAACCATTATCTGACTATTTTGAAGTTAGCCTACATAGGTAAAATTGGAATTTGGTGTAAACATCATTACTAATCTTAAGAGTTCAGTTCTGTTTAGTTTGTGCTTAGCTGATAAATTTGCTCCATCAGAATCCATGAAATGGAAAAAAGAACAATTGAAGCTTTAACTGCACAACAAGGTTCATCGTGTATTTTTAAACAATACACAAGTATTAATAATGTAATATAATAAAACAATAATCTGTTTTAAAACAAGAACAATTTATTAATTCATGCATTTCAATTTATACAAAAATAGAAATTTAGAAAGTTGATTTGTTTGGAGCTGGGTTTTCTCCATAACTCCAGGGTAGATATGGACAGGCTGGGCATCAATTGGAATTGTAATATCTGTAGAATGGGAATCAGCTTTAAAATTCAACGGGAAGCCATATTTGGCCATTTGGGGCCAGTGCAAAGTCAGGCACTTGAACAATTGAATTTTCAAAATGTTGATTTGATTTGGTTGGAGCTGGGTTTTCTCCATAACTCCAGAATAAATATAGACAGGCTGTGAATCAATGGGAAGTATAGTATCTGTAGTATGTGATTCAGCTTTAAAATTCAACGGGGAGCCATATTTGGCCATTTGGGGCCAGTGCAAAGTCAGGCACTTTAGCAATAGAATTGTCAAAATGGTGATTTGATTGGATTTGGTTGGAGCTGGGTTTTCTCCATAACTCCAGGGTAGATATGGACAGGCTGGGCATCAATGGGAACTGTAATATCTGTAGTATGTGAATCAGCTTTAAATTTCAACGAGGAGCCATATTTGGCCATTTGGGGCCAGTGCAAAGTCAGGCACTTTAGCAATAGAATTGTCAAAATGTTGATTTGATTTGATTTGGTTGGAGCTGGGTTATCTCCATAAGTTCAGCGTAGATATGGACAGGCTGTGAATCAATGGGAAGTGTAGTATCTGTAGTATGTGACTCAGCTTCAAAATTCAACGGGGAGCATATTTGGCCATTTGGGGCCAATGCAAAGTCAGGCACTTTAGCAATCGAATTGTCAAAATGTTGATTTGATTGGATTTGGTTGGAGCTGGGTTTTCTCCATAACTACTGGGTAGATATGGACAGGCTGTGTCATGATGTCATCATGGCAGCCCGTGCTTCTTTTTTGTTCTGTGTGTTTTTGTTTGTTTTCTCTCATGTCCCTCCCTACTGTGCCGATTACTGTGAGCTGTGGGCGCGGCTTAGCTGGCAGGTGGCACCAGGTGAAGCTCATTCCCTAATCAACCTCTTGCAGTATTTAAGGCTGGCTCTGTGATCCACTCGTCGCCAGATCGTACCGTCTACCAGTGTGGTATAGTTGCACTCCTGGCTCCCTCTGTTATCCTGGTGTTTTAGCTTGTGTAGCTAAAGTATTTTCTGTGTTTATCTCTTGTTGCAGCCTGCCTTGCTTGCTCGTGTGCCTGCCTGCCTGTCTGCCTGCTTGCTCATCCCGCCTGCTCCTCTCTCTCTCTCTGTAAGAATTGGATTCAAACTCAATTGTTTGTTGGACTCTGGAGGAGGCCCTACCACATGGTCAACGCCACCACTTCACTGGGCACGCTCTGGAGAGCGCACAGCACCCACTACTCACCACTGGATTCCCTCGACACAACCCTCCTTTTTGCCACCAGCACAATTATTGTATATATTTCACTCATTAAAACACTTAATCTTAATCATTGTGTTTTCGTCTGCTTTTGGGTTCCACCTCCTGTGCCGTTCTGTAACAGGCTGGGCATCAATGGGAATTGTAATATCTGTAGTATGTGAATCAGCTTTAAAGCAGCCATATTATGCTCATTTTCAGGTTCATAATTGTATTTTAAGGTTGTACCAGAATAGGTTTACATGGTTTAATTTTCAAAAAACACCATGTTTTTGTTGTACTGCAGTGCTCTCTCTCACTGCTGCAGATCCTCTTTTCACCTGGTCTCTGTTTTAGCTACAGAGTGAGACCTCTTTTCTTCTTCTTCTGTACTATCTTTGATTGCACTGCACATGTGCAGTAGCTCAGATGTAGATCATGTCAGCTAGCTAGCTCCATAGACAGTAAAAGACAGGCTGTTTCTGCAACTTCGGTCAGTTACAAGGCAGGATTAGCTGGGAGACTTCTAAATGAGGGCGCACATGTAAGTAGTTCTTTTGTAGATTATGGTGAACTTGTGTGTGTTGTAGCAGTGCTTTGCTATTGAGAACGAGGTAGCATGCTAGCGTTAGCATTAGCGTTAGCATGCTAACGAGCTAATGGTTGCAGTTAGCCTGCTCGTTTCGGCTTGTGACGTCACAAGCCGTGCCAATTTTGAACAGCTCACCCAGAGACTGAAGGCAGGACACATTCAGAAACTGTATCTCACTCTAAACAGCATGGATGGATTTTTTTCAAAGTTTGTATGTGTGTGGAAGCACCAGAGACACAACATAACACCCCAAATCCCAGAAAAAGTGATTTTTTCATAATATGGGTACTTTAAAATTCAACGGGGAGCCATATTTGGCCATTTTGGGCCAGTGCAAAGTCAGGCACTTTAGCAATAGAATTGTCAAAATGTTGATTTAGTTGGAGCTGGGTTTTCTCCATAACTACAGGGTAGATATGGACAGGCTGGGCATCAATGGGAAGTGTAGTATCTGTAGTATGTGAATCAGCTTTAAAATTCAACGGGGAGCCATATTTGGCCATTTGGGGCCAGTGCAAAGTCAGGCACTTTAGCAATAGAATTGTCAAAATGTTGATTTAGTTGGAGCTGGGTTTTCTCCATAACTCCAGGGTAGATATGGACACGCTGGGCATCAATGGGAAGTGTAGTATCTGTAGTATGTGAATCAGCTTTAAAATTCAACGGGGAGCCATATTTTGCCATTTGGGGCCAGTGCAAAGTCAGGCACTTTAGCAATAGAATTGTCAAAATGTTGATTTGATTGGATTTGGTTTGAGCTGGATTTCCTCCATAACTCCAGGGTAGATATGGACAGGCTTGGCATCAATGGGAAGTGTAGTATCTGTATTATGTGAATCAGCTTTAAAATTCAACGGGGAGCCATATTTGGCCATTTGGGGCCAGTGCAAAGTCAGGCACTTTAGCAATAGAATTGTCAAAATGTTGATTTGATTGGATTTGGTTGGGGCTGGATTTCCTCCATAACTCCAGGGTAGATATGGACAGGCTGGGCATCAATGGAAATTGTAATATCTGTAGTATGTGACTCAGCTTTAAAATTCAATGGTGAGCCATATTTGGCTATTTGGGGCCAGTGCAAAGTCAGGCACTTTAGCAATAGAATTTTCAAAATGTTGATTTGATTTGGTTGGAGCTGGGTTTTCTCCATAACTCCAGGATAAATATGGACCGGCTGTGAATCAATGGGAAGTGTAGTATCTGTAGTATGTGAATCAGATTTAAAATTCAACGGGGAGCCATATTTGGCCATTTGGAGCCAGTGCAAAGTCAAGCACTTTAGCAATAGAATTGTCAAAATGTTGATTTAGTTGGAGCTGGGTTTTCTCCATAACTACAGGGTAGATATGGACAGGCTGAGCATCAATGAGAATTGTAATATCTGTAGTATGTGAATCAGCTTTAAAATTCAACGAGGAGCCATATTTGGCCATTTGGGGCCAGTGCAAAATCAGGCACTTTAGCAATAGAATTGTCAAAATGTTGATTTGATTTGATTTGGTTGGAGATGGGTTATCTCCATAAGTCCAGGGTAGATATGGACAGGCTGTGAATTAATGAGAAGTGTAGTATCTGTAGTATGTGAATCAGCTTTAAAATTCAACGGGGAGCCATATTTGGCCATTTGGGGCCAGTGCAAAGTCAGGCACTTTAGCAATAGAATTGTCAAAATGTTGATTTAGTTGGAGCTGGGTTTTCTCCATAACTCCAGGGTAGATATGGACACGCTGGGCATCAATGGGAAGTGTAGTATCTGTAGTATGTGAATCAGCTTTAAAATTCAACGGGGAGCCATATTTTGCCATTTGGGGCCAGTGCAAAGTCAGGCACTTTAGCAATAGAATTGTCAAAATGTTGATTTGATTGGATTTGGTTTGAGCTGGATTTCCTCCATAACTCCAGGGTAGATATGGACAGGCTTGGCATCAATGGGAAGTGTAGTATCTGTATTATGTGAATCAGCTTTAAAATTCAACGGGGAGCCATATTTGGCCATTTGGGGCCAGTGCAAAGTCAGGCACTTTAGCAATAGAATTGTCAAAATGTTGATTTGATTGGATTTGGTTGGGGCTGGATTTCCTCCATAACTCCAGGGTAGATATGGACAGGCTGGGCATCAATGGAAATTGTAATATCTGTAGTATGTGACTCAGCTTTAAAATTCAATGGTGAGCCATATTTGGCTATTTGGGGCCAGTGCAAAGTCAGGCACTTTAGCAATAGAATTTTTAAAATGTTGATTTGATTTGGTTGGAGCTGGGTTTTCTCCATAACTCCAGGATAAATATGGACCGGCTGTGAATCAATGGGAAGTGTAGTATCTGTAGTATGTGAATCAGATTTAAAATTCAACGGGGAGCCATATTTGGCCATTTGGAGCCAGTGCAAAGTCAAGCACTTTAGCAATAGAATTGTCAAAATGTTGATTTAGTTGGAGCTGGGTTTTCTCCATAACTACAGGGTAGATATGGACAGGCTGAGCATCAATGAGAATTGTAATATCTGTAGTATGTGAATCAGCTTTAAAATTCAACGGGGAGCCATATTTGGCCATTTGGGGCCAGTGCAAAATCAGGCACTTTAGCAATAGAATTGTCAAAATGTTGATTTGATTTGATTTGGTTGGAGATGGGTTATCTCCATAAGTCCAGGGTAGATATGGACAGGCTGTGAATTAATGAGAAGTGTAGTATCTGTAGTATGTGACTCAGCTTTAAAATTCAACGGGGATCTATATTTGGCCATTTGGGGCCAGTGCAAAGTCAGGCACTTTAGCAATAGAATTGTCAAAATGTTGATTTAGTTGGAGCTGGGTTTTCTCCATAACTACAGGGTAGATATGGACAGGCTGAGCATCAATGGGAAGTGTAGTATCTGTAGTATGTGAATCAGCTTTAAAATTCAACGAGGAGCCATATTTGGCCATTTGGGGCCAGTGCAAAGTCAAGCACTTTAGCAATAGAATTGTCAAAATATTGATTTGATTTGATTTGGTTGGAGATGGGTTATCTCCATAAGTCCAGGGTAGATATGGACAGGCTGTGAATCAATGAGAAGTGTAGTATCTGTAGTATGTGACTCAGCTTTAAAATTCAATGGGGAGCCATATTTGGCCATTTGGGGCCAATGCAAAGTCAGGCACTTTAGCAATAGAATTGTCAAAATGTTGGTTTGATTTGCTTTGGTTGGAGCTGGGTTTTCTCCATAACTCCAGGGTAGATATGGACAGGCTGGGCATCAATGGGAAGTGTAGTATCTGTATTATGTGAATTAGCTTTAAAATTCAACGGGGATCTATATTTGGCCATTTGGGGCCAGTGCAAAGTCAGGCACTTTAGCAATAGAATTGTCAATAATCATGATTTGGTTCAATGGGGAGCCATATTTGAAATGAGTCTGGCTAAACAGGAGGTTTCATTTTTAGAGCAGCCTGAAAAAGAGTTACAATATGGCTTCAATTAGCAGCCTGAAACAAGAGTTAAAATATAGCTTTAATTGGACATTTAAGCCTTTCATTTTAAAATCCTGCATCAGAATGGTCCGGTTTTATCCTTGTGACAGTCTGCGATGTGTATACTATCACCCTGACGTGAAATGAGTCTGGCTAAACAGGAGGTTTCGTATTAAGAGCAGCCTGAAAAAGAGTTAACATGTGGCTTTAATTAACACCCCAAAAAGAGTTAAAATATAGCTTTAATTGGACATTTAAGCCTTTAATTTTAAAATCCTATATCAAAATGATCCGATATTACGCTAATGACAGTCTGGGATGTGTATAGAATCACCCTGAGGTGATAATAGTCTGGCTAAACAGGAGATTTCGTTTTTAGAGCGGCCTGAAAAAGAGTTACAATATGGCTTTAATTAGCAGCCAAAATATAGCCAACATATAGCCAAAATATAGCTTTAATTGGAATTTTAAACCTTTAATTTTAAAATCCTATATCAGAATGGTCCGATATTACGCAGAGTCAGTTTGGGATGTTTATAGTATCACCCTGAGGTCAAATGAGTCTGGCTAAACAGGAGGTTTCATTTTTAGAGCAGCCTGACAAAGAGTTACAATAGGGCTTTAATTAGCAGCCTGAAACAAGAGTTAAAATATAGCTTTAATTGGACATTTAAGCCTTTCATTTTAAGAGCAGCCTGAAAAAGAGTTAAAATGTGGCTTTAAATCAGAATGGTCCGATATTACTCTAGTGACAGTCTGGGATGTGTATATTATCACCCTGTGGTGAAATTAGTGTAGCTAAACAGGAAGTTTCGTTTTTAGAGCAGCCTGAAAAAGTGTTACAATATGGCTTTAATTAGCAGCCCAAAAAGTTTTAGAGCAGCCTGAACAAGAAACCAGCCTGAACAACAAAATATTAATTTATTAAGTCAATATGTTGACTTAATATTTCAATATTTTGACTTAGTATCTCATTATATTGACTTAATATCTCAAACATTGACGTAATATCTCAAAATTTTGGCATAGTATCTTACTATATTGACTTAGTATCTCAATATTTTGACTTAATATCTCAAAATATCGACTACGTATCTCAGAATATAAACTATGAATCTCAAAGTAATTTGAAACTTTAAAATATTGACTTAGAATCTCAATATATTGACTTTGTAAATCAGTATATTGACTTAGTATCTCAGAATTTTGACTAATAATCCTAAAGTAATAAGAAACTTTAAAACATTGACTTTGAATCTCAATATATTGACTAAATATCTCAATATATTGACTTAGTATCTCAATATATTGAGTTAGTATCTCAATATATTTACTTAATATCTCAAAATATTGACTCAGTATCTTGATGTATTGACTAAAGATCTCAAAATATAAACTAAGAATTTCAAAGTAATGGGAAACTTTAAATTATTGACTTAGTATCTCAATATATCTGACAGATCATTGTTGCATATTTTTCAATCTGTCTTCAAATGTGGACTGCCTTCCTTGTAGACCGATGCTGCAAAGACGTATTATTAATCAAACTACAGCTGTGAAATTTTCTGAGTCATTTGACCCTAGTTCTTTTAATAACTGTAGTGATGCTGAATCTTTTCTTCAGTCTTTTAATAATCATTGTCTGTCGGTTTTAAATAACGTTGCTCCCCTGAAAAGTAAAAGCTCGTTCCCTAAAAATTCTTGCCATTGGATAAATGAAGAAATAATGTCTTTCAGGAGAAAGTGCCGTAAAGTCGAACGTTTGTGGAAATCCACAAGTTTGGAAGTACATAGACTGCATCTGAGGGAGCTTATCACACTGCTTAATGCTATGATAAAACAGGCCAGGTCGGATTATTTTGCTAATCTGGTAACTCTGAACAAGAAAAATCCTAAAGTCCTGTTTGATACAATATCTAAGATTGTCTCTCCCCCCGCTCCCCAAGTGCCTGTATACTCAAAGTCTGATTGCAATAGGTTTTAACATGCTTTTGTAAACAAGGTGCAAGAAATTAGAACTACTATTAACCCATCTCTTGATATCTTATCCTGTGGGCCAGTAGTCTCATACTCCTGGGATACTTTTTCACCTATCACTCAAGATGATATTAAGGGCCTGTTAAGTAAAGTGAAACCATCTTCAAGTCCGCTCGATGTATTGCCGACTTCATTGCTATTAAATGTGTTTGAATTAGTTGGACCGTATGTTGTTAAAATGATTAACCTTTCCCTTTTAACCGGTTCTGTGCCCAGCCATTTTAAACAAGCAGTTGTTAGTCCCATACTGAAGAAACCTAATTTGGACTCTTCTGAACCAACTAACTACAGGCCTATATCTAAACTGCCTTTCTTATCTAAAATACTTGAGAAAGTGGTGGCGGGCCAGCTGACTACATTTCTTGATGGAAAAAATTTGCTTGACAAATTTCAGTCAGGTTTTCGTAAATGTCATTCAACTGAGACTGCGCTTCTTAAAGTATCAAATGACATTCTGATGGCTGCCGACTCTGGACAGTACACTGTGTTGATTTTACTTGACCTGTCGTCTGCATTTGATACATTGGACCATACAGTATTGTTAAATCGGTTACAGAATGAAATGGGATTTTCTGGGACTGTTCTTAAATGGTTCACCTCTTACCTGAGTGATAGATCATTTTGTGTGTCTGTTAACAACATCTTGTCAGAAATGACCCCTTTGTCATACGGAGTTCCTCAGGGTTCGGTTTTAGGTCCTCTTTTGTTTCTATTGTATGTTAGCCCTCTTAGTGAAATAATCCGTAATTTTAATAATGTGTCTTACCACTTTTACGCTGATGACATTCAGTTGTACTGCTCATTCAAAGAATCAGAGTTTGGTAAATTAGCTGATTTATTGGAATGTCTGTCAAGCATTAAGACTTGGTTGTACAACAATTATCTACAACTGAATACAAAAAAGACTGAAACATTGATCATTGCTCCAGAACATATACTACCCCAAATCAAACTACACCTCTGTTCCCTGGACTCCTCCTTCCAGCTGAGCCTAAGAAACCTTGGTGTTTTGTTCGACCAATCGATGTCTTTGGATGGTCATTCTAGACAGTTGGTCAGAAATAGTTTTTATCATTTGAGAAATATCTCTAAATTGAGAAAAATACTTCCCAAAGCTACCATGGAGATGATCATTCATGCTTTTATTTCGTCACGGTTAGATTACTGTAATTCTCTTTTTACTTGTTTTAATAAATCTTCGTTGAGCCGCCTTCAATTGGTGCAAAATGCAGCAGCCAGGCTTTTAACAGGAACAAACAGAAGGGCACACATCACCCCGATTTTGTTTACTCTCCACTGGCTTCCAGTAAAATACAGAATTGACTATAAAATTCTAGTGTTAACTTTTAGAGCACTACATGGACAGACGCCGAAATACATCGCTGATTTGTTGACCCCTTACTCCTCTTTCCGCACGCTTCGTTCCTCAGGTCAAAATCTCCTGATGGTCCCAAAAACCCGCCTTAAAACTCGGGGAGACCGCTCCTTTCGGGCAGTTGCTCCCAAACTGTGGAATGCCCTGCCCCTTTCGCTGCGTGTGACCGATTCTATCGTTTATTTTACAAAACAGCTAAAGACACTCCTATTCCGACAAGCTTTCACTTGAATGAGATATCATTGTTTTTATGTTTGTATGTTTATTTTATATATTTTTTTTTTTTTAAAATTGTTAATCTTGCTGCATGTAAAGCACTTTGTGACTCTGTCTGTGATAGGTGCTATATAAATAAAGTTTACTTACTTACTTACTTACTTAATATATTGACTTAATATCTCAAAATATTGACTTAATATCTTAATATATTGACTTAATATCTCAAAACATTGACTTAATATCTCAAAATATTGACTTAGCAACTCAAAATATTGACTAAGAGTCTCAAAGTAATGAGAAACTTTAAAATATTGACTTAGAATCTCAATATATTGACTTAGTATCTCAACATATTGACTTAGTATCTCAATATATTGACTCAATATCTCAAAAAATCACTTAATATCTCAAAACATTGACTTAGTATCTCAATATATTGACTTAATATCTCAAACTATTAACTTAATATCTAAAAATATTGACTTAGTATCAATATATTGTCTCAGGATCTCAGAATATAAACTAAGAATCTCAAAGTAATGAGAAAAGTTAAGTTATTGACTTAGAATATCAAAATATTGACTTAGTATCTCAATATATTGACTTAATATCTCAAAAAAATTTGGCTTAGTATCTTCCTATATTGACTTAGTATCTCAATACTTTGTCTTAATATCTCAAAATATCGACTAAGTATCTCAGAATATAAACTATGAATCTCAAAGTAATGAGAAAAGTTGTTATTGACTTAGAATATCAAAATATTGACTTAGTATCTCAATATATTGACTTAATATCTCAAAAATTTTTGGCTTAGTATCTTCCTATATTGACTTAGTATCTCAATATATTGACTTAATATCTCAAAATATTGACTTAATATCTTAATATATTGACTTAATATCTCAAAACATTGACTTAATATCTCAAAATATTGACTTAGTAACTCAGAATATTGACTAAGAATCTCAAAGTAATGAGAAACTTTAAAATATTGACTTAGAATCCCAATATATTGACTTAGTATCTCAACATATTGACTTAATATCTCAAACTATTAACTTAATATCTCAAAATATTGACTTAGTATCTCAATATATTGACTTAGTATCTCAACATATTGACTTAGTGTCTCAATATATTGACTCAATATCTCAAAAAATCACTTAATATCTCAAAATATTTACTTAATATCTCAAAACATTGACTTAGTATCTCAATATATTGACTTAATATCTCAAACTATTAACTTAATATCTCAAAATATTGACTTAGTATCTCAATATATTGTCTCAGGATGTCAGAATATAAACTAAGAATCTCAAAGTAATGAGAAACTTTAAATTATTGACTTAAAATATCAAAATATTGACTTAGTATCTCAATATATTGACTTAATATCTCAAACTATTAACTTAATATCTCAAAATATTGACTTAGTATCTCAATATATTGACTTAGTAACCCAAAACATTGACTCGGTATCTTAATATATTGTCTTAGGATCTGAGAATATAAACTAAGAATCTCAAAGTAATGAGAAACTTTAAATCATTGACTTAGAATATCAAAATATTGACTTAGTATCTCAATATATTGACTTAGTATCTCAATATATTGACTTAATATGTAAAAATATTGACTTAATATCTCAAAATATTGACTAGGTATCTTAAAATTGATTTATTAACTCAGAATTTTGACTTTGAATCTCAAATTAATGAGAAAATTTAAAATGTTGACTTAGAATCTCAATATATTGACTTAGGAACTCAGAATGTTGACTTAATATCTGAAAATATTGACTCAGTATATTAATATATTGACTTAGGAACTCAGAATATTGACTTTGTATGTCAAGATATTGATTTAGTATCTCAGAATATTGACTAAGAGTCTCAAAATAATAAGAAACATTAAAATAACCTAACCCTATCCCTAACCCTAACCACTGAAAATATTGACTTAATATCTCAAACTAGTGACTTAGTATCTCTATATATTGACTCAATATTTAAATATATTGACTCAGTATCTCAATATATTGACTAAGTATCTCAGAATATAAACTAAGAATCTCAAAGTAATAAGAAACTTTAAAATATTGACTTAGAATCTCAATATATTGACTTAGTATATCAATATATTTTCTTAGTATCTCAATACATTGATTTTGTATATCAATATATTGACTTAATATCTCAAACTATTAACTTAATATCTCAAAATATTGACTTAGAATCTCAATATATTGACTTAAAAGATCAAAATATTGACTTAGTTTCTCAATATATTGACTTAGTATCTAAATATATTGACATATATCATCAAAATTTAACACAAACTCAAATGGAGTTCTCCACCAGAACACCACATCTGATAAGTCTAACAGTTATCAACTCTGTAGGCAAGCAAAAGTGTGTTGACACTGGACCAGCCTGACCTCTCTGTGTGTGACCACCTAGGGTGCATTGCTCAATCATGATTTTTAAATTACATTTTATTTAGTTTCAGTTTTAGCCATGAATCCTACTGACTTTGGTGATCCTCTTACCGTCCCACTAGCACCACAATGAACTTGGTTTGATGAGACATTCAGGGTGAAAAAGGCTTTTAAATGAAGCAGCGCAAACAGAGTTTCTGGTAATTTTGGTAGAAACTGTGCTTGATAAACTGTGCTGAGAGTAGATGTTTTGGTTGCAGAGTCACGTCTGTTCTGGGTGCATTAGCCACTTAAATGATAATTTGCTGATTTGGTCAACAATGGTACACACAATACTTGGAGGAAATTGCAGCAATGACTGAATAATTAATCTGTGACATCTTTCCTTATGCTTTTTGATTATTTAGCCTACCATGTGCACTTATATTATTGGGTGCTGTTTATTTACATTAGTGTTTTTATTGTGACATAAAAATCTACAGATACAACCTTTAGAATGAGATGTCTTTAATCAATTAGATTTTTTTATTTAAAAAGAGCAATTTTATTAATGTGGATATGTACAATTCTAAGACATGGTTGGTTTGTGATAATTTCTTGTTTAATGAAATTAAATCAAGAATGGTTGAATCAGATACAGTGTCCTAACATAGAGACCATTGATTCATTTTCAGCTCAATCGCCTTTTATACAAACAGATGATATAGTCGGCAATATGTGAACATCACATAATAGTTGTTTATTTGTTGGATGCAAGGTTCCCTCAGTTATTGTTTTTTTTTAAATAATACTACACAATCCATGTTAGTGATATGATTAGCCATCTTTAAAAAGAACAAGAAAGTTGATTTTCTACAGAAAGAGACTATTGTTCGTCTGAATGCTTTAGTACAGAGCAATGTGAGATGATTCTTCATTTGTGGGGTATCACACTAAATGTTATATTGTAAGGGCTTAACTTTATCAAATGTATTTATTTTATTAATGACTTATCTGATTGTCAGAGGCATTTTAGTCTCAAGGTAAAGCTGTGACATTTGTAAAGCCCAAACAATATCAATAGTGTTAACTGTCTATGTTAATGTTTCTCTTTTTAATGCTACATGACACTACAAACATCAAAATTGTCGTATATACAGTAGATTAGTGTGGAAATTCATCACATAACTTTTATAAAATTGTATAATATATTTCTAGAATACTTTGAAGTGATATTATTACTTGCTTCATTCTTCTTATGATTATGTAGTCAATTAATCAATCTTTGTTACTTTAGCAAGAATGCACTAAGGGGGGACACAAATAACCTTTTTTTTAAAGCAAAATGTACTCAATGGACGATATGTTCAGTGGTTTATGTCTTTCTCTTATTCTTTTTTCCTTTATTCGTGAAGATAGTGTGTAACAAAAAGGTGACATACGGTAACAATTCACATATAGACAATTACAGACAGTTACAGACAATATATACAGCAGTTATGTTGAATGGTATGACCAACATAATGCACAAATGTGCAAATCATATATGGAGTAGGTGTGTGTATGAGTGTATGCATATTTCAATGTTTTAATGACAGACGTGTTTAGTGAACCTTAGTTGGGTGGGATGTAACAATCGTGGCAGAGAGGATAATAATAATGGAGATAAATACATCATCTTTTATAATTCTCTTATTCTAAGCCGTCTCTTTTTCAAATGTCCCCTCCTTTCTCCTCTCCTCTCCCCCTCTTTGATCTCTCTCCATCAGCTTGGCTGTCTAATCACAGCTTATGGAGGTTGGCTCACTAAATGGCAAATGCTCAGTCCCAGAGCCTGCATCTGCTACCTGTTTGTACCAATTAACAGAGCCATGACACTGCACTGACACCTCTTCAATTGGTTAACAGATGCCACAATTAGCCACTCATTTGAATAGCTGCCTGCTTAGCGAGAGGACCCTTGGTGCATCATCTCCAACTGTGGGGACCGCCTTTTTAATCTATTTGCCTTTTTTCTTGTTGCCTCTCAAATGAGGCATGGGAGGTCCAGGGAACCCCGGTGTGTTACCACATCCCTAAATTGGCTCTCCAGACTCCAGACTACTTTTGCAGCTAAGGCGTAGCTGTAAAGTTGCATGGTAAAATGCAACGGAGACATGAAAGTGCAGGTGCTTAGTGGTCTTGCATGTGATCACATTTGGCCCATCTCCACTGTGCTGTAGCCTACGTACTTCCGCTCAATTTTAATTTTCCTTCAGTACGCCGTCTGGGTTTGCGGTATATTCTTGGGTTTTCTCCAACCAAATATTTGGCGGTCCAATCAGCAAACAGAGGGAGTGGCTAAGAACAATGAAGTTGAGGTTCGGTAACCTTCAGTGAGTTCCGTAATGGCGGCGGAGAAAGATTCGAGCGAAGCCATTCAGTCCGTTGTGGCAATGTTGCTGAATATCCAGAAGTTAAAGCCCGAGCAAGAAGGAATAGCTAAGGCGAACACTGGCGATGCTAAGCCGACGTCACGACCAAACGTTAGCGATTGGTTATGGCAGATCCAGAGTGGCTCTGGGCAGATCCAATAGTTTTAAACTTCAACAGAGTACCCGCCTTTAACGACGTTAACGGAGTCAATGGAGAGTGGCCAGAATCTCTGTACAAATGAAATGTATGAGAGTCTGGTAGGACCAGGCTAGCTGTGCAGTGCTTCTGTTGGTGAAAACAGGTTCTGTAAATTGTACCCAATTTCAGCCTGGCTCACGAGATAATACTAAACCCAACCGTTCAGCGGAAGAACCTGTAGCACACATTGTCCACACCACCCTTTCTCACCTGGAAAACATAGATAGATATGTGAGATTGCTGTTGATTACAGTTCAGCGTTTAACACCATACAGTAGCTCCCTCCAAACCCATGACGTGGTCTGAGTGTCCCATTGCAGCATGGGGGGGTGATATGCACCGCTGACTGTAGCGTAACAGTGATCCAAAATATTATCCTCTCTGGATGGGCATTTAATAAACTGTCTGTATTTGAGGAGTTAATGGCTAAAATTACCTTTGATAAAGTCACTGAGGACAATAACTAAGGAGGCCGGGTTAGTCTTATCCACACACAGTATCTGTTAGGCGAGCATGCACTGTGCCTCATGCACGTTGGCCTGCGGTGCTGTGAACACTAGCCAGTATAAATAAATCAAAGTCATCAGGGGAGTAGAAGGGTTTGCAGTTTAAAAAGAAAGTTTCCAGATCAGGAGAACAGTGCTGTTGAATCACTGTTACATCCTTCCACCAACCATTGTTAGTACAAAAACAAATTCCTCCACCCTTCATTTTACTGGAGAGCTCGGTGTCACGATCCACTCTGATATCTGATCGCTACCGGACTCAGAGTCTGGTGTCGATCTACCAAGCCATGTCTCCCTGAAGCACAAAACGTAAAATGTCTGTAAAAGTCTCTATTTTTCCCCACCAGTAGTTGAAGTTTGTCCAGTTTGTTGCACAGTGAACGTACTTTTGAAAGGAATATCCCAGGTAAAGGTATGCAAAATCAGCACTGGCGGAGACGCACAAGAGCACCGGCCCGTTTTCCTCTCCTCTGGCGTTTTACTGCATGGGCAAAGGTGTGCACATTATATTAATTGCAACTTAAGTGAGTATGTACAGTACAACCTTGTTCTGTAGTGCTGCTGATCAGCCCACACACACTGTAGCCACTGTTTTTTTAACTGTCAAATAATATCTTCACATGTGATCACAACAGTCATCCATTTCATCACAAACGTGATTAAATTAATATACATTTTTTTTAGAGCTGAAATGATGAGTTGATTAGGTTAGAGTGCTTAAAATGTCAGAATTGAGACATGTTTTGTGGATAAGTGTGGTGTGAAAGCAAACTATTTGCTTTAATAAGAACAGTTTTTCGAATTAAACTAGTTATTTTTTTTACAAATAGTGTTGTCCCAATTTTCAAGACTCAGTGAGCTGCAATCCAGCCATGGTCAACATAATTTGAAATGTCCATTTTTTTGTTTTCATTTATATGTATAAATGTCAGCCAAAAGACACTTTCTTAGTCAAAAGCTTAAACTATGTGCTGTTGTGAAAAGCAGCCAATTATTAAAGAGGAAACAGTGTCATTAAGTAGGAACCATGGTGGGTGACGTGTAACAACAAAATGACAGCACTGTTACTAGGAGCTAAGTGCTAATCTTGGAAGAGGAAAAACTGAATTCTCAAAGGATATTTAAGTAAAAAAAAAGAAAAAAAAAGAGACTTACTGGTGTGGTTCTGCCCTAGTTCTCACCAACACTGTCAATGTGCGAATTTGAGATTTGTGTACGTGTAATTGTGTGCACGTGTGTGTGAGGGTGATAGAGTGTGCGTTTGTGCACGCCTAAGCCTCAGACTGTGCATGCACACTCACAAACTGCTGTGTGTGTGTGTGTGTGTGTGTGTGTGTGTGTGTGTGTGTGTGTGTGTGTGTGTGTGTGTGTGTGTGTGTGTGTGTGTGTGTGTGTGTGTGTGTGAGCATATACTGTAATCCTGCCTGTGTGTGCGTGGATCAAAACCACGTGTCATTTTTGCACAAAGAGTATGATCAATGTAACGTTCTTCAGCAGCCAATGAGGAGAGAGCCCTTGTTACTGGGCAGTTATGTGTTTATCCCCCCCCCCACCACCCCTGTTCTTTTCGTGAGGTCGATGTCACGCGTCAAGCCTCATAGACTCTCAGATCAGCATGAGTCTTTACGACACACCAGGGTCCTGCGGTTGTGATGAACATCAGCACTCTCACTGGTTTTGTAGGTCAACCAGTATTGAGCAACGGGTGCAACCCAGCTCACAACACACGTACTTGTGTGCACAGCTTTTATATACAGAGCAGAGGTCACATCGGAAACTCTATTCACAAAAGGCCAGGATATTGGCTGGAGTTGGTGAAGAAAACATTTCCATTGATTTTTTTTTTTTTTTGACAATAAGATGCAAGTCTGCTTGTGAAATACAGTTTCCTCACCTGTTTATGCTGACATATCATACATCTATCATGACATGTCTATCAAGGAAAGAAAAACAACACTTCTGAAAAGGCATTATTAGTTTTTGGTTAATATTGGTGGATCACTGTCATATGATTAGCACTGATGCGAGATCACAGTTTATCCACATTTTTACTTACCATATTTGCATTTACTACTCACTGTACATTTTGACAAGATTTTGGCTGAGATACACATTGCCACTAGTGGAAGAAATATTGACATGGTCTTACTTAAGTAAAAATATGTACAGTATTAGCACACGCTTTTTTAACAGTGATGAAAAGCAGGTATCTGTCATGGCGTGAAGTTATGGAATGCATTATCAGATGAATTAAAACATATTAGGAATGTCTTCAAATTTAAAAAAAAAAAGGGTTCAAAGACATTACACTAGATAAGTATCGATATTGAGTAGTATTATTCTGTGAGAATGTTGATAATGAACATTATTATCATTATGGTTATCATCATTATTTAGGATGTTATTCACCTTATGGTGGCAATGTGTTGTACATAAGTACTGACCCTTATGGGTATATGTAGGTATGTATGTATGTATGTATATATGTAGGTAAGTGTATCCAAGAATATGCAAACACACTATGTATGCATGTAGAAAGTTATAAAATAAAATATGTTCTTTAGTTTTTGTTTTTTCTATAAATTTCTTTTATTTTCCTTGTCTTGTCAATTTTTCCTTGATAATTTGTTACTCTTAAAAATATGAGAAGGGGGGGCCTGATATAAGCTGAAACTTCTGACCCTACCCTTTGGTTACGACCAATAAATTCATTAATTCATTCATTTTTGAACTACTTTAAATACTGCTGTCTGCATGGTTTAATCTATAACAGTGCATCCTATTTTATAAGCTGATCACATATTTGGTCGGGCTAAAACAATTATTTGCCATTTTTTTGTTCATTTTTAATAATTGATTCATTATTTAGGTGAGTTATCAAGCACAAATGCTAAACATTTTCTGGTCCCAGCTTCTCAAATGCATTTATTTATTATTTATTATTATTTATTTATTGATTTAAGTGTTAATAATGGTCTGGTGCCAGGTATGCTGATAGATAGTGGATACTAAAAACAATCAAATTTGGTCTAAAAAATACGAGAGTAAGCCTTTAAAACCCTTTTATGAAAGTGTAGAATGTAACCTATTCTTAACTCTTGATTTCACAAAATACATGACCTCAGTGTCCCCAGTGGTAGTGTAGATACGACACTGGCTTTTTTGGGAACTGTTTTCTGACATTTTATGTTTAATCGAACAAATAATGAACCAATCAGTCAATAATGAATCTACAGTAACAGTAATTTGCAGTCCTAATGTTTTCTATGCAGTCCTCCAAAATTAACAACAACATGTAGTTGAGTCAAAAGAATATTAACTATATTTGAAATCAGAAAAAAAAACTGAAATGTCAAAGTATAAAATAGCATAAAATGGAAATACTCCAATAAATTACCTCAAAATTAGAGGTATGAGGTAAAGTACATCATCATATGTACTTAGTTACTTTTCGCCACTGCACAGTGCATTCTGGGAAGTGGCTAACAAGAGCGTAACAAACCCACAGCCAATGCCATGCACTTCAGTTAGTCCTTTTTATT
Source organism: Sander lucioperca (assembly GCF_008315115.2). Lineage (NCBI taxonomy): Eukaryota > Metazoa > Chordata > Actinopteri > Perciformes > Percidae > Sander > Sander lucioperca. Next base: position 4,388,868 of record NC_050185.1, read on the forward strand.
GTCAGCTCAGTTAGCAGAGATTGTCAAATAAGATAGACACAAAATAAATAATGGGCAGTGACCAAACTAAAGTAGTTAACATAGTATGATCCTACTGACTGCTTGCATCAACCCTTGGATCAGTGGCCCTGATATACAGTTGTTAGTTTGTTAGTTGTTAGTTACTTTTTTAAATGCCAAACATATTTTTTTGTAGTGATGACGCCACCGCTGACCACATGATGGCATCAGTCGACTGATTCAGGCCATGACTTCAGCAGCTCTGGTGATCTGAATGGACAGAAATCCTCTTTACTGGAAGGGGTTAAACTCTAATGTTAACAATCTCTTTTCACCCGTCATGTAAAAACCATACGCCAATAACAATGAGGCAAAAACATCTGTCTGAACCCCTCAGACAAGGAAACGAGGAACAACAAAAGGATTTACCAATAAGCCAGCTACTTACTAATAACCTCATCTTATTGTACAGTGACACCATGTCCATCTTCTTTACTGAAGATGAACATATATTTTGCATACACAAAGCATTAACCTTATTTTCTGTACTGTTGTGGATCTCAGCATGGTGATGTATTTCTCCTATGAAACATTGCAATAGCCTTTAGAGATATGTATTCTCAGTTGAGCTATTTTAACTGATGGAATCTTTGCAGAGTTAAATGTTTGGGTCCCCAGTGTTCTCTTTTGGTTGGTCAGTGTGGGATTGCTGTTGACAATTTTGTATTTAGGTCAGTGTGGCCCCCTCAGGGTCTGACAAACCACTTTCTCCCCAAGTCCCCATGATTGACACATTTTCTTATCGCAAATGAAGTCCTGCTCCTCCGGTTTTAAATTCTTGATGAGTAACATGTTATAAAATACAACACTAAACGCTGCTGTTTGTGCACTCTCATTTAGATAATCCCTGAACACCATTTAGTTATTGCCTGGATTCCATTAATAATATTAATAAAAATAAATGACAATGGTATTACAATTCTCTAACAATCTGTCTGTTTATCTGTGTATTGTATCCGTCTGTTTATTCCCTGAATGTTAATCCCCTCACTCTGTCATATACTACAAACAGACATATGTCCCCTCTGGGTCTTGAAGATCTTGTTTTGCATAGACTGCAGCACCACGTGACGCAGCCAGCAGAGATAGCTACCTGTTGTCCTGTGCGCTGCCTCTCGTTCTCACCACTTCTAGACAGTGTGGCAATAATCAGCAGCCTGGCAAAAACCAGAATTACCAGGACATCCTCTAAGAACATAATGCCTGTCTTAGACACTGGGCATCTGTTGGCATTTCCTCGTGATATGCTGGATAGGAAGGGGGTGAGGTGAGGAGGAGGGAGGAAGGGAGGAAGCTTCAGGCTGGGATTAAGAGGGAGCTGTGAAGGGGGTGAAGAGAAGGGGAAGAGATGACCTTACCACATGCTCCATCCGTAAAGCGCTTTTCTTGAGTGCTGGCCCTATGCCCTGGACAGCCAGTCCAGGTCAAACCCAGAGCTCCCACTGGGCGATGCCCCATGCTGCAGTCAACAGCCATTATGATCTGCATGTCTCCCCAGTCAGCCTCTCTAGTCTGATGATTCACTTTGGGGAGGGACCAGAGCGGGTCCTGGGAGGGCTGTATCTTAATTCTTTATTCAGCGTTAAAACATTGTCTTGAATTTTAAAGCATGAGGGTAGATTAACCCCAAACCAAAAAAAAAACCCTACTTTACATTACCTACTATTACGACTACTAATAACCAGGGCCACACAAAATGTGCAGGCACAGAATTCCGCAGAATTTTCTGCGGATTTAAAAAATAAATACAATTAAACTAAAAATGTTTGAAACACTTCTCCAACCCAAGCAGAAAAACAGTCCGTTAAATTTACACTGGATCACAGCTGAAAACTGTATAGAAATCTGCAGCTTCCGTTTGTGTCTGCTAATAACACTAATTAGAACCTTCAACTGTATAATAAAAGTTTGAACACCAATGTGCAGCAATTTCAGGATTCAGCACATTTTTCTCTTATCTGATCATGTTTAGAAAGGTTGCCCATAACATTGACTTTCTGTTGAGGTTGTATATTAAAGTACAGTCCAGAGAGTGTAGTTGTTTTTTTTTTTGATTTCTTGCCATCTTTACATCTTCTTTGACCACATCTCAGTTTAACTCTAATATTATGTTTGGGGTCCTGTAGGGTGAGCTGATCCAACAGCTCACCCTAACCCTAACCTTAGCCCTCACTAACCCTAACCGCAGATCAGATGGTACAACCACAAAGTTGTTCTATTCTGGTATTAAGTACACCTATGAGTCACTTTACTGTATACACCCGCCAGACGCCTCTCACCTTGGGAAATTCCAGAAAAGGAGAGAGCCCAGTCCCTCTTCAGGATTTTGGTTCCAAACCAACTGCCATGCGTAACAGTGTTTACCACAGAATTATAGTCAGTTTGAGGTGGTGGCTGACAATCTTCTGATTTCTTTCTACACAAGACTCAAGTTTTCTGGATATTTGGTGATAGCTGTCCATATATTTGACCCTGAATTGTGCCTTAGAAAAATAATTTGTAAATCAAAATCCACCAACATTCTTATTTCAGTCCAGTCATGAAACTATTTGTTTTCTTTCTGTTTGTTGAAACCTATAGTGCGTAGTTTCTGTCAAGCTTGAACAAAACAGACAGATTTGTATTCCTACTTTATATTGGGTTAAATTAGTTACTCCCTATTCTTTTCCTTCCACTGTCTGCAGCATTTTATCCCCCCCATGCCATCTTCAACTCCCATAAAACCGCCCAGAGAGTACAATGTTTTGTGCAAGGTGACTTCCAACTCCTGACAGGATTTCTGTCGACTAAACGTTGAAGATGCCCCGGGGCAGAGTGCCAGCACTGAGGCCAGATGGGAGCCACAGTCTCTACCTGCCACCCCCCTCCTCCACCCGATGCCAGTCCCCTGACACCCCCTCCTGCCATCTGTGCCGACCTGCCCCTAGCTGTCAACAGTTCAAGAGCGGGTTGTGGCATTCCCCGCCTGTGCGTGGCAGCCGACAACACAGCTGTGCAGATGTTGTCAGGGCAAAAAAAAATATATGGCGACGGCGGCGACAGCAAGACTAACATCTGTGCTCCCTGTGGGAACAACAGAGCAGCACTTTGCGAGATAGCCAGTCCCTGTGATACTGTGTCAATGAGCTGACAGACGGGGTGCTTAATGTCCTGCATGGAATCATCAGCGCTGCTCCTGGCTCCTAAAGGCCTCGGAAAAACCCTGCACAGTCGCACACACGGTGCCACCACTGCATAATGCTTAGCCAGTTCCATAAATATGTTCTGGGGATTAAACCCAGATTAAGACACTGTAAACTAGACAGATTTAGATGAACTAAGTAGATCACAGTGATGTGATACTGAAAACAGCCAACACATAATCCAAATATCATTATGTTTTTAAAATCTGCATCCCTGCAAGTTTTTTTGATTTATCTTTAGTGGCATGATAAAGAGATTTCAGTGAAAGTGAAGCGCCTCTCACAATTGAATCCTCTGCTGTTTTCCTCTGTGGCTTGTGACTGCTGATTATCCTGCCACTGGATGCTCTCCCCCACCTTACTTTCTTCATGCTGCTTGATGCAGTCTGTGGCATGTGTCAGGTATAGCCCTTCATTACCACCCTGCTGCTGCTCTCTCTCTCTATCTGTGTTTGAGAGTGAGAGGGGGGAGAGAGAGAGAGCACAGCAGAGAAGGGAAAATGAATAAAAGGACTTCATACATTTTTATGACTGCACCGATAAGGTCAGTCATGTGCTGTGGTTACTAAGCAACACTGCCACCCCATGTTGGACAGTTACAGACCAGAAGAGTCAAACTCAAATATGTTTACTGTTGCTCTGTGAATGACAGTGCTTCCCATCTCTGGTCAGTGTAGTATCACAATCATAATAAGATAAGAACACATACAGCATTTATTTAATGCTGTCCACTCCTGCAGAAAGGATAACGTAGGAGATGGAGTCACAATTTATGTGGTAAATAATTATAAATGTATTGAAAAAAAGAGCTTAGTCAATACCTAGATAAGACCACAGTGGATTCAGTGTTTATTGAAATTCCTGCTTGCCTACCTTTTTATGGGAAAAACATTATTATTGGGTGTATCTATAGACCTCCTGACTGTGAAATTAGGAGTTTTATTGATGCCCTTTATTATACAATGGAGATGTAAGGAAGGCGAAACGTGTGTGTTACTTGATGATTTGAACATTGATCTTCTTAAAAGTGAATTGCCTTCTACAAATGACTTTTTTAAATTACTTTATTCCACATATTTTTGATGATTCATAAACCTACCAGAATAACAAGTTATTCAGCTACACTTCTTGACAACATCTTAATCAACTCTCTACATTTTGAAATTACTGGAGGTTTATTGATATCTGATATTTCTGATCGTTTCCCTTCATTTCAATTCATACATACGTTAGGAATATGCACATCAGAGGTAAAAACAACATCCAGGAGAAAACTAAATTCCGTACATTTTGTAAAAACAATATGGAGTCTTTCAAGTCTTCAATTAAAGATGTTTCAAGGAGTGTCTTGAAATTGCAAAATGTTTTTATAGCTTATCAGACATTTTTAGGGCTCTTTAACTCTGTCTTTAAGAAATGCTTTCCACTGACTACTACAAAATATAAAATAATTCTACTAACAGAAAACCCTGGATTACTAAAGAATTCAAAAAAAATAGAAAGAAAGCAATTATTAATCCAACCCCTTTAAATGTGGGAAGTTATAAGAAATACAAAAATAAATTCATGCAATCATTAAAGCTATAGTGCATAGTTTCTGTCGCCCCCATGAGGAATTCTAAGAAATGACAGCAAAACTGCCGGCGCATCCACATGATACAAGCCTTCTGTGGTCGCGCACCCTCCTTCTCCACGCAGTTGCTAGTAGCCAAGGAGGACACGGAGGATTAAAAAAACATGATGGACTCTTCAGAAGAAGTAATTATCTTCACTCAAGTTTCTGTGCGCGAAAGTTGCAGGACGCCGCAATCTTCTGAACATCTTCTGCCATACTGAGAAATACAGAAAGGGTTGTGTGGAGCTGATAGTCTTGATTAGCTTTGTAGCAACTCATTTGGCAATGGCTTGAATGTAACTAACGTTCATTGATATCAAAAGGTTACGCACTAAAGCTTTAAGGAAAGCTAAAAAGAAATATTTTTCAGACAAATTTACCTAGCCATCTAATCATATGAAATCAACTTGGACTCATTAATCAATTGTTAAACAAAATAAACCTCCAGCAGTAGTACCTGTTGAGGTGTTGGGGAGGGATAGTACTATTTTTAACCCCAGTGAAATAGCTGATGATTTTAATTAATTATTTGCAAACATTGGATTCTCGCTGGCATCAAACAGCAGAGACGCTGATGTGAACCCATGCAGTTTCATTAAAGGGCAGTTTCCTCCACTCTGCAGTTTTGAGCAACCCAATACCAAAGAAGTCCATGATATAATAATGAATTTAAAAGAATTCTGCTGAAGGACATGATGGTATTAGAATCAATGTTGTTAAAGAAATAATTGATTATATCGTGTACGTTCAAAGGTTGTTTTAGTCGTGCAACAGAAAACTCAGATTGGACAGATAGTCTAGCTAGCTGTCTGGTTTACCCTGCAGAGATCTGAGGAGCAGTTAACCATAGTCCTCAGAAATCCACCGGAGTTTAAAATGCCAACTCAAAGTAAGCCCAAGGCAATGGATATCCGGCCTAAATGAGTGAAATCCGGCGGGATATAGACTATAAATCAGGTGATCCTAATCATTTTGGAAATGATCTAGATTACCGTGTTTTTCAAAGATTCTGGAAACAACCATCAGCAATGTCCTGTACATACAAAATGAAATTTTATGAATCAGTGTCTCAATAATCAACAAGAGTGCACTAGTTGCAAGTTATAAATTCTGCTACTCCCTAAAATCCTAGAATTACCTCTGGATGACCCTGCTGTCCACTCAATCAGGACTGGACAGAAGTGCATTGAGCTGTGAGATGCAAAGTAGTCAATGAGTGTAATCAATGTATAGATACACTAGGTGGACCATCAAGGAGCTTTGCTCTGTCCACTCTACACACTAATTGATCCACTACTGTATGAGGCAAGGTGATTATGGAAACCAATAAGGGAAAATTTGTGATTTTCAGCCATGTTAACTAGGGCTCTACCAGACATTTTGTTTTACATTCCTAAAAACAACTATGCATATGGTATAAATACCATGCATATTAGGACTACTGCAGCAAATAGGTTTAAAGCCCTATATCTGTAGCAGAGTGGAGTCATTTTTGAATGAAAGATGTAATTGGCACTCCAGTAATCTATCAACATATAATAGAAAAAAATACAATAAAACTGAAAGCACAGCGTATTCTGGGTTTGTTTGGTAGTCTAACGTCAGAGTCAAGACAGTAATCCTGGAATTATCACTGTTTAGGTTTGGTTTCTTTTTTTCACTTTTGTTTAGCTATGCTAGTGGCGTAGCGCTATAGATAGCTATGCCAGTCTGTCTAACACTTGGTCGGTCGCTCAAATCCACCATTTCGGTCCAGACTGAAATATATTGATGATGACTGAACAGATTGACATGCACTTTTGTACATTCATGGTGCCATCATATCATGCTTTCACCACTTTGCTTCAAGCTTTTTTTCATCAGTAGTGACCTCAGTAGAATATACTGCAGCACCATATATTTGGGGAAAAGCTGCAGATGTGTCCTGATTGGAGGAACATCAACAGATTGATATAAACTGTTTGAGAGTATCGAAGGCTAAATATGTCCTTTTAGATGCTTTTTTTGCTTGAGTGTCAGTTTTTATGTAATCTGCAGTTAAAAGCTTATGGCACATAGCTTATTTTCAAGCAGACACAGCACTTTCCACCCTCTAATGGCAAGGAATTACTCTTAAAGGGAACACGATTTCTCCATTTCTTTATTCTGGAGACATGTCAACTCATAAAACTTGAATTGCGACTTTGTCTCACGTTCTGTTCAGGATTTATGGGCAGAGAGAAGGATTCAAAGATGATCTAATAAAATGAGGGTATCAGGATGTACGTTAGACTACTGTTCCTCCGTTTCTACCTCATAACATGGTTTGAATTATTCAGCAGTCTGACCCAGGCAGCAAAGCTCACTTATTCTTTAAGAGTCACAGATTGAGAGGAGCCTGCCATCCTTGGTCATCTTTAAGACATTAGCAAATATATATTTTATTGGGTTGTTTGAATATCATCAAAGTACTTTTGAGTACATCTTCCCCTTGGGGAATCCGGCTCTTTGTTGTTAAGATTAATAGATATTTCCCACTGTACACTAGCTTCTTGTTCAACTCATGTACATACAGTATATTATGTTGTAAATAAGCTACTAAAAACCTGAACCATGCAGAGGAATGAAAGTAAACAGGACACCATTATTGTACAAATAGTTAGAATATAAAGCTTTATAAAAAAGAATATAAACCTGTCCAGAAAGTCCCTCCATTACTACGAGCTTTACAACTCGTCTTTCTCTGTTCTCTTTACCAGTGGAAATAAACCTGACAAGTGTTTGTCACAATATGTGCATTGTGGAATATTTATAGACTTTGCTGTGGTCTCTGTGTTTAATAATGAGCTCAGACTTGCTGTTGTACTCACATTTCACTCGCAATATAACTAATCCTTTAGTAAACTTTCCCCCCTGCTGCTTTTCACCAGCACTATTCTACATTTCTGTATCTAGATGGCAATGTCGGTGGTTTGGTTCACCACATTTTTCCAAACTAAAATATCTTTGTAACAACTACCGGGTGGATTGGTCTGACTTTCATCACTCTCTGATTATGTATCCTACTGACTTCCTCCAGCACCACTATGAGGTTGATATTTGGTACACACATTCATGTCCCCCTCAGGACAAATTGTTATCATTTTGGTACCTTCTGGCTTTTCACCTATCGTCAGGTCAAAAAGAATATGTCCCATGCTTTAGTTTCTGACTAGTCTCACTTTGCCAGACCTACCTCCACAGCGCTGCGGCGGAGGGTCTGTCTAGTCCACACAGCATTCCATGATAGAAGAAAAACGTGCTCTGGTTATTTCTTTAAACCAATCATAAGCGTCTTGGGCTGGACAGAGCCACGGTGCCTCTGCAAAATAGCCTTGGGAAGGAACTTGTTTGGTGGAACGTGTACGTTCAAAAGTTGTTCTAGTTGTGCAACAGAAAACTCAGATTGGACAGATAGTCTAGCTAGCTGTCTGGATTTACCCTGCAGAGATCTGAGGAGCAGTTAACCATAGTCCTTGTAAATCCACTGGAGTTTAAAATTCCTACAGAAAGGAAACGTAAGGTAACGGAAATCCAGTCGTAAAAAAGGACTTACTGCGGAATTTCCATCGGCAACATGGCAATTCCTGAAGTGGAAGGTCGTGGATACAGACTAGTTTATGACCAAATAAATGCAAAACTGTTGACATTCACATCAGCCTGAGCTGTACTTTGTATTTAGTGCTAATTAGCAAATGCTAACAGGCTATTAGAAGAAAGAAAGAAGAAGAAACTTTATTTATTCGTCACATACAATTGCACAGTACAATGTAGTGAAATTAAATCCCTGCATTTAACCTATCCTAAGCATTAGGGGCAGTGGACTGCCACGTAGCGTCCGGGGAATTAAGATTGTGCATATAGTGAACAATGTAAAACTTTGTAACGAGAATATACACCTGTCCAAAGAATCCCTCCATGACTACCAGCTTCACAACTCTCTCTTTCTCTGTTCTCTTTGTACTACAACTGTAATGAAGTTACCAGTGGAAAACCTGACAGGTGGCATTACACTTGCTAAACACTGTTGTCATTGTGAGCATTGTAGCATGCTAACATTAGCATGTAGCTGAAGCACGGCTGTGTACAGAGCATGGCTGTAGAGTCTTAGTCTTGTCCAGTTTTTACATGAAACAAATAAAATTGAAACACCAGAAACATGTTTCATTCTCAGACGTGACTGAGCAAGTTCTTGACAGAACAGCACGTAACGTGATCATCATAACTGCTCAAAATGATCATTTGTATATTTTAATTACTCTCCCTGTGTTACCTTGAATTCTTAACCCTTGTGTTGTCTTCCCGTCGACCATGGACTTGTTGTCCTTTCTGGTTAAAATTAAAATTTGAAAACATTTTTTGGCGCTTTTTTCCTCGACGTTTCTGTCGCTTTATCCGATGCGTTTGACTGTTTTAAAAAAAAAAAAAAAAGTTTTTTGGCACTTTTTTCGACATTTGTTTTTTTAATTCATGGTCAAGAAACCTCATTTTTGAGTTAAAAAAAAGCAGAAATTATAATTTATTTTGACTAATACTTAAGATCAGAGGATGTTAAGTGGATCACAGACTGGTTTATGTCAAAGCTTAGTCAGGATACTGTTTTGAAACCATTTAAATTTGTTTTTCAAATGCTATAAAACACAAGGGTTCTTGCATGCCTCCACAGTGAGCAAAGCATTTTTTTTTTCCGTTTTTGGATTCTTCGTTCACTGTGAAGGCATTCCAGAAAAACAAATTCTTCTTCAAGAATTCAATGTAATACAGGGTGAGTCATTTATATACAAATGATCATTTTGAAGGTGAAGTATTCCTTTGAGGCCAGTAGATAAGCACATTAAATTCACCATCATACTGTACTGTATATTGTAATACTAGAGAGAAATATTCATTCCTTATGAAACAATAATTTTTTTTCATAAGTTTGTTACTGATATATGTGATGTTCGAAACATGAAAACATTGCCAAAGTTGACATTTCTCTTATTTATAATTTCTTTCTTTTGTATTTTACTTTACCAAGCAGCAGTTTAAAAAACTATTCAACTTTTTGTGCCAGATTTACAGCACAATACACCGCTCCATCAGAGCAAAAAATAAGTCACAGAAATGTCTATAAAGGTTTGACGTTTAAATAACAGAAGGGTTTAAAGAGGATAATACCTTTTGATTTGATCATAACCTCACAACATATCATGGAGTTAAAGCAGGGATTAGAGAATAGGGCTTGAGCTCTTTATGGCCATAGAGCCAGTGATTTTAATCCAATCTCTGTACCCAAACAGCCTCTTAGGATGAACCATGAAGAGAATTGTTTACCATATGGCTAAATTATTGGACATAACAAGACAAAAAAACAAAAAGGCAACAAATCAACAAGCCTGGTGCGGAAAGGGGTCAGTGCCAAGGTACAGTGCTCAGCATAAGTGAATACACCCATGCTAAAGTTGACTAAAAAGAGGAATACAAAATCATCTTTTGAAAATTGATCTTATTGCCTTAAATAAAAAAAACCCTTTAAGGTCACCAATTTTCTTTGTGAATGAATAATGTATCGTAAATAAATAAATGTTCTTCCTTAAAATACAGGGGGCATAAGTAAGTACACCCCTATGTTAAATTCCCATAGAGGCAGGCAGATTATTATTTTTAAAGGCCAGTTATTTCATGGATCCAGGATACTATGCATCCTGATAAAGTTCCCTTGGCCTTTGGAATTAAAATAGCCCCACATCATCACATACCCTTCACCATACCTAGAGATTGGCATGGTGTACTTTCCATAAAATCATCTCTCAATGCAAATCAAACCAGCTATTAGGCTAACTGAAATAAAATCATGCCAATCTCTAGGTATGGTGAAGGGTATGTGATGATGTGGGAAGACCAAGGGAACTTTATTTTACTTACTTTTACTTACTTATGCCCCCTGTATTTTAAGGAAGAACATTTATTTATTTATGATATATTATTCAATCACAAAGAAAATAGGTGTCCTTAAAGCAGGGGTCTCAAACTCGCGGCCCGGGGGCCAATTGAGGCCCGCGGGCTGATATTTTGTGGCCCCCTACTTGACATCAAAGTTTAGTGTCAGTGCAGCTCGCGCGTTGTTCTGAAACGCACCTTTTTGCTGAGTCGTTGCATGTGCTGCGCTTGCCACGCTTTTATTTTATTTGTTTAGCACTTACGGGCTACCATAGCTAGTCTCGTGACTGCGGCGTTTGTTGTCAACGGTTGTCAAGCTAGCCAACCGTGAAGTACCTGGGGAAGTATCAACGTTAGTCACTTGGTTGAAACGTGTTCCAGAGTGACGGAAAATATATGCCATCACCCAGTTCCAGTCATGTCTCTCTCAAAACCCTTACGTGTCTCATATGCACAGAGAAAGTTGCGGTGTACAAGGAATATGACATCAGACGTCATTACTCAACTAGACATGCTGAGGAGTATACAAAATACCAGGGAGATGAGAGAAAGAACCGGGTCTTAAAAAATGTCTATTGAGGCAAGAAGATTTATTTAAGAAAGCAAACAAAGAATACTTTTGTTGAATACTTGACGAGGCCCAGCCTGACCCACATTCTACCTCGAGCGGCCCCCAGGTAAATTGAGTTTGAGACCCCTGCCTTAAAGGTTGGATTTTTCCTCATTTTTTTAATTAAGGCATTAAGATCAATTTCCAAAAGATGTTTTTTTATTCCTCTTTTTAGTCAACTTTAGCATGGGTGTGTAAACTTATGCTGAGCACCGTAATTGGTACTCTTGGCTTTGTCTGTGTATCTGGTCAACAGTACAAACCAGCAACTATGTGTCTGTTAGGTTACATTTAGTTGTTTGGATTTTGCTAATTCTCATACATTTGTTCATATTGGAGCAATTGAATTTGTCTGTCTGAGATTTTCTGTTGGTTTAGAAGATATTCAAGTCTTGAAGCAAACTTCCTTGACTTGATGAGAGATATGAGATAAGGCTAAAATGTGACAATCTAACAGTACATCAGACAACACAAAAAACACCAATTTGTGAAGTTAGATATCAATGGTTTTCAATGTGTAAGCCAGTTTATCTAATGACTTCCCTCACATTTACAGGCAGTCTATAGGTACTATACTGACTACAGCTGGAGCAAAATGTCTACACTGTGGTTTCTAATAATAATTTGAAAAGGGTAGTGGGGTGCTGCAGACCAGTGCTGTATAGCGGCCAGCAGAGGAAGAGGAGGCTGTGTATTACAATAAACACAACAGCAGAACTGGAAGAACAACAAACCCCCTCACTGCTGGGAGCCAAGGAGACTGACAGGGAGGGGGATTAGGCATATTCAACATAAACCAAAAAATACTTTGGATTTAATGTGTGAGGAATAGCGCATTTTTTCCTCCCTGCCGTCTTGGTTCGGATGGTTGGCATCAGTGATAATGATGTGTTTTATTTTGGGGATGCCTGGCTGGAAGCGCATGCAGGGGCCAGACAGGCAGTGACAGGTCCTGTATTCCTGGTGCAGAGCATATTCATGTTGCAGGTCTGATGTGGATGCTAAATCTAAGAGACAGACACTGTATCTGGGTGCAGGGCTAAAGCCTGGCTCGACTGCTACAGTATTTGAACATAAATGGGCCACGCTAGATTCAAACAGTCACATGGAGTTACCATTGTGTCAGTGCCTTCAGAAGAATTTCAAATTCAACATATAATGTAAATGTGACTTTCTTATCACAACACTGTGCCTGAAAAACATTACACGGATGTTTGCTCGCTGAAGATTTAAAAGGAAACATTTATTATTCCACTTGTGTTTCTTTAGATAGCCAAAATAATAATCATTGAAGAAATCTACAGTTTTGGGTAATTGTTTTTTCAAATTAAATATATTGAAACTACGAAGTCTTCAGCATGGTCATGGAGCACGCTAGTTTTCACATATTAATCCGCAGCCTCCTCCTTTGTGGCTTGAATGGAGGTGAACTCCTGCAGGGGGCTGTGGATGTCTGACATGGCCGCTGTTTGATGCCCCCTGGTGCATTGGGGGGTCGCTGCTTATATTTGTCAAGGTCAATTAATGAATGCAGGGGTAAGGCTGGCAGGATCCCCAAACTGCCCCTGGGGCTCATAAATTATCCAGAAAACACATTAAAAGACAGGATCTGATCTCCTCCAATTAAGATAATTTTGCTTTTTTTCCCCCTCACCAAATGCTTACACTGTATCCAGTCAGGTGTAACCTACATCACTCCCTCTCTCTCCATCCCTCCCTCCCTCAGCATCCATCCTCCAGCTTGCTACACTACAGCTGTACCAGCAAACCATAGAAGGATGTCCAGCATGGGATAATTCTCTCCTGCTTATGTTAATGTGCAGATTTTCCTCTCTGAGTGGAACACCTTGATCCCGCGTCTGTGTTAAAACAAAAGAAAGACTTTATTTTTTAAAACGCTTCCTCAGAGGCTCAGCTGTGCGCCCCCTCACTCCCCACCCCTGCACCTTTAAGGCAATGGAGAGGGAGAAAATCGGCTGCGAAGGAGGCGAGGGTTTATTCCACAGTGCTCTGAGGCAGGGCAGGTTTTAAGCGCAGGGACCAGTGTGCGCAGTTTGTGTGTGCGGCTGCAGGGGGAAGATGCGTGTGCTTGTTGCTCGCCGGACGGAGAGAGGCGGCGAAGAGAGAATGAGTTTTCAGCGCAGCTAACAATCAACTCCATGCGCTTTTTAATCCTCGAAAAAAATTCAACTTTTACGCATTTTTTCCCATATACCTGAGATGACATTTTTGGCTATTTTCAGTGCATAGATTTCTAAGTTATTCATTTATTTATTATTTATCGATTATTTTCTTTATTCCGAATTTTGTTTTTTGGTTTGTTCTTTTAATTGTTTAACCGTGGAGTTGGGTGTGCGCATAGACCGTTTGTCCTATGCGTCTCCAGCCTCTGACTCAGCAGCAGCAGCAGCGGCACAGCTCACCTGGAACGGAGCGCACCGAGCCGAGCTCCCTCATGTTCCAAGCAGAGCAGCGCTCCGACACGGGGGGACGGCTGCACTGAGGCCCGGCACGGTGCGGTGCGGTGCGGTCAGTCCAAAGAAAGGGGAGACGCACAGTTGTGGATCATACACTATCTCCCGCCGTACCAGAAGACAATCAGCAGCAGGAAGACGCTCAAACCTCCTCCTCTTCATCTTCTTCCCAACGTGAAGAATTGAGAGGGAGAGAGCGAGAGAAAGAGAGAGAGAGAGAGAGAGAGAGAGAGAGAGAGAGAGAGAGAGAGAGAGAGATTTGCAAGCTCTCCTTTCTTTCATTGCAATTGACTTGTTGAAGAAATAAAAGGAAGAAATAAGAAGAAAGAGTGCGGGGAGAGAAGAAGAAAAAGCATAAGCTTGGATATTGAACGGAGCGGGGCATGTGGATATTGGCTCTTATCTTTTCCCAGTGCATCTTGAATGGTAGGTGATGCATTTGTGCATGTTAAACTATAAGTGTATGTTAATTATCCCGCCGGACAGAGTGTTCAAATAATATCCTAAATAGCCTGTAAGCATTCCCACATTGAAGATATAGATTTTATTTTATTTTTTTTTTTGTCCTGGAAAATTAAACCATGAACAGGCTGTTGCTATGTCCTGACACAGACAGTGGGTCTTTTTGGGTGTTGAATAGTTATACACATTAACCTTTATAGAGATGAAGAGTGTGAACGTTTAAGCACTCATGCATTTTCAACATTTAAGATTACCCTTTTATCAAATAGATAGAGGGAGAGAGGAGAAATGTAGGTTGAGTGATAGGTGCAGCCTGTACTGCATGAGGAAGGAGGCATTTTTTAATGTTTGTTATTTTAGTTTCTGTGCAATTATTTTTTTTTGTGTGGAAATTCTAGGCCCCAAGATAAAACCTCTAAATTATTTTTCTTCATTATCAGTTTGTCAATAAAGGATTATTCATTTTTTCTTATCAAACTGCACTGGGCCTCAGTCTGAGTGCATTTTCATACATCATTTTTAGATGCTTCATGTGCATATTAACAGTTTACCTTTCACTGTTTCACACATGTGGCTTATTAAAAAGGATCTTAATAATAATAATTTTGTTGTAACACATTTGCATGTACACCTGGTGCATTCACCATTTGTTTGTTTAAATCTCAAACCTGCCTGTGAATTACATTCAAACAGAACAGTTATTCACTCCATGGATGAAAATGGATGAAGATGAAAAACTAATTTTTCAGTTCACAAATCCACTCCTAAACCATGAAGTATGTTGATGAAAAATGTACTATATTTACTTGCATGCATTATAATAGCCTATATAAAGTACATGTTTTATTCTAAGTATTAAATGGCATGTAAGCATGATTGCATGCTTTCTGTTAGATCTGTCGAGTACTTCTTCTAGAAAAAGGATTAAATAGGTTGGCTGTGCTTTTTTTCTGGCATTGCACCCGCCATATTAGAAGCACAGACATGGAGTCATTTTGGATTGGAAAAAAAAGAGACAAGCCCTTATCACCCTTGCCCATGTGCACATCTTGCAAAATGCATCCAGATCCTATTTTGTGCAGTGAATTCCTCAAAAGATAGGTTTATTAGTGCCTATTGTATTTGTTGTTGGACTAAAGGTGACTGGTTTTTACAGCGAATACAAGAAGGGTGTGTGAGGAAGGGGCAATGAGGAGGACACGGGGCTGTGTGGTAGGGGGTGGGATGTGCGTGTGTTGGGGGGCAGAAATCAGCTTGAAAGAAAATTGGGGTATTTAGAAGATCTTTTGAGAGGTAGACGAAGGGGAAGGGATTTAAAAAATCTAAAGGGGACACAATGCAAACTGAGAGTAGATGGCAATGCGTCAAGCTTAGATGACAGGAAAACCATTTTGTGGCCATGCTGAAGGGTTCAATGAAGGCAGTTGTTATTTATAGGAGAGAATGGAGTTAAAGCAGTGACGGTGGTGTAGCAAAGACTCCATTCTGTAACTGAGGCGAGACAATTTCAAGAAACAGAGGACACTGATGTCCATTTCAAATCTCATGCTGTGCTGAAATCTCTGTTTGCTGAGCACGATCTATTGCTTTGCTTTTGAATGGCTTTTTTCAGTCTCGTTGGTCCAGGCAACAGCGTTTCAAAATGGCTGCTGCTAAGAGACATCTACATGGAAACTTTGAATGGCAGCAGCAGCACTTGTAATTGTGATGAATGCTACGTTTGTGGTCGCTGCTGATGCAGTGCCATTCATATCGACAGACTCGGCTCATTTGACACTGACCTTTTCTATTGATTCAGAGATTCAAAGGTGTTTTTTTTTGTGGCAGCATTTACAATTACCCAGAGTGCATTATGACAATCCTCTCTTTGTATTTTGCTTCTTTCTCTACCATGCTAAATTGACTGTAGGCAAAATGAAAGTGATTGTGATTGTTGATCTTAGACGGTATTCTCTCTGCTGCACATTTGTTTTCCCCGAACAGACCTGCAAAGATTAGTCTTAATGAGCAGCTTCCATCAGATTCTTACATGTTGCACCTCTTCTGGACAGAGAGATGTAGCTTGCTGAAATAAAGGCTTTTAGGGCCAGTACGGGCTGCTGAGGTTGTCTCTATGGAGACCTGGGTAATGAGTGTTGCTGCAGTGTGGGCTTTGGGCTTGAGCAACACTGCACTCTGTTCAGGTGACCCTGACAATGCTTCCTGATAGATTTCAGCCCGTCAGTCCTTCCCCATAATAGTTATGGGAGCCAAATGTCATTTCAACACATGATCTGATTGAAATGCTTTATTTTTCAAATGCTTAAAATGATTTTTGTCTGTTTAGGTTTCATGGCTGTTTATGTAGAGATTGATATTTGCATTGCCTGTTAGTAGAATACATCTTTAGAAGGTTACAACCACTAGCTTTGCAGTGGTCATTTATGAATAGTATCAACTGTACAAATTCCAATTTGCTCTGAATTGCTGTTTGCCAATTTGAGGACACATTTGCGAGCTCATTACAGCAGATATAAACAATTCACAGCTGTAGAGGGTAAAATCTGCTGTAGAGTTCACTTCAGAGGTGCTTGAGCTTTTAAAGTGCTCTTGCAGAAGTGTCTATTAAAACCTAAATGGAATGGGAGCAACATATTCTAGTTATGAAGAGATAAAATTGGGGAAATGGCATAATGTTGTTTTTGCTCAGCTACGCCAGAGGGGGGGAATCTGACACATGCTCAATTGGACGCTAATAAGCTGTGTAAATATAAAGCGGAGCTCCTCAATTGGCTCTTGGTATCACTCTGTGCATGTGTATTTTTAGCTTTCCATTTAGGATGACGAGGGGCTGCTGGAGAAAAGGTACCTCCGCTTATTAAAACATAAGCATTCTCCATTTGACTTGATCCAGACTTCAAACATGGTTAATCTAGGAGCAGAATCCCGTTTCTTTCTAAAAAAATATTCCGGATCGGATCATCATAGCAACAAATTAAACACAGAAAACTGTCTCCTAGCTCCTTCATGCTGAACAACGATTCTGGAGTATTAAAGATACAAAACAGTTGAGCATCTGAATACCTGTCATCAGCAGTTAGACTGTTCATTTTGATCAGGAGTAACCAAGGGACAGCATTGACCCTGATGAGGACAGAGATTATAATCAGTCAAGCACAGAGAGGAGAGCTGGGTTTGCAATGAAGATATGACGCGACACACGTGGTGTGTAGCCATATAATTTTACCAATTAAGAGCAACTCATTTATTTTAATAGATGTCTGTAGTCTACTGGGTGGACAAAAGATGGGGAAAAAGTCAAAAGGGACTTTTTTTGTTTTTGTTTTATTTAACCAAGGCCGCAATCTTCACAACCTTTACAAAAGTGCTTTTGTTGCCTCAACCTCACCATGGTCTGCAGTGTCTAAGTCCACTTTGATCACCCACCAGCCACCCCAACCACCTTCTTACTTCTTACATACGGTACAAAAATGTAGCACTTCCTTCACTCAAAACAAAATGTTGCCAGTGCAACATGCTGCAATTTAGTTTCCCTCAAAACGGCCAAACAAATTAGCAGTATGCAGTGTAATTGTATTTTCTAGGAGACAGGGTTGGGGTTTGAACACGATGTTAAGACCCTTTTTTTTCACCAACATTTATAGACATTTCATCAAGATAAAGCACTGCATTTTTTTATGTTAAAAGGGAAACATTGTTCAGTCTTTAAGAGGAGTTTGATTATTTGATGTTGCATACATTGTAAGTTTGTTACTATTTTATTGATTTGGCCAATTATCACCAGTCAAACCAGCGTTGCTTAGAGGTCACATTAGGGCCAGTGGGAAACTAGGTCTGTGCAGACTGGTGTCCTTTGGTATACATCTGTCACTTCACATAGAGTCAGGACGGGTTGACAGGGTCACAACAACACACATCAGCAAACAACAGCTGAGCTCAGATCCTCAGCAGCACATTAATATCAGCACACCAGTCAACACAATGTAGGCCACTGAAAATACTGTGATTATTCTTTTTTAAGTAAGTCGTAGTCATGTCTTGTTTTAGTTCTGACCAGAGTGACTGTCTTTACTGATGATACCAGTGTATTCAGCATATACTGATTTTTGACAGTGGTAGAATATTCATACATTCATTTAACCCACATTTATACATGTTATGATCATTTGCAGTCACCACAGGCAATTCCCTTTTCACTATAACGCAGTGTGGTATCACAACACAAAATCAAACTAATTAAATTTTCTGAAGATTCTTCTACTAATTCCACAAAGAATTAGTAAAATAGACTTATTAACATGTATTTGGATTGTTTGAATGAAGTTTAGATTGTTTTTATCTTCATTATTAATGAATAGCATGCACAAGGATTAATATTAGAAGGTATTAGTGGCATGCTGTTTTCATGGAATCACTAATCACACCAGGATGTGTCAGTGTCATTGGGTCAAGATTTTTGTGTCACCCCACTGTGTGTGCTTGCGCCTTAGCTTGGCTGTTCAGACGAGAGTAGACTCAAGCATATGTTAATGGATGCACATTGAACTGTTAAAGGTTTCATTTAACCCAGACCAGAATGCTTGAGGAGATGATAGTGTGTAGTGAGGCAGAAAAAGAGGAGGAAGAGAGGGGGAAAAGGGACACCGAGTCAGCTTGTGTTATGTGGTATCTAAAGCTTAAAGAATCATATGAAATCAGCCAGATTTTCCATGCAGAAACAAGGCTATTTTAGGCCCTTTTCAACATATCTGACTGATTAAGACTCAACAATCTTTATTGTGTATCCAATAGGAAAAAGACAAAGCTTTTACTTTGTCATTTTGCCTAGTTATAGCCCACAGTACATATTGAGTGCCACAATCTACTTTTATAAGCGTTTGTATTTGTACATGTGTATGGTTAAATATTGTTAAAGCAATGCCTTCTATTGCTTTTGATAACAATCACTGATGCGACAGATGTGGGAACAGTGTGATGATTTATTCAATGTCTAGAAAAATATGAAGTTGAATTTAATACGGTCATTTGAAAGCCAGATACAACACAGCTATTAAGAGACTTCCAAGCTTGTGAATGTTTCATTGATAAAATTAATTGTGTTAATTAATTGTGTTATAAAGTGTTATAGATGCTTACCACATCTGGCATTTGCTGTACATCTGCCACTTCACATGGATGTCACAATAACATATTACTGGTCTTTAATTTGTTAATAACTCATAAACTCTGACTGAATTTGCATCCAAGGCCAGAAAGCCCACTTGGACAGAATATTGCTTTTGTTTTTTTTTACTTTTTCTATTTGAATGAGGCGGTTATTGACTGACACATCACTAGAATTTAGTTTGATAGTAAACCTTATTACTAGAAATCCTTTGACTTTTTGTGTGACATGTTTCGCCAGTGTTCGCTTACAATGGCATTGGTACACTAAGACAGTAATACAGTATTGGTGAGTAAACTATGTAAACTTTGGAGTTTTTGGCATCTGTGAACTGGACTGATGATGACTTAGCAAGATGCCAATTAGTTGTGTTGTTTGTGTCTGTAGGCTTTCATCATTAAATAGGGCAGTAGGTTAATGCTGTGGCCACGCAGATACAGTAAGACGTAAGCTAAATTGAGCTCAGGCCATTCTATAAAAGGCCCTGGACATTGCTCTTTACTCATTGTCTAGTTTACACTTGATGTCTAACATGACTATTGACTGTATCATCTACAAAGCCTTGAGTTTGGCATTTTAGCTGTTGCCATCTTGTTTTTTTTGGAGCCAGAAATTACCATATTTGGATGAGAGGGTGGAGCTGTTGAGGAGCGCTAAGCTTAACACCAAGTTACCAGCTAATGCTAGTGCTAGCTAGTTTGATTAGCAAGGTGCATGTGTAGTTCAAAAATGATAATTTCGGCTAGCAAAAAAAATGCCTAAAACAGCCTACTCCTTAAAGATTCTTTTAGTATGCTGAACAATACATTTTAGGCAACCTAAATGTAGCAATTAATATTCATAAGTGAAAACACACTATGAAAGGATCAAAGTTCTATAATGAAAACATGGACACCCAAAACAAGTTCACGGCTATTTAAATGTACACAGTGCCATGGATGTGCATTGCTACTCTCCTATCAAAAAGGTGGCCACGCCGTAAAGCATCCTCTGCTTAATCGTCTATTTTAAAATAAATGGGACCATGATTTACAAAACGAACATCATGCTGGATTGAATAAGACTTAAAACTAGCGATTGAGACCATAAACTCATTATGAAAATGTTTACTGAGGTAATAAATCAAGTGAGAAGTAGGGTCATTTTCTCATAGAAACAGACTTATTTTTGGAGCCAGTGGAGTCGCCCCCTGCTGGCAATTAGAAAGAATGCAGGTTTAAGGCAATTCTCCATTGGCTTCATTTTTAAGACCCGGATGGTATGTCTACTTCTTTTATACAGTCTATGAACATGACAGATGAAGGTGTACCAGCAGGCTAGTTATTCTTGTCATATTCAACATCTTGTCATTTCGACAAACTAAAAAGCAGATTATGACATTACCTACTCAGACCCAAACATGGACATTTTTTTAGACTGGTTGGTTGCTCGAGCTCAGCTAAAATCACCCACTATTCAATAGCAGAGGAACCTCTGAATACATATGATATCTGCTGTACATCCTTTATCATTATAGACCCTGTTGCAGTCATGGTCCCTTTTGAGATCATGAAAAACACAGCCATTATTAAGCTAGACATGCACAGAGCTTTGTTCTGTTCAGTGAAGTTAGAACAGAGGTCTGCTTATTTGCTGTTGTTAGATATAAATACATGAAGATAATAAATGTAGGATAAAGACTTTCTTTAAAGTATCTGCACATTATGCATAATGTTCATACCCAAACAATTTGCAAAAATAATTTATGTTTACTGGCAGTGTTTAGTCAGAAACAGGGTGACATTCATAAAGCGCTGCAGAATGGGCAAACACAGCACTTGATCTTCCTCCGCAGATCAGGGTTTGTGTTGAGTCTTGCATTGTCATTTACATATTTAACCAGCAACATTATTTTCTTGATCTGGTAAAATCTTTTTAGTTGCCTAAACCCTTATCACGCTTTAGATGCCCTGAGCTGACTTTCTTGGAATCAAAATTTGAGAAATGTTGGTGCATCAGCAAATGTTGATATTGAACCTTTTGTGTATCTTGATTGCGTTTACATTGAATATATGTGCTAAATATGTTGCCAGTGGAACTTTTGCACATATTCAATGTGAATATTTTGACTCATTTGTTAATAAGAGGACGTTGCATTGTCTCCAAAATGATTTTTTTTCTAATGCAAAACACTGTAGTTGCATTGTGAATGTTATCCTTAGAAGAAAAAGTTAGTGTTGCCAAACAGAGACTCGCCCTGTTGGGGTCTCTTCATATCCAGACTCCTGTCTGCATGCACAGAGAGATCAGCCCAATTTGTGTCCAATTGTATTACTAATAGACCTTTTTCACAGCAGACATGTTGACATGCCATAGTAGGAAAAGCACAGGTGTATTCAAAGCCATTACTGATGGCTGCATTCCACTTAGGAGAGGCCCTGGTATTGTGCATGCTGACTCACTGAAATAGCTTACTGGGACACTTGATGGAATTGAGCCTGCTGTAGTAATATCTGCTGTGAAAAATTTCCATTCTGTATATCACTAAGAAGAGAGGGAAGTGAGTAAAGTACTGACACAGAGACCCCATCTCTTCTCTTAATGATCAAGTACAGCCAAAACAGCTTTAAACTAGATGTAAAGTAAGATGGTGCTGTGTGAGCATGTGCAATATTGCTCTGCATAAAAACCTGTGACAATTCAACAGTCCTTTAACTACAATAATAATATATCAGTAATATACAATAGCGACATTTGTATATCTCACAATTAAGTGTTTCTCATAATCTTCTGTTTATACTGTATAGTTTCATATCACTTCCAAGGTCCAAACGTTTTGGCCTTTAACAAAGGGTCTGGTGTACTTGTGAAACATTTTAAATCTGACATATGTCTTTTGAGATGTACAAAAGAAACAGTTGTTTTGCATTGCCATGATTACTACTCACTCAGCAATGATTATCTTACATTTTTTAGAGATTGGACATGTAAAAGTGTAAGATACTGTAGTATTCAAGGGGCTTAAACAACACATACTGTAAATCATGTGAGTGGTATTTTGTAAATTAGTTCTAATATAAAATACAGTATTCATATTGTTTATAACTTCATACTTATTCCTCAACCACAAGTTAACAAGGCCAATAATGACACTAATATAATAACCACATCTATTTCTTCACTGTATTCCCTGTTCATAAGATACTGACATTGCTTAAGTCATACACATACATGCATATAATGTGATTTGTTAGAGTCCAAATATATATACTGTATACATATACTGTATCCATTATGAAACATAAACAGTAAAAATAAATATTTTGTGAAATAAATATTTTCTGGCAATGTCCTCCCCTGTGGCTGACTACTGGACATATTCATTAGGCATAACCAAACCGCGCTGATTAGCATTCAAAATCCAGATCTGTTCCTGTAGCCCGAGATGTGTAACATTTTCAAACATTATGGCAAATGTTTCATTAAAGTGTTGCTAGCCCCCAGCTCCATTCCGCTGCAGTCTCCTCTCTATCAGGCCTTCCCCAGAAGTGATTATGCTAATTGCTGTTTGATCAGATGATTAAATTATAATTTGATTAATCCTGGGTACTAAACGCTCTGAATACGTTGATGTGTATTTTTCTGCCTGGCAGTGTTGGCAGAGCCCCCTGTCACCAGGCAGGCTGTCTGAGATACACAATCTAGTTATAGGACAGGGAGAGATGTATGCATGGAGACAATGGGAGGTAGTTATGAACATAGTTTTTGATGTACGGTGTGCGGTCTAGCAATCAAAGAAAAACATGATTAATAAAGGATCCCTCTCGTTTGTGTGTAGATTGAGTGCAGCTCTAATGCAGAGCGCTGCCATTTTCTCACCATTGCCTTTCTCTGTTACTCTCAATTGACCGTGTATCCATCAGGGTGATTTATAATAGGGCTATATAGACAGGCTCCTGTAGGACTAAATAACGAGGGCCCTATTATGAATGCCCACTATAGCATTTAATGCCACTCTGGCATCACAAGGTGTATTTTTATTATGACTATTCTGT
Organism: Sander lucioperca; assembly: GCF_008315115.2. Taxonomy (NCBI): domain Eukaryota; kingdom Metazoa; phylum Chordata; class Actinopteri; order Perciformes; family Percidae; genus Sander; species Sander lucioperca. The sequence goes on from NC_050185.1 coordinate 4,412,409, forward strand.
GATTTCAGATGTGCTTTTGTCTTGATTGAAGGTAAATCGAGTTCAAGAACAATCTTCAAGATTTCTTATAAAAAAGAAACCGACACAGATTCACATATGTAATAGAGTGGCTGACTCTGTGTTTGCATTGTAGCAATAAGAGAGGACTCTCCCCTGCAGTGGGGTTACTGAAGATGAAAAACTCCTGCCTTTGAGGGAAATGGAGGGCTGTTGAGGGGAGGAGAGGCAGGGATGGAGGGAGCGAGTGTTGTAGGGGGGGATGGCTGTGGGCGGAACGGCAACGATGTCTAGTCATCTGACCCACAATCCCATTTAACCCCAGGACTTTGATTTGCCCTCCACTGTCAACTGCTTATTTCGGCTCTTTGTTTCCATCCTGCAAATGGCTTTTATTTTCACCACCTCGAGATGATGCAGAACAACACGGCAATTCCTACTGCAGCCTATTACAGAGCCAACGGAAAAAAAACATTCAACAATGTCTCCTATCTTTTATTGTGATTCATATACAGTACATAGATTCGTATGTAATAACTTGCAAATGCAATGCAAAATGAACACCACTGTGATTAAGATGTAGGTAGAGCTGGGCGATGAAGTCAATTTTATTTATAGTGTCAAAGCCTAACAGACGTTACCTCAGGACACTCTAGACCACACTCTAGAATTTACAGAGACCCATAAATTCCCCAAAGAGCATTGCACGTATTGTAGTGGCGGCAAGGAAAAACTTCCTTGAAGCAGAAACCTCGGGCAGACAAAAATTTATATTTTTCTATATCGTTTCTATCGTGATGTCAAAATACCAGCTGCCAAACTGCATTACGGCAATATTAGGATAACACTTTACATTCTGATCCTTGCACGTTCTGTTAATTTTGCACTAAAGTTCTTGAATAAAATGAGAAAATATTCCTTTTCATTTGTCAAGTATTTAATTCACAAAGGAGTATAGAAAAATAGTCTTTACCGTGTGGTTATTTCATATAGACTATCTATTGAATTTACATATATATATATATATATATATATATAGTTATCGAGATATGAAATTACCTATATTTGGATATAAAGAAATCAATGTAAGCAAGGGCAACACTCACACTCTTGCATACAAAAATGTGTCATCCAAACTGTGTAACTCAGTGCTAAAGTTTGCATAAACATCACATGTTTCAGGTAGAGGTGCTAGATGCACAACACTGCAAAAAAAAAATGATGAACACATTTTTTTTGTTAGAATATTGTCCTCTATGTTGCATTTTTGCACTACTGAAAGAATTTAGTCGGCTACCGCCTTTTTGCATTTTTTGATAATGTATTCTAGAATAGCAAATTCTTATCCTAGTGGTTCATTTGTGAGTACAGCATCTCACTGCTTCCCCAGCATGGATTAATGGTTCACAGCCTCAAACAAGGCCCAAGGAAGCTGATATATGTGTGCTTGTTATATAAGCAGAGTTTTCATATCCCCCACACTTGTGATGGTGGAGACCTCTCCAAGGCTTGCATGGTGCAAGTGCACTGATCGGACAGAAACATGAGAGCATTGTTTTCTCTTGGTCTGTTTTGGATTTCATTAAATGCAAGAAATGCCTCTTCAGTTCCCAGTTCATCCTTTCCAAAATGTTCTCTGTCTGTCTGTTTAAATGGACCCACATCTTGCAGACATGAACACATCACCTGAGCGCTAAATGGACAGTTTTAATCGAAAAACAAGTCAAACTAAACAGATGGGCTAAACATATCAGTGCTGCCTGAACTCCATTAAACATTTCTCATTCACATTCTTGGCCCGTGGTTTGCTCACCACCCATGTTGCATTTTAGCTCTCAGTCATTCATGTCAACATGTTTAGTCACCACTTGCCTTCAGTCATATGTCAAATTAAGTCAAATTTATTCATAAAAAAAATAACAACTTAAGAAAAAACAGATTAGTCATTAGGAACTTACAGAGTTTTTCATACAAGTGCACATTAGAAGAGTGGACTAGTGAAAGTGTTTTTAATGGCTAAGACCATCCTTTAAAGTAGAATTCAATAGGTTTCTCTTCATTTCATGCCCTGCTGCACTGTTGCAACTCTCCCAGGAGAAATTACGTAAAACTCTGCTCAGATTTCTATTTAATATTAGAATTATTCTATATGATAGGACGATGTTGGCTATAGGCTCCTGTGCTGTACTGTAGTATAATGTAGATGATCTTCAAGCTGTCAGCCTTCCTCCTTCAGCTAATCTCTTGGTTTATCCCTCCCTGCTGGGTTTAATGTCCTCCCTCTCGGCTCACCTGAGATTCTCCGCCGTTCTCCCTCTCTCTGTCTGTCAGCTCAGTCAGAGTTGCACTTGACAGTATAGTTGCAGAGGTGGGAGGAATTTTACTGAAACAGAAATAATGCCTCTCTTCCACTCTCTAAAAGCATGCACAGTGCATATTGTGCTGCAATAGCTATATTACATACAAATTTGAGTCAAGTGCTGTAGAACTGTTCAGACAAGAAAGTCAATAACTAACAGCTCTAACTAAAAATGTACTCCAGCACTTTGTTCAATGACAAGACATAACTAAAATGTTGCCATTGTTCTTTTAGTTGTGTGATTTATAGTTATATAAATGCAGAAGGGAACAGCTCAAACCAAAGGAAAAGTAAGCAGGAAATACGCTTATTTGATTTCTTTTCGAGAGTTACTGTATATGAGAGGTTTGATATGTCATCCTGTCTGTATTGTAAATATGAACCTTCCGCTAGCAGCTGGTTAGCTTAGCTTAGCTTAGCTTAGCAGAAACAGTGGAAACAGTGGGAAACGACTAGCCTGGCTCCGTTCAAAAGTAAAAAAAAAAGGTGCAAAATCAGCACATCTAAGGCTCAATAATTAAAATGTTATATCTGGCTCATTTTTAAAGCCAAGTGTAAAAACAACATATATAGCGATACATAGGCACTCGTGCTCAATGTCTTTTATGCACACGATACTCCATTTCATTTGACTTTTACTCTACATCTTTTTTCTTTAGAGCTGTCTTGTATGAGGGTTTGTAAAATAACAGGGTGCAATCTCAGTTTTTTATAAGTTTAAATGATGGTATGGTATGTGTCTTAGCCATTTTGTGCCAAACTATTTTTTTTTTTTTGGCATTTTAGGCACCAAACTATTTTTGACAAAACAGAATAAACACCTGTCATAAACTGAAAGACATATGTTGCAGTACAGTTTTCCTTTTCAGCTCAGTCCAAGTCTTTACTGCGTTTCGCTGTCATTTACGGTCACGCTGCTTTGTCTCCATTCCTTTGACCTTTTTCACAGAAGGTTCAGAAAGCTCTATTGTCAATCAAGATTTTAAAAAAAGTGTTTCATGCAGGGCAGGGCTACACACAGCCGGAGCAGAGGTTCGGCAGCGCGGCAGGCTAGCAGCTGAGCCGAGAGACAGGGCCACTGTGCAGTTCGCTACCTTGTTCCTCTCCCTACTCCCCTGCTTTGTTTTAACAATGTTAAAGCTCCAAAAACATGCATGCATGCTGAAATTCAAACGGGGTGTTTTGTCAGGATTAAGCTATTTGCATAGAGAAACTGATCGCTAGGCAATCGTAGTAATAGTTGGGGCTTTGTAAATCACAGAGTGTGGTCTACACCTACTCTAGCTGTAAAGTGTCTCGAGATAACTCTTGTTATGATTTGATACTATAAATAAAATTGAATTGAATTGAATTGGTAAAACACTGTGTCGCTATGCTGTCCATCCCAGCTGAGAACAGAGAAATGTCTGGCTGAGTCCTTCCCTTCCTTACAGTGTATTATATATTAAATTGAACAATATCTGTGGATATCACAAGTAGAAATAAAAAATAATAATCAGACACAGAAAAGAAATCCCCCAAATAGACTGTCGATCCCCTTGGTGCAGAGCCAGAAATCTCCAGAATCCCTTAAACATAAGAGAGAAGACAGCCAATAATGATAACTAAACAATGATTATTGTGTTTTTTTTATATATATTTCATATCACACAACATATACACTCATGTAACTTTCACCAGAAAATCAATGAAATCCAAAAAAAACCCAAAAATGGGGTGAATGGTGATGATGTCTTCACCGCGGCAGTGTCATGTCATCGCGGTGTTGCGGTGAAGTAGTTATCATCACAGCCCTATTTGTTATCAGGTTCACCATCGCAGCTATCCAATAGTTGAGTTATATCAGTCTGGACAAAAGTGGTGGACTGACTGACCGGTGTGGCAAAATTGCCATCAGTAGCGCGGTACCCCTAGCATTGCTTTCATTAAGTCCGTTGCCATGGCCCAGATTCGATTAATGTCAGAAGATGACAAAGGACAGGCATACATGTATGCTATAGGTTTTAATTGGCTCTGTAATGTGAGCTAACTTCTGTGGCTCCACAATATCAAAGTGTGAATCAGAGCTTCATGTAGTAGAGTCTACATCAAGCTCTGACTCACACTTTGATATTCATGTGAAATAATATTCGAAGTTGCTTCGTCGGAAGCATCCTGTCATTTCAATGCTGTGTCACTTAGGAGGCGTAATGAAGCATTATAAATGTCTCATATGGTTGTTTTACCTCCTTTCTCTTGATGTGCCTTTGCACATTAGCTTCAGTGGCACTAGCTAGAGTTTGTTTACTTATTTACAGGAGGTCCTCTTGACTCCTTAGCCCTCTCTCTCTCTCTCTTATTTCTCTCTCTCCCTCTGTCTCAGTCGATTTGTAGTATTTGTCCATTTCCACCTTGGTGATTTAACTGACTAAGGTCTTCAAAGTACCCACTACGCGGGAACTCCCTCCTCTCCTGCTGGCGCTCATGTAAATGAGCGTTCATATGCATCAACTAACCCACTCCACAGTGACTCTCGTCTCGCCCTCCAGAGAGTTGACATCAGAGGAGGGTATCATTGGTTTTACATAGCGGCTGCATGGCACTAAGCGCACCGCTCAACATTATTCATGAGGGCAAAATGGGAGCCGGTGATTTGGGAGAGTGAAAGGACCCTGTTCTCCGATCTGTGCATCTCGGATCAGAGCCGCACTTCTCTTTACCGAATACTGTGAAAGCCCCTAGGCCAGGAGAGGAGGGGGTGGAGGTTGTGGGGGTGAAGGGGGGCTTGGATGCTTACTCACTGTCATTAAGAGGCCGTCCTGTCCTCCACCCCGTCTCCAGCCCTCCCTAACCCTCCCCCTTTTGCAATCCCCCAGCCCCCACTCTCCTCTCAACTAGGCACTCTCTGCAGAGCTCTGCCTTAATTACCTGCATCGCCTGCCATGAGCTGTCAGTGTGGCTCAGTGCTTGTTTGGCCCAATGGAGTTGCCCTAATGTCTTGATGCCCTGGTGCCCACTGTAGCAACCACAGAGATCTCTGACCTGGTGAAGGCCACACTGTGGCTCAGAGCCAATTGGACTCTAATGTTTATATACGTTAGCGGCGGAGAAAGGGTGAATATCAGAATGTTGTTGCAGAAAACAAAGCAGTCAACCAATGCATCAATTAGTTTTTTTTGTCATTTCAACAAGAGGCTCCCAAGCACATTAATCTAAGGTTGATTAATGGTGTTTGGCTGAGATAAACACAGGTTGAGCAAAAAGCCCCTGACACATCAGTGCGCTAATGCACAGGCTAATGCATAAGCCTATTTATGTTGTGTGTTAGCGGGACCTGTATTGATCAGACATTTACTTAAATAAATTGCCTCGGTGATTTGGAAGCTACCACTGATGGCCATTGTCAGAGTGGTGGTTCATGGGTCTTACTGAACACACAGTAGAGGGCATAAAAGGCTTGTTTGTTCATTCTTCTGGAATAGTATTAAGTATATTTGCAACTGGTGCCTGTTCTCATAACATTCTCTGTAATGGCGGCAGGCTAAAGCAGCAACATTGCTCCCTGCATTGACTCCTCACTGTCTCACCTGTCAACCAACCCCATGTCAGCCTCCATGTTTGTGGGCTACTAGACATTAATGCTCATCCCCCTCACATCCCTCTGACACGCCCGCATGCACTCTCCTTGACTGAAGCGTGTCTGGTGCCCTTGAGCTCCAAATGCAGCAGCAGAGGCTCCACAATGGGACGATTGCATTGGGAGTCACCTGCAATCCGCGATTAGAGGCTTCAGCTGGCCCTGCCACAAATAGGTGCTGACATCTGGGACTATGCCAAGCATTATTTCACTCAGGGAGAAGAAGGGACCCACTTCACTAACCCAACAGGACCCCCCCCCCCGCTTCCTGCCCCTTCTCTGAGCCCTGCTAAGACCAAAAACACAGGAAAAATAAGAGAGCGCATCTATTATACATGTGTGGGATTCATAATTGAACGATATCACTTTTTCCTCTTTGTGGTTTTGGCTCTTGGAAAACTATGTGTGTGTGTGTGTGTGTGTGTGTGTGTGTGTGTGTGTGTGTGTTTGTGTGTGTGTGTGTGTGTGTGTGTGTGTGTGTGTGTGTGTGGGCATCATAGGCATGGGATTGCGTCGGTGTTCAGCATAATATTGTAATAGTAGGTGTGTAAGGAAGAAGACTGAGATAGAATGACTTTAAGGATTTGAACAGTTTGTACATTTGAGGAATTAAATATAAGATAAGAATGCAATAACTTGTTTTGTCCAAAATCTCAGGACACGAGAAGGAACTTTAAATAAAAGGCATGAAAGCCCAATCATAGTTTTTAGTTCTACTCAATAATCAGTCGCAACATCTTAAGAAGATAATTCATTCAGAAAAGCAGCATTAACAACAGAGACAGAAACCCTTTGTAGACCAAAGCGTGGCAGCCTTAATCTGCCAACCAGACTGATGGCTGACCGACTATCGATAGGATCCACATAAATCTTTCATCTACCATTTCAAAATTCCGCCTGCTCTTGTTTTGATCTTGCTCTTGTGTTCCCAGTGTTATCAATAGATCCGCACAAATATGCCTCTTCAGTCTGCAAAAACAATGCGTTACACAGCTCTGAGATGCGCATTTGTATGTGTTACATCTTATTATTTTTTGACAGCCGTTAATGAGATTATTACGTAACAGTGCAGTACATAAACACACTTGATGGCAGCCAACAGCCACCTACTTACTGTCTCCTTTGCTTGCAAGCAAGCAAGCATTATGATAAATTGGGCTGGTTTGTCTTGTGCTATTGATTTACAACTAAATATTCATATAATATCCCCCCAAAATATTAATTCTGTTCATGTAATTGTTCTGCTTTATTAGTCTCAGTGAAGAGTTGAAGGAAATAAACTGCAAGGAGTGTCCACATTAAACTGATTTGAATGCATTTTTGGACACAAGGTCCAAGTTTGGGGGTCCTCGACTAAAGACATTCTCCTAATAAGTCTCCTAATACTCATAATGTTTTTGACTAATCGTTCAGTTGATTTAATCGACAGATCTGTAAAACTGAGGCTCTCCACAAAGAATCATGCAAAAGCCCCACTTTAAATCTTGTGTTTACCAGAGATGTACTCATTGTCTTGTCTAACTGTTTCTTGTCTAACTAATCGACGAAGGTAATCTTAGTCGACTAAGACCAAAATGACTAAGAGGGAGCAGCCCTGGTCCAAATAGGCCAACGTGTCATAAAGGAGGATTTGTTATTAAATCAAATCTCTTTACCCAACAGCGCTCTTTACTCTTTAACCAGGAAACAGCGAAATGTATGTGTTGTTCTTCATACATATCATACAGCACTTAGATTTTACTAGGGCTGGGACGATTTGCTTTTGTTCCAATTCAATTCTTTCACGATACATGGGTGCAGATTTGATTTGTATTGCGATTTTCATTTATTGCGATTCTAGAAGTATTGCGATTTTCTTTTCCTTCTTAAACAAAAGTTGAATAATACACACAGACAGTATATCATGAGGCATTTCAAAACTAATTCTTTTCTAAGAAGAATGCAGATCACATGTCAGTCAGCTAGTCTGACATTTATTTCATTTGTAAAGAAGTACCTAACATGGATTCTCTGCATTTTCTGCTTTCCGTCTGTTTTGCTGGAAACGGATATGATGTAGTTGCCGTCGGTACCGCATAACCAGAAAATATTTAGGTGAATCATTGGTAAAAAAAAATAAATGTGTATATATATATATATATATATATATATATATATATATATATATATATATATATATATATATTGGGGAAAAGAATCAATTTTCGATCGATTTTTTTCCTCACCCCTAGATTTTAGACTGTGCTGTTTTTTCAGTTGCAGGGGACTGATGAAGGTCCAGTGGATGATAAATACAGATCAGCAGAATAAGTCAGCGGGCAGCTGAGTGCAGTGCATCTTCCTCTCTGGCTCTCTGCCTTCACATGCATGGTTTGTTTTTGCACCTGCATCCTCATGTAAAGGTGGGGCAGGTCAGAATGTGAGAGACAGGGTCAGAGGAGTGTGAAGGAGAGATGGAGGTTAGAAAGGAATACAGACCGAGCTTGGAGAAAGAGAAAGAAGAGAAAAGGAACACCGTATAAAGAAAGTAATCATTTGAAGGAGGCTGTGTGATACACCTGTGATGGACTTTTGACCTCTGTCATTGCATCTCCTATCCTTTTCCTTTTTGTTACATTCTCTCCCAGTCTGTCTCTGTTAATAGCAGCCTGCGTGTCTCTGTCGGGAGTGCTTTTCCAGCTTTCCCGCCTCCCCTCTCAAACCCCGCCCTCACTGTTTTCCTTGGCACTGCGCTGAAAAATAAATGCACTCCCACGGTATCTATCCGAACTGTTGGGATCTGGCAAGGTTTTGCGTCCATCAAAGCTTTCTAATCTTAAGGAATCAGCCACCCAGAAATGGAGGTGGAGGTGGTGGTGGGGGTCTCAATTTTTTATGACTTGGTGCAAAGCGGATTCAGACAAAAGGAGTTCATGAGGCAGCCTCTCTTCTTCGCTCAGTCACCTTTCAAACACGCTCAGACCAGAGGCTGCATGATGGCTGTTTGTCCTGGTTTAGTGTCAGCTACTGCAGCCACCATCACACTGTTAAAACTTCCTCTTCTAGTTCCACCATTTACAGTTACACTGCTTTTATTTAGAGTCAGTTAAGACTTTCTTTATCTTTTCTTTTTTTTAAAGTGAGTGAATGCACTTAATTGGAAGTCTCTTTGGAAAAAAGCGTCAGCTAAATGACATATAATGTAATGTAATTCAATGCAGATGACAAGAGCTAATATGTCACAGTATAGCTCCCTGCTAATCATAACAGATGCTGAGATTTTATGATCATCTTGATGGCAGATTTTCCTACTTGAGAAAACCACTGACAAGCTGTTACTCTGTGTGTTTACATGACTGTAAATTAACCCTTGATAAGTTCTTTATGTACCATTATGGGAAATGGACGGGAAATTGACAACTGCGTCGGTCTTAAACTAGCAAAGACACTTGCGTCGGGCTTTGCTTTGCTTTGCTTTGCTTTGCGCTGCGCTGGGTGCAAGATAGGGCCCTTAGAGACAAACACAAGTATGTGTGGGTTGCCAAGCCCACTTGTTCTTCAGGTCTTCACTGTTGTCAGGTTACTTGTTTATTGGTAAAATGACACCTCAGTGTTTGACTTTCCATCTAACGATCAGTGTTTTGAGGTAATTAATGTTTAGGTTTTAGCATGGCCCAACTGGCAATCAATTAAAAAAATTCCCCTATAACTGACGTGTGCCATGGCTCCTCTGCCTTTTTTTTTTTACCTCCTCTTGGATAAGAAACTACTACAGCTGCTTGTCTTTCAACACCTCCAGACCTGGCCCTCAGAGTACTGCATGTGTGAAGTGAGTGCAGCTAGAAATGTGCGGAAACATGTGTACTCCGTGGTGTTTGTTTGTCGTAACAGGTTGAACGACCAGTGGGTGGAAGTGGCCGGTGATTTGAGCGCGCTCATTAGGAATTTATGAAGCGCTAAAACGTTCTCTGGTCTCCGGGGAGGGGGGATTGGCAGCTGTCGCACACAGGCAGGCTGGCGACAGGAGGGAAGAGCCCACGTTAGACAGAGCACAGACTGTGGCAATACAGTGGAGATGCCTGAAATATTTACAGTTAGTGACTGGCAGTGGCTGTTCATGGAACTTCATACTGTACCTCTTTTTTTACGTGTATCATTGTTTGTTCACTGTGGATTGATCGTTTTATCATTTTTCAACTCGGCCACCCATCATTTGTAGCATTTCAGCTGCATCAAACTCAACTCTTTCTAAATTGTGATTGCTCCAACTACCCACATTGCTAATTTTTCATTGTAGTACCAATCTGCCATTGTCCTTGTATGGCCTTATAAAGACAGAACTCAGTCAGATCTAATCTTTTAAAGCACAATATGTTACTCACCAGCCTAATAGCTAATATATCTTAAGTGATGCCAGTGCTATAGTAGACACTGCTTTACATTTGGGCCCATGAGTATGATTGCAATGTTTCCCATACGTAGGTTCTACTTGGGCACCCTGCCCAGGTAGATTGAGACCCACCCAGGTAGAGAAAATCTGAATTACATTTTTTTTCCCAAATCAACAATGTAATGTTAGAGCACACACAGACCCCTCCCCTCCCCCCCAAAGTCATGCGTGACACAGCGTCAACAAATTAACTTTGACGCGATTCATTCAGTGTGGTGGCAGCTAGCAGCTTGGCGCAGAGGCTAGTAGTAGCATGCTGTGAGATTAACTGTACTAATAAACCGTAGAATCGCCGCTGCCAGACCGCTGTGAAAGCACCCAAACGTTATTTACCAGAGTCTGGTTGTTCGACAGTCTGCTCAGCTCGAGCTGATCTTTATAATGCAAGTGGAACTGACTAAGTCTACTAACTCATCTACATCCTGTCTATGTTAAGGTCCTCAGATCTCAGCGATTCATTCATAAATTTGTGTAGGTGATAGGACTGGTGGAAAAATCTACGAGAATAACATGCAGGTTCTTAAAAGGTAATAATATTAATATTTTGCACAGACAATAATGGTTGTTTTACAATGATGGGGCGAGGATTAACTGTTTACCATAGATTTTTTTTGCCTTTTTCCCTTAAAATCAATAGGTACAACACTATTGTGGTTGGATGCACTGGCACCTTTAGAGATAATGATTGATAAGCTATTCATTTAGTTAGTTGATACAGAAATGATTGATTGATTCAGTTAGTTACCTGTCCATCAGAAAGTCAAGTCATCTTTATTTATATAGCACATTTAAAACAACAGAAGTTGATTCAAAGTGATTTCCAATCAAGGCAGATGGTTTGAAATCTGCCTCAATACAGATACAACAACTTTACATGAATAACAAGTACATAACAAACAACAATACAAAATATAATACAAAACAACTGACATGATAAAACCAAAGGCAAGTAAAGAAAAGATGAAAGTGTAGAGACATTTAAGATTGTGCTGAAGACAGATGCAGATATTAACTACAACAATAGTACAGAAAGAAGCTTCGATAGTAATATGCTACTAACAGGGGGCCGGAGTTATCTACTATTATAACTGTTTATTTTCCCTACAACTAAAACAACAGGAAATATATAAAAAGGCCTCCACCCCTCCTTGGGATCCAGCCAGTATACATATCCTGGCGTGGTGCCAGTAGTGTGGGTTGTCCATTAAAGCACAGAGTTGCAGTGTCAGTTTTTATCCAGCACAGTAACTTACTACAGGAGAAGTGCATCACATTACATTGACTTGCTTTATTAGTTAAGATGACTTGGAAACATCCTCTGCTGCACACTATGTAGATGAACATGACAAATGTACTGCATACCAGCTTTTAGGGTCATTTCTTTGCCAATGTCCAAATTGTAATTATGGAAACTGATTCTCAGTGAGTGTTTGACACCACAGCAACAATATAACTGTTACAATGATAGATTACCTTTTTAGATCCAAGAGGACACCTTTTTGAAGGGAACGGAAGCTACGACAGCTTTTAATTCTAATGAAAGCATAGATGCAAATTAGTTTGTGTTGTATTTAACACTTTAAAGTTTCTTTAAATATGTATTAGTTAATATTAAGTATTGGATCCACCGCACAGCACTTTTTTAAAAGGAAAATGTGTAATTTCTTAAGCTGGTTTGCCTGTTACTCCTGTTTTTTCCTTACACTATAGCATTTGTACTATGTAACTATTTTTTAAGCGGAGTTTGGCGCTGTGCTCACTCCACATAAAACATTAAATCACTTCCAGCAAACTTCACAGAAAACAATGAGGGCAAAACAGCTATACCAATCTGTTTTAATCGAATATTCTCCAGTCTAGCTCAGTTAAAGACACAAAAACACGGACCCGTTAGCATGTTAGCGTGTTGTTTGCTACCGAGCCTTTTTGTAACCATTAGTCTACCGACAAAATTATGTTCACTTTACCTGTTCAACTGACTTTAGTCAGTTTAGATAAAACACTTGACTTACCTGCTGTTACAGACATGAACTAAACACAGACAGTTGCCTCGTTCAATGGACTTATGGCGCCACTGCAAAATGAATATAGGGGAAACACAATGAACTGGCTGTGGTTCCCGGTGGTGTACAACTATAGTGGAAACACCGGTGTTCTGTAGGGCTGATAAGTCTGCAGATCAATCGTTTACTTGATCAATCGATTAGCTCAAAATAGTCAAAATATAGTTAAAGAAATACCCTCACAACTTCCCAGAACCCAATCTGCCACTGTCAAATTACATTTTTTGTTTAACCAAAAGTCCAAAACCCCAAAATTTTCAGTTTACAATTATTTAAAAACAGAAAAATTGTTTCATGTAAGAAGCTGGAACCAGAGAGTGTTTTTTCACAAAATAGGTAAATTTTCTGTAAATCGAGTTGATGAATCGTTTGAGCTCTAGTGTTCACAGATGTGCATGCTTTAGAGGAAGGGTGTGGCTACAGACATGCATGTTGTGAAAGCAGGTCTGGCACTCTGCTGGCTCTTTTATTTCACATCCATAGCTGCTCTCCCAGAGCTTTGCTGCAATGTCTTTTCAGAGACAACAACCTTCCTCTACTGCAGTGAAACACAATGGTCAATCAGAGAAAAACACTCTTGGCCTAAATTCTAAATAGAAAGACAACGATGCAGGATAGCACAATTGTGTCAGATATACTAGTTATTCTGGTATGTGGTGGGGTTTAACAATAGCGGGTAGAGATTGTCAGTTTAATTATTTAAAAACCTCTGCCATAGAATGTTCAAGTTTTGATAGGAAGTAAAAAAGCTTGTCTAACATTTCTGTTTTTATTCTCATTTCTCTCCATGCAGTTTTCTGTGAAGATCTACGTTCCAGCTTATATTTTGTCAATGCATCTGTGCAAGAGGTAGTGTTTGCCAGCACCACAGGGACATCGGTGCCCTGTTCCGCCGCAGGCGTGCCCCCTATCTCACTGCGCTGGTACCTGGCCACCAGCGAGGAGATCTATGATGTGCCAGGGATCCGCCATGTGCACCCCAATGGCACCCTTCAGATCTTCCACATCCCCCCTTCCAGCTTCAGCAAGCTCATCCACGACAACACCTACTATTGCACAGCGGAGAACCCCTCAGGGAGAATCAGGAGCCAGGATGTCCACATTAAGGCTGGTGAGTTTCTCTGCTCATGAATGTCTACACTTTGTTACTTTGTTGCAGTCATGTAGAGCTGAGATGGGCCCAAAAAATCAAGCCCGAACCTACCCGAGCCCGAGCACGTTGCGCCGAGACCGGCCCGGCCCGACACATTAACTGTAATTATGAGCCCGAGCCCGATTTAAACCCGACACTTTTTTTAATACGTGGGCCGTTATAACTGACGTTCTCAACTACAATTCAGAGTTGTTTGAACTGCAGAAATCTGTTTAGAATAATACAACAAGAACGAAGCCTGTAAACTGTGCTGTTAGTTTATTCAGAATGGAACGGATCGCAAATGGATCTGAATGAAGAAACGTAAAAAAAGAAACAATGATGAACAACATATTGTTGTCACTGCCCACGACTTGTTTAAACTGCTTCCATACCTCCGACTTTCCTCCACACTTGCTCAAAGGTAATTCTCCTGTTTTTCTTTTTTTCTTTACATCTCCAAGCTCCATGTTGCACTTAAGATACACAATACAGCACAGCAGGCCCGGTGTGATGCGTGCGAGAGGAGGAGACTCCGCGCATGCAGTGCTGCATTTTGTAACTGCAGCATACATTTTGTACACATTTGTTACTTTTATATAGCTTATATATACATATTTATAATATTTCTGATTATGGCATAGCTTTCTCCCCACCCGATTAGGCTAAATAGGTAATGGATAAAAAAAAAAAAAAATGCTTGATCAAGGGTCCGGCCCGAGGATAGTGGCGGAAATAACGGCCTCGGTCGGTCGGACTCGGGCTTGGGCCGAGAATCTAAACTCTGCAGTCATGGTCCATTATGAGAAGTAGCTTATGTTTTGAGTTCAGTATTAGCAGTTTTCCATCTTATACAGAACACCTCTCTGTCCCCTCCTCCCAGTCCTACGAGAGCCCTACACTGTCCGGGTGGAGGACCAGAAAGCCATGAGAGGCAATGTGGCGGTCTTCAAGTGCATTATCCCTGCCTCAGTGGAGGCCTACATCACTGTTGTTTCCTGGGAGAAAGACACAATGTCAATCAACGCTGAAAGTAAGTCACAGCTTCTTCCTTTACTACAGTAACTACTGCGAGAAGTTAAAAGTCTGCGTCAACAAGTAAGGTTTTGGCATCAAAAAAAAAAAAATTTGGCATCAGTGTTAAGTATCTGATGAGGATCTTGTTGGCCTCTGTGCTGAGTTGTGATGAGCCTTGTGATAGCAGAGGTGTGTGTGGGCTGAGCTAACTGTACAGATCTTCTGGCATGAACCTACACAAAGGCCGTGCTAGTACCAGCTAGCCAGTTCAATGTGCTTGTGTATGTATCCTTGTCTGTCTGACCCAATGACAGTGAGGTCCCGCTCCTTTTTCTTCTGCCCGGTCTTCCACAAGAGCGCAGGCTGCCAGCCATGTCACTTAGTCTCAGTGTATTGACCCATTTCTCTGGTTGATAGGAAGCACTGCAGCACTCCGATCATTCAAATCACTTAAATGGAACGCTCGCCTGCGTGATTGTTTCCTAGCCCTGGGGGGCAAATTCACTTTATGTGGGACATTTAGCAAACTCAATAGACAAGAGCTAATGTCATTTTACTTTTGGATGGAGGGCAAATGCTGGCTAGTGACTCTTTTTTTTTTGTTGACGTTTCACATTTGTCCGCTGAGGCGAAATCGGCCATGTTGAAATCTATAGCAATCTCTTAATTGTCCATAAATGGATTTGCCGCAAGCATGTTTTCAGATATGGGTACGTACAAGGATGGAATTTATACTGTAAGGATTCTCATTTTGAATACGTTTGTATGTTTGGACTTTTTGAACTTATAACTGAATTGTTAAATAGTTTTACAGTATGGCTGCAGGGTTTAACTGAGTATTTTCAAATGCTAGATCTTTAAGAGGAAAAAAAGGTTTCTGCGCTGTCAAAACAAAGTGGTTATCTTGAGCCGTAAAAATCGTCACATCTGTAGCCATCAGCCATGTAAACGCTGTCAGAAAAATCATCCAGCCACCAATCCACTGCTCTTCTCCATGCTAAATAATGGATGACGGAAGCCTATGAATCCACGAGCAAATGGTCTTTATTCACGTCTCAGTGCATGCATCCTACTGACGCACCGTCCACTCCCCTTATCCTCTACTACACACATTTTAAGTGCACTATGTGTGTCCGCGTCTGTGAGTCTGTATGCACAGTAACTGACAGCTCACTGCAAGATGGCTTAACTCGGCATCTCGATGACTGAGCTTCGACATTTTAATTTTTAATGAATAAAAATAATATCAACACTCAAACAAAAAACTTTGTGAAATATAGCTTTTCTGTCTTTGCCATGAATAATTGAGCTGTTTATTTTAGTTAGGGAAGGTGAAGCATGATGTGCAGCAGCCGTCAGACAGACCTGGACGTCTCACTGGACGTAGACCTATTTGAGTTGTTGCAGGTTAGATTAACAAAGAACCACTTAAAGAGCCCTGGTGTCCATTAGAAAAAAATGGAAAATTATGATGAAAAATGCATTCAGTCAGGACATCCAATAAAAGTAACAGTGCAGTATAGCTGTCTAGCATAGTGGTTTTATCATGGTCTGGGGTTTTAACAGAACCACTGTTGAAAATATCCAGTCCATGCTCTAATATTGACTCAAACTTGTTTTACCAGGTAAAGAAAAAGATAACATCTGCTAATGAGGCAGCACAGTTTCATTTGTCTTGTGTATTTCCCCTTACATCTGTATCAAGAAACTTTTTAACAAGTTAATTTGCTTTAGGAACAAGTTTAATTAATTCACTGAACTGGACACATTTTTCTAATTACAGTACTAAACTAAATTAAACCATGTGTTAATAAAGGAATGGATATGGTTTCGTATTCTATTCTGTGCAGCAACGTAATTAAATGTGTCAAAGCCAGGATAAGGCTAAACTCTTGTTAGCCATGAATGTAAAGCTATAATCTAGATTCTAGGACTTATAAATCACGTTGTCCAAATAAATTACTAAGTATACAATGACCAGTCTCTCTTAGTTGGGGATAACTATGGAAGCAGTTGTGTGTCATTTGCTACTAGCATCTGTATTCAAGGCAATTCATGGAATATCAAGACAAGGTGGGGCAATGCACAATTTGAAAAGCTGCAAACTGTCCTAATTAAGAGGATTTTGGTTATTGTTTAGAGAGAGCAACCAATCAAGACCAAGTCTGATTGTGATGGGTGTACTGGTTCACTATGGTTTATGGACACAATAGAAGGAAGTATATCATTGTATAATAAGGCCCCAGTCAGGAGGGAGGAAAATGGCAGTTGACTCCAACTTGTTGTCTATGGTTTCCGCCACCTATACATACTTTATACTTACTTTACTGACAATACCTGTTGGCATGATATAAATGTGTTGTGATAATTTACTATTTCTACCATTGTTGGTGTAAACATGGTACATGTGGCTAATCAAAAGCCCAGACCACAAGCACCAGTAACACATTAGTTTCCTGACATTACTGCTGCATCCTGTTTGACCAGCAGAGATGATCAGAAACAGTGATCAGAATTCAGGGCCCAGAAGAGAATTTAAGGGATCAGTGAGGAAACAGGCAGTGAGATGGGTTGTTTCCTGTTTATTTCCCAACATTATGAAACTTGATGTAGTATTTTGAAACGTGTGAGATAGCTTTATTTAGCTTTTATCTGTGGACATCTTGTTTTTGATTATATTTCCGATCTGCTGTGGTAGTGCAGTTAAAAGCTCAGACTGATTTACCTTAATGGTGTGCTCATGTGGTTGTGGCAAACTCTGACACCCAAGACGTCACAGCAGGCGGATGAGCAGGGGATTTGTTGTGGGACAATCAAACATGTCAGTCGAACAATGAGTAAACGTGGACGTATGGAAACACATAATGTACATGTGAAAGCTGCTTGCTTTAGAAACAGCTGTTTTTTTTTCCTTCTTGTTTAAGCCGTAAAGGAAAACCGATTGGCAGGAATTAATTTGAGATGAGAGTTATATACTGTAGGCTAGAAAATAAATTGGCAGAATTGTGTTGATTCGTAACACTGGCTTTATGTTAAGATGGTGCTTAGAAACTGTGTCCTGTACAGTATGTGTGGAATTCGCCAGCGCTGTTTTGAAATGGCTGGTGTTGGTAATGGTGGAATGAAGCGGAGGAAGAATGTGTGTGTTTTTGTTTGAGTGAGTGTGTGTGTGTGTGTGTGTGTGTGTGTGTGTGTGTGTGTGTGTGTGTGTTTGTGTGTGTGAAGGGTCCTGTGGTCTGGTGGATGTAAAATTAAAATGGCTGGCATGCCTTTAAAAAACTACATATACAGTATAGTAGTATTTAGCAGTATAGTAGCACTGTTTGCAATTTAAAAAGATAAGAAAGCCCAGATGATCACTGTGATTATATTTTGAGTGATTATCGTTTACAGATCTCAGCAGGAAGAGATTTAAAAATCACCTCAATCTAAAACATTGTAGTTTAGTTGTGGACCATGCCTGGTGAAATTGTGTGTACTTCCTGTAGGGTTGCTTTCTGGGATGCGATGTGATGGCCTGTGGCTGGCTGCGGCTGTGTTGCTGTGCAGGGCCGTTCCCCAGGTGCAGCCTGCGCTGCAGTCACTGAGGAGGCCTTGTAGTCATTTGCCTTGGCCCTGATGCTGCCTGCTCTGCATTCAGCACCAGTAGGGCTTAGAGGGAGCCGACCCCCCAGCACTACTGCAGAGACACACACACACACACACAGGCTTCTTTTCATTCAGCACACGAGCTGAGCACAAGGGCCGTCGGCCATCACACAGATTCTCTTTGCTCTGCTCAGTCCTCCTTCATCCCTCCGCTGTTTCAAGCTTGTCTTTTTTTTCTGCTCATGCTTTACCCTGTGTTTCTATCACTATCTCATACACACACATACAAACTGTTACATGGGTGAACACGCCTTTAACGTCTACTTATTTCTTCCTCATGAACTCTGAGTGATTATAGGTTACCCAGTTAATATCTTATATTAGCCATCCCCAGTGCTGCTGGGTGTAAAGGCAGTTGTTTAAGGATTTTTGCAGATTGCTCAAACACTTGCGCATTTCACAGTTTCTTTCATGTTTGTTGACATTTGGGATGTGTTGGAGTTATTTCTGCAGCCAGTCTCGATCCCCGCAGCCACTGTCGAGAGGGAGAAGAGCCAGCCACACTATGTCGGTTTAATTGGCTGTGTATAATGGTCCCTTGAAGTAAATATCAAGAGTTCCTATCGAACGGCTGCTGGACGTTATCATGTGTTTCCACAGTGCCCACAGTTTATCTTCCATTCTTTCTCCTCCTTTACAAAGCCGGGCTGCTGCGGAGCCATGCAGATGTCTGTGAATTTGGGGTTGCCCAGTTGATGGAAGCACAGCTAAGCTGACCTGTTTGTTTTCGACTCTTCCTTGTCACGATGGATGCTTTCAGTCAACCCTGAGATGTCCTGAGGCAGAAGTGTTTGGCCACACTGTGTTAAATGTTGAGTCTACATAAATATTTAATTCATTTCAACATGTAATAGCAGCACAAATGAAAATAAAAGGGAGGTTATGCATGTCCATTTAAATGCTTTGCTTTCCTGCATTAAAGCTAAAGTGTATTTTTAGATGTATAGTGACTTTCCAGTTTCACTGTTGCCCTACTGTAAACATTTGTCTAGAGGGTAGAACGGGAGGTAATCATTTGCTACAGTATGTACTGTGTGTTGTAGCCAGAGGTAGTGTGGTATAATGAATGTCTTTTGTTGGGAGCAGCCTCGCACTTCGCTTGCTGTCGGTTTTGCCCTTTTCTTAACATGCTATGTAGGAAGCGCAGCTATTGGCGCAGCACAACCTTGAGCTATGGGCTGGGTTGGGTGGGGAATGGTTTTACTGGTCTCTCTGTGGTGGAGATGTGGAGGGAGAAGGAGGGGAGGTAAGTAGGGGGAGAGAAGGGAGAGGATGACTAACTCTCTCTCTCTCTCTCTCTCTCTCTCTCTCTCTTTTTCCTTTCCTCTCTCTCCATCCCTGCCTCGCTCTGTCGACAGGCAGGTTTGGGACTCTAACATGTGACAGGCTGGATGTAGAGGCTTTTTTGTTTTCCAGCATTCGCCATTCTGTTTGCCCATGATTGGCTGGAGTATTGTTATTCACACAGAAAAATGGGTCAGGTGGCCTGTGGAGAATGGAGTGTTTGTGTGGACGGATGGACGGACAGCACAAATACACACACACACACACACACACACACACACACACACATGCATACCTACACATGCATCCCACACAGAGCAGGATTATACTAGATAAAGATAGATAAATAACATATACATGGAAATAAATCCAGGTTATGTGGTAAAGCGTCGCTCATGTTGGATTCACTGTGTCCTCTCAAAAGCTGCGCGCTGGTTCTCTCCTCACACCCAGTGGCAGGGGCTTAGTGAGATAAATAAAGGGTTGCACTGAAGGAAAAAAAGCTGGGAAGAAAATCAATACCTGTGTGCATGAATCTGGCTGCAGCTGCCACAAAGCATTATGGGAACATGACGATAGATACACTTTAGCTTGGCAGGTTGCAGGCAGCATGATAAGCTACAGGGTAAAATAGCCCCATTAAAACAATATAAAATGATATTACTTAAAAGATGAGATATGCATCAATCAGTACATAGTTAGATATACGTATTTATTTGCTACAAATATTTTTTTGTAAACCATTTTTGTAAGAATGACCACTAGTGGCAGCTGCAAGAATGGGTTATGGATATGAATCCGAATGCTTCATAGAATAAAACTTAATAAAAATACAACAATAATTGTTACTACTAAAAATAAGTTACAAATTGCTTTAGAAAAGGACATAATATTTCGGAAAATTATAGATCAGAGTAAAAAAAGAATATAAAAAAGATTACATAAGATACGGCATTATAATATTACTACAGTTAGTGTACATGTGTGAATTTGAGTGGGTAAATGATGTAATAATTGTAACTGTCCACCCTTCCACAAATAAAATATGAGTGGCTTTCTGGAAGCAGAGCATAAGTAATGGTTATTTTGCTTCAATTACCCCCAACAGCTGTAGTCATTTCAGAACCATCTAATAAGTCATGGTTGGAAGGCTATCAGGCTAATATGATTGTGTCAGACCTTACACTGCAGTGAAGCAATGTTATGCATGCTTAGTTGCAACATCACAGGTAGAACACATGCCTGTATATATGATTTTGCAGTGATAATAACATGCTTATCAGTAGGTTAGAAATGTGTCTGGCAGCACTGTAAAACATCAGCGTTAGATTCTTCTCTGTGTGCTGTGCTCACTACATCTCTCTCCGCACAGTCTGCTGCTCCAGTCTTAGCCCGAGACTGACAGAGATACTAATTAAATTGGCTGATGCCCTTTCTGTCTCTTTACTGCACTGGCGCTGCAAGGATCATACTCCCACCTCCGTACTGTGCTGTTTGCTCACCAATAACCCCAATTTGTTCTTTATTAAACTCTCGGGGCTGGGAACAATTAGGGTATGAGCTGGAGGTGGTGGCAGTGTCTGTGTGTGTGTGTGTGTGTGTGTGTGTGTGTGTGTGTTGTCACTCTGTTGTCTAAATACAATAAAAATACATAAACAGTTGTTGTATTTTACCAATAACCATGTGTGTGTGTGTGTGTGTGTGTGTGTGTGTGCGTGCGTGCGTGTGCGCACGTATATATATATATATATATATATATATATATATATATATATATATATATATGCGCAGGCAGGAGGAGGAGGGTCGGGGGAGAGATACTAAACACTGCTTAATCTTTGATAAACAGTGAGGTCTCCTTTGTGCCGCTGCAGTTTGGCACATCTTCTCCAGGCTGCTCAGCGCTGCGCTGGGCTAGCTCATGGCTGCTTCCTCCACGGCTCCCAGACCTGGACGGAAGCCAGGTCATGTGTGGCTCCCTGCCAAGTTACAGATTAGCTATAAGCGCAACAAGAGCTAATCGTGGAAGGAGCCACCAATTAATTGGCAGTTAGACATTCTGTGGACTGTATGGATTTGGGGCTGGATGTTATCGGTGGATCAAAGTGATTGGCATTAATGTCAATGGTGGTTAGATATATTTATGTGTCATATATTGGAGAGGAAAAAAAAAAGATTTCATGTTGCATGTATGATAAGATGTTGATGCTCCAGCTGTATGTAAAGCACAAGCCTGGAAGCTTAACATTAGACTGCTGAGAGTGGACTGAGGCAGGTTGTATGTGTTTATGGAGGGATATTAGTAGAGCTGCAAAGATGAATTGATGAATCCATTAGTTGTCAACTATTAAATTATTGTCAACTATTTTGATAATCGATTAATTGGTTTAAATAATATTTTTTACGAAAAACAAGTAACAATTCTCTGATTCCAGCTTGTTAAATGTGAATATGTTCTAGTTTCTTCTCTCCTCTGTGACAGTAAACTGAATATCTTAGAGTTGTGGACAAAACAAGACATTTGAGGACGTCATCTTGGGCTTTGGGAAACACTGATGAACATTTTTCACAATTTTCTGATATTTTATAGACCAAACAACTAATTGATTTATTGAGAAAATAATTGATCATTTTATAACCGATTAATCGACAATGAAAACAATCGTTAGTTGCAGCCCTAGCTATTAGTCCATAGAGAACACTTTCTGTCTGGGTGGGAGGAAGCAACATGACATGGATGATGCATTCAGGCCTAAATATCTTTGGAATGCAAGGTGACATAATGCAAGTTGCAGTTTTGGTGCAGAGACAACGATCTTACCCACTCTACGGCAAATGATGGCAGACGTGGCACAAATATGACAGGACCTCAAGTACAGAACACAAATAGTAATTCAAACATCTTGCTGTCATTATTGGACAGCCAACCCAGATTAAAGAAATCAAAAATCCGACTCAGCGGGTAGATGGGGCGGACAGCTAGATTCCCAGCGCTGTAGAAACACCTGTGTTGCTGCCTGCTGAGCGCTACGTGATTGCTCTCTTTTAGCAATAAAAAAAGAAAGGTGATTCCCCCCACACACACCTCTCCATCTCATCCATGTTCAACCCTGCTGCACTTTGACGTCAGAGAACATTTTGACAAAAACAAAATGATTTGCAGTGAAGACCTTTGACTGGCGACAAATGCTGCTTGAAATCTCAGCATCTTTGCAGGAACCTGCAGGGAGGCTGATGTGCATATAAACGTGTGTGTGGTAGAGACACAGAAGGAAAGAGGAGAAGAGTGTGTTTGTGTGTGTGTGTGTGTGTGTGTGTGTGTGTGTGTTGGTGTGTAGGAGGAGGGAAAGGAGGGGTTTGACTGTGAATGGTTGCTCTTATCGCGTGCATGCAGCTGCTGCAGTGTCTTTGAGAGACAGAGGGGCTGTCCATGCATGCCACTCACTCTGCCTATTCACAGCCTCCCTCTCTCTCTCTCTCCCCCTCTCTTTCTCTCTCTTTCTCTTTCTATCCCTGTCTGTGCTGCATTTTACGGCAAGGAAGTGAGCAAAAGAAAGAGGGGAAAAACACCATGACTTGAGCTTTAATGCAGACTCATGACATGCAGGCCCTCAGTTTCACATCCTCACGACGGTTCTTATAACAATGGACAAGCAAGAAATGAAATGTCATTGGACATCACCGCATCGCCGCGACTGACGTGTGATTGTTTGTGCCAGGGGAACGCCGGTGCCTCCCTTTGTTGACACGGACATTTTACCATTTCAATAAATCATGGTTGTTTAGATTCGAAAGCTCAGCAGGATATTTTTCTTTCAGTTTGACTTAAATCTGATTGTTTTCTCTCCACAAAATCACCTTAGTTGTAGGATAGTAGGATGGATTAAAAAAAAAAAAAACGTATTGCATAAGAATTTAGATATAAGCAACTAGAAGCAGAATTTGCACGGAGGTAAAGAAGGAGGCACCAACCTTAGCCTTGTCCCACAAGTCATTCAGAAGATAACAGCAATGCAGATTCCTCCCCCTGCCACTGCGATGCTAATCAAAACCACAAATAATGAAGTGAATTAATTCAGTGGTGCGAGTCTAAAGGTGACCTGAGGAAAGGTATTTCCAAGACGAGTCGCCATGGGAAATCACCTTGATAGATGGACATCTCAGGCAGCCAGGGAAGTGACATCCCCAAGCAATGCATGTTGCAAGCGTTGCCTGTCTTTGCCCAGGTGCCCTGTCATGTATCGCTGCACTCCTGCAGCAGTATCTTTGGAGCTGTGATGTGTAACCTTGACTGTGAAAAAAGAGTGGAGGAGCAGATGGTGAGAAGGGATGATTAAGAATCAGCAGGTCTGGGAAGCCTAGAGACAAGACAGGCCGTTCATGTGTTTATTAAAGGTGATTCGAAGGAAGATATAGAGGATATAAGATATTCCCTTTTTTTTTTTTTTTTTTTTTTAAATCTTTTTGTTATCTAAGGTTTTTCCGCCATTATGGTATTCATTTATCAACTAAACTGATTGAACTTACAAACAGTGGATGCTTTGTTTATTACAACAATTTAGTCATTGTGAATTAAAAGATATATCATAATTACACATGCAATAAAGATTTTTTTGAATTTACTATCTGAATACAAGTTTCGATATTTTTGAGAAATTGTAAAAAATATGAAAAGCAAATGTGCGACATGTTCAAGGCCAAAAAGGAAATTGCAAAGCTGCCCATTTTTTTTTTAGATATTATATTATATTATTATATTATATAATATTTTAGGAATGTATTAAATCATTAAATCTTTATGTTTCTGTTAATTCAATTAAAAACTAAAACAGGTAGATTTAGATTTATGCTAGTGCTACATATTGTGATAATAACCAAGACGTTCCTGTTATTTAAATGCAAGATTTAAAAAATAATTATGCAATATTTCGTTCAAGATATATTTATATGTTTGAACTGAAAGAATTTAGTTCTACATGCAAACTCCTGGTATTAAAGAAAACATGAAAAGAAAAGGTTCTATTGGCCTTGCCAACCAACTCTTCACATTATTTTGTCTAAGGAGAGGAAACAGAATTTTTTGGAAATGCTTGCATAATCCTTTAGTTCCACTCTGCAACTATAGAGAGAGATACAATACCGAGGGAGTCTGTGTAAAAATTATTCAGAGGACAAAGAAATTAAACAGATAAGTGAACGCGTGAAGGGTCCTTTGCATAATCCGAGTTACAGTAATCCATAATGCAGAATACAGAGTGAACTGTATTAAAATATCTCTGACTGCCTTCTGAAAGGTACAGTAAGGAAACATGTTTAATAGTGCTACTGCTCTTTTTGCAGCCGTCAGAAATAATATTACTATTACAGGTTTAGTTTTAACATAGCACTGTCCCAAATTAAGAGTGCAGATTTAAAATGCAACTAAAATCAAATAAATATATTAAATTCATGTATAAAGACAAATGTTTTTGTGTGTGTGTGAGTGAGTGTGTGTGGTTTGTTGGACGAGCAGTGATGAACCCCAAATAGATTTTTCCCTTGCATACAGTAAATAGTCATGTTGTTGCTGAGGGCCTGAGTTGACGCTGTCAGCTCCACCTGATTGGCTGGAGCTTGCTATGACTCGTCGTGCGTTTGGCCAATAGGGTTTGCTCGGGTTCCGCTCCTTTTTTTTTCCTTCTCCCCCCACCCTAAATAAATTGCCTGGAGAAATTGAACAAAAAATTAGAGAAAGGGAGAGAGCCTTTCATCTAATTGAGCAGCTCATATTGGCTGTGGTGGGAAGATAAGCTCCTCTCTCTCTCAGCAGCTATTAAGCTCACTGTATGTTAGTCAGTTTCTGCTGCTTTTCACGTTGGCTTGATTTTTCTAAGCTGTCACCTCTGTGCTCTCAGTGTTAGTGAGGTGCAGGTTTCTTCAATGTGTAGTTAACAGCTGTGTGTGTGTGTGTGTGTGTGTGTGTGTGTGTGTGTGTGTGTGTGTGTTTTTCCCTGGTCTCCATTTTGCAGTGCTGTGCATGTGTGCAGGTACAGCAGCTTGTCAGACACATCTGGGACACACAACAATAAACACACACACACACACACATTTGCCTCAGTTCATCAGCTATGTTTACACATTTTGGCCCCCTCCTACACTTGTGAGCACATATATATATATATCGTCGCTGTCGGGCAGAAACCGTGTATCTTCATATTTTGTCATTTGAACTTTTTTCTTCATAAATAAATGGTTCGTCTGAGGTAAATGTTCAATAAAACGTTTTTGAAATTAGCCTTCTTTCATTTCCTATAAAAAACTATGATTTGCAACCATGAAAAAAAAAAAAAAATATATATATATATATATATATATATATATATTCTTTAATTCTTCCTTTTCTTAAAAAAAGAAATTAATAATTGGATGAGACTGTGAAAAGTAGTGTGTAATTACACACTTGCACTTACTAACAAATGTAAGTATACATTTTAAAAATGTATGTGTGTTGTCTTCGGCATGCGTGAGTGGCCGACATTCAGTAAGCGTGTCATGCATCAATTAATGTGCCCCAACATATATTCTAATTGACATTGTGGATAAAGCTCTGCTTGGATAAATCTTGCCGTCTGATTCTTGGGGTGTAGACGTTCCTTCCTGATTACATTGTGTCTTCCAGTGCCTTGATCCCTTTAGCCCACAAACCAGGATTACATTCCCACAATGCAATGCGGGTTAGGCGGCCTGGGGCTCACAATGCAACCCCCAAATGTGGGTATATTGGAGGAGGGTGGGGTGGGGGTGGGGGGGAGCAATCAAGTGGTGGTTTACTGGCAATTTGTTAATCTTCTCTCAATAAGAGTGAGGGAAGAGAGAGACCAGTAAAAGGTTTGCTCTGTCTAGGCTGCTGCTGCTCTGGCTCACTGCCTCTTTAAGTCCAAGACAGCCATTTTGTGTCCGTCAGTCTGTGTTGCTACAGTAGAACAGTGCTGGTTCTCAGTTAGCATTGAAAAGATGATTCCTAACCAAGGCTTTTTTTGAGCTCAGAAAGAGAACATTTCGAACTTTGAATTATTAATGTGGTGGAGGCCCTTTAGATAGCACGCTGTAAAATAAAAGCACAAAGTGCAGCTGAATGCTTGGGTAGTATCAGTCTAGTTTCACACACACACACACACACACACACACACACACACACACACACACACACACACACACACACACACACACACATGCCTAGCCTCTTCAGAGGCAGGTGCACTGGCCATCAGCTACAATCCTTCTCCTGAAGCTCAAATAGTTCCTTATCCATGTGACAATGGGGACGCTGTAGTGTGCGTATGTAGGGCCTGAGCAAACACACCGTCTATGTACAGTAAGTGATCATTCGGCCCATTCAGAGAGGCCCCATAATGGCCAGCTTCTTCCAGCCTTGTTTGCTCTGTGTTTTGTGGCTTTGGCGTCTGGCAGATGGGCCATCAGGGATTATACCTACTAATGAAGAGGGGTGGAGGGTGGAGGGGTGGGCAGGGGTGAAGGTTTATTATAGTTATGATGTGACAAAGCGGAAAACAAAACTGCAGGTCCTTCACTGAACTTGGGACTGCATGTGTTGACAGTTCATGAATTCTGGTTTATATCTAACAGAGTTTATTGTGATTTACGGGATGTTTACCGTATAGTTCCTAGTGTATGTGATACAGATTGCTTTGTTGAGAAACTCTGAAGGGAGTTGCAGAGAAATTAGTACTACTATCATTAGCTTGCATATGGCAGCATTAGCAAATCCCCACATATCATTCCCAAATTTCCACTAACACAACATGGAAACATAAAAATAATTCTGAATTCATGCTACATGAGACAAAGTTTCAGAGCTTTTTTTTAGGTTGGGGGTCTATTAAAATAGGGTTGTTTTTTTTTACTCAAATTTAAATGTTCTTGGTCTACTTTATATTTGTATGTACCTAGGCTGGGACAGTTCTCTATTTTCTACAACATAATACATCCTATGTTAGTGTTTGTTTTTATTTATTTATTTATTTTTTGGGGGGGGGGGGGTCACTCAGGGGCCACAGACCTGGACTGGACAGAGATACACAATGACCAGCCCTTCCAGCGTGATTGCACAAGGCATATGTCCAGACAGGATGGCCTAATCCCTGACACCCCCACCCCCGATGCCCATATACAACACACTCGCGCACACACACGCACTCCACCCCTCCCTCTCCACCCTTAACATATGGAGATGGGAGGAATTAGCGCAGTGGAAGAAAATAAATGAGTTAAAGCGGCCAGCAGCTTAGATCCCACAGTATTTGTTCCTGGGTGACCCTTCTGTGAGTGATGCACTCATGGAGGAAAGCCTGTTCCCCTTTGTTTTGTTCTTGCCACTTAACAACAAAGTAACAACTAAAACCGTTCTTGTTCACAAGCACTTGATAGGCATTTATTTCAGTGATTAGGGATGAGCACAGGCAGAGAAGCGTGGTGTGCACAATGTCCGGGACCAAACCTCCCACAAAGCCACAGCCTGACCCCGACGGGCTCCTTGTGTGACCCCACCAAAACTCCCCACCCCAGATTCAGCCCAGATCTTGTTAAATAGGATTAAGCTGGCTACCTGCCATTCAGTGGCTTGGACAGGACTTCTTATCTCCTGTCTTCAGGTGGCTGCCAGGAACAACATAAAGAACAGCGACCTACATTAAACAATGTGTGACATGCGTGTTTTGTACTGGGGCCTGTAGCTTAGGTATTGTCTTCCCAATGCTAACTTCCATGGCTAAGTGTAAGTTACTTGGTCAATTATGCAGCTAATCGGGATCTCATGACTGGCCTAATGCTAAAAGAAATTCAGGCTCAAGCCAATTAAATGATTTGATGCAGGCCATGGCCAGTCATGTGTATATATGTGTGTGTAAGTGTATGTGTGTGGACACATTTATGTCTTGTATAGGTGTTTGTCTAAGCAAGCAGTGGTGTTGCATGTATACCACCTTACTTTATTCCACAAGGTTTGTCTATGGATATAGCAGAACGGGGCCCTAATAGATACTAGAGAGAGCAGTGGAGTCCGTGTCCTGGAGAACACGTGACATGTCTCGAGTGCCCTCCCATACTCTCCCTCGAAGCAGGGACACCAATTCAGTGGCGTAAGAGGCTTTGTAGCCAAATCCCCAGTTGATCTTCATAAAGTTTGTGTCTTACAATTAAGTACAGATGGTTTGCAGCTGGTTGTAAGGCTAGTAAATAACTCAGGCCTCTATTTTTGCCAGGGATTTGGTGGGGGTAATCCCTCTCTCTGACAGTTTACCAGATTCAAATCAGTCCGGGCTTTGCTTTCCTTCTTCCACTTCAACCTTTTTTTTTTTTTTTTTCCTCTCTCTCTTCTTATCCCCCTCACTCCATCAAAAGCTCCTTATCCTCGTTTGAATATGCGATCATTTAGCGGGATAACATGACTGTATCTAAGAACAGAGACGTGGGTGATGCAAGAATCTCACTTAATTACCCCTTAAAACCCCATTCAATCTGAAAAGTCCCTAGTGTAGGTTGGAATCAAAAGTTTAAGGGACTATAGACATATTGAGAAATTCAAGGACAGTGTGGACTACAGGAAGATTAGTAACTAATAATAATCCCATAAAATAAATAAACAAATTACAAGCTGCCACGC
The DNA here is from genome assembly GCF_008315115.2 of Sander lucioperca. NCBI lineage: Eukaryota > Metazoa > Chordata > Actinopteri > Perciformes > Percidae > Sander > Sander lucioperca. The sequence continues at coordinate 4,441,615 of NC_050185.1, forward strand.
TGTATGTTCATATAAATAAAAATTATATTACATTACATTGTACTAGTTTAATGATCAGAGTTTCTATAAAGCAAACTCCATTTTATAAACTGGTAATCACCACTAGGGCTGAACGATATGGGAACATTTTCAAATTGGGATTAATCTACAGACCAGTATTGCGATCGGGATTTTGCACGGGATTTTTTTCCTTAGTTCTTTCTGTATTATTCACTATATACAAGCATTAAATCATTCTATAGAATGACCAACACAACATTGGATACATTCAACATATTAACAGCTCTTTCATGTAGGCCAGGCCTACATGTTATGATGAAATGAGAGGAACTGATGCACAAATTGATATGAATAAATAGTTTTTATTTAGTATTGAATTGTAAAAACCTTCAGTCACAGAAGAATGCTATGACTTGTAATTTCAAGCCTTGTAAACATGTAATACAATCATCATGACTTAACTTAAATAAAATTTGAAAAAGGAACAACAAAGCAAAGAACGACAGGCCTGGTGTGAACATTAATATATGAAAAATAAATAATCTTACTGATCTCCAGTCAGTTACAGTAACAAATCACAGAAACTAAAGTGCACACTGACCATGGTGTGAACATATTTAGATCACTAAAAGCGAGATTTGAAAATTGTGTTCTATTACATCGTGATGTCGGTGACATTCTTTCCTGCTAATGTTGTGTGGCTGTAGTTAGTCTATTCAACGTGTTGGCTGTCACTGTTCGCGCTGACTATCTAATACTTTTTCTTCTAAAGAAGCCAGACTCCACTGTTAACAGAAACACAAAATGTATATTTACACAGATGTGTTTTTTCCCCCTGAGAAAGGCCAACCAGTTACCCAGTGTTTAGAATAATGAATGTAAATGGTTTAATTAACTGGTTACAGATTTATTATAATAGATTAAGACAGCCTTGGGTCACGGTGTATTACTGGTAGGAAAGAAAACAGGTTTTATATCCAGTATATTAACATCTAGTTAAAAAAAAGTACCATACGCTCATACTTTGAAAACTGATATCAACTGAAAAAAATTGCAGTACAAAAGTCCATAGTTACATTATCAGTATTGCTTAAAACTCCACCATATCTTCATAGCTCATGTAATGCATGTCAATGTGCATATAGGACCTCTGTTAAGCAGATCTCTCTCCTGGGACAGTGAGGAAGGCAAAGCCTAATGAGGACATAGTTACGGCTCTCACACATCCTGAGAGAGCTGTGATCATCGCATGGTAAAAAGCAACCGCTCCCTAGGAAACCGCTTGACCCTGCTACTCCTTGTTTCCCGATCCTGCCATTCCTATTATTCAAATATATTTATATCATTATTTATCTGCTGTTAGAGGAAGGAGCCAGCACAGCAACACCTCATCTGCATAAGACAGTAGCTAACTGCCCTGGTAGCGCCTCGGGATACGAACAGATGGGAGTGTTTAGCAAGCTTACCCACCTACCCCTCCCATCCAAAACACACACACACACATTTACCAGAACCCACACACACCTCCTCCACCTTTTTTTCCCCACCTCTCCTCTACGCGTCTTCTCCCTTTGCACCCCTACCACTCGCTACCCCCTGCCAAATGTTCAGTTAACCTGTCAGTTCTCATAGCCCAAAAAATTCGACATGCCATATGCCTCGCTCTGACTTCTAACCCTCCACCGCCGCCCTTTCCCGTCTCCTTCATGGTGACATGAAAGTCCCCCTTTGAAACGTGAGGATGTCTCTCCTCTGCTGTTTGATTCCCAACGCCTGGCTGAGATCACAGCGATTGCAAGTATCGTTTGTCGTGTATAATAAAAGCAGTCACTTAGCGTTACGCGACACAGTAGGAGCACATTCATACCACAGCGGCATCGATGAGATGTCTGATGATCCACCTGGGTAAAAAGACAAATAACTCACGATGTGCCAGCCTCGCTTTGTAAAACGTTGCGTCGTGAAAGGGCAACATGACAGATGCGTGCCACATTCAACACGCAGAGCTCACGTGGTCATATCAGCTGGTTGAGGGATGAATGTGAGTTTTATTTTACTTTACCACCACACACAAAACATACAATTTGCAACATAACAAATCCCCCCAGCCCCCCTTCGTCATCACCACCCACCCAGACAAAAATCACGAAAAGATGACACAGCAACTACAATATTCAAGACCATATTACGAAATAATAACAAAATAGACAATGAATGACAACACCATAAGTCCACCATACACATCTCTCCCCAGCACAAAGGTACCTAGGAGTGAGGGATGAATTTAAATGATTGACTGATTGTTAAAACTGGTGTACAATAAATCCATTCAGCCAAAAAGCTTGTCCTGTGTTACACCATCCAATAAGAGTCTCTGCTGTGAGCCTTGGCAGTCCTGCCTGTCTAGGCCATTTGCCCTTGCACAGAGGGCAGCTCCCAGCAGGCCTGGCCATAGTGACAGTTTGTTGTTGTTTATAAGGTCATCCCCACCACAGGGGGCAGCATATTCATTACACCCACCCCATGGCTCTGTTTGTCTTTGGCAGTCTGTTTCTCTGTGGGCTCCTGTCATAAGGTCAGAGGGTACTTACTATCATCCTCCTCTTGTCTTCACACCAGGCCAGCAAAGTCAGAACGCCTCTGGTAAGAGTTTATGGGTTAATTGCCCTTATCTAAGCAAAAAATGGCAAGTGTACATGACAGGTAAGGACAAAATCTGTAATAATCAAATTGTCTTGCATGCAGAAGATTTGCGTTGATTATTTAAATTAAAGCTGCAGCGATTAGCTGACTATTTGATTTCTAGATCGATAAATGAATCGGCTTCTATTTTGAAAATCGGTTCTTTTGTGACTTTAGAAGGAAAAAAATAACGCACTCCTCTTCCTAAATAAAACGTTGAATTAATAAGCAACAAAACTCAGTTCAGTGCACTCCGCTGCTACAGACTAGCTTGGTACTCACAAGTAACTTATCATGGCTAATATTAGCTAATGTTAGCAAAGTTTAGGTAGATATTTCTGTGTAAGTGACATTGTTGGGTGACATTATGGCTCTTCTCTACTTGTGCTAGTGTTACACTATGTTTGAATATTCAACATTATCCCATAATTGTCACTTGGCCACAGTGGCTGCTGTTCAGCAAAAGTTACAAAGAATTGCTTCAAAGAGAGTCTACAGTATGTAACTTTTGTTAGACAGCAGCCACTGTAGCCACAAGTGACATCAGTAGACAAATGTCACCATAAGCTGCTAGTTATATCAGACTAAGTACAGAAAGAAAATGTGTTGAATTGAGCCATGGTGCATTTAAGATTAAGTTAAACTTTTCATTTGTAAGAGGAAGAATGTGTTATTTCTTCTTTCAAAAGCTACTTAGGCACACTTTAAGTTATTTATCAAGCAAAAATGCAAAACATTTGATGTTTCCAGGCTCTCAGATGTGAGAAATTGCTGTTTTTTCTTGTATTAACATATGGTTATCTGAATATCTTTGAATTTTGGTTTGTTAGTGAGACAAAGCAAGACATTTGTATGACGCCACCGTGGGTTCTGGGAAAATGTGAAAAAAATGTCATGGTTTTCTGATTTTTTTATAGAATAAACAATGAATTAATTGAGAAAGTAATCAGCAGATTAGTTGAATATGAAAATAAACATTTGTTGCAGCCCTAATAGAAATCCTTTGCAATCAAGTGTATCAAAATGTACACACATGTGAAGTATATTTTATCATTTTTAATGCTCAAATCCAGCAGTTGAGTCCCAACAATTAACCTTTTTCAGCGGTAAATTTCAATCCGAGAATCACCTGCAATAGTCTGAAGCATGTGGTCTGAAAGAGAAACACGGAGAGAGAGAGAGAGAGAGAGAGAGAAACATAGAGTAAGGAAGTGTCTGGGAGTGGGAGCAGCAAGCTAAGTGAGGTTGTTAGGAGGAAGCGCTGACAGTCCAATCCAGCACAGCGACCATTCAAAAGACAGCTCCTTTTGTTTCTGCCTCCCTTTCTTCTGCCAGGGTAGAAAGAGAGGGTGAATCTCTCTGTGCGCAGTAACCCACTGACACCTCCCTCTGATCTGCCTCCTGCACTCAACCTCCTCCACCCCAACCCCCCCTCCCCCCCAACACCACCACCACCCTCCCTCTACTACATCCCTTCACCAGCACTCTCCTCTCCCTCCATCTCTCTCTCTCGCTGTCTCCCCCCTATGCATATGCCATTGCCTAAGAGTCACTCTCCTGGTTGCCACAGTAACCAGCTCACCTCTCTCGCTCTCCCTCTCACAATGCACCTAAACAGGAGAATCTGTCTCAGTCTGTCAGAGACAGAGAGAAGGGAAATTGGGCATATTTCAGAAAGATTGCTGTTGCACAATTGTCCTTTCCTTTCTACAATTCTTATCTATGCACGCACCACAGAGCAGACAAGGCAAGGCGAGAGAAAAAGAACGAGGGGGAAAAAAACAAATGGGAGGGAATAAAGACATGAAATAAAATAATTCTGACTAAGAATACCCGGGAGACCACATGTGTACAAACCAAACAGTCCTAGAATGACAACCTTTTACATTTACAGCACCATTAGCACCCCTGCTAAGCAGCATTCTCCACCTGCTCCAGCCATATCTCCCCATCCCCCTCCTCCATATCAGTCCTCCCACCTCCTTCATCCCCCTCTCCTCTGCCTTGTCGTCTGTGAGTGGCACTCAGGTGGTGGTGGTGAGTCTGCCCATATAGCGTCATCCCTTAGACGAGTCGTTCAGCACCTGAGTCTGTCTGCCTGCCTGCCTACTTGCCTGCCTGCCTGTCTGTCTGTCTGCCTGCCTGCCTGCCTGTCTGTCTCTGTGTCTGTGTCTCTGTCTGTCTGTGTCTGTCTGTCTGTCTGTCTGTCTGTGACCATCCCTCTCTCTCTAAATGTGCCCAATGCAATGCCCAATTACACCCTCATTACCTCCTAATTAGCCTGGACACAACAGCAACTGGTAGCACAATCACAAAGAAAGCCGAATGTAAATCAGTTACATTCATTCTGACGTTATTTGTGGGCCTTTTTTTTTTCACTGGGTGGTGGCATGTTAAATGCTCCCCCGGTGAGTGTAGTAATTTAGAGCAATATGGTAATAGGGGTGCTGATGGCTATTTCTCCTCTCACCAGACGCTGGTTTTGTCCTTTTATTTGCTGTTGTGGAGCTAAATTACATTGAAGGTTTAATTGGCTATTTTAGATCACAGGCATCACAGCTGATGAATTATCAAAATCAGCTCAGTGATCATTGATAATCACTTTTCAGAGCATGCATCATAAATTAGACCATCATTGGCTCATGCTGTTTTATTCATATGAGCTAAGTAAGAATAGCAGGGCATACTTGCTCTTAAAGACATGGTCTTTGTGCTATCACTGCCAAGCTAAGACAATCTTCTCAACTGATCACAGTTCATAGTGTATGCACAGTATATTAGATGTAAAATAAATAAATACAAATACAATAGACTGCACACAGCTCAGAGGAAACGTATTCTAATGCCTTGTTGTCCTTTTAAATGAGATTGAGTTACTTGTTTCGGATCACACTAACTGATGGCGATTGGAGTAAAGAATCTGCTTCGCCTGTCTGCAAGGCAGGATGTGTTTCTGTGTTCCATTGAAAGTTAGAAGTCCATCTAGAGCTGGGCTCTATGGAAAAAATATTATTATTGTTGACCTAATACATCAATGTCGATATTGCGGCGATGATGGAGGGTTGACTATTGGCGCTTTCACAAAATATTAACACAATGAGAGTTTTGATACACAATCCCCAATAATGTGGCTACAATGACTAATGGGTAAAGGCAAATGATATAACAGCTAGAACAGTCTGGTAAGTTAAAAAAAAATTACATCACTTTACTGTAATGCAGCCTTTAAAACATTGAAAAGACAACACTTGTGTCATATGTGACGATATCTAGCCTCATATATTGATGTCGATATAATATTGATGTATTGCCCAGCCCTAAGTCTATCACATCTTGTACTATGATGTATATATTAATTTGGTTTGTGGAATGTTTTTAGCTATGCAGCCTCCATCCAGTCGCCACATCCCTCTCTTTCGAACAAGTCTTCCAAATTAAACAACACAAATGCCCTCTAAAAAGACAACGTTGTTGTCTGACAAACCTGTCAGCAGGACGAAATCACTTGTCAGTGTCTTCTAAAACTGTAACAAATTTCAGTTTTTTGTTGCATAAATTATATTGTTTTCTGATCTGACACTGCAATGGTTCTATTCACTGTAACAAATACACAGTATAATTGAAAAAGATGATCCATTCAGTTTTACAGCTGCACCTGCCTATGTTTGTCTTTGTCTCTCTCTTTGGCCACATGTGTGTTCGTGTTGTCTCAGAACACCTTCCTGATTTGGTCCAGTTTTTTTCTGAGCGCGCTAATGTGAAAAAGGTTTTTACTAAACAAAGTACAGCCACTCTGCCCACACACCAATGCTTTAATTGCACAGTTGATCTTTTGCCAAACACTACTCTCCTCCTCGATGAAGGCTGCACACATTAATGGGTCTGAAAAAAAGTAGCCATGGAAGAATCACCTGCTGCTGGATTCAGTTATCCTTCATCTTGTCCTGTTGGTTCCACTTTTTTCCTTTTGGATAAAAAATCCTGGTGTGCCAAGCCTTGAACTGAAAATACAGACACCAACTATCCTGTCATATGAGTATCCGTATCGTAATATCCGTAAACAACCAGTGATGTGGTCAGTCACTGGTTTTACTGCCAAGTCTTCCAACTGTTGCTACAGAATCAGCTCATCATTAAGGTCCCTTTCCTTTTTTAATCATCTCTAATGGTCATATCCAGACACATCCAGACAAAGTCCAAGTAGTAGTGGACTTGCCTACTGTAGATCAAAAGCAACAGTGTTGCAAGGAATTGGGATTTCTCCTAACCCAACTTATTTACAATTGCAGTACTTCAGACCTGTTACATTATGATTTAAGAATAATGCCTCAGACAGTGACGAGACATCATAGATTTTTAGCCATAGTAGCTCTAAGGATGTTGGTCTGTTGGTCTGCCAGACAACATCTTTGGTCAAGACTGAAATATCTACTCAGCTACTGTGTTGGATGGATGGTCATGACAGACATTCATGTTTTTCTGACCCCCCTGACATCTAGCACCACCAGCAGGTGTCTCAGGAGCTACTTGAAAAATTGTCATAAAATGTAGTACAAATATCCATGGTGCTTAGACAATGTGTCTTAATAGCTTATGTGATCCCCTGACTTCTCAAATAGTGTCACCATCAGGCCGAACTAACTTCCACTTACCTGTATTCAATTTAAAGTATTTCTACATCTACAAGATTGACTAGCACACATTTTGGAACATACTTCAATTGTCCCCGGAGCATTAAAACTAAAGACGTTGGCTATCCCTTCACGTTTTCACTAGTGCAACCAGCAGCACACCAACAGTCAACATTTTACTTTATAACATGGTGAACATGGTCAACATTAAACCCTCTTAGCATAAGCATGTTAGCATTGTCATTGTGAGCATGTTAGCGGCTGACATTAGCATTAGCTCAAGCACGGCTGTCAGAGCTGCTAGCGCGGCTGTAGACTTGTGGTCTTGTTAAGGTGTTAGCATCAGAGTGAACACTGGTTTATGTTGCAATTCATTCTCTGAAACAGTGATCCTTCTCTTAAGTGTCCATCTATCCATCCATCCATCCATCTCTCCCTCCTTCCTCCAGCCATGCAGGCTGGTGTCTGGTGTTTATGGGCTTCGTCAGCAGGCAGGGCTGTTTAACGAGGGCAGGGGGACAGCGTGGCACTAATTGCTGTGTGTGATTTATACCAGGCTGGGACCAGGCAGGAACACAGGCAGACGATGGCACTCTGAGAGCAGCTGCTTTGCCCAATATTTACTTAACCCTCGGCTGGCGGGCCTGGCAGTAATGCCACTGACGATGGGTCTGTGGGGAGCCATTTCACTGCTCAGTATTATGTGTAGCAGCAGGGTTGGGGCCATGTTTGGGGACAGGCTCAAAGTGGGAGTGTGTGCTGTATGGGAAGGTAGATTGGAGCAATTAGAGGGAAGATGTGATTGGTCTCCTGACAGTTAGGCTATCAAGGAGGAATTGTTGCTAGATGATCAAAAGCTATTTTCAAAGTAGTAGGATTTATGTTTTTATAAAAACAATTTGGTAACTGTGTTTCAACAGAAAACAAAAGCCAAAGCAATAGCTCATCACAGGGCTAAAGTGAGCTATTGCTTTTATAAAACGGGCACATAAAGTGTGGCAATATGAAAGTCTCATTCCAATCTAAATGGATTTTTTTTTTATTAATAAATAACCATGTTCATAATAAAATAGGCCCTGCTGAGCTGGGTGCCTGCACATACCAAGGCAGTGGCTACAGTATGAAAGGTAGCACATACCTATCCTACACTAGCAGCTAGCTTTTGCTTAACCCTAAAGAAAGGCGTACAATAACACTAACTAACTATTCCAGACACTAACCAGCAACTAACCGATCGAGGCAGCGGTAGAACAGCAACTCCCGTTTTCTGCAAAGTAAAATTACTGTTTTTGTCGATGGAGTCTGGTGGCTTTAAAGAGAGCAGAGATAACAGTTTCAGTTCCCTGTCATAAAGGAATATATTCTAAATATAGCGTACACTTAAAGAAATACTTTGCAGATTTTTAACCAGCTCTTTGTCATGGTAGTGTGTGTGTGAATAAATGGCTTCCCTCCGTGACACCAGTTATCAGTTCGGCAGTCTAACGTTTTTGTTTTTTCAGTGTGGACTGATACTTATTGTCCAAAGGAATTAGACGTCATAACCGTTGAATATTAATATTATATCACGGCTATGATTGCTTGATTTGAGCTTTCCGTTTAATAAATAGCAAAATAAAAACAGAAATATATAACAACAGGATTTCAACACGTGTTTTTCTGCATGGATGAACAGAGGAGCCCTTAATGGTGATTAGTAGCGGTTTGAGTGTGCTCCTATATTGAGAAGCATGATTTGTACAGTGCTCACTCTTGTGTCATGTGTTAGCAGGGATAGACACTTCCATCCCACGCCTGTCTGCCTGCCTGGCTCATCTGGAGCGATAGTCTGAGACATCGCGGGGCTTGCATCCGCAACTCAATTAGTCACACCTCAAATAAATTAGCAGCGGATGCACTTTAGCACCTTTTGCTGTAATAGATCAGTTGAAGACCTTAAATAGCATCTAAATATCCACACCCTGTGCGAGCTTAATGATCACATTTCCATTGTAGAGAAACAAACAAACACTGGCTCACGTTCAGCCCACGAACAGCCACATGCAAGACCAAGACGATGGAAGGGTGGAAAATAAAAGGAGGGGAGCGTGATTCTGTCTCCACAGCAACATTGATTGGTATTCTTCAGGTGGAGCAGCTGTCAAGCGGCCTGACCACTGCAAGCTAATGCTGTGCGGGGAGAGAGTGTGGGGGGGAGGGAAGGAAAACACCAAGGAAAAGGCAAGAGATGAAAAGCAAGGAGACAGAGGGGACAATGACAAAGAATGATATAGGGAGATGAAATTGAAAAGCCATGATATAAAGGGAAGGAGAGTAATATTTTTATTGTGATTTTGAGCCATTATAGGAAAAGTAGAGGCTGCTGTGAGAATTTGATTACATGGTAGTCAAGTCGTCCAGTAAAAGAGGGGCGTGTCTCCATTCTCTCCTCTGGAGGTGTAAAGGGGATAAACGGTGTGTGGAGTCAGGTTGGCTTCTTATAAGACTTCTTGTACTGCTGATGTTAGTCAGCTGATATGCCTTCAGTTTGGGTCATGCTCTTTTAATGTAGTTAAAATGATGATTTAATTGCATATATTTTAGGCTCTTTTACAATTTCACTCTAGTTGCTTGAAGCCCTTGGCCTACATTTACTGTAATGTGAATTTGTATTGGATGCCACTCAATAAATAACAAAACATTGTCTCCCCACTGTAGCACAAGTAAACTTTATATTTCACAATTAGATCACAATCGACCGTCTGATCGTTGATAGATCTCGACGTGTCCGACCGCACGGACCGGCGGATGGCCGATGCAGTCAGTGTGAATGAGGCCTTAGTCCAAAACCTGTTGGTGTCTTAATCTCCCTGAAAACCCCATTCTCTTCCACTAATGTGCACCAGATCTTAGTGTGAGTGTGCAGTTTCTTCTAAATATCCAGCTGGACTAATAAATGAATGAAGGTCTCAGTGAAACCACCTTTTAATCTAACTGTTGCTACGGCACATTCTGCAAGCTTTACAAGGAAGTTGGTCAAAAGCCAGTCCTGCTGAGAGAGGAGCATCCACTCGCACACCTGTTATCTGTGCATATGGAGAACACGTTTTATTTGTGGACTTTCCAGAAGATTCATAATGTGTATGTCTGTAAGGAGTTCATCAGTTTACATCTTCAACCATAATTACTCCAACATGTAAATGCAATTATGTCCCAGCAGATCCTCATAAATATTGGCTGTATTGCAGCTACAGGTTTTGTCTTCATTAATCAGAAACAGCAGGTAGGTAAACCAGGCAGAAGTTTGTATAAACAATATAATAAGCTTGATAATCAGCTGTTTTGAGATGGAGATGCTCATTTAATCTCTATCCTCTCTGTCTCTCTTTGAGTAATAGAAAAGTGCGTACATTAGTTTAGTGAAATAAGCTTACACAGAAAAGTGTGCACATATGAACTGTGAAGCACTAAATTATTTAGTCCTTTGGTCTATATTGCAGCTTTGCATTTAAAAATGAGCTTTTACCTGTGTTAAATTTATATGTTCTTGGGGTTTTGGGGTAGTCATATACTGTATAACCAGAAGGGGAAAATTGAAAAATCGTGTTATTATGTCTGTATTTTAAGGGGTTGGTGAGAGGAAACATAAATTGGATTTAAGTTGTCTGTGTGTGAGTCAGCCACAGGGTTTGCGTTTATCATGATTTGCCGGTAGTGGGATGTAAGTACACTAAAGTACATTTACTCAAGTACTATCATTAATTACAGTTCTGAGGTAGTTGTACTTTACTTGGGTATTAAAATTTCCAATCGCCAAGCTCCGGACGCAGCGACGCAAAATGGACTCGGGGAGAAAGTTGTTTTGGTTAAACATTTGCATGCCGCAAAAGAAAACGCCACATTAGGGCTGGGCAATATATCGATATTATATCAGCATCGATAATGAGGCTAGATATTGTCTTAAATTTTGGATATCGTAATATAGTGCTATGACACAAGTGTTGTTACAGTAAAGTGATGTAATTTTCTAAACTTACCAGACTGTTTTAGCTGTCTTATTATTTGCCTTTACCCACTTAAGTCATTGTATCCCTATTATTGGTGATTATTTGTCAAAACTCTCATTTATTGTGTTAATATTTTGTGAAAGCATCAATAGTCAGCCCTAAATATCGTAATATTTGATTTTCTCAATATCACCCAGCTCTACGCCACACACAATATTAAATGAAATCAACTGTTCACACATACAGTAACGTGAGCTATTTAAATTAGCTGGATACATGGTTAAAAATGTATTGCCGTGTGTACTTGGTCCACAGCAATCCCACCAATCAGTCCCAAAACCTCCCAGTTATGGAGGAAATGCCGTAAACATATTTGTTGTAAGTCATTCCCTGAAAGAACCAAGCAGGCCTGTGTTGTTGCACCATTTTTTTTTTAACTTGCCATTTTCAGCATGTAGTTTGTAGTTTGAAGTTTGTTGTTGTTTTCCAAATCGAACAGAGTTTAAAGTGCCCATATTATGAAAAAATCACTTTTTCTGGGATTTGGGGTGTTATTTTGTGTCTCTGGTGCTTCCACACACATACAAACTTTGAAAAAAATCCATCCATGCTGTTTAGAGTGAGATACAGTTTCTGAATGTGTCCTGCCTTCAGTCTCTGGGTGAGCTGTTCAAAATCGGCACGGCTTGTGACGTCACAAGCCGAAACAAGCAGGCTAACCACAGCCATTAGCTCGTAGCGTTAGCATGCTAACGCTAATGCTAATGCTAGCATGCTACCTCGTCCTCAATAGCAAAGCACTGCTACAACACACACAAGTTCACCATAATCTACGAAAGAACTACTTACATGTGCGCCCTCATTTAGAAGTCTCCCAGCTAATCCTGCCTTGTAACTGACCAAAGTTGTAGAAACAGCCTTTCTTTTACTGTCTATGGAGCTAGCTAGCTGACATGATCTACATCTGAGCTACTGGGCATGTGCAGTGCAATCAAAGATAGTACAGAAGAAGAAGAAGAAAAGAGGTCTCACTCTGTAGCTAAAACAGAGACCAGCTGAAAAGAGGATCTGCAGCAGTGAGAGAGAGCGGTGCAGTACAACAAAAATATGGTGTTTTTTGAAAATTAAACCATGTAAACCTATTCTGGTACAACCTTAAAATACAATTATGAACCTGAAAATGAGCATAATATGGCTGCTTTAAGAACGACAACACACAGAGAGCCGATGATCAGGATGTCAGGAAAATTATCCTGGAAATGTGCATCTGTTGATCCAGACTAATTATTTATATATTGTATGTATTAATAAATGACAATAGTTGAATAATGCACCGGGGTATTAGGATCAGGATAATGCTACTTGATTCCAGAAAATCCTTTTAAACAAGCTGATTTGCATTTGAGGTTAGTAAAATGATGTCACTCCATTGTCAGACTAATTTGAACAAAATTACGAACTGAATGCTAAATGTCATGTTCAGATGTAGTTTGTGTGATGTGGTGGATGGAGGCTGTAGCTCTGGGCCATGATCAGACAGGGGGACTCATTAGAGAGCTGCACTCTGTCTCTTCACTTCCTTCTTCACAATCACTATAATGTGGTTTGCACTCTTTTCATTTATACACTTTCATACCCACAGCACGTCAGAGTGGTTTTAACCTGTCAGGCTTTCTTTTTTGAATTTTACACTAGTTCCATTAGAAAGTAAAAATACAGCTTGAGTCTAATACATCAGCACTGTCAGTTTAATACAGAGCGGAGAAAGATGGTTTTCCCAATGTGTGAATGACATTTCATGTTTAATTTAACAGTCTGTATCTTTGTTTTTATATCCTCTGTCCATTAAGCTTATGCACAGTCCTTTCTCTCATTGATTAATCTATTTTAAGTCATATATGTATATTAAAACAGTTGTGTATGTTGGGTAATTCCAGCTATTGCCTGCTGCTCAGCAGCGTAGTTCAGCACCATGGAGAGCTCCTCTCAACGTGTTTATAAGGAGGTGCACTGGAGTTTGGTTCATCTGCAGTCTGGGGGGAAGCGGGGGGGTCTACACAGAAACATTTCATTTTTTTTTTTTTTTTTTACCAAAGTCTTTTTATTAAAGGTTTTCAGAGTGTACAAGATACGAACAAAATACAAACAATCAAAACTTCTCCCAAGCATCTAACTCATCTACAACACAAGCAAGTCACTTTATGACTGAAAGAAGAATGAGATCAAAACAAAATAATAATAATAACGAGAACTCAATAACAGGAATATACAATGTATTATGGGGTTACATTCATTGCTTCCATTTTCTCTACAAATGTCAAGAAACGCTGCCAAGTAGTATGAAACGTCAAAACAGACCCTTGGAGAGAGTATCTTATCTTCTCTAGTTTAAGATATGGCATAACCTCCCTAATCCACTGAGGATATGAAGGGGTAGAGGCTCTTTCCATCTAAAGAGAATGAGTCACCTGGCCAAACATTTCATTTTAAGCATTAGTTTTTACATCTTCCCTTTGCAATTTGACTAAAATAGTACTCTATTTTATATTGGCAAATTGTGGTGCTTTTGAGGTTTTACTCTGTTGTCTATTGAGCTCAATGATCCAAAATAAATCCCTTGAAAGTGACAAAAAGTCCAAAATGAAATCTAGATCAATACATATTTAATAAATTACTCTATTTTTTCTATAACTGCTAATTGGGCAGGGACATTTTTTCTTAGTCTAGCAATATACACAGTTGTATAAGTGCTAACATGAATAGTAGGGCTGTGTTACAGTAATCAATTCACTAATTAAAATCAATCTTTTGTTTGAATTAAGTTTGAATGAGCTGTTATTGATTCATAAAATCCAGATATCGAGCTTTTAATATATGCCTTTTTACCATGGATGTACCGTATGAGTGGAAAAGTACTTTAAGCAAAAGTTAGGGGGGCAATTCTTAAACCTGTTGCATTATAAAAAGTATTTGAGGGTAACTTCTTGCTTGCACAATTTACAGCCTAAGTTCTCTAAGAATGACATTTATATCCAAGATAAATTGGTGTCGTTACTAAAATTTCCCTAACCTAATTGACATTGAATTGGAAATGTAATCGAATCGGGAGCTTGTGAATTGCAATCAAATCAATTTAGGAAATTATTAGCGATACCCAGCCCTAATGATTACATTACAGCTTTTACAGGACACGCACAAACATGGCAACAGTAAAAATGACACCATCCTTTTGTAACAATTCATCTACCCAAATCCACACCAATGTTAAGACATCGAATCATTACCTGCGAAAACATTCCCTGTACAGACATCCTTAAGAAACAAAAGAGAGGTCTTTCTTCACAGTGGGGATCAAAGTAGATCTCTGTCAAGCAGTGCACAAAGGATCCCGTCTTGCCACAACTTCCTCCCACTCTCTTTTTCTCACTCCTCTCCACCTTCATCTTTCTCCCGCCGCTCCCTCCATCCCTCCCCTCCTCGGTGTGGCTCCTGAATATTTAATAAGCCTGAATTACTGAGGCCCTCAACCGTAATGACGGGGAAATCAGACAATTAAATCAGAAGGGCTCTGGCTTTAAGTCTCACCTCCCCCAGAGGAGCCAGAGATTATTTAAAGTGTCACACTGTTTGATTATCTAATCCTCCTCTTGCCCCCTTTGCTTTACTCACAGAGCGGCATCGCCTGCTTCACTTGCCATCGCAAATTACCATTAAACACCAATGAGCACTGTATTTAAGTCCTTTTCCATAAGCAGGAATGTGGTGCCATGAAGTCCCAAGGGAACGGCACTATGGGAGTAACTCTTTAACACTGTTTAGCATGGGCTTGAAGGGTTGCTTCGTTCTCACTCAGGGAATGTAATTAAACAACCACTTTGAGATGTGTACATTTGCATTAAACCCACATTACTTTGCATTGAAAATGGCCCGTGTGTGTGCACGAACATAATTTCTGAGTGTGTCAAGGTTGCAGCTGTTACTTCTCTTCCCCAGGTGGCACAAAGGTGTATTCAATCTTTGCCTTTTTTGTCTTCAATCCTGAGCTTTCATCAAGCATGAGTGAGAGGGGAAGCATGTGTGTAAAGAAACAAAACAGTGAGGAAAGATTGTATGGCACTAAGATACCCCTGACCTGGCGCATTGCACTTTGAAGTGAAAAGCTGCAGGGCTGGATACAGGTTCTGCTCTGTGTTACGCTCCCAAAACAAAAGGCGGTTGTGTTTGGCTTTGGTGATAAGTAGAATTGTTGTCAGCTTGACTTATCATCCAGACAAAGTGACTGATTGTGATTGAGTAGATAGTAATAGCTTCCTTAATGCCTGCCAGTGCAGTGCACACACACACACACAGAGGTTCTCACACACAGAGTGATGAATATTCATGATTATACAGCTGAGACTCAACAGTGGTTCATTTAGTGTTGGCTAGAGAGAGGCCAATGATAGCATTGTAAACACACAACCATCAGGGGTTTAATAGCTCGACTCCAGTGCTGGCTAATTACGCCGCACACGCAGCCATACACACACACACACACACTGCTGATAGAAACACACAGGCACTGATTCCAAAGCTATTGTGGTGCTGATATCCCTCCTCAGTTTTGACTTCAGCAGACAAACATTTGTCTGGTAGAAAGAAAAGTGCTTACACAGCTGCCTTCGAAACAGTCCGGGGGAGTATAGAGACATGCTGTCATAGTATGTCACTGTCTGCCAAATAAATCCTGTACAAATAAACCCTATTCGTACACTGTCCATTGTTTGATTCTGTTTCTATTAGATGAGATAGAGTTGCATTGCTCCGTGTACACAGTCAGTTGTGTGTCCACAGTTTGCAGTGGTGGGAGAAGTATTCAGATCCTTTACTTAAGTAAAAGGATTAATACCACACTGTAAAAATAAAAAATACTTGTGTGTTTAATGGACTAATCATTTCAGCTGGACTTGTAGGCCGTTATATTGTTGGCTAGTTCACTTTAGAATAAAACATCAAATTTATAAACTACATGTGTTTTGTGTGCTAAAATCTTAATGTGTAAAGTAACTAGTCAGATGAATGTAGTGGAGTAAAAAGTACAATATTTCTCTCTGAAATGTAGCGGAGTAGAAGGAGAAAGTGGCATGTAAAGAAAAGACTCAAGTAAAGTACAAGTACCTCTAATGTGTACTTAAGTGCAGTACTTGAGTCAGTGCACTTAGTTATATTCCACCACTGACAGTTTGCTGAACTTAGGAGCAGTATTTCATCATGCTGAGCTCCACCGATTTTACACATGCAAGTTTACAGGTGTTCGTCACTGCATAGTAAAAAGAACTGGGCAAAGCGAGGTGCCTTGTGGGTAATGTAGGAAGCAGGTTTTGACAAGAAAGCAGAATGTGTGGAATAAAAAAGATATCGCTGGTTCTCCTGCATCGATTTGGATCCATTTTTATTTATTTTTAACTCACAGCCGTCGCTCTGGCTCTCACATTGGATTGACTTTGCAGGTGTCCCTGGTGTGTCCAATATGTCTTAAGCAAAGTTTACCTGAAAAGAACTCCAATTCTGTTTAAGATTGTGGCCTTCAAATGTTAAACCCTACACAGATGAACACTTGCTTTTTCAAACTATCTATCATGTATCATTACTGATGTTTTTATTCATCTCCTTGTATAGTTTTGTAGCGATGCAGGATGTCTCGTAGAACATCACTCTGAAGACAGATAGTATCTAAAATCTCTCCTCCTTTTAACACGACAGAGAATGTGGGGCAACGCTGAGGCCAAGCGCCCCAGGCTTTAAGCTTCCCTGTTGCCTCCTGATTTGAATATCGTTCAAGGTCTATTTGCATCTAGTTTTAATAGCGGTTTATTCAGTCAAGCAGAAGATGACATCTTTATCTGTGGTTGACATATGAGGCCGTTAGCCTCAGGCTAGCGTGTGTCTGGTTAATGAGCAGAGGGATGCTGCCGCTGATTAGGAGCGGTAATAAAAAATCTCCGCCTTCTTCTCTGACTCGAGTCTGTAGTGAGCAGATAGGGTCTAGATCCAGATATGCTGATCAAGTTTGAAGTCCAGGTGTGATGAGGAATTAGGGCAGGTGCTTGGTTTGTGTGTGTGTTTCTGTAGTACTGTATTTGTGTACTTATGGGGCCCCAATGTACTGCAACCTCTTTATGGAAGGGAGGGAGAGATTTACGGCATTTATGGACAAGGAAAGATTCCAGAAATAACAAACTTTAGCAGGGAAAAAAGGTAGAAACATCAGGTGCATTCTGTGATTTGGGCCTCGTCCCGTGCCGTAGTTTGGGAAATCAGGAAGCTGTGCGGCAGTAACATTGTAGATGGCTAGCAGAAACCATGAAGTGCTCAATGATAACATCCAGAAGAGAAAATAAAAGAAACAAACCATTCTTGAAAAAAACAAACCAATTTTAAAAAGCCTTTTTTTAACATCGAAGGCATGGGACTACAGATGAAAAATAGCCTGTTGGCTAATTCTGGCTTTTTTAACCCATGGGAAATCATGTGTTTTATTAAATTGCGCTCTCCCCTTCCATAAATAAACTAAACTGAAAAACTGAATTCTTGAGCAGAAATTGATACAGAAAAGGGTCTTTTGAATGGCAAGTTGAGTTTCAAAGTCCTTTCAGATGGTTCTCTCCACAGGACTAAAGTTATTTGTTTGTACTGTACTGTCGATGACGTTTGAGTCTCAAATACCACTTGAGCTTTAAAAACTTGAAACATTTCCCCTTTCAAGTACATTTAGAACAGCTAACAAATGTGCGATTAAGTTGTGATTAATCGCAAGTAAACTATGGACAATCATGTGATTATGAGATGTTTGTGTGTGTGTGTGTGTGTGTGTGTGTGTGTGGGCTTGTTTAACTATATTCGTGGGGTCCAAAAACCGAATCCAAATCCAGCATACTTGTGAGGTCCCAACAGCTTTGTGGGGCCAAAATGCTGGACCCCACGAGTTTAAAGGGCTGTTTGAAGGTTAAGACTTGGTTGTAGGATTAGGGTTAGAATTAGGTTATGGTTAGGGTGAGGGTAAGGGTTAAGGTTAGGCATTTAGTTGTGATGGTTAAGGTTAGGGTAAGGGGCTAGGGAATGCATTATGTCAATGACGGGTCCCCACAAAGATTGTGTGTGTGTGTGTGTGTGTGTGTGTGTGTGTGTGTGTGTGTGTGTGTGTGTGTGTGTGTGTGTGTGTGTGTGTGTGTACTTACCTCTCCACCATTTACAGTACTGGGAATATTGCTTGGTAAGCGAATGGTGGCCCGTGTGTTGCCATGCCAACCCCAGCAGCTGTCAGTGTGCCTCCTGTAAGAATGACAAATGATTTTTATTAGAGGGGCTCTAAATTGGAGGGATCTCCCTCTCCATAGAGATGCTTATCCCAGTCTGATCAAACTGGAGTCACTGTGCCAATAACTCTGACCAGGCCTAATTACAACAGAGACCCTCCTGGGCTCATCATACACTCATTATTACTCACAGATTACACACAGGCAGTTCTGGCGTCAGTCACTGTGTGACATTTCCATAGTGGCAAACAATGTGGCGTCGCATATGGCGGTATCATGGCTACACTTTCACATAATTAAACCGGGTTTCCATTTTACTAGATGTGAATTAAATTTGACAGTGCTTTTCAAGAATACATTTGGTACATTTGTAAACGTTACATAGGCTAAACCAAATAAAAAATGACTGTTAACCCCTGTTTTTTTTTCATATATTTGTTCTCCTGTATGGTCGCCATAACGGAAACAATGTCAGTGAAAATTGTATGAATATTAGCATTTGGTCAAATGAATTACTTTTGTTGCAGAAAATGCAACGGCAACACCTAAATCCACTACATTATTAGAGATGTTACAATACAATTTTTTCCTTCCCAATACCAATTCCGATACCTGAACTTGCATATCAGCCGATACCAAGTATCGATCCGCTACCAGTGCGTAAAAAAAAAATATATATATATATATTTTTTTTTTTTCACAGCAGTGTACTACTAAGCCTGTATGGAGGTGATATGATTGCTATCATTGTTGTATGGGGGTGGCTCAGGTTAAACCCTTTGTAAAATATGAACAAACACATACAGAAAATGAATTCCATGGAACTTTCTTCTAGTTTGACAGTCAGTCATAACCAGGGGTGATTCTAGGATCAGACCTTTAGGGGGGCTCAGCCCCTAAATAAAAAAAATAAATGCAAAATATTGAACATATGAAAAAACTATGAAAGTCCCTTTATGGACTACCGGAATCAAATGAATTGATAATGAGGTGTAAACAATAAATAAATAAAAAAAAATTTAAAAACTTTCCTTAACTGGGTTACAGGTGCATAGCATTGGCGACAGCGACACAGGATATTAAACCTGTTTCTTTGAACCTTTAATTGTTTGCAAACTCTCACTTGAGGCACTAAAATAGATTTTTATTATTATAATTTTTAGGGGGGCTGAGATGAAATTTAGGGGGGCCCCAAAAAAGGGTCTAAAATCGCCACTGGTCATAACCATAGAAAGTATTACATGAATAAACTACTTCAAAGTAGTTTTTTTCGGGGCTAAATTACATAGTATCGGATTGCTGCAAAGACCTGCGTACTTGCCGATACCAATTCCAGCATTTAGGCAGTATCAGAGGAACAACTCTACACATTATACACATTAGGCTTCCATGTCTTTTTAGGTTCAAGTTAAAAGACCTTGTTAAGACACATTTTCAAAAGGAACATATTTAAAGTGAAAAGCACGAGCTCCTACTGTACACCCAATCACCCAACACACATTCTGCTTTTCTATTTATTTACCACCTCAATATGATTTTTTCATCTCTACATGCAGATAGGTGTTGCTTTGTTAGTGTGCAACTGTACTAGCGGCATGCATTATCTTTCTTTTTTTTTTTTTTGGTCAAGCTGTATGACTTTGAGTGGCCAAGGTTACGGTGACACTGTCTCCAGGGAGCACACTCCCCTCACTAATACACTCCAAGACAGTTGCACAGCGGGGACACTGCCAGCAGAGTGATGAGGAAGCAATTTTTATCTGCATTGTTTAGCTGACTCTATGAGTTTCCTGTAAGTGGCGTCCAGACTGTTGGTGTTGATTGTTCAGACGCTTCAAAGTTCTTCAGAGTCAAAAGAGTGCAGGTGGAGGTGTTCTCAGTTAACAAATGGAGTTTGGGCTGGAGAAATGTACTGTACATCTGAGCAGTGTGTGCCCTAACATTCTCATGTTTTTAAAAGCACATAGAGCTGATAAGATTAATCTATTAGTTGTCAACTATTAAATTAATCTCCAACTAGTTTGAGAATGGGTTAATCGGTTTATGTAAAAAAAAAGTAAACTTTCTCTAAATCCAGCTTGTTAAATGTGAATATGTTCTAGTTTCTTCTCTCCTCTGTGACAGTAAACTGAATATATTTGAGTTGTGGACAAAACAAGACATTTGAGGACGTCATCTTGGGCTTTGGGAAACACTGATCCACATTTTTCACAAGTTTCTGACATTTTATAGACCCAACAACTAATCCATTAATTGTGAAAATAGTGGACTGATTAATCGACAACGAAAATAATAAATGAAAATCGTCATAAACTTAGAGCGTTGTGCTGCATGCAGAGCTGCAAATATATACACAGTGTTCAGTTTAAGTACGTTCTTGTTTGTCACTGTCACAATATCTTTACATTGTGTTATGCTCACTACTGCTCTTGCAACAGTGTATTGGATTTGAGGAAGACAGCAGACAGTGTAAGAAACAGACACAGGGGTAGTTGGTTCCTGTTGAGATCTGTCAGACAGACAGGGCTGACTTTTTTGTGATAATTACTCTTCCTAGCCATGATCTGAATTAGCATATGAAAGTTGTGTCTTTCTTTTTTCCTGGCCGCGCATAGCTGTAAGCTAATTTGTAAGTCATTTTAGATGACAGAGAGTGGTTGTATCCCAGAGGTGCTCTTTCCCTCTTGATCCTTTATTTTTTTTTCTCTCTCCTCCCCCTCCTTCCATCTCATCTTTCCTCCACTCATGTCTCATTTATAGAATATTGAAATGACTCAGGCAACCGCAGTGACTCTTTCAGCTGTTTTGGGGCAGATGGTCGCCCAGCAAACGTAGGTCAAAGTACTCAGCTGTGTCACCGTGTGTCATTGTGTTCAACCTTATTGGAAATCCTTCTCTCTTTATCCCTGTCACACGTTAACCTGTGTGTCCAGCGAGAACACATCCACACCAGTTCAAACTGTCCTTGGTGCAAAGCATTGCAATATGGACGTGCTTCAGCCTTTTTCTCACTGTTTTCTATTATGTCTCGCACGCAATTCAGGTTTCAGTGAAAAACTGCAAAGTCTCCCAATTTGAATGAACAAAGAGTCTACTCGCAGGCTCATATGGGGCTTATATGAGGATTAATTGGAGCTATTGAGTGCGGATCCACAGAAAGGGACTTGTGTTCGATGCCAAAGCAGCTGGGCGGCCCAAGGAAGGGAAGAGGAGACGACTGATGGTCCAGCAAGCCACCTGGGATGAAGCGAAGCCATAGTTTTAGAAATATACACTAATAGATCCAGGTGTGGACACAAACGCATG
The DNA here is from genome assembly GCF_008315115.2 of Sander lucioperca. Lineage (NCBI taxonomy): Eukaryota > Metazoa > Chordata > Actinopteri > Perciformes > Percidae > Sander > Sander lucioperca. Next base: position 4,463,515 of record NC_050185.1, read on the forward strand.
ATCATATGTCTAGCATGTTAACACGCACAAACACTGCAAGAACAGTGGATGCTGTCTCTCAGGCGGTGATAGTATACAGTAGGTGGAGCAGGGAAAAAGCATAGTGGAGAGCCTCGGATCGTTATTATTGACCATTCCTCCATGCAGCAGTATGCTGCATAAACACATTCACACTCACTCGCATGCACACACGCATAGAAACACATATATGTTGACGCACGCAAAGACTTTGATATGCGGGCGCACAAGCCAGTGGGATTTGACATAACTGCAGTGGTAGGAGCATACACAGAAATGCCCTCAGCTTACAAGGACATGCAAATACAATCCAGTCCCGTAGGCCTATATCTCTGTGTGAGACAATCGATCCTGTCTGAGCTGGGAAGAAAGAAATGAAATCTACCCACAAATCAAGAATGTACAGTAATTAATTACAATGGGCCCTGGATATTTTTTTCATATTTTAAATGAACAGCAACCACTTCTACATCCTGTTCTCATTGCAGCGGTCTAAAAATGCACCATCTGTTTCACTTACATGTTAATTTACCTCCTGCTGAAAAGATGCTCAGATGCTTTTGTTATAGACCGAATCACTGTGCACGCTAACACAAAAAGCACTTCCGGGTATGACAAATGGCATTTGATTTGAATTGCGGAGATATGTGGAATCTTTAAACTTGTTTATTTCTGTTTTCATTTTCAGCCGTTAGTTTATAGATATATAGTTAAACATGGAGGTCCGACCTGTCGAACGTTTCTGCTGTGCTTATTTGCTGTCCTGTGTTGTTTTGCTAGCATTAACAAACAGCAACATGTCACCGCCGGTCGGACTCACTGCTAGTTTGGGTGGTGTCATTTTCTTTAGTCTGTGGCCCAACAGGTACATTAGCTCTCCAGGCTAACATAACCAAAGTGTTGACATATGAAAGCATCAAACATGCATTTTAGATGAAGGAGATGAGAGTATATCCAGTTGTTCCTCATCCCTGTTTGCTCAGAGCCATTTAATTGTATGTACGTGATACAGGTTTTTTTTTACCCGGAAGTTATTGTAAACAAACATTGTGATTGTGTCTATTAGTAACTTTTCCAAATGGTGACACTTAACATTTCAGATTACAGCATTCTAAACACAAGTGACGTCTTCACTAAACTTCTAGATTGGTCAGCAACTACAGCAGAGAGCACCTATTGTAGAAGCTGTACACATTTAGTTGAGCTCAGGAAGTAGTCGTAGTAGTTTAGGTTCATACGCTTGATAATAATGTGCTGTGGAGGTAGAATGAAAAACACATTACCAATATGCTACTTTACTTTGGGCTACTTCTGGGAGTTGGGCATACATTACTAAAAGTGTAAGGTGTCAAACTCTATTCTAAGGAGTAGAAGTGAAAAGCTGTCCCAGGGGTGTGTATATATATATATATATATATATATATATATATAAGCTCCCAAATTGACGCTCGTCTGAGAAATGGAGTTTTGGATAATGTTCAGCTTTGGCAGCTTTACCTATATGCTAAAATATACAATGACTGAGGAAGCCTAGGGATGAGTCCATAGCAACCAGTGTTGAATTACCCAGTATGCTTTGCTGAATGGTCTCAATGTTTTATTGTTTAATTTCATGTGAATATTAGTTTACTAAAGGAGTAACTTAGTATTTGAAGTAATGCAGTAATGCAGGAAGTGTGTTTCCATGCTTATTGTGTTTCCACAACAATGTTAGTAAGTAAATCTACTGAAATGGCCACCACACCATAACAGAGGAGTGGGATGCGTAAGATGAGAATGCAGAGGTTTAGTCACATATGTCATGGCTGTAAAAAAAACAATGGTTATTTGTATGTCTTTGCTAAGTTCAAGCCAGTACAGAAAGTATCAATACATTGTTGGGGATGGTTATCCCTTTTTTCCATATAATTTTGGAGGGTCATTTAAAATGTATTGCTGGTGAAGGGAGGGTCAGGTCTATTTTGAGTAAAGGTCCCAAAACTCCTCCAGTGGCTTCTGAAATAAATAACGAACAGTCCCTTAGTGAAAAGTGCAATGTTTCCAATACCAAACATAGGCCAGCATGTCATCCTCTAAATGAACCCCATTCTACTCAGTGAGAAACTCACTAATCATCCAGAGCCAGTTTGATTGGCTGGTAGGCAAGAGACAAGCACACACGTACACATGTAAACATGTGTGAGTGTGTATACGTGTCTGTTTTACCGTGCATTTAAAACACAGGCATACTCCTGTCTCCCAACCCTGGCCTTTTGTCACAGTGACAGCCAGTCTGCTCTAATGAAAGCTCCTCTCATTCATAAGCCTGTCAACTTCTGATGCCAGACAACTTTCAGAGAGAAAAAAAGGGAGAAGATAAAAAAAAAAAAGGAAAGACAGGAGAGACAGCCTGCTCTGCTGTTTTCCTTTGATATTTGCTTTCTCTCAATTGTTTCCTTTCTTGTAAAATGAAAGTGCATTTGTAACCAACTAAATTCAAATTTGGTATTATTCTTGTCTCTGTGATTATATGATTAAGGACTACAGACACACACACACACATACGGGTGTATACTACCTCTCCTGTCCCCCTCCTTTTACCATTGGTTGTCGGTCACAGGCGAGAATATCTCGACCACAAGCTGAAGAAACCCCTCAGGATATCAAATCCATGGTCTCTCTTTTCTAACTAGGTCATCACTTGCTCACAATCCTCACCACCCTCCTCTGTGTATTCCTCCCTCTCCTTCTCTGTTTTCTCCCCCCATTTCTCTCTGTCCTCTCATTCATCCTTTCTCATTGCACCATTACTGTAATCCGTAAACATGTTGGAAGTCATCTTCTGTCATTCACTCCATCAGCTGTCTGCGACTGTAAGCTCAAGGATTGTTTTCCCCAAATCTCTCTAAAGCATTTTTAAAAGACGGTTATGTCTCCCTAAAGTGGAAGACTTCTTGTGATTTTCACAAGATCACAGGCAGGGCCGGCAGTGACCAAATGTCATTTTGAAGATGTTTGCAGTTAATTAATGACTAATTGTTGAGATGTTGCAGATAACAATGATCATAGCTTGCATTTTACACCTCTTTCCATTATCCTTGCATGCAATATGCAAGGGCCCTGTACCAGCAGCCTTAATCAGTGTTAAACTGTCATGACAGGACTAAATGAGAGTAATTCAACACCTCATAAAGTCTGCATTATGATATCTCTACCGATATTGCCAGAATCCCCTGCCGTACGGCGGCCCCATTTGATCCCCATCCCAGATTGGCTTCTCCATCATCTGTGACATGAAATACCCGGCAGCCACCGGCTACAGCACACATCACTCCTCATAAACACTGACTACCTCTCTCTACTTCCATGTGTTCACGCAAATTAGCATAACATTTGCATGATATTAGCACAACCGACCTGCGCAGCCATGCCCTATCAAAGCGCTCTGTGATCCCCAGCTCCATGCACTTTTGCTGGAGCAGAGAAAGAAGGAGAAACTGAAAGAGAGAGAGTTTCTCCCAAGAGAGAAATAGAGAGAGAGAGGGAGGGAGAGAGAGAGAGAGAAGCGATGAGCTACATGATAACGAGCTGTGTTACACAGCTACACAACACACAGCCTTGTCACAGCGCCTCCGAGCTGTGCTGAGCTAAATGGGCTGCAGTAGATGTTTGGCGACTGACTTGCAAATATTTGCTAAGAGACTTTAAAATTGGATTTTCTGTATAGTCTTCTTTTAGAATGTGTAAGGTAGTGATTCCAGCGCATACGAATGAATACACACAGTATGACTGTGGAATATTGTTTGTTTGTAAAAATGCTCGTTGTCTCCTGTGATGAAATCTGGAGGCAACTGATGCTTTGTTTCTTCATTTCATGTGTTACACACACTGTTTTCACACACCGCTTTTGGCAAAACACAGAGACACAGGGCATTTCATCCAAGTGGGCATTTTCAGGATCACACTGATTGTTTGTGGGGGGGGAGAGCAACGTTACGGGTCAAAACAAGGTGATATTTGTGGTAATTCTGTTGTATACAAGTGAATAAGTACACTAGGCTTTATTATTCTTTTTATGAAACCCTTGTTGCACCAGACAATTAAGCTGAGTGGGGAGTCAGTGGGGACTAATTAAATGAGGGCAAATGATGGATCCTGCACTCTGTTGAGTAGGGTTAGTCTGCAGGCCATAGACAATCTCAAAGACGTGTTTGGTAGAGAAACTGCAAGCTACAGGAACCTTTTCAAAATGTTCAACAGACCAGAGGCAATATACAGTACTAACAGGTCACATAAAGGTGACATAGTTGGTGCTGATTGGCCTAGTAACAATGTTGCAACAATGGCAGTAACACTTTTGAAATGTTACTTTGCTTTCATTGTTGGTTTCATTAAGAGCTGTACTATAGCTGTTTAAAATTGCACCCTACTGTACATCAATAACGTGCAGTGACCTAATATGTTTTATTTCTTTATTTCCAGTGTCAAGGTTTCTCATCACATCCACGGGAGCCCTGTATATCCTGGATGTGCAAATGGAAGACGGGCTGTATAACTACAGGTGTATGACTCGCCATCGGTACACAGGAGAGACCCGACAGAGCAATAGTGCCCGCCTCATTGTCTCAGGTAAGAGGAACACCGATCTTTGCGCCGTTCAAATTGTGCATCAGCATCATTGGCAACAACATATCCTGACATATAGCTATATCTATAAGGCCTGTATTCTTTACTGTAAATGACACAACACAAGTAACATTTGGTCTTCAAAACCAACCTAAATACAATAATATGCATGAGACCCTCTTTTTTTGGTTTGTTCTTAGTTTTTAGTTTAACTGTTGAGCTTGGTCGGTTTCAAAAATAGTGCAAAGTGACAGAGGACCATATGGAAATAAATCTGTGCTTGTAGAAAATTATCTAGATAAAGTGAATAGAATGGAGAGTGACAGGAAGAACACATGAATTAAAGAGGGGATGACATGTGATAAAGGTCATCAGAACTGTGCAAACACAGTTTGTGCGGACGGCTTCAGGACAAAAAATGCCCTCCCTTACCTCAAACCATTTAAAGGGACCGATTTCACACATGAAGATCAGTTGACTTGTCGCAAAACACACTATAATGTCTTCTGTTGCTGTCTAAAGTCTGAACAGCCAAATTTACAATGTTAAAGCATTTATAGATAAAAAGCCAATAATAAATAATCATGGTCAATGATGAATAAGTATGGTTGATCAGCATAATTGCCAACCTCCAGACATTATAACCCACATGATGCTAAATAATCACCCTGAGTTCACTTAAAAATGTTAAACCGCTAACTTACTGAATTCTGTTTGGTGGTTGCTGTGAAACAAATCCGATCACGATTGTTTCGTTGTTCGTATCCTATCATCTACCGCCTTGACCTCTATGAGTTGATTCTGGATGCAGTTACGAGATCTCGGAGAACAGGGTGACACGAAGCAGGGAACAGTTCACAATGTTCTAAAGGTTTAATGAGACACACAAGGATACATACATTTTCTAACAATCGCTCCATTCACTTCGATGACGTGGGAGTAGATAGATAAGAAAGAGGCACCAGAGGAGAGGAAGAGTAGGTAGGTTCACGCAGATAAATCTTCAGGAAGGCAAACAGTCTAACAATTTATGATACCAATTAAAACAGATGAGAGAGGCTTTGTTCAGAGTTTTCACAGAATGGAATGTAACAGATTCACAATGAGGTTTGCAATGTTTTTTTGATCATTTCTACCTGGTAACGTGTAATTTAGTTCATTGATGTGACAGCAACAATAACTTTATGCTGCAACATGATCAAACTTTGATGATTTTTTTTAACAAGCCGTTGAGGCATTAATGCCAGCTAGGCAGACTAAAGCTGTCTGTCATAGCCTATAGCACCTAGTGAAGGCCTTTGCCTCACGCTGAGGACTGTCTTTAAAGCCATCTGAGAGCAGCAGGTATCTGTTCCATATGCAGTCTCTAACTGGAGTGACGATGTCACTGTCAAGCCACAATAACGCACGGCAGATCAATTATTTTTGCAACCATTTTGTGCAACTATCAGACTGTAACCACAGAACATGGTTTTTGATCTGGCTGCGTCGCTGGGTTCATGAAAATAGAGCCTGCTGTATTTTCTTGTGTGCACAGAGCAGCAGCTAACCATGGACTTGTGGAGGTAAAGAGATATAAAACAAACGCTCTGTGCAAAAAGTATTGACTGCTGCTGTTTCAGAGGACAGACAGGATGGACATCTGAAATATGAGGCATCATTAATAACATAAACACCACACACTAAGTGCTAATCAGTCCCTACTTTGTATGTTTAACAATGGTTTTCTTTTCAGTTTCACAGTTTTGACTGTGTTAGCAGCAGATGAGCTTGTTGCAGGTTTACATATCCGGGATCATATGGATCCTACTAACCATGAAACAGTAGACACACACAATAGATACTTTAGACTTTAGAGATACTCAACAGGGGGTCCGGGACCCCTAGAGGGTCCTCAGAGTTACTGCAGGGGGGGCCACCAAATTCTTGAAATTCTTTTAAAAATGTAAAATGTCTTATTATGAATCCAACATATTATTAGCAAATATAAATCAGCCTATTTGTGAAAAAAAACATTGATAGGCTTACTATAGGTAAAAAGATAGTCAAGATAGCCACCAACAGATGCAGTTAATCCTAATAATTCTATGTGCCACATGGATGTTTAACATTAAAACATGATTTATAAAATGATGCCAACAATTATTATTTTAATAGCTTAGTATTCTATGCACTGAAAAGGTATGTTTAAAGGCCTTAGGCCACCCTAATGCAACTTATACAATACATGTAGAAGGGGGTCTCTCTTTCAGTTAAAGGGTCCTTTGCTTAAAAAACATTGAAGACCCCTGCTTTAGACATATTAGCTTTTAGCCAGAAACCAGTATTCAAGGATAAATAATCATCCCAGTTTAAACTCTCTGTGGTATGTGATACAGTATGCATCAAAATTTGGGTTTGGAAATTGTTCAGAAGTGACAACAAGTTTAACTCGAACCTCTCACTATACCCTATTTCCCCCATGCAGATCCCACCAACTCAGCACCCCACATCCTGGACAGCTTTGAGCGTCGTGAGGTGATGTCGTCTCATCGAGTGGAGTTGCCCTGCAAGGCTTCCGGTCACCCCGCACCCAAATACCGCTGGCTAAAGGACAACCGGCCGCTGGAGCCCGACACTCGCTTCAGACAGAGTGTGACAGGCCTGCTGATAGAGAGGGCCCAGCCTAGCGACACAGGCACATATGTGTGTGAGGTGTGGAATGCGTACGGAAATGCTGAGGTGGTTGGCAGGCTGCTGGTGAAAGGTCAGTGCCCATGTGCTGGTGGTTAGTCATCGGGTTCATTTTTATCAGCGATATTGCCTCAAAACAGGGACAATTTGGGAATCTAAAGATGCTGATTCAGATCTTTAAGATGCTACACAGAGCGTTTTTAATCCTTCCCTGGCAAAATAATACTGATGGTAAAACTACAGAAAACAAATGAGGCCAAATATTCCAATCTTCTTTTAAAAACCAGCTACTGACCTCTTACTTCCCTAACCTACAGAGCCCCTGAAAGTCGTGGTGAGCCCGCGGAAGGTGAAGGGCAGCGTGGGAAGCCAGGTTTCGCTGTCTTGCAGCGTAACCGGCTCTGAGGAGTACCAGTTGTCCTGGTACCGCAACGGAGAGCTCATCTACCCCAGTAACAGCGTTCGCATGACAGGCCAAAACAGGGAGAACCTGGTCATGGCTGGTATGGCCAAGAGTGATGGAGGAGCCTATCAGTGTTTCGCCAGACACGGCAAGATGTCCGCCCAGGACTTTGTTCAAGTCATACTGGAAGGTCAGAAATTACAGTGATCTTACTAGAGACGGGTGGGTGGGAGCAGTTACTATACATTACTTTGTGTGCAGGGTTTTCCCTATCATTATGAGGCTTAGGCACAGCACCCGAGCCGTTTTGGGCACCACCTAAGCCAAATGTATGTAACTAATGATTTAGCAAGTTTTGTCTTTAAGCTTTTTGAGTAATATTTATTTATTATCTGCTCTAGCTTTTCCAACGTTTTAGACACCGATATGGTAATAAAAACCGTCCAAAATTATGTGACATTACATTTTTTTGAGGAAGGACCCTTTAACCCCTCCCCAAATACATGCACTTAAGCCTTCCACAAACCTAGGGAAAGCACTGTTATGTTGTGTTTACATGTATTTGTTAATGCTGATGTGAATCCAAACTGTGTGGCTGTGTGTTCATGTTCAAATCCAGACTGTGTATGTGGGATTGAGTGCTGCAGTACAGCTCAGCTTTATTAGATTTTCTGAAAGAGGCTTGCATACTGTTAAACAAGCTGGGTTGCTGCAGTGTCTGCCTCCCATGACCACGCCAATATAAGGAGAACATTGATAATCAATGATGTTGTGGAGCCAGAGAAAGGAGCTGTATTTATCTGCTTTACACTCTGATTCTTCTCTCTATACAGCAGACATGAACGTATTGTGATGAAAAGAAATTCACAATAGATTCTCATTTAAAAAATGATCAAATATGACAATAATCTGTGTAGAATAATACAATTTACATTGCCATGTGTATCTCCCTCCACTGCCCAGATGGTACCCCCAAGATTCTGGCTTCATTCAGCGAGAAGGTCTACAACATCAATGAGTTTGTGTCGCTGTCGTGCACGGTAAAGGGCACGCCGGAGCCCCGGATAACGTGGACTCTGGACGACGAGCCAGTGGTACGGGACAGCCGCCACCGCATCTCCCACTACACCAACGGCGAGGGCCATGTGGTCAGCCACCTCAACATCAGCCAGACCCAGGTGCCTGACGGAGGGGTGTATCGCTGCATCTGCAACAACTCGGCCGGGACAGTTTCCTACCAGGCGCGAATAAACGTAAGAGGTGCTTGTCAGATCAACTCTTCCAACACACCATCACATATACACATCAACATGTCTTGATTTATTCTGTTTTTTATATACATTTTTAAATTGGCTACATTAAAGTGCCTGGATGTGCAGACGTTGAAAGAAAGCCTGACTAAGTTTGTCAACCAGGTTTTATTGTTAGCCATCAGATGTGTTGCTAGTTTGTTTTATCATTTAGAAACCTGATATTGTAGATTCAGTGCTCATAATACGACAGATACTTCTACAGCATCCTGTACTCATCCGTCAACGTTGTCAGCATAACTTTTTCTAATGCCCACTTCCTACCCAACACCTGCTGATAGCTTTGTATTGGGATGCCATTAGGCTGATTTACTGTTAGCTCCAGTATGACTGTAGTGCCTTCTGCTTTCTACAGGGACATGGTTGGCTGGCTTGCTGTTGTCATGTAGCGGTAATACTGGGGCGCTCAAGCTTTCTGTGCTTTGTGCAAGGCTATTAGTATTTCTCTATTGTGGAGAGGGAAGGGTACTTTTTGTACACTGGTTGGTTTAATTTGATTGTGTTCATTCTTGCATGTTGTAAGGCTAAATAGGGCGATCCTCTAGCCCTTAAGCGAGGGTCCATGGATGCCGAATGCAGCCAAGCAATGAAGATAAATCTCTACAGGTGCCGTTGCAGAGAAAGTGTAATGACTGTTTCTCACATCGTTGGCTCCTTAATCGTGCTAAAGAGAGTAGCAACCTAGGATATGCTTGTGCTCAAAGTACACTATGGAGCCTCATAGTGCTCTAAAGAGAAGCCTAATAGTCCATTTCCCTGATAGACACCGAGCTATGGAAGCCTATTGGTTATTCTGTTGGTTTTTCACAAGTGTGTGTGAAAGCTGGCAACATGAGTAATGGTTTCTATAATAGCTTCATGAGTAGGGAAAGGGAACATTCCACTCTAATGCTTGTCAGAGGCAATCACAGCCAGCCCAGAAGAGGTGGGAGCGTAAGGTAATATTCACTACAAGCTCACATAGAAGGGTACACGAGTCCCTGGTTCTGACAAGGCAAAAAACAGAGCAGAATGGGTCCACTGGTAATGATTCTGAGCCAGGTTTCCTGTTCTTTGAGTTACTACAACGATATCAGGCAGTCTGACATCTTGGCAATGTTTGTATTTCTTCCTATCAGAATTAATCAAGGCATGTAAAAGGCATGCTTGTGGTGTCTTGAAACACACACAACACAGCACAGCGATATTTTATACCACCCCCCCGCCTCAAAATCATTTTAAGAGAGTTGTCTCTCCAATGTGTCCTTCAAGGGCCTGCCAGCATCAGACCAATGAAGAACCTCACTGCCATCGCTGGGCGGGACATGTACATCCACTGCCGTGTCATTGGCTACCCGTACTACTCCATCAAGTGGTACAAGGACTCCAATTTGCTGCCATACAACCACCGCCAGCGGGCCTTTGAGAACAACGGCACCCTGAAGCTCTTTGATGTGCAGAAGGATGTGGATGAAGGAGAATACACATGCAATGTGCTGGTTCAGCCGCAGCTCTCCACACACCAGAGCGTCTATGTTACTGTGAAAGGTATGAACCTCAATCTGATCTGTCTTCTGATAACTACAGTTCATGACTCAACACTGGATTGTAAGCCTGGACTTTATATTTAGAGAAATTGCCTAAGATTTAGGCACTGTAGCTGTGTGTAATCATGGGTACGCCATCAGGATTATTACCAATCTCAAGTGTCAAATAAGCAGTTTAGGCCATTTATTTGAGATGTACATACACACTGTATCATACTCCAGTACGTTCATGGCAATTCCATCATTAATCTCTCAGTCTGTGGATACTAAGACAGAATCACTTTATCAGTCTTACCCTCTGTCTTTCCATCTGGCATGCATGCTGTTCGTCGCATTTAAAAGATACATGAAAACATCACCTCAGTATCTACTTTTCCTTGTCGCAGAAAACACAGATATGCAGAGGGATATTTATATACCACAACCTATAAAAAAAAAACGAAAAAAAAAACACACTCACATCACTGATAGCAAAGCACCATCTCCATCATCCCAGCCAGTTTATCTGGGGCTCATCTGAATATGCAGCGGCGGTGAGCTGAGTCAGATGATGATAACCTCAGATGGCTTTCTCCCTTCAATGACGTTGCATAATTTGTGATGTCGAATGGGCACACACCCCCACCCCCCTTTCTCTCTGGCGGGTCTTGACGTGCTAACAAGTGTGCAAGGGGGAAATCGCACAGTGTAGACAAAGCTATGCCGCCATTCTGCCTCGGCTAATTTGCCTCTCGGCTGCTTAGCATTCCACCGCTGCCGAGAGGGAATCCCCGGGAGCCCATTATGCCTATTTTGTTGTGAATTAAATAAGCGCTGAAGTGCAGCTTATTCCAATGTTATTTTAAATCATTAATTTTCCAAAGCATCTGGTTCTCACGACGGCTACAATGTCCCCAGAGAGCCAAAGACAGTGAGAGAGAATGTTATATGCATGCAGTTTGAGTGAGAATTCAGCTCTACGTGGGTAGAGGTAATAAAATATTTCTCTCATTTCTGCAAAATCACTAATGCTTATATACTGGAACAAGGTAATAAAGAGAGAATTGTGACTAATGAGTTGCTATGGGAGTGCTTTATAAAGTACTCCCATGATGTGTATATATAGGCCTATGTTGCCTTTTTTTTAATGTAAATGCTATGATTCATTTTTGCAGGTGGTTAATCCTAAATGATAGGCATGTAACCCACAGGCCTGATGTAAACCTCCTGAGGTGAAAATGAATTTGAATGTCTCATCCCCAGTTCCACCTACCATCCACCCGTTTGAGTTCCCTCGGTTTTCCATCGGCCAGCGAGTCTTCATCCCCTGCGTGGTCATGTCCGGCGACCAACCCGTCTTCATCACCTGGCAGAAGGACGGTCGGCCAATCGCAGCCAGCCTGGGCGTCACCATAGACAACATAGACTTCACCAGCTCCCTGCGAATCTCCAACCTCACACTGATGCACAATGGCAACTACACCTGCATCGCACGCAACCAGGCCGCCGCCGTAGAGCACCAGAGCCAGCTCATCGTCCGAGGTGAGAAAGGGGGGACGGGGGGGACGGGTGAGAGAAATGGGGGTGGAGGTGATGAGGGGAAAAGAGAAGGCACTGAAGTGTAAGACACAAGCAGAGATCTTTGTGTCTTATGTAATTTGTTACCCGGGCCTGAAGTTAACTTTTTTGGCCACCAGCCACTGTTGCTAACGCAGGATACAGGAAATGCACAAGCATCGTTTTTGAACTTATCCAGAATACACATTGAAGTGCTGTCAAGTTATTAATGAAATCAATGCAATTAATGACTCTTAGAATATATATTTCATCTTTTTATTTATGTTTTCATATATGTACTGACTGCTCGTCTGAGTCCACAAAAGAGCAGCAGACACACTCCTCTTCCTCCATCTCTGCTCCAAGGAAACTTGGAGGACTTGGTTGAAATGTAAAAGAACAACAGAGGCAAAAAACAACTAATGAATCACTCAATTCTCATTGGCTACCCGCCAACGTGGCAGGTAGACTGACAGTTTCGCCCACCAATGGCAAAATTCACCCACATTTGGCACATGGTTGGGTGTTAATTTCAGGTCCTGTTTGCTACTGTACTAAAGGTTTTAGGGACTCACTCAAAGTGAATTCTGATGACAATTAAGATAGTGGTGAGTGTCAGTATCAGATCTTTAAATGACTTGAAGTTGTTCACCCAACGATTATCTGTATGGTAATATTGGTCCTTGATCTTTCTCACTAGATACAATTAAAAAAAAAAAACACTATGAGCCAAAATGTATACTCTTCCCACTGACGACTGGTTAGTGAAAGACCTTGAGAGATTTCTTTCAATGTGAGCTGTTAGCGATCAGTAGACATATATGTTTGATTTTGAGATGAATAATTGTATTCTAATGGCTACTTGACTTGCAGTTCCTCCCAAATTTGTGGTGCAACCTAAGGACCAGGATGGCATCTATGGAAAAGCAGTGATACTAAACTGCTCAGCTGAAGGCTATCCTGTTCCTACCATCCAGTGGGAGTACTCTAAAGGTAAACGCACAGCATGACACACATGAATATGCATGTGCATACACACATATTACATACTGTATTACATACTGTAGTAACACACTGTCCCTTCCAGGTTCGGTGAAAGTGTTAGAGGTTTACAAAGACTTTTAACTGTATAACTTGCCTGTCTTTTCTTTTGACAATCATGCTGAATTGTATGTTAAGATTGTTTGTCCTGTGGCAAGCGTATTCTCTGTGCCAACACAACAAACTATAATGTCCACAGCCCTGAGCTTGAATGCATAATAACACCCACCTCAAGTCCAAACAAGCACTGTGAGACGAGAAACAGCAGCAGTACAAGGAAGAGCATTTCATTCCTATGGATTAGGAAATAGGTGGGAGATTATGTAACGGCTACATTTACATGATCCCATCCTCGCTGGACACAATAACAGTGATTTCTGAAAAAAAAAACAGGATCTGTATGGACATAAATATCCATTGCTTTCATTCGTTGCTTACTTCATGACCGAGGCTCGTACACTATAACTGTTAACACAAAGCTTATCTAAAGCTAATCTTGATGACTTTGGTGATCCTCTGACTTTTCATCTAGCACCATCATCAGGTCAAAATGTTAATTAGACCAATACTTTTGATTTATGGCCAAATACTTACTAATAACTTTCCCATTAGCCTCATCTGTACTTTGTGTTTACTACAGTACTAATAAGAAATGTTGGCATGCTGACACAGTAAACTGAGATGGTGACCAACATTATACCTGCTAAACATCAGCTATTAGCATTACATGCAGTGTTGGGAGTAACGGCGTTACAAACGATTTTTTCAGTAACGGAGTAATCTAATTAATTACTTTTCCCATCGTTGCAATGCCGTCATCGTTACTGAGAATGTAAAGTGGCGCGTTACTACAATTTGGTTGAATGAAGCGCGAGGAGTCGCTACATATCAGCTGTCTGGAGAGAGCAGGGGTGGGAATGATGACACCGTTGCAAATGCGATGATGATTGGCTGGGTGGGCGGATGCCCTGCTCACGCTGTCTCACTGCACGCTCTGACTACCACTAAACACAAGAGAGCGACAATGCGACGAGCCAGGGAGATTCAAAGGTAGCGTTCTCGAACTGGAAGTACCGGCACTGCTTCTCGCTCATTGAAATTAAAGGCAAGAGTGTTTATGTAACATGCACGCTATGCCCAGGAAAAAATACTTTATCCACGTCTGCCTCAAGCAACTCCAATCTTATGAAGCACCTCACATCAACACATGCTAATACGACACTTGTTGCTGCTGCTTGCACTTGAATTGTGAAATATATTAATAATGTTTTTATTATGGGTATCATATGGCAGGCTGCAATCTATTGAGTTCAAATAAATACCAAATGTTCTAAAATACTGTATATAGTGTTTTTATTCTTCAATCAGTTAATATAAACATCTTTGACTTTAAAGATGTTATAGAACGTAATAGCATTATAGAACATAAAAAATAACGTCACAGTTACTTTGCTGAGTAACTAATTACTTTTACAATGTGGTAACTGAGTTACTAACTCAATTACTTTTTGGGAGAAGTAATTTGTAACTGTAACTAATTACTTTTTTAAAGTAAGATGACCAACACTGATTACATGTTGAGCATGTTAGCATGCTGACATTAGCATTTTGTCCGAAGCACCACTGTGTCTGATTTCAGGCTCATAGAGCCAAAAGCATGGCTACAGACATTCATCACCCCCTCAACCCACCCCACAGAACCCTGTATCTCCACTAATGAATACATTGTAACCATATAAAGTGCTGAAACAGTTTTTAGAAGTTTGTCAGCAAACAATGAAAAATAAATGAATAAATAAATGTTGGTATCTGGGACAGTAGGGCTGGGAATCGGTACTAAATACCTTTAAGGTATGGACCGAATTAACCCAGTACTGAGTGGTATTACAACTTCTCCAGTCAAATGATACCTGCATTCAATCATTTTTGTACCCAGATCTAAAAAGATTATTTCTATGGTTTTGCTCGCAGCCAATCACCTCAAGCATTCTTCGCGTTTATGCGACGTGTGATTGGCCCAGTACCCCAGCAACTACAACCCATACCGTCTGTGGTGTGGTGAAGTCCAGGGCGGTGTATTTGACAGAGTTGGCAGTTCAGCATGCTGAGATGCCACCAAAATGTTCAAAAGTATGACTATCCTACTGTGGCGTCTAATAAAATAAATGCATAAAATGTGGAAGGATCATTTCAATTTCAATATTATTGGCATCAGTATTACTTTAAGGGTACTGGCATCGTAATTTTCTTTCAAACAAGATGAGTATCTACAGTAGGTTTAACCATAACTAAGACAACTAAGAATGAACATACTATACATCAACTGTGGGCTTCATTGGACAGGTACAGCGAGTACACGTGTTGAGTGTGATACAAGAGAAGTTCACAGTCACTATCTGTTGTAAATGCAGTCCAAGAATGGGCTCCATGTTTTCAGAAACAGGACGTGGCATCCTGAGAATCTGAATACAACTCATTTAAACAGTAACCGGAATTCCAACCTCCAACATAAATCATTATCTCTTAGTTTAAGCCATTCTGCTTGGAGTGAAGTAGCATTGACTAAGGATCTTCTAATTGATAAATAGCATTTGAACTTCTTTGGCAGAGGTATAGATAGATAGATAGATAGATAGATAGATAGATAGATAGATAGATAGACTTTATTCATCCCAAATTGGGGAAATTACTCTGTTACAAGCAGCAAGTTACTTGGTCATACACACATACTCACTCACACACATACAAAAAAACACTAGAAAAAATAAATAAGATAAAAAATAAGATAGTAAATGCCAGAATACCTATTGAAAAAAATATACTTAGAGGGATGAAAAAGAATGTACATGTATATACAAGTGTAGAATAAAATGTACAACCTACCTAAAATATGTAAAATATGAAATATGTATAATATAGTAAAGTAAAGTAGAAATATGTTATAAGTAACCAGTGTGCAAGTAGCATAATAGTGCAATATTGTAATGTGTGAGGACATGAGATAGTTATCTCACGCACAGCTGTGTATGTCAACATGATATGGCCTCATTCCATTGTTGTTCTTCAATAACCCCTCACAATGTCTTTTTCCCCACGCTTATTTAAGACCATGTGTTGACATATCGCATAAGCTCATAGAAAATTGATGCACCATCTTTTTTTTATAGCAGACATATTGTAGTAGGGTTTGAACTTCAGGGATTGTGATTGGGCTAGCTGTAAACTTTCAGTAAAAAGGGAGTAAAGTATTAACTAGCCAGTGTTAGTTTTCCTGTATTTTGGTCTAAGTCTGATCAACAGCCACTCTGTGCTCTCTGACAGGCGCCGGGGTCCCTCAATTCAAACCCATCGTCCTCAACTCAGGCTTTCGGATCGAGGTGCTGGTCAACGGCTCTCTGTTCATCAAGCACGTGCTGGAAGAAGACAGTGGCTTCTACCTGTGTAGAGTCAGCAACGACGTTGGAGCTGATGTCAGCAAGTCCATGTATCTCAACGTCAAAAGTAAGTCTAATGAGAAAACGCCACCTAAAACGATAGGAATGCAAGATTAAAATGGGCATCTAAGGTGCCGCAGAAAGATTATCTCTGTATTTAGGGTGTTGACAGTATGCAGTTTACTCTCTTATAGTCAGCTTTCCACAAATAATTATTAGTCACACCTGGTTTTATCTAGTCATATCTCCTTTTCCATGCTTAATGCTGCTTAGGGCTGCGTTAAAATAATCAATTCTCCAATTTAAACTGATCTTTGTTTGAATGAAAGTGAAATTCGAGAATTTGATGTTTTTTCATAATGGAAAAGTACCTTATATTTTACAAACTTTTGGGGGGTCAATTCTTAATGTAAACATTAACCTGGTAAATAAAATAACACATTTGAGTGAGCTTCTTGCTTGTACAATTTACAACATAAGTTCCCTGAGAATGTCTTTTATATCCAAGCAAATTCGCTATTGCAAGTGAAATTTCCCTAACCTAATTGATATCTTATCGACTCAGAAATGTAATCGGATCTGGACCTTGTGAATCAGAATCGAATCAATTTGGGAAATCATTGGCGATGCCCAGCCCAAGTGCTGCTGGTAACATTAAAGTAAAAAACACTGACGCACAAAAGTTAGGTGAGTTGAACTGGAGTCGGCTTTGTCTGTGACAGTCAGAACACCAGCAAGATGCCGTCACGGCGCTTGCTCTGTGCCTTGTGCCTGAATGAATCCCACGAAAGCAATACACGCAGCGACCACCACCGCATCTCTTGGAGAACGTACAGCATTTATTCGCTGTGTGGCCAGGGACTTAGCTCCCCTCCATTAAGCCTTGAATTCTGCATGCAGGCAGGAGCTGCCATGTGGAAAAGAGGACTAAGAGATGGGGAAAAAAGGGGGTTGAATGGGTTATCCATGTCTTCTTCTTTCAAACCCTTGCTTACAATGTATACATGTCCTTCCCTTTGTGCCTGACCAATGTTCTATTTGCCATGTTCTGAATCTCCCTGACGTTATCAAAGGATTGGAGCTAACACCCATCACGCTCAAACATACATACAGCACAGCTATGGATTTGCTCTTTTCAAGTTCCAACCAATTACAGATCATCACAATGATGATCAAATGACTGTTCAGTAATATTATTGCGATAGGTCCTGTACAAACACAATCGTTACATACGTGAGACAGAAGCTAAGTACTTTCTTTTGCAGAGTTCCTTTGAATTTATGCAATTCTCAGACATGTCACTGTTTGCTTACTGCTCAGTGTTTTTATCATAATATTACCCTTTTTTCCTCCAATAGGAATACTGCCCCTCTTTAGGTTGAAAGAGTAAACCATGAGAGTCTACTACATGATTTAATTCACCATAGCTTCTCAAAAAGAGAGATGCTACAGTAAAAACAGGGATTTGATAGTCCACATACTCACTTATGTGACAAACAACCATGTCACAAATAATGTATATCTGAACTCAACATAAAATACACAGTTCTGTGTGAGTTCCTGCTTGTGCATGTGATTGTCGATTTGCATGTGTGAGTGTGATCTCCAGCCAGTCGCTGTGGCTGGGTTCTCATTTTGATAAGTCACTGCTAGATGAGGCTTATGCCCCCGTGGCGCTTATCAAGCCAGAGCACAGTACTCCCTGCTGAGTGTCTCTCTGTCTGCCAGCCACAGCCAAATAAGCTACCACTCCTCCACGACCCCTCCTGTCTGACTCCAGCCCATCACACTGGCTCACAGACAGACATGCACACAAACACAGAGGCACCAACTCGCAGCGCAGTCCCTTATGTCATTCAAGTGTGATTTACAATTCAATATCCTTGAAGATATCCATTTGAAGTTATTTTGTTATCCTTTTGATACCCACTGATGATAAGTTCTCCATGCTCTGAAGTTGTTGTAAATCCTTACCGCTAACTGGAGAACAAGGTTGTCACATCTTCAAGCCCTCTTGATTCCAATTCGTAATTGCATAATAGAGCTGAGTGTAGATTGAATTCATATCCTCCTTTTTTCATTTTACAAAATTCTAAAAGATCATTGTATGTGGTCTTGACAAAGAAAATAAAACCCCCAATAACGGCTGCAAAGTGGTAAACCACAGAACAAGTAGAGTAGACTCTTTGTACCATGCTCAGAATTATTAGCATAAATTAGCCTACAGAGTAGGCTGCAGCCTCCAAAACTTGGAGACTAAAAAAAATACATTTATTTATTTGTTTATTTTTTCAGTGTGAGGATTTATTGCTTTTCTCTGTGTTATATCATTCTCTTTTGGTCAGACCAAACAAGCCACATGTCACTATAAAAGGGCAAACAGTGTTTGGCACAGGCAGAGGTTTCACAGTCTTAAAAGCTCTCCACCTTTGGTCACCCAGTGGAGGCAACTGCATCTGCATTCTCATTTTGAGAAATACACCTTTCATAGGAACTAGTTTCACTGCTGGGATGGACTTCTATATCAACCAGATTCCTGTTTGACAAATGAGCCTGGAAAAACTGTGTGTGTGTGTGTGTGTGTGTGTGTGTGTGTGTGTGTGTGTGTGTGTGTGTGTGTGTGTGTGTGTGTGTGTGTGTGTGTGTGTGTGTGTGTGCGCGCGCGCGCGCGCGTGCGTGCGTGTGTGCATGGGTGTGTCAGCACTCCCTCAGGTGCATGCTGTAAAGAGTCAGGCTGTTGTGATAGTTGTGCTGTCCTGATTTGTGTCTCTTTGCTCTCTGTAGTAACCCAAATCTCCATGAGTGCCAGGGGAGCCACACCTCATCCTATCTCCCCTGTGTGTGTGTGTGTGTGTGTGTGTGTGTGTGTGTGTGAGTGTGTGCGTGTGTGTGCGCGCGCCTGCCTCTCCATGTGCATAATGGGCACAGTGCTGAGCCTCTGCAGTGCACTATAACGTCCGAGGCGGTAATGCTCAGTAATGTTGGCCACTGTGATGTTCTGTACACTCTGTCCTGTTTTTATGTTCTTTATCCAGGCCAGCCTACACCACTTGAGCAGCGGCAGCTACTTAAGAGGCTTAGGAGCCAATTAGGGAGGCACACAAGCTGACGCAGGCTGAAGTACTCATGTGATGGATAGTATGATCTTCGCCGTGTATCATTGGCTGTCCAAGTGTGGCTTGATGTATCAGTAAACAAACAGTGGAAAATCAATAGATTCAATCTGAAACTCTGAGATGTAGAGTACAGACACACGTATGGGGAATATGCAGGCCAGGGTCATCCATGACGCAGGTGAGCAAACAAGCTCATTAGAACACACAGAGACAGACAAAGCAGTGCACACGTTAATGCAAAGACACAATGTAAAGGCGCAGATACAGTGCAGCCATTACTAAAGAGTAATGGGCTAATACAGTGCTTAGATAGATCCCACTCTGCCAGGCTATTGTGGTGGACTGCCCGGGAAATGAATTACAGCTATTGTGATGTCCTAGCTTGGCACTTTCATTGTTATGAGTGTCTGTGCATAGGCTAATGTCTCGTCATAATACACCATGCATCATCCTGCATGAACACCGCCAATGCACTAACAGCCAGTAGAAATTGCTTGCACTCACTGCACCAGGATTAGGTTGTGCATGTCTGTGTACGTAGGGATGCAACCATGCATTGTGAATCGGTTAAAAATCGATATAAATGTGTAAAGATTACAACCGGTTGAGGTAACAAAATGAATCGCGATGCAATTTTTAAACGGTCTAGGGTGTAATCTACTTTAGATTTCACTTGTATGACTTCAGATGTCACTACATATTTATGTGAAGTCATTTTTTTTCTATGTATTAAGTTATTTTGATGTGGGATTTGTTTTAAAATCTAATTATTTTTTATAGATTTTTTTGTTATTTAAGATAAAATGCAATTTCAGTTGCACGTTTGATAAAGGACACATCTGTTGTTTTGCACAGTTTATATAAATAAAGGAATGTGTTTTAGTCATTTGTCAGCAGCTCATTCTGTTAAAGAAATCGTGAGAAAATCGGATCATGAACTTAAAATCGTGAATCGTATCGAATCCTGAAATGAGTCATTACTTCCCTAGTAATCACTTTCGGTTCTGTCATGACATTGGTTGCAGGTGGAGGCTCAAACAAATGTTTTATTTTATTTATTTATTTTTTTTATGCAATATCCAGTCATGCATCCCTACCTCCAAAACAGAAGCAATTCAGTCAATTCATTACCAGTCCACGGCGGATGCTATCAGACTCAGTCAACAGCCACTCACTGTTTATCAGAGCCAATTAAGACCAATCAAGCCTATTAGACATCATAATGTTGGCAGACATAGTGATGAGGCCACAGCACTTAATGAGGCTTCACTGAAGAGAAGAGCTAAATGTTCCTGTGGTCACTGAGCAGTCTCCCAAGCACAACGTCCTTCAGACAACCATAACGAAGTCCCCTCTTCCTCTGATCTCTTTTTCTTTCATCTTATTTACTCATCTGCATCCAAGCCCCCCCCCCACCCCTCGTTCCCACCCCCGCCCCCCTCCCTCCCAACCCCCGCACAGTCAGCAAGCATACATCGGTTCATGCTCCATGTCCAAGCCAATTGTGCAGCTAAGGGAATTATTTCAGTACATTGCAGGCGGCCAGTGAACCAGTCATCTTTGCGCTATCGCCACAGAGCTCGCTCCCCTCCCCCCTACCGTCCCTCCCCAGCAAACTTCCAGTGTGCCTCCAGGGCAAGGGAGCTATACACATCTCAGCTCGTCTTCTCTTGTCTGGCCCTCGTGGCCCCGTGGAGCCAGGGTGCCCTGTGGCTTACACCGGGCAGCCAGTGACACGGTGTGGAGGGAAATGTAGACCGGCATCCCAGTGTTCTCAACATGGGTGATACTCATCTGGAGAGAAGAAAGCAGAGTTTTTTTTTGTTTTTTTATTAAACATTTTCAGCACTTGAAAAACAATCCCAGTTCAGATACAGCCCAAAGAAAATGACATCACATCAACTTATACAGTTTAGTGCATCGCAAACATCAGAAAGCTCATGACCTCAGTTGTAGACCGAATGATCATCATCGTCAACCTTTTTCTTTTTGCACATTTTTCTTATGGAGCGTGATGTTTCAGTCCTTTCTTTTTTGTTGTTAATAACAATTAAGCTGGCTCAAATGATGCCTCTGAAAATTCATCACATCTCATTGAACCTGTGAGATGGTCTCACTGCTTCCTTTCTCTTTGATCATCGATGGATAGCCCCGCACTGATGTACTGTAGCCATTCAGCTATAACTGTGTGATATTATTATTCTCCTCCTGACTCCTCCATTTGGCTAATTCTGTTTTCCACATCACTAGCACCACCAGTTAGAAACAATTTCTTTGTATTATTTTGTATCTTCTTTCTTTTTTTGGCCCTGCATTGCGACATTCAGGGCGTGATTGTGTAATCATCATCATACTCCTGTGAAAATCAATGGCAGGTCCATGTTCTATTCCTGGCTACTAGAAATGGCCCTTTTTTCTAAGAGTAGAGACCAGAGAGAGAGAGAGAGAGAGAGAGAGAGAGAGAGAGAGAGAGAGAGAGAGAGACTGTCCGATGCTGGTTGGCATGGCAACCTGGCCAGGTGAAAGGGAGCCTGGGAGAAGGGGGGGTGGGGGGCTTTTGTCTCACGGGAGCAGCCTATCAGCAGCCAGCCTATCCCCCACAATCCCCTGCAGGCTTAAACGTATCATCACTGCCCTCTGGGTTGCTGTGGAGGAACAGGGCTCTCCTCACCTCCACATAAAAGACACTTTGTGCTGTGCAGGAAACACACACTACACACTCTGCTTGTTATTCTTTGGCTTTCTGAAAGCTATAATGCTCATGTTTTCATTTCTTTCCTTTTTTTTTTACTAATGTAAGCTACACATACTGCACCGGATTTCGAGGAATAATGTTAGGATGAAAAACTGACATGTTTAGGACTGCAACACACTGACATTCACACCGTTCTCTGCCATCATCCTCCCCTCTTCCTCATAAACACATTGCATCGTATTGGTTTCTAAAGAAGAGCAGTGTGTGTGTGTGTGTGTGTGTGTGTGTGTGTGTGTGTGTGTGTGTGTGTGTGTGCGTGTGCGTGTGTGCGTGTGTGAGAGACAGTGAGCACCATTTAGTCTATTAAAGTGCTCACTATTTATGTTTCATTTGAGCGTATCAGTATAAGAGCTGCAAAGATAAATCGATTAATCCATTAGTTGTCAACTATTAAAGTAATCGCCATCTATTTTGATAAGCGATTAATAGCTTTAAAACTTTTTTATGAAAAGAAGAATAAAAAAAAGAAGAAATACACTTCCAGCTTCTTAAATGTGAATATGTTCTTGTTTCTTCACTCCTCTGTAACAGTTAGCTGAATATATTTGAGTCGTGGACAGCACAAGACATTTTTCGTCATATTGGGCTTTGGGAAACACTGAATGACATTTCTTCACCATTTTCAGACCAAACAACTACTGTAATTGTTTAATCAAGAAAATAATCGAGAGATATACACATATACTATAACAATAATGGTTAGTTGCAGCCCTAGCCAGTAGCTATGTCCTATAAAACTTGATTTAAGTGCATACAGCAAGTTATTACTAAAACTGAAATCCAGCGAGACACATAAAGAAAGAGTTCATTGGTAAGATGAATGAGTGATGAATGATGATTCAAAGTGATTGATATAAGACAGGATGGATGATGAAATCACCATTCACAGGGAGCTCATGTATGTGTGTGTGCTGTGTGCCCCATGTGTTGTGTTCAAGGCTGAATTAGATATCAGGGGAGTTGATGCCTAATGAGACAGGAGACTCACTTTTTCCTCCTTCACCTCCTCTCTTTCTTTCTTTTTCTCTCGTCGCTCCTCCCCGTAGTCCTGTTCCCATAATTCCACTGGATATTAAAGAAATACATCAACACAACAATTACAGGGTCACAAATTGTGCCTCAGGGGTGACTCAGCTGGGCTGCTTGCACACACACACAAACACACACACACACACACACACACACACGTTTGTACACACATGCATTTACAGCTGATGTGTGTTTTAACATGGAGACACAGGCGTACAGACCGCATGTGCCTCATCTCTGAGCCCTCTTCATGTTGCATCGACACTCCCGTTGTTGAGCATTTGTTTGCTTTTGTGTCTCTGCCTTCTTCCACATTCATCTCACATCAAGATGCCGTGTTGTAAACTAGATTTAGTTTGATGTTTGCAACATATTAACTGCAGAGCTGCTACATATTAAAACATTCAGAAATCTGACTTCAGTAGTGAGAGGATCACACACAATAATATACAAATCTGCAAATTGATTTTCTATATGCTGATGTCAGTAACTGATTCAGAAAAATAAATGAACAGAACAGTGATGATGATTAATAATGCAACGTTAAATACATGTATTGAATAAATAATAATTATGAATAAAACTTATAAAAAAACGTATCTTATTTATGAATTAATCTGTCTCCTCTAAAACTTCTTAATCATATATTGTTATCACAGCTTTTTATAGTGAACTTGAAAATACATATATGCTTTTTTGCATCCTTAAATGTGCCAACGCTCTCAGGTGTGGATTGCATCTACAGACATCTTATGATTGTGTTGCATTTCAATCAATACACAATTGTAAAAAAAAAATATATATAATCTTTTTGTTTTCTATTGCCCCTCTCCCAACTGAAGAGCTGTATTCGGGCGTGACTGGCTGTCAACCCCTGCTCTGATTGGCTGTGAGATCAAAAGCAACCCCCTCAATCCCCACACACACACACACACACAAACCTCTGATGGTTGGTCTACTCCAGTTGGTTCGCATTTCTACATCACCAGCGGATCATGCTCAGACTTGACCCTTTGAGGTGTCATTTTTTCCAAACATAACTTTTTTATTTGAGCAGAAAACATCAAATATCACACTATCTGTATCTAAATATTTTCCTTTTTAAAAAATAAATCATATTTTTAGAATTAGGTTTTGTGATTTTTGAACCAGTGCATTATTTTTTTTTCAATGTTTACCCATTGTATCAGCATATCAATAACTGTATATTTTGTGCTGTAACAAAAAATAAATGGGAACTGCAAAAATGTGCTGTCTACACATATGTGTTTTAGCTTTAATGTATTTCCCCTCCAGATCCAGGATGCTGACATGTCTTTAAAGCTTACAGTACAGACATCCTCGCTCACACACACCTAACGGACAGAACTGTCTTGATCTTCTCACCGCCCTTGCATTTCGTCTCGCTCTGCTGGGAGTGTGCCACCTCTGAGCCACTTACACTGCAAAATGAAAGTAGCTGTGCACTAAAACGATAACGTTTAAATAAAGCCTGGGCTTTTTTTTTTTTTTTTCTTCACTTTTCCAAATGTGCGTCACATAAAAATTCATATTTGTCATGCAAAATAAATCAGCGTTCTTTTTCACCGCCGAGCCCCAAATGGCTGCAGAGTGAATAAGAGATGAGGTTTAAATGTTTGCAACCTCTTGCCTGACACTTCCCATCACATCACTGGAGTCACGCTTTGTGTGTTTGTGTTTGTGTGTGTACATGGGTGTGAGTGTGTGTGTGAGCATCTGGGGACAGAGGGTTGTTATACACTCTGCTGTGGGTGTAATGAGCCATGTATGTCGTTAGTGTGCGTTTAGTGTGCTGTCTTCAGAGTGTTGTTGGAGCATCGCTGTACCATTTAGGACTCTCAGATGCAAGAGACTTTAAAGAGAAGCTGTACGTTCAGTTACGGTACACTAACAATGCTGGGAATTATCTGTGTATCTAATGTAAGCATGTTTTATTTCCACGCAGTTGATATAAAACGTGTCAAAATGTTTTCTTTTCATTTTACAAAAGACAGCACGTTTTTCCATTAGAGAGAGATAAATAGCTGAACTGACACGGTTAGACAACACATCAGGTGATTAAAATCCCACAAACCAGCATTGCTTTTGATTGTTCAGCATACTTAGACATCGCTTTAACAGGACCACAATCATCAAGTTCATATAATATGAATAAATGATGCACGTATGTCATAGAACCAATACATTCGTGATTCTGATGCTGAATAATTGGAGTAGTTTTGGTGTCCATGTTTGTTTCCTTGTAGGCACTCTAGTTGTCAAAAATCCCTTTCTCAAAAGGCTTTTTGTATTTTATTGTTCCCAATAATGACAGTGAAGTTCTCACCAGTCACTACCCACTCACCTTTCAGCCAATCATATTCTCTCTGCACCTTTAGCAACTGCCAGCTAACCAGCTGCTCTAAATCAAGTTGTTTGGCTTCCTCTGAAGCTAGATTGTTGTTGTTGTTGTTGAGCTCACAAAGAGAGGCCAAGGGCTCGTGATTGGCTGAAAGTTGAGGGGGCGGGGACCGATGACAACTCCAGTGTCATGAAAAGAACATTGTGAAATAAAAGTGTCAGGAAACGGGACAAATATAAATATTAAATAAAAGGGCACCTTTGAAAAAGTGCATTGTAAAATAAAAATGCTTAGTTTCATTTTTTCACAATAATGATTTAAGTTTTAATAATGTCTTCAATTATTTCATTTGATTTCATTGGTTTATATATTTGACTATTCATTTATATGATTATTTATTTTATAATGTCTTATTTAATTATTTAATTTAATTATTGAATATTTAACCACTTTGGGGCTCCATAGCTACTGGCTTAGTCAAAGGTTATTTTAGTTGGAGAACGTCCTTTGCTTGTGTTGTTCTTTTGAACAATACATCTATCCGTCATAACTTAAGTACCAATGTGGTTCATCTAGAAAAACAAATGTAACAAGATATCTTCCTCTCTTTTTCTCCGCCTTATTTCCGCACCAGTTCCTGCCATGATCACATCCTACCCCAACACCACGCTGGCCACGCAGGGAGAAGAGAAGAAGATGAGTTGCACGGCCCACGGTGAGAAGCCCATCATGGTACGCTGGGAGAAGGAGGAACGCATCATCAACCCCGAGACCAGCCGCTACGTGGTTTCTGTCAAGGAGGTGGGCGATGAAGTCATCTCCACCCTGCAGGTAGGAGGCTGTGCCACTTGGAAGTGTAAAATCCAACTGTTGATATTTATTTAGTATATAAAGCTACAGCATGCAAATGTGTTCTCTTAATTTATTCTGACTTTTTCTGACCTCAACTTTTTTGCTTTTTTCTTGTTAACCCTCCTCTTGTCCTCGGGTCAGATTTGACCCATTTTTAAAAGTTTCTACATCAGAAATTTGGGATTCTTTCATCCAAATTGTCCAATAATTACAGCGCTGCTTGCAAGTTAAATGAAGGATCAGTTCACTACTTTATTGTTGAAGTTTTTTTTTTTTTAAACGGTCTAAAACGGTTTAATTGGTTTCAAAACAGTATCCTGAAACTAAACTTTGACCAAACACAAACACAAAAAAATTATATAATTTCATATAAATGAGGTTTCCTGACCATGAATTCAAGAAAAAAGAAATAGTGTAAAACTAGTGGTAATACATTGGTGTGAGTGGTGTGTACAATATACTGATGGTAGTGTAAAAAAAAAAAAACTGTCAGATAAAAAGTATCAGAAAAGACTTTGACCCAGGAGAACAACACAAGGGTTAAATACAGGATACTTTCACCTCTTCAGGCCTGTCAATCCATCAATCAGCATTTATTTATAGAGCCCTAACAGCAACCAGCAGGTATTCCAAGTTACTTACATCAAGGACCAAGAATAAAAACGTAACATACAGTAAACTCAGAAAAGGTTACATAAAAGCAGGAGGAAGAACGAAAAAAATGTCCCAGCCCTACTATGTATTAAAAAACATTCTAAGTACCGTAAATAAGTTTTGAGGTTAGATTTCAAAAGAGCTACATCTGTAATAGTGTTAATATCAGGCGGTAACCTGTTCCAAAGTCTCGGGGCCACCGTTTCTACCTCTGGACTTCTAAAATAAGTTGATTGGATGATAAATGACCTGTTGTGCTCACGAAGGGTTAAAATCTCGGCCAAATATGCCCGGGCCAGGCCATTAATGGCCTTAAAAACAAACCTTACAATCTCAAAATGGATTCTACCGTGACATCCTGTGAAATCCTGCTAATGACATAGTTTGAGAGACCCTTTGGTTGAACTGTTCACCATTCATGTCTACACTAAGGCCATGAAGTGTGATGAGGGCTCACACCGGTGCTTCATTGTATTGTCTCACAAGTCAAACACTGTGGGAACCACAACTGGAGAGAAAGCCTCTGCGTTAAATTAAAGATATCAGATGTTGGCATCAATTTGATGACATCATTATCACTACCAGTGACCAGTGGAAAGCCACCTGCATAGTATTTTTTTTTTTATTGAAACTCATCTGATTCCTGTGCATCCATCAGATCATGCCCACAGTGAGGGAGGACTCCGGCTTCTTCTCTTGCCATGCCATCAACTCCTTTGGCGAAGACAGAGGAATCATACAGCTCACAGTGCAAGGTAAAACTTCACCTGCTTCAACTGTTCAAAGAAAAAAAAAAGGCTGTAACGGAGCTTTTCAATCTTAGCAACAATTGCAGATAATGGCACATGTTTACCTGCCATTTTAAGTTCAGTAACACTTGGAAACAAAGGAACAAATCCCGCACTCTGCTCTTGCTATAGCATCACCGTTTATTTACAAAAACATTACGTTTCGGTCCCTCCGGACCTTCATCGAGATCTGTTCCTTTGTTTCCAAGTTGTTTTTTATTTTCCTACGCACCTGCACAGAGAAATTTTTGGATGTGCAAGTTGTTTCTTCAAAAAAGTTCAGTAACACTAAAAAACAAAACAAAGTGTTGGTTAACGTTGTGCCTTGTAGAGCCCCCGGACCCCCCAGAGGTGGAGATCAGAGAAGTGAAGGACAGGACCATTGCGCTGCGTTGGACTATGGGTTTTGATGGCAACAGCCCAATCACAGGCTTCGATATTGAAAGCAAGAACAAATCAGGTACAAGAAAAGAAATGTATATTTAAGATTAGATGGTATGATCTAACAGTGAGACACATTTTTTACACAAAGCGTTGGTTCAAATGCGTAGAGAGAATCATGTGTTTTGGTTGATTATCCCTGCATTCACTTTGTCCCAGCGCTATTATTTAACATAGCCTGTCCTAATACACTTAGCTTTGACCTCCCCCCTGACTTTAGTAACCCCAATAAACCTCACCCTGTCCCCTCTACAGCCTCCTGGGATACTGCTCAGAAGACCAAAGATGTATCCCCTCAGCTCAACCAGGCCACCATCATCGACCTGCACCCCTCCTCCACCTACAACATCCGCATGTTCGCCAAGAACCTGATCGGCAAGAGCGAGGCCAGCAACGAGCTCACCATCACCACTGACGAAGCAGGTGAGAGGGATGAGTCAGTGTTGTATTCTGAATTCAATTCAATTCAATTCAATTCAATTTTATAGTCATTGACACAATGGGCAGGCACATACAGTATGTAACGAAATGTAGGTCATTGCTTTCCAATAAACAGTGCACATACAACACATTATTAAACATTATCAATATTATTTACAGAGTCAGAGACATTGCAAATTACATTATATATATATATACAGAACTAAATCATACACAAATGTTCCTGACACTCACTTTTCACTCTTATTTTCATGTACATAAATCATATACAGTTACAGTAAGAAAAGTAATTTGTAATTTGTTACTATGACAACAAATCAGAGTAACAAAATCACAGAAGTGAGGGTGAGAGTGAAAGACGAGTGGAAAAAAGAGGTAAAGGGCCAACTGAGTCAATTCATTAACAGCCCAGTGACATCAGCCCATTGGCTCTGTTGCATTATTGAACACACGCTGACCCCACACTAAAAGCAGAATTTTTTCAATTAGCGGCCTCAGTAGTAAATGTCACACCATGGTCAATAGACTGAGGCTGGACCCCATCTGCAAATCACACCCCCTATCCCTTCATCTCCCTACTCTGCCACCCCCCACAGAGCACTTCTCCTCACCCTCAGCAGACCTCTATAAATACAACCATCACATTTGTTAAAATAGCCACATCCACACTCATCACTTCTGGACATTTGTTCCGTGGGGTTTTGTGAAGAAAAAATGTTGTTTGCAAAAGCCTTTCTAAAAAATAGTTGAGACAGTTGTCGGATGTGTACAGTTTTAGATTCCACACTACAGTCATACGTAGACAACATATCCAACAGCTACATCCATGCTTCTTTTTGCACTGTTTTGCATTTCTACACGCTTGCACTGTCAATGTTTTTTTACACTGTTTCTATATGTATCTCTTATGTTCTTCTATGTATTTCATGTCATTTGAGCCTGCCCTGTCAAAGACAACATTTTGTCACTTGTGACAGACAATAAAGTTTTTCTCTATCTTTCTTATCTTAATAATAATATGTACATGTTGGGCGATCTGATCTCAGCTCCTGATGGACCACCCCAGGAAGTGCAGCTAGAAGCCCTCTCCTCTCAGAGCATCCGAGTCACTTGGCGGGTAAGTTAATCCGACCCTGTGTGTTAGAAATGTGTGTATATTTGCATGAGGTGAGTATGTAGCTGTGTCCAGATAGGTACAATCAGGGATGACAGCGCTGAGGTCTGGCTTGTGGCTGAAAGATTGCTGTTTTAAATCCCCAAAGAAATCCAACACTGTTCTCTCCTCGAAGTCAATGAGTAACAAGGAACAAAGGAACTCAACATTTAACCTGCCACTGAAGCTGGACTAGTTAGCTGCCAGGTGTTTCTTTTGTTGGCTGTTACTGAATAAATGAGGGTGTATATACAGTATTTGTTGCAATTATCTTTGTCTTTTATCTCATGTCTGGCGGTTTCGGTGACCTCCCAAGTTATTATTTCCATCATGTGTAGAGTCATTTTGGCCTTTGGTCTTATTCAAATTGTGTGTAGATCCAAAGGAGGCGTATTCATCTCACACAAGGCACCAGAATGCATCTAAACATATGCCTGACATGATGAATTGTAATCACATTTCACTTCCTCTCTCTCATTCTGGAAGCCGTGACTTAAGAGAAAAAAAGTGCACATTTTCTCTCAGCCATGCAGCTGGAGAAGAGGATTGTGTTGGCTGTGTTTTGAGATGTGATCGCATTAATTCAAGATGCTGTCAGAGGCATAAGAGAAAAAACAAAACAGAGTAGCTAACCTGGACTATACAAGGCACTCAGAGGAAGAGCACAAACAGTATATTATAAGAGTTTTTGGCAAATTGGTGTCATTTGAAATATTCTCTCTTTAGTCTCTGTGGTAGAAAATTAGTGACGTGTATATGTAAATTGCTGAATCACTATTAATGTATCTGTTTGATAACTCAAAGGGGTCTTTTTGCACTCTTTGACGTGAGAGTGGCTCCATGCTGTCTGGGGGTGTCTCATTTTCTTGATATATGCGTATGGGAAACAAACGAGATAGCTAAAAAGTGGGCCTTGTTCTTGTGGGGTGTCTACAGTATATATATCTAGGTGAGTGTCTGCTAGCTAACACCATACCGTATTTGTGCATATGTGTGGCGTCTCGCTTCCTGGTATCAGAACGTAATGTAATATATTCATAAGTTCATAGGCGACTGAACAGAGTTTTCTTTATCCACCAAAATTGTGCTTGACCTGAGGATGCTATTTTATTCCTCAGTCGCTGACTCATTTAATTTGTCTCGTAAAATGTGATTCTTTTGCACTCAAATAAAAAAAGAGCACAGATGTTCAACCCCATTGTCTCAAATAAGCCGTGTCGTTCCCTTGTCAGGCGCCCAAGAAGCACCTCCAGAATGGAGCCATCCGAGGCTACCAGGTGGGCTTCAGGGAATACAGCTCTGGTGGAAACTACCAGTTCAGTGTGATCAGCGTGGAGACCACAGGGGACAATGCAGAAAGCCTGGTGCTGGACAACCTGAAGAAGTTCACCCAGTATGGAGTCGTGGTGCAAGCCAGCAACAGCGCTGGGACAGGGCCCTCGTCCACTGAGGTGGCTGCTACCACGCTGGAAGACGGTAAGAAAGGAGTACAATACCAAACTCAGACCGAAGTGTGATGGTAGACAGAATATTCTGAATAAATCTAAGAATAACAAGAAAGCATTAAAGTAAAGAAAGTCTGATATAACATAATAAAAAGATATTTGCTAAAAAGGAACACTAAGCAAAAACCAACAGAGTATTCAAAGATAATAGATGTGATCAGTATATTTGGATTAATGATAACTGTGTCCTATCTAGGCATCGACAGATACTGTTTTTTTAAGGCCAATACTGATACCGGTTATTAGTAGTTAATAAAACGGATACAGATATTTGGATCCAATATGCATATACAGTGAAAATGAAAATCTATAAGTCAAAATTAAGGTTTTTGATCCAACCCAAAACTTTGTTTAACTGCCTTAAGCAATTATTTAATAAATTAGAAACTTTCAACATAATATACAGTAAAAGATAGTCAGATAGTGTTGTGTTGTGTGTTGTGGTCAGACTCTGTGGTGAGTGAAACCGAAGCAGAAGGACAGACAAAGAGCTGTAGCCGAGCCAAAGTAGAACACTTTTTAATGAATTAACTTTATCAGTTATCAGGCAAATAAAACGCAGATACAGATAATCTGCAAACTGCCAAAAAACGGCCAGTCTATCACTATTCCTAACATGGGTGATGGCAACACAACACTGTGCATTTCCTGTTCTCAAAGAGGCTGACAGCATGGTTTAATTTTGGAGACATTTGTGAGGTTATATCACAGCCTAGTGGAGACCAGAGGGTGCTGCTACATGTTGTCAGTCCTAGGGTTTCTACTGTGAGTCCACTGTTTTTATAGTCTGCCTCCTGCTTCTTTCCCCTCAGTGCCCAGTCGTCCTCCGGAGAACGTCCAGGCCACAGCCGCGTCTCCGGAGGTCATCTCTCTATCCTGGCTGACCCCTCCCAAAGACGCTCTGAACGGCAACCTGCTGGGCTTCAGGGTCATCTACTGGGCCAACCTGCCTGATGGAGGTACACATGTATATCTGCACACTTCCTAAAAATGTTAACTGTTATGTACAGTACCTTGTCCTCACGAATCTGCGCTTTGTCATTAACATATTTACAAGGAAAAATTTAAAAACTGCTTGATTGTATTTTAAATCAGGTAAATCATGTTTTTCTACGAGTAGGATGCATTTGTTAGACCTCAAGGATACACACAATGCATGTTGCTGACTTACACTGAATGTACTTGTAATTGTGCACGTTATAGGTTTACAAAGTGAAAAAGCCCAAAGTCCACCCCAAAGGGACTTTGGAAAACACTGTTCACAAACTGCTCCAAACAGCTCTATTGTAGTTCAGTCTTTACTTCAGTGACGAACGCCCTCATACTCTGCTTCTGACTGGCTACTAGTCCTTACCTAGCTACTGTGCATTCGCGACTCCCAATAAAGATAGAACAGAAGTGAGAGGTCTCACTCTGTAGCTAAAACAGAGAGCTCAACACACAGGGTGAAAAGAGGAGCTGCAGCAATGTGCAGTACAACAAAATATATGGTGTTTTGTGAAAATTAAACCATGTAAACCTATTCTGATACTAAATTCTAAATACAATTATGAACCTGAAAATGAGCATAATATGAGCACTTTAAGAGTCTACTCTCAGACTGGAGGGGGGTTGGAGAATTTTTTTATTATATGAGAACATATTGATTTTAATACATCACAACGTTTTAGTAAAATCTAATACATGATTTACATAAATTATCCAAAAAGGAAACAATTAGGGCCAAATTGGTTCCTTTTTGGATAATTTGGGGTGTCAAACATACGGCCCTAGGGCCGCGAAAGGGTCCAATCTGGCCTACTGGATGACTTTGCATAGTAAAACCAAACAATATTATGGATTCCAAGTGCTTACATACAGGCTACGTGACAAAACACTGTCAAGCCCAGGCTACTTTTCATGCAGGAGCCACCGGTGGGAAAATGTCTTTGCCAAAAAGGAGAAAAGTGGACCAGTTCCTATCTCCTCACAGAGGAAAATGGGAAGCCAGTGTGCTTAGTGTGCTCACAGCACCTCTCAGTGCTCAAGCAATCTAATTTTCGGCACCACTATCAGACTCATCATGGCGATGGTTTTACTGGTTCTACCAACGTAAGATCAAATTGGGCTGCATGTGGCCCATGAACTAA
This sequence comes from Sander lucioperca, assembly GCF_008315115.2. NCBI lineage: Eukaryota > Metazoa > Chordata > Actinopteri > Perciformes > Percidae > Sander > Sander lucioperca. The sequence continues at coordinate 4,497,286 of NC_050185.1, forward strand.
AACGATTTTGACAGCCCTAAATTATGCCAATCATTGAAACTACTAGATAGAAGATGAAAATATAGGAAAACGATGGAAGAATAGAGAATGAATGATAATATATTACTCTCCCAAAATGGTTTAAATGCCAATGGTTTTCTTTTTTAAAGATTATTTTGGGAGTGCATTTTCTTTTTAGATAGCATAGATAGGAAAGGGGGGAGAGAGAGAGAGGACGACATGCAGCAAAGGGCCACTGGTTGGATTCGAACCCAGGCCGCTGCCAAGGACTCAGCCCACATGGGGCACACACTCTACTCACACTCTACTAGAGGTCGCCCCGCAATGGTTTTGTGACTAGCAATTCAGTGATTATTTTATTACTAATACATGTAGAAAACTGCTGCAGATTCCCACACAGAGGAGACTAGAGAGAGGGACCTTGGTGTATCAATTGGGTCAAATGGAAACATAAATACTGCATCAAATTTGTTTACTTCCTTTGCTCACTGCTGATGTCCAGTCTTGAGTCAATCCAGTAATCTCTGCTGAATGCAAAGGTTATGAGCTAAAAATTGTGTAGTGCTAAGTTTATATAATGAATAAAGTAATAAGGATAGTTATTGATGCTAATGAGTAAGCTATAGCTTAGAGTTACCCAAGTGTATTCTTGGTATCTGACTAACCTCCACTCATAAATAAACTGAAAATTGAATTGAGTACTGGCCAAAAGTCTGCCTGGGCCTGTGGAAGTCAGACAGCATGCCATGCCACTGTCACATGCCGGGATTGTGTCAGTGGGATTGGTTGTGACAGCACGATTACCTTTGACCCCTGCACTGTCACTTCATGTTGGCCTGCCTATACAACATGAATGCTCCAGACGTGACAGCCACGACTAGTTTGCATGGTAACAGTCCGTAGCTCTGTGGGAGATCACTAAAAGCTAAATGTCAGTTTTATTATTTATAAATGCTTTGGCTTGTATTGTATGTAAATATACCATGACGGTCAACACTTAACACTTAACATGTATCTTTTGCAATCAAACTGTTCTATTTACTATTCTATCTCTACCATCAATCACAGAGCAGTTCATCAGTATGAGAGGATGTAATGTGACTGACCAGCAGAGGGCGATACAAACCCTTTCTAACAAACAGTGGTGCCGGTTGTATCAGTGCACCAGTGATAGATAGTCTATGGCACCAGTGTTGTTGGAATCAGCTCAGTGTCACAGTGGTTGATTTTAGACAGTAACAGAATAATCCCATCTGAATGGACTGCCACACGTACAGGCTACTGACTCTGTTTTGCAGTCAAAACAAAGACCAATAAAAAGTTACATTTGTTTTGTCTCGAATCAATATAGCACTACTGAGCCCCACAAAACTCAACAAGAGCCGTGATAAAAGTTTACAGCTCAGTTGGTTTTGTTTTCACTTCTGGTTGAAATTCTTCTTTTTCTTTGCCACTTGGAATAAGATCTGTGAAGGTTTATTGTTAAAATTCCAAGAAGAGATGCAGCTGGGCTCATATATCTCTGGAGAGAAGTGAAAAGAGAGAAAAAATGGGAGAAGAAACATTGTTAAGAAGAGAAATGGCCAGGGAGTGACACAGAGAGACATCAATAATTCAAACCCCAGTAGCTGAGGGTAGCAGGTTGCCAGTGGAGGCCTGCCACCACAGTAGACCTTGGACCTGGGGTTGTTTAGACTTTGTGATTGAATATGACATTATATCCAAGGCTGGGCTATGACACCCTTGGACCTGACATCTACTTTTATGAATGTGACCTGCTGTATAATACATTAGTCACATGTTTGGACCAGTGTCAGCTTGTCATATCACTGGCTTTATTTGTAATAAGAAACCTGCATTGGCTAAAGCTGCCTACACATGATCTACAACAAAACCGTAAGGTAGGGCGCAGAGCAAAGAGGCAAAGCGCAGCGCAGGAACGTTCTGGAATTGTTTGAGCCCAGCACATAGAGGTTTTGCCACCTATCATGAGTAGGCAGCTTAAAGGTCCCATGGCATGGAACTTTCACTTTATGAGGTTTTTTAACATTAATATGAGTTTCCCCAGCCTGCCTATGGTCCCCCAGTGGCTAGAAATGGCGATAGGTGTAAACTGAGCCCTGGGTATCCTGCTCTGCCTTTGAGAAAATGAAAGCTCAGATGGGCCGATCTGGAATCTTCCCTTTATGACGTCATAAGGGGAAAGGTTACCTCCCCTTTCTCTGCTTTGCCCGCCGCCCACAGCTGCCCAGAGAATTTGGCCCACCCATGAGGAAATAGAGCTACAACTGTGGCCGCAAGCTGGTCAAGGCCACACCCCCACCCTCCACCTTGCCCCCCCGTCTCTCCTCCTCAATAGCATTTAAAGCAACAGACACATAAATGGCACATCCTAAGTAAAGCTCATTGTGGGACTGGCTCTAGTGGCTGTAATTCTGCACCAAGGCTGAATTTCGGGAAAGAGACTTCAGATACAGTATTAGGGGACCACTAAGGCCTATATAAAAGAGACTTCAGATACAGTATTAGGGGACCACTAAGGTCTATATAAAAGAGACTTCAGATACAGTATTAGGGGACCACTAAGGCCTATATAAAAGAGACTTCAGATACAGTATTAGAGGACCACTAAGGCCTATATAAAAGAGACTTCAGATACAGTATTAGGGGACCACTAAGGTCTATATAAAAGAAACTTCAGATACAGTATTAGAGGACCACTAAGGTCTATATAAAAGAAACTTCAGATACAGTATTAGGGGACCACTAAGGCCTATATAAAAGAAACTTCAGATACAGTATTAGGGGACCACTAAGGTCTATATAAAAGAGACTTCAGATACAGTATTAGGGGACCACTAAGGCCTATATAAAGAGACTTCAGATACAGTATTAGGGGACCACTAAGGTCTATATAAAAGAAACTTCAGATACAGTATTAGAGGACCACTAAGGCCTATATAAAAGAGACTTCAGATACAGTATTAGAGGACCACTAAGGTCTATATAAAAGAGACTTCAGATACAGTATTAGGGGACCACTAAGGCCTATATAAAAGCATCCAAAAAGCAGCAAGACCTGTGGTGTCCTCACTAAATGTTACTTTATTTTTTTGTCCATCAGAGCTCGGAGAGATCAGGAATGTGACAACCTCGAAGCCTTCTCTGGAGCTGGATGGACTGGAGAAGTACACCAACTACAGCATCCAGGTGTTGGCCTTCACCAGAGCTGGAGACGGTGTTCGCAGTGAACAGATCTACACTCGCACCAAGGAGGACGGTAGGAAGATGAAGTCACCACTCCAAATCAAATCACAAGGGCAGCAGTCAAGCTGTTTCAAAGAGATGCTCAGACTTGAGTTTGACTCGCTGCTGTAGGGCCTCAAGGAATTACAGCATGTCTGTTCTTAACATTAAATGGAGAAATGGCAGCTTTGCCAAGTTGAGACTATTGCTCAGCAGTGAATGAACCCCTGTGGTAAAAAAAGAGGCTAGGGAGCAGTAGGGTCTTTAACATGCTTATTAAGTAGAGAGCTGTAATTAACTTACATGTAGCAGGAAGTCCTGCGGAATATGACATTTTGCCATCTGTTATCTTGCTTTATAATCACTGGAAGAAGCACCGTACAAATCTTACCGAGGAATAATATTAGCTTAATGTGGAAAAATATATCAACTAGATGATCTTTTCCTTTCAGTTCCTGGGCCTCCGGCGGGTGTGAAGGCAGCAGCTGCATCGAACTCAGTGGTGTTTGTGTCCTGGCTTCCTCCTCTCAAAGTGAACGGCATCATCAGAAAATACACTGTTTTCTGTTCCAACCCACACCCCACGGTAGGAACGTTTAATAAAAAATGAAATTAGACATTCAGTACTTTGCCATAATTAAAGTTCCTGTAAATCTATGAACAAGTTAGCATTTGGCAGGCTGGCATTATCCTATACTTTTCTTATTGTCAACAAATTCTATGAAAAGACCAAATCAACAATGTGTTAGTCTGTCTCTCACTGCTTTCTGATTTTCCTACCCTGTCTGTGGCTCTCAACTCTGAGGCTAAAGAATTTTCGGTAACACTTTACTTGAAGGTATCTACATAAGAGTGACATGACACTGTCATGAACACATGACACTGTCATGACACATGAACCCTAACCCTAACCATAACCATAACTTGTCATGACAAAAACCGAATGACACTTACTAAAAGAAGCGTTATGTCATAAACGTTTATGACTTGTTTATAATGTCTATGACACGTTCATGACAGTGTCATGTCACTCTTATGTAGATACCTTCAAGTAAAGTGGAACCAAATTTTCCTTTGATCGGTGGACATTAGTTTTGAACACACATTGGTTAAAAAGCAACTTAAAGCAGCTATAACCAATATTTATATCATGGATGGAAAGGCTATGTACAATTCACTAATAATAGAACTACATAGCTCATTTATAGTTTTGGAAAAAGATATACCAGGCTTTTGATACACACAAAATATTTGTTAGTAGGAGACATGCATTGTTGGTTTTGATGTGTTTATGGGATGTGTTGACAATAAGAGAAATATAGAATGTCACCAGGCTTATCCTTTAACATTAAGTCAACATTTAATGTCGATGGATAACATGACGATATGAATGACGTTCCTGAATGTCTTCCCTCGGCCAGGTGAGCAGTGAGTTTGAAGCGGCCCCGGATGTGTTCTTCTACCGCATCCCCAACCTGAGCAGGAACCGTCAGTACAGTATCTGGGTGGTGGCTGTCACCGCTGCAGGTCGTGGAAACGCCAGTGAAATCATCACTGTCAAACCCATGGCAGAGGGTAGGTGGAGCTGAGCTTTGGTACAGTTTGAAGTGCCGAATAAAGATGAAATACTTGCACTGTACTGCGTTCCACATTTGATCTATAGGCAGATTGCCTGATTTACTGGTAAATAACGTGAGAAGTAAACTCCTAAAGGTTTATGTCTGAATAAGAGGCAAACGGTGTCCCAGTCCACATGCCTGATGGGACTATAATGTGCAAAATGGGATGCATAGTTTTGGGACTCTTTTTGGACTCTCAGTTCGAAACACAAGTGCTATAATAGCAATGAGGAAGGAAATCACAGTGTACAATGTAAAGATATTACAGTAGGTCTATTTTTTTTTTACTTTTAATAACATTTTTAAAATTCACTGCAGCACAGTAAGTTAAAATTCAAACAAGATTCTTTGTTGGGGACTACCCTCTTGCCACAACTAACTTCACTTGTGTGGATGTGTGAAAAACATGATCTTATCCCCAGTATCTCCTTATAGGAAGACATGTAGGGGAGCATCAGCTGAATGTAAATAGCTCTGTGTTTGGCCCTGTCGACACTTTACATGCTTGCTGAGAGCTGATAAGCTGATTGCATATGCTGATAGACCCCATGGTGTCTGGAGTCAGGACCCACAGCTCCTATCACGACCTGTCTGAGGTCTACAGCAGGTGATGGATGCTCCACCGCTTAGATGGAGAGAGAAACACCATCAGACTGTGGCCCCTGAGCCTGTATCCCTGACTCCAGCCGTTTCCTCATAAGAACTCTGGACAAGGTCCAGAGTTTCCCTTTCTCACACGTAGCACACAACAGGAGCTTGTCCGTGTCAGACTTGTTCTCACTTAATGGAAATACTCCGATGAGGGGTGGCGCTGGTCATAAACAAGCGTGTCTCTTGCCGTTCCTTGAATATGTCTACCGTTGACCCTTACCGACGACCGAACCTTGTAGTCTCTCCAGTTAGACATTTTAGTTGTGATCTTAGTGTAAATGACTCTTTATCTTCACTCTCAGATGTTTGGTTCCTTCCAGTTTCGCACTGCCAAATGATAGAAATGGCTCTCAACACGCCCACTCGCTCACTGTGAATCTCCGGACAATGACCTGCTGTTTTCACACATGGGCTCAACAGGCTTTGTACTAGAGAGTTGGCAGGGTAGAGGGTTTTTAATGTCCGGCCCAACTGATTCAGACATTTGCGTTCTCACATACAGCTCTGCCGGGCAATGTCTAGATTATTTCAGGGTTGCAGTGCATATGTGAAAGGGTCAGTGAGCCAAAGGGTTATAGAGTAAATGAAAGGACAACGATATGAAAGAAACTCTTTCTGAAATCATTCAGCAAACAGCAACACATCTGTTTGTTACTGCATCTCCCCTGTGTGCTGATGAAGCGTGTGTGTGTGTGTGTGTGTGTGTGTGTGTGTGTGTTTTTGCAGCTCCGGCTCGGATCCTGACCTTTAACAGGACAGTAACGACTCCCTGGATGAGGGACATTGTGCTGCCTTGTAAAGCAGTGGGTGATCCATCCCCGACCATCAAGTGGCTGAAGGAGATGTGAGTTCAGTAAAAGGTGTTGCTGTAGGTGCCGTGATAGATGGCTACATGTGTATACAGTCTCCAACAGTAGTTCAATTTATCTCTTCAAAGTTACCGTGTGACACTGACAACATCTACGTTTCAGCAATGGAACCCCAGCGCCTGTTGTGATCGACAGCCGGCGCAGCGTCCATGGTAACGGCAGCCTTGTTATTCGTACGGTGAAAGCAGAGGATTCTGGGAACTACACTTGTGTGGCCAGTAACAGCTTTGGGTCAGACAAAACCGTCCTCAACCTGCAGGTTCAAGGTAAGCAAACCACATGTGAAAAAAATCCGCATTTTTTATTTATTAAACACATAAGCAGCATGTTACAGGTAACACAATATACATGTAACCCCCCAAAAAAAAAGGTTAAAAAAAATATAATATTAATAATAAAAATAAAAAATTATAATAGAAACAAATACATTTAATTAATGAATTAAAATGAAATAAGGAGTATATATACACACACATACACACGTCATAAACCTATATATACACATACGCAAAACAATATCACCCCACCCTCCCCAGGACCCCGTGGGCTGGCAACTGTAGTCACAGTCTGCCTTTTATTGTCTCTGCCACTAAAAGCCACATATCCACATTCACCTGTCTAGCTCCATTGATGCGGCTATTGAAAGTTCCATATATAAACTATGTCAAGAAAGGTCAGAAGCCACTGCTTAATGGTCAAAGTGTGTGGGGGCTTCGAGCGCACCGCCACCATTTTCTCTGCAGCTGTTAGCCCAGCAAGGACTATCCTTTTCTGACATTTAGAAATCTGGAGTGAATAAGTGTCATTCAGCAGCAGAATTGGTATTGTCGCGGGAACTGTCCCAGAAACGAATGTTGTCAGTTCTGAGGCAACATTTTGCCAGAACCATGTGTCCCCACCAACAGGGGGGACACTCCCAAAACATATGGTGAAATGTGCCCATGGTCTCCAAGATCTCTGTTTCGTTTTATTTGGCGGCAAGCTATATAATATAGCTGTGTTTTTAGATCTCACTTCCCAGAGATCGGAACAGTGTCACTTCTGTGACATCACGTCTTTTCTTATTCTTTGGACTTGAAGTTTTGAAGTTTCATAGTCTGTAGTCATCCTCTTTTCTTAGTTTGGCCATAGTAACCGTTTACACGTCTTATGATTTTTCTTGAGAATGTCGCCACAGTTCGTAATACTGTGGCTTTCATCAGTGGACCATAGGCTCAATAAACATTGTGTTTTATTATTTTTATTTAACCTTTGTTTATCCAGGTAAGTCGATTGAGACCTGAGATTTTATCCTGTCGGTCTGGGGATTGAACCGGCGAATTCCCAGTCACAAGCTCGCTTCTTTAACCTCTAGGCCACCACTCCCCATTGTGTTACCTCATAATAGATAGTGACTTAACAGACAGTTATTTTAATGAGAATCTCCAAGATTACTTTAAAAACTAGTGCCCATCAGAATGTATAACACCTACACACAGGTGATGTTATGAGCCTGCTGCACCTGTGGATTGCTGTTAATTTTTTTTCTCGCTCTTACAATCACTAATTTCTGGGCCTTTCCTTCAGTTCCACCTGACCAGCCTCGCCTCACAGTGACCAAGACAACCACCACCTCGATAACCCTCTCCTGGATCCCTGGAGACAACGGAGGCAGCTCCATTAGAGGTCAGACAGACAAAACCCTGTTTTTCTTTTTCAATGTTTTTGTTCCTTGTTGTTTTTCCTGTTCCTTAACAGTCATTTCCCCACGTGTTCTTTTCCAGGCTACATTCTGCAGTACTCTGAGGATAACAGCGAGCAGTGGGGTAACTTTCCCATCAGTCCCAGTGAGCGCTCCTATCGGCTGGAGAACCTCAAGTGTGGAACCTGGTACAAGTTCACACTCACAGCGCAGAATGCAGTGGGGCCAGGACGCATCAGTGAGATCATCGAAGCAAAGACCCATGGGAAAGGTATAGACAAACAAGTTGACTTTTGAGAGGAACATAATATTAGAGGTGATCATTTATATTTTCAGTGATTTTTTTTAACTAAAGTCATTGCACCATCACAATATTTTATTATCCTTACAAGTGGAGGATTTATATATCTAGTGGAAGCAGACTTCAACATTTGACAATGCAACTGATTTAGATTTTTTTCTCAGTAAGCTTGTAATCATGTGATCAATACAGCATAGTATACTCATTGTTTAAAACGTGATATAACATCCTTATAAATGGCAAGAAAAATTAAAGAGAATTAATTATGAATATAAAAAATCGAAAATAAAAGTCTTTTATTTAGACACTTATTGCTATCTTTTTTCCTAATAATGCAACTGATTATTCAATGAACAGGACACTGCAAAATGTAATACTTGTTAAAGTAACATGTTGCATCACATTTACATTTTCAACCAATTTTGAGCTAAGTTTTTATTAGAGCTGAAATGATTAATGAAATGAATCATCATAAGATTATTAGGCAACTACATTGATAATCAATTTATTGTTAAAGCCATTTTTCGAGTAAAATGCCAGTTTTGGGTCCAAATGTGAAACGTTGCTGGTTTTCTTAGTCTTATATGATAGTCAAAGGGGTTTTGGATTGTTGGTCAGACAAAAAAAATTATTTGAAGACTTTCCGACTGAGATGGGCATTTGTTTTGACATTTTGTTAGACCTGACCCGAGCATGACACAGTTAAAATCTCCTGGTTTTGTAGGTTTTTTCATTCTTTCTATCTTATCTTAACACACTGAGGCGTCCCCTCTCTCCACAGAACCTCAGTATGCTAAAGAGCAGGAGCTGTTCACGGGCATCAACGCCACTCGGGTCAAGCTCAACCTGAATGGCTGGAATAACGGCGGGTGCCCCATCACCTCCTTCACCTTGGAGTATCGGCCCGTGGACTCGCCCACGTGGACCACGGCACAGCGCACCTCCCTTACCAAGAGCTACATCCTGTACGACCTGCAGGAGGCCACCTGGTACGAGCTGCAGATGAAAGTCTACAACAGCGCCGGCTACGCTGAGAAGAGAGTCAAGTTCGCAACACTCAGCTACGATGGCAGTGAGTTGACACGATAACAGGGGGGCCAAACCGTTTCCAACTCATTTCTTTGCATGGAACAAAGTCACTGAAATATCTGTCATGGCTGGCAGAATGTAGCAGGAAAGAGTACCTTGGTGATTCACCGGCTGCTCCAGAGCTAGTATAATGGGAACACTGACACTCTGACGGTTGGACAAGTACAGAGTCTTGAATAAAACGCCTATGTTTCCAGTAACTGTAGCATACTGAGTCTGGCTAACAGAAATAGTTTGAGGCAAAGCAGAATAAATCACTTTTTTTTTTTTAATAGCAGTGCTCGAGGCTGGAGGGGATTGAGGCTCCCTTGATGAATTGGGCAATAAAAAACACATTTCATGCGGACTCCAGTGGCTGTAGCTGCTTTGTGTGTTGCTGCTTTGAAGCCTCCATCACAAGCCTACTGAATGCCACCACATGAGTTACAAAGTTGGATGATCTCCTTTGAGATACAGGCTACATCTGCTCTACTACATTTTGGCTTATAAACAAATATCTTTTGCTTCGTTTACGCCTCGCGTCCACACAACTCTGGCGTTTCCAAACCCCTAAAACGGAGACAGTTAGAAACACTGCTAACCCCTATGTGGTTTGAAAACTCCAGGGTTGCTCTGTAGTCTGGACGGGCACAAACGGAGAACCTTCGAAAACGATGATGCATGTTTTATCTGTTAGGTCGGCTTAGTAACAGTTCCACCTCGTTGTCGGTCCAAGCTCTTACTTTTCACCACTATTGTTTTTTCTTCAAAGTTTTTTCTGCATTTACAACTTACACATCCATGATTTTCAACCGCAGTGTTACGTCAGACAATCTGCTTCCTGTTTACACCGGCACACACATGCCCACTGTGTGCCAATGGTCACGTGATATGTGCTGTCAGACGTGTTAATATGGACGGAGATTAGTTCTGCTACTGGAACTAAAACTCTTGTGTGGACGGAGATTGTGTTTGTGTAATAGTGTAGATGTAGTCAAAGGATGCTGCCAGCTCATATTTCAACCCAGAAGTTCAGAGGTATTCTGCCATTACCAGTTCTCAAGACCAACCACTTCACTTCCTCCTTTACTAACATACTGGAGCTGGAGAGAATAATCAGGCTGAGCGTTTCTTTATGAAGGAAGAGTTAATTTGCATTTAAGTACGGTTTGGCAGAATGGAAACCAGCATTACTGCCCATCAAAAGATCAAGTGTTGATATTAACAGAATGCAGCAGCTTGTGCTGGAACACTGTACGTGATCGCTTGGAAATAAAATGATAAACACTTAAGCTACTGATGATCAACTTTTACACAATATGATCAGCAGCTATCATTTAATGGCACAAATGACATGGTTTTGTTGTTGGGATTTCTACAACAACACTGACAAGTGTTCTGTTCCATGTCAATGATGTCTTAAAGCACCAGTATCTGTCATAACACGTATTACGACTTGTGCACAGGTACCATCGCACCTTTGGTGAAGGCACCCAATGTGAGTGAGGACAACTCTGGGGGCGGCGAAGGTTTGAAGATGATGGTGACCATTTCCTGCGTGTTGGTGGGCATCGTTGTGATCTTCATCGGGTTGCTGGTGTTGAGGAGGAGGAGGAGGGAGCAGAGGCTTAAGAGGCTCCGAGGTGAGACGAGAGAGGTCATCTACCGTAACATGGCAGATTTTAGCCTCTATTCTCTCGTGTCAAGTAAAATTATTATTATTAATCATTTTTTTCTGTTTGTTTTCCAGATGCAAAAAGTTTGGCTGAGATGCTCATGAGGTAAGAATGGGTGCCAACCATCTCAGCATGCACACAGCACTTTGACTAATTACGACAGGAGTTTCTGATAAAAAATTTTTATTTTGGTTTTGTGCTCTCCAGTAAAAACACACGTCCAGCAGAGCCAATTAACAAACAGCAACAGACGCTCCGCATGCACATCGACATCCCCAGAGCCCAGCTTCTGATCGAGGAGAGAGACACCATGGAAACTGTTGGTAAGCTCACCAATGTGTGTGTTGTGGCCATATGAGACACTGTACTTGTTTTTTTCACAGTAATGCATACAGCAAATGAACCTGGTTGCTGTGGTGCTGACCTTATTTATGTTGCTGTCCCACAGACGACAGGTCCACTGTGTTGCTGACTGACAATGACTTCGGGGAGACTCAGAAACAGAAGTCGTCCACGGTCACCCACACAGTCCACTACCAGTCCCTGTCCCAGGCCACCGGGCCACTGGTAGATGTGTCTGATGCCAGACCAGGAACCAGTAAGTCCAGTACGGACGTTTTTTTTTTAACTTCATAACACATAAAGGGCCCTATCTTGCACCCACAGCGCAAAGCCCGACGCAAGTGTCTTTGCTAGTTTAAGACCGACGCAGTTGTCAATTTCCCATCCAGCGCCCACGTCGTTTAAATAGCAAATGCACCTGCGCCCATCTTTGCGCCCATGGGCGTGCTGGTCTTACAGGGAGGTGTGTTCAGGTGCATTCTTGCCGTATTGCTATCTTGAAGCAGCAGGAAGTGATCGCACTATTGACCAACAAAAACCTGGTCTAAAGTCAGTAACGCAGCATTTCATTGTTATTTTAACAGCAAATTAGTAAAATGCGCCTAGGCTTGTGCACAGCCCACGCACACTATACTTGTTACACACAGGGACACGCAGCAGCACACACACATGCAAAAGATTACAAAAAAAAAATATTATGGCGCAAATCCTCCATCATAATAGCAATGCGCCAAGGTCCAAACATGCCTGGCTTTTAAAGGGAATGGGAGATGACACTCTGATTGGTTTATTGCATGTTACGCCCAAAACACACCTATGAATTAATGAAGACACTAAGTACAACCCTTTTGAACCATGCGCCCGGCGCACGGACCCTTTTTTCCGCCGTCAAACTAGCAAAAGTGGATTTGGACGCACCTGCGCCAGGCGCTTCACGCTGTGCGCTTAGATTGTTAAAATAGGGCCGAAAATATATTATTACACAGCTAGATTCTAATTGGTCAATCACGGCATCCCACGGTTCTATTTCTGTACAACAGACCGTTGCCATGGACATTGGACGGAGTTCTGATCATAGACTGGCAGACAATCAATAAAATTGTTTTCAGATCGTGCAGCTGATCAGCGGATCACAAAGGGAGAGAGAGGGTAGAGCTAACAGGGAGCTAACTTTAGTAAGCTCCTTGTTTAGCTCACAGCCTGAGAGTCATTACTGCAAATTTGAACCCCTTCAGGCTGATTGAAAGCCTGCATCACCCTGTCGGGGGTTCTAATCCACAATAATGTCAGGCTCGCTCTACATTATTGTTTACATACATGTGGTTTAGTGCCTGTTGTTTTCTCAGATATGTTCCTATGCCAAGCACTTTTTCCTTTAGTTATTTTGTATTTTTCCACCTTTGATGTGCCTTTTGTTTACATCTGGTATGCTTATTGCTTTGGTACGAAATGAAGCGAAGCCTGCGAGCTAATTCAGGCAACTGGAGACACCACCACACTCACACTCATACTCTTCACACTGTAATGTACACCCTTGGGGATCACGTACTTAAAGGTGCCCTGTGGAGTTTTCTTGTAAACAAACATTTCGAAAACAACTTAGTTCCTCATAAAACATTTGTAAAGCTGAGTTTTATTTTATATCCTGCATTGTTCACTAGCTTTTAGTCTTCTCTATCTTCCCTGACTTTGCTGGCACATTGCTGCATAGCTTACATTTTGGTGGCAACTGATATTAGATGCAGGGACATAACATTGCTATTATGACCAGTTCATTACTCATGTCCATCATAACAATGTTTTTCTGTGTGCAATAACACTTTGAAAAATCTTAGGTACAATTATTGTATCTACAGTGGTGCTCATCAGTTTACACACCCATGCTAAAGTTGACTAAAAAGAGGAATAAAAAAATCATCTTTTGGAAATTGATCTTAATGCCTTAATAAAAAAAAACCACCAATTTTCTTTGTGAATGAATAATGTATCGTCAATAAATAAATGTTCTTCCTTAAACTACAGGGGGCATAAGTAAGTACACCCCTATGTTAAATTCCTATAGAGGCAGGCAGACTTTTATTTTTAAAGGCCAGTTATTTCATGGATCCATACCTACCATACCTAGAGATTGGCATGGGGTACTTTCCATAAGATCATCTCTCAATACAAATCAAAACAGCTATTAGGCTAACTGAAATAAAAACATGCCAATCTCTAGGTACGGTGAAGGGGATGTGATGATGTGGGGCTATTTTAATTCCAAAGGCCAAGAGAACTTTATCAGGATGCATAGTATCCTGGATCCATGAAATAACTGGCCTTTAAAAATAAAAATCTGCCTGCCTCTATGGGAATTTAACATAGGGGTGTGTATACTTATGCCCCCTGTATTTTAAGGAAGAAGATTTATTTCTTTACGATACATTATTCATTCACATTTATTCAATAAAGGTTGGATTTTTCCTCATTTTTTTTAAATAAGGCATTAAGATCAATTTCCAATTTCCAAGTTTTTTATTCCTCTTTTTAGTCAACTTTAGCATGGGTTCATAAACTTATAAGCACCACTGTATATTCACAAGCAGTTTTTTATACAGTGTATGTTTCCGGTGCACTTTCGCAATTATAACTTATAACTTATCTTACAGCTGTTTTCTCTTAATATTGTTCTTTTAGGAGCAATCAGACTTTATATTTTATTTATTTATTTATATATATATATATATAGCTTTATATTTTCATTGTATCTTCTTAACTGTATTTCTTCTTATATTTTTTGTAGAACTGACTCTAAGAGCAAAGCACAAAAATTCCAATGTACTTGTGCGGCCCTGTACCTGTGCAAATGGAAATAAACATCTATTCCATTCTATTCCCTGCCATAAACACCCCACGTTCTCCTCGTTCTCAGACCCTACAGCCCGCCGCACAGCCAAAGCCGGCCCAGCCGCTCGCAACCGCTACGCCAGCCAGTGGACCCTGAACCGCCCACACCCCCCTGTCTCCTCCCACACTCTCAGCACTGACTGGAGGCTGCCCACCCCCAGAGTTGCAGGCTCTGTCGACAAGGAAAGTGACAGCTACAGCGTCAGCCCATCTCAGGACACAGGTAAGCAACATATGTGGACACAGATGCTTTAAATCGCCCAAAGCTTCAACAGTGTAACAGTACCCTTCATCTCTAACAACAAATCAGTTTCAGCTGTCTGACATTTAACAAAAGCTGTGTTCTAAACTGTTTCCTCATTCACTCACTCACTATTCCCTATATGGGGTTTATTAAATAGTGAACTATATAGGGAATGACCAAATGAGATTTTGGACACTACACTGACATTTTCGTGAGTCCTTCTGCTTCTTCTTCTCCTCCTCCGGGAAAACACTACCGTGTTGCATTGTGGTATACAGGAGTAAAATGTAGGGTACATCCAAGGGGGTAAGCCAGCCTCCACAAAGCGTAGCTCCTATGGAGCCATTTTGTTGCTTACAAGCCATCACCCCCCGTTAGCATCCCATTGACTGCCATTTATTTTGACGTCACTTTGACAGAGAATAACTTTACATCTGAAGCGTTTAAAGACTCTATTTGTCCATTGTTTATTTCTAAAGAAACACAACAATGTATAAAGGGCTCCATTACCTTGTACCTCACGTTATGGCTCCGTAGCAGACGTTTTTTGTAAAAATAGGCTAACGATTGTGTCATAATCACGTGACTTACTGTCGCACAGTAGAGGATTTACCGTATAGTACAGGAGAAGCTTGCAGGCAGGTTTGACTTACATTCGCTGTTTAAGTTTAATTACTAATGTTAACTAGCATTTTAGTTAGCAATAATTAGCCTGTGCCTATGTTATCTCCTTACATATACCTACGCTCTCCGTCTCTGCTAGATTGGGAATGATTGAGATTTCTCTTGGCACAGCTACCAGAAGACTTCCAACTTTCAGACAGGTTGCTCACGTCACATCTACGTCGGCAAGCTCAATATGCAGCTGCGCAGCAACACTTAGCCATCACCGGAAAAGTGCTTCTAATAGCTTTCACTGGTCTCTGTCCAGAGCAACGGGATCTGTTGGTCCATTTATTTTACTGTCTATGGGTACATCGTATGTACGCTCAAATTAGCCGTGCATTGTGGGTATTTTATAGTGGACTATATAGTGAATGAAATTATCCGCTGAGAATTTGAACACCACTACAAAATGTCGAACACACTATATAGGGAACTATTTCCGTGATAGGGGAACGGTTTTGAACACAGCTAAAGTTACACATTAACTCCTGACACTAATCCCTCCACTAACCCCGGCCCATGTCCAGACCGAGCACGGAGCAGCATGGTGTCGACGGAGAGCGCGTCCTCCACCTACGAGGAGCTCGCCAGAGCCTACGAGCACGCCAAGATGGAGGAGCAGCTGCGCCATGCCAAATTCACCATCACGGAGTGCTTCATCTCTGACACTTCCTCTGAGCAGATGACGGCCGGCACCAACGACTACACCGACAGCCTGACCTCCAGCACACCGTCCGAGTCAGGCATCTGCCGCTTCACTGCTTCCCCGCCCAAGCCTCAGGACGTCAGCCGGGTCATGAACATGGCCGTGCCCAAGGCCCACAGACCGGGTGAGGCCACAGAACGGTCTGGGCCTGAACCCCCGACCGCACGCTAATCTTTTATTACAAATGGCCTCATTATGGTGCTGATTACACTAATGCCAAAACTTCAACTTCCTGTTTAACAACCATTAACTGTGACTCTAATGCCGACAGTGAACCCAGTTGGAGTGCCGCAACATGCATTCAAGTTGATGATTGTCTCAGTTAAAATAGGCTTACAGTCTTTAAGAGAGAAGCTGGGGAAGCATTACATCAAAATTCAGTCCAAGTTAAATACGATAAGACATCCGGAAATATTAAATGATTCATATTTCACACCACTAACTAAAGAGTCATGAGTAGTCACTTCAAATCTTGCAAATCTAAGGGAGGAAACCGGCTGCTGTGATGAAACGGAATGAGAAAGTATATTTTGTTTCTTTTACCGACATGTAGTATTGAGCTTTGACACCTAAATGAGCCATACTTCATAGAGATGCTAACAAATCATTTTTGGTACAGCATCGACTGTCCAGATCCAGCATATTCTTGTATAATATGTAGGAAAATGTATTGCACAAATTTGAATTGCAATTCGGACACTAAAAAAACTGAAAAAATGGCTGCACACATAATAGCGCCCTAACACGTGAATAGGGACTCATTCCAGACACAGCCATTGAGTCAGCTCCAAGTGGAATGTTAGCCTGTTTCAGCGACTTGATTTAACTGCTGTTTGATGCTATTTGAAAATGTTACATTTAAGATTGAAAAAAATGAAAATGACGTAACGTATGGAAAGAACTGACTACATGTTTCATTGAAAAATAACACTTTAATTTGATAACTTACTTAGAGTGCTCATATTCTGCTTTTTGGCTTTTCCCCTTTCCTTTATTGTGTTATATATCTTTTTTGTGCACGTTATAGGTTTACAAAGTGAAAAATTATGGACCTGACAATGAGTATAATATGAGCACTTTAAATGATACAGTAGATCATCTAGAGAGCCTATATTCATGAAGATTTTCAAGTTTAGCTATTTTCAACAGTGCATCTGTCCAGTCTTGAATGTGTGAATCACTGCTGTCTCTCCATTTACAAAAGAAAATCAGCTTTTTGGCAACAGCAAAAGCCACAGATATCCACTTATCATGATGATTGATTACGCGATCTTGATAGAACCCCTAGGGTCGGGTTAAATACAAACTTTTGTCACATCACAAATTTTCTGGAAAAACTTCAGCCCATACATTTAACCCTTGTAAGGTGTTCATATTTTTGTTACACAGCCAATGTTCCACCACATTATTAGGCTTTTAAATCAATACAGCCATAACAATGTATGTAAAAATACTTAACAGATGTTTACTTTAGCTCAATTACCAATGATATATACATCATTTATGGTTCATATTTGCCATTTACCCCTGTGAGATCACATTTATGATCAGTTTAGGTTTTTGTGAGAAAACGAGGAAATTCAATTATAAAAAAGGTAAAAAAAAATAGAAACAAGATTTTTGATCATTATTGGTGCTTATTTCTTCGAAC
This sequence comes from Sander lucioperca, assembly GCF_008315115.2. NCBI lineage: Eukaryota > Metazoa > Chordata > Actinopteri > Perciformes > Percidae > Sander > Sander lucioperca. The sequence goes on from NC_050185.1 coordinate 4,514,892, forward strand.
GTAATCAGAACAGGTGAGCGTGCTTGAAATGTAACTGTAAATGTAACAATCAACTTTGTGTGGGAATAGCAGGTGCAGAAAGACACCTACAATTAAATACATTCGGGTCCAGTAGACCCGAACACCTCATATGTAATAGTTATGTGTAGGGGGGGGTGTGCAGTCATTGAAAATAAGTTATTTTTTATGTTCTTCCCAGAAAATGAGCCAAGGCCAATGAGTTTGAATAGCATCATTTTTCTTTTAGCAAACATTGAAAATGGGTCCCACAGACCCGAACACCACACAAGGGTTAAGATTGACGTTAATAAATAAAATATATGGGAGAGTTGAGGTGATGTCGGGCAGGAATGTGCGCATGTGTTTTCTCCTGAACCTAACTGTGATCTGTGTGTGTTGTCCTGCAGGGGGCGAGTTGGTTCACCTTCCTCCATACCTGCGCATGGACTTCCTGTTAAACCGAGGCATGTCCTGCTCGGGCTCATCCAGGGGGACAGCTAGTGGGGAGAGAGCGGCCATGGGTCAGGCCTGTCTGGAGCCCCAGAAGAGTCGCTCGCTGAAGCGGCCCTCTCGCATGGCGCCCCCAACGCCCACAGAGGCCCCTCAGGCCAGCAGGGACCCAGTGGCCCAGTGGCAGCCTGGCTCCGCAGCCACGCTCCCCCACAGAGAGGGCTCGGAGCTGGCCCAGGCCGCCAAGCTCAGCACCTCCCAGGAGTCCCTGCTGGACTCGCGAGGACACCTCAAACAGAGCAGCAACCCCTACGCAAAGTCCTACACGCTGGTATAACAGCAGGGGCACCTGGGGCGGGACTAGAACTCACTCTAACACTGGACTTACCACTCAAGTGCAGTAAACTGACTTTCACCACGTAGTTCTGTATATACAGCCCCCACCTCTCCAAGGGCGGGGTCACTTTTACTAATCTCCTTTAATTTATTTTAGAGCTTTCTTTTATCTCTTCTTTGTATTTCTTTTCTTTTCGTTTTGTTTCACTTGAGAAAAAGATTCACTCATCGGAAACGACTCCAGCCGGAGTTTTTGCCAAACTAATTGAGTAACGAGGGAGCATTATTTATTCTTGATTATTGTTAACTCTTTATAATTAATCAGTGATTATTAATTGTTAGTTGTCAGCTATTAATGATCATTAATTATCGAATACCAAATGATCTATTCTCACCACGACATCTTTTTTTTTTTTTTTTTCTGGAGTGGAATATGACGATTTGGAGTCATTTTTTTCCTATGGAATATCCTTCTGAAACACTGAATGAAACTCGGGAGAAATCTTGGAATGAAAGCAATTGACACCAGTCCAAACTTTTCAGCTGCTCTCAAATTGTTACTTTTTTTGAAGAAAAACAAAAAAAATCTATTTCCTATGGATGCATGGGGACTGACCAATTAAAAAGACAATGAGGATTACGATCGCGGCTGGACAGCCCAGTCGAGCATTTTGTCACACTATGAAATGATCCAATGTGAAGATTTATTATTCTTATTACTATAAATATATATATAAAAAGAGAAATCACTTTTATTTGTGGATATTACAGGGAAGAATTGATTTGGTTAATAAAGTCCTTAGTCATGTTTGCACATATCTCGTTTTAATTAGGAAATGGAGTCTCTGTTGATCTTTCTCTGTGTCCCATTCTCTGATGGTGCAATATGAAAAAAGATATGAAAAGTATATGAAAACTATTGCTCTATACTGTACTGTAATGATGAAAAATAACTATGTTGTGAGTATACTTACAGGGCCGGACACAATCCAGCTATGTATTCAGGTGTAGTTTACCACTGCTTGTTTGCCAGGGTGGTAAATGATGTTAGCTAGAATAGGGAGGGTTAAGAGAACTAATGGTTTGCACTTCACAACACCCCAACTCAAGTGTGTCCAGATAGATCCCCTTACTCTCAGTGCACTAGGTAGAGTCTTCAGGGCTCTCACTCTCCTCAGTAGATTTACTGTTGCTGCATTGCAGTGATGCTCCTCTACAGGGAAAACAAAACGTGAGACAATCCAGCAGAATCCCCCCCTTCAAACCAAACCTATAATGTCTATGGGAAATATCTAAAAAAAAAAAAAAAAAAAAAATGTGGATATACGTAAGAATCTGTTTCTTTTTTTTGTTCCTGTCTACCCTGGCTCATTTCTGTTCTTTCTGTTTCTTTGAGTTAGCCTGAAGGGAGAGGAGTTTGATCCAAAATGCTGTGAGGTCATTATGTCGGTTTCTATGATTAGTTCCTATGATTAACTGTCTTCATTATGATTATACATTTTAACGGGAAGAAAAGAAAAAAAAATGTCACTTTTTATTTTTAACATGAGTGTTCACCACGGTGGCACTGGAATAAAGAGAAACTAACACAACGTTCAAATTTGATTAATAAAAAGGCTGTTCCCCAAAGTGTTCTCCACGGGTTTGACATGAGTGACTGATGGTGGTGGGGAGATGAAGCAGACGGACGGACAGCCAGGCCGGGGCTCTGCTCTCTGGCTTTTTGGCTCGTGGAGACCTCGGATCCTCGCCTTATTTTCATTGTGACAGCAGCGAGACGTCCTAAAGGTAGTCAGCAATGTCTCAGCAAAGAGAAATGTTTCATATTGGCCAGTCAGATCATCTTCTGAGTCTGTAGCTTCCATGCCTGCAGGTGGCAGTGTTGTAAAGAGTTATGTTGCTCACTAATCCATGCTCTTCCATTCACTTTCATCCAAAATCTTTAAAAATCTTCATCTTTAAATGAATCAGGCTTTTTAAAGTTAACAAATTCAAAGAAAACACATTTTAGAAACACAACAGGGTGATGCAGTATGCATTTCTGGGACATTTTGTTGTTTGGTGGTGGGGTCCCCCCCCCTTACAAATAATTTTTTTCCCAGTGCATTTCGGGATAAGCTCCAACCGGCTTAACCCAGGAGAAGCAGATCAGGGAAATGAATGAGTAACTGAGCAAGTTTGGACAACACAAGCTGAGAAATCTACCAATAAAGATTCAGAAAACCAAATGCGACGCAGCTAGGGACATGTTGTGAAATATGGAGCTGTGCCCCAAATCCACATTAATTCTAAACGTTTTTTAGTCTGTGTTCACACTGGAAAAGTGACAAAATAATGTATGAATAACAAATAAAAAATACACAGCTATGACATGTCCCAGCTCCACCTGCTGGTCTATAAAAGCTAGCTAGTCTGACATTACATATCCACAAACTGTGACCCCTTCAAACACTTACTCACCTACATTTATGGCAATATCAGTGTTATGTAATTATAAAATGTGCTGAACATTATAGTTTGATAAATCCATCGGTCTCTGAGGGTAAATATCTCCTGTCATAAAGTCTGTGTACATTTCAATGTCACCACTTCTAGAAATGACACCACTAGTTTATCAGGATGAATTCTAAAGCTCACCATAGGTGTATAATGTGCAGTCACAGAGCCGCAGCTTGTCAACAGGCAAGCCAGGCAACCGCTTGGGGCCCCAGGCCGTTAGGGGGCCCCCAATGGCTGACAAACTCTAATCCACAGCAATGTCTCAAAATGTGGCAATCACAGTGAACGCAACCTCCCTCCCCGTTAAACAAACAAATGAGAATTTGCAATGACACCTAAAGGGGCCCCTGTCATTGCCGTCGAAGCATGATAGAATTTTTTCCAATTGAAAGTCAAAGGAAGATGAAGAGGAGTTATCCTTCTCGGAGTGAAAAAAAAGAGAAAAATAAGGATGAGAAGAAAAGTAAGCAAGAAAGTGGTAAGAAGAGCAGATAGTGAAGATTGAGTTGTGTAACTGAAGTCTGAATGTCATTTAACCTTAACTATGGGGGAGACAATTAAATAACTTTGGCTAGCCAGCATTAACGTTAGACTAAAGGTGTTTATTCTTTCATGTTTTTTGTGAGTTAACCTAGCTAGTGGAACTGGAGACTCCAGCCTGGAGTGCGGGTCCGTCTAGCTCCTGTCCCAGGAGAGACTTTCAGGACTGGGTCTCATTTCAATAGAGTGAAACGTGGGAAGGTCTTAAGATCTGGAGGACATCGTGGCAGCATTTGCCGTAGCCAAGGTCCATAAGCAGCATTTGTAGAGTTTAGAACATAATGGTGACAAACTCTGGTTTTGAAGGGCCCCCTAGGAATACTTGCCTAGGGCCACAACAGACCCTATAATCACCACTGTGTAGTCATATCATTTTGAGCATTCTAAAGAACTTCCTTCCTAAACTGGTATATTAATTGATGACTGTCCAACCTGCCACCCTGAGGCTTCTGCCTGCGCCTCACATGTCTTGCCTGTTTGATTGCTTCCATGGTCTTAGATCAGGAGACAGGGGCTTCAGCAGGAGGGTGCATTACTCAGCATGACAACTATGTCTGCCATCCACCTCTGAAGTCAATAACAAATTAAGTGTGGTTACAGATTTACTTTCCGCCACACTTGGTGGTTAATAACTGTAGTCATAAATTATGTTCAGGAACACTGAATTCTTCCCTCCGATCAGCCTGAGAAATATGAAGCTGTCACTGGGGAAATAATTCTTAAAATATAAAGTAATGAACATTGATGTATGTCCCACTGCAGAACTGGTGCAACAGTTTGCAGCTGACAGCTGGCATTGTTTGTGTTTAATTTGTTGGATTCAAAGAGATCTTTTCTCCTCTCAAATCCGTTCATTGTGTGAATTCTGATTCAGCAGCATTCACAGTATTGTTCTCTATCGTATCGAGACTATCTCTCCACCATTACATATTCCACATGTACGAGGATGATCCCCCTGAGGTCAGGTACGTAGATACTTCTTTAAGCCACACTGGCTTGCCCGGCCACGCCCTATAAAGCACCTGTGCTGGCGTGGACTCACTAATAGTTTGATCGGAACCGTCTCAGAGCGGCCTACAGCTGGAGAGATAGTTTCTTCACTCAGAGAACCAAGGTTACAACGTAACCAAGCGTTATCTGATTCTTTGGTCTTTCGACATGCTATAGTATGACGTTTTTTTATCACTTTTTCAACATACTATACTATGACTTTTTAATTACTTTTTTTGACATACTATACTATGACTTTTTATCACTATTTTCGACATCCTATCCTATGACTTTTTTCGACATACGACTTTTTTATCACTTTTTTTCGCCATGTTATACTATGACATTTTTTTTTATCAATTTTCCCAACATACTATACTATAACTTCTTATCATTTTTTTCGACATACTATACTATGAGTTTTTTATTACTTTTTTCGACATACTATACTATGACTTTTTTTTATCAATTTTCCCAACATACTATACTATAACTTCTTATCATTTTTTTTCGACATACTATAGTATGACTTATTTTGACATACAATACTGTGACTTTTTTATCACTTTTTTAGACATACAATACTATGACTTTTCTATCACTTTTTTTTGACATACTATGAATTTTTTATTACTTTTGTTGATATACTGCACTATGGATTTTGTATCACTATTTTTGACATACTATAGTATGACTTTTTCGACATGGTATACTATGATTTTTTTAATCAAGTTTTTCAATATACTATACTATGACTTTTTTCGACATACTATATTATGACTTTTTTATCAATTTTTGGTCATACAGTACATACTATGACTTCTTTCGACATGCTATAGTATGACTTTTTTTATCACTTTTTTGACATACTATAATATGACTTTTTTCGACTTGCTATACTGTGAGATTTTTCGACATAATATACTATGACTTTTTTATTACTTTTTTTCGACATACTACACTATGACTTTTTTATGACTTTTTTTCACATACTATACTATGACTTTTTATCACTATTTTCGACATCCTATCCTATGACTTTTTTCGACATACAGTACTATGACTTTTTTATCACTTTTTTCGCCATGTTATACTATGACATTATTTTTACTTTTTTTGAAATACTGTATTATGAATTTTGTATCACTATTTTCAACATCCTATACTATGACTTCTTTCAACAAACTATACTATGACTTTTTCATCACTTTTTTGACATACTATAAGATGACTTTTTTCGACATGCTATACTATGAGTTTTTTCGACATACTATACTATGACTTTTTCATAATTTTTATCGATATACCATACTATGAATTTTATAACTTTTATCAACATACTATACTATGACTATTTTATCATATTTTTCGACATGCTATACTATGATTTTTAATCACTTTTTTCGACATGCTTTACTATGACTTTTTAATTACGTTTTTCAAGATACTATACTATGACTTTTTTATAATTTTTTTACGACATACTGTACTATGACTTTGTATCACTATTTCAACATGCTATACTGTGAGTTTTTATGATTTTTTTCGACATACTATAGTATTACTTTTTTTGACATGCTATACTATGACTTTTTTATTACTTTATTCGACATACTATACTATGACTTTTTATCACTATTTTCAAAATGCTATACTATGACTTCTTTTGAAATACTAAACTATGACTTTTTCGACATGCTATACTATGAGTTTTTTCGACATACTATACTTTTTTTATCAATTTTCCCAACATACTATACTATAACTTTTTATCATTTTTTTCGACCTACTGTAGTGTGACTTTTTTTGACATACTATACTATGACTTTTTTATCACTTTTTTAGACATACTATACTATGACATTTTTATTACCTTTTTTGATATACTGTACTTTTGTATCACTATTTTCGACATCCTATACTATGCCTTTTTAGCACTTTTTTGACGTACAATACTATGACGTTTTTTATCACTTTTTTCGACATTTTACACTATGACTTCTTTCGACATACTAGACTATGACTGTTTCATCACTTTTTTGACATACTATAGTATGACTTTTTTCGACATGCTATACTATGACTTTTTTGACGTACTATACTATGGCTTTGTCATCACTTTTTTGACATACTATACTATGACTTTTTTAATCACTTTTTTCGACATGCTATACTATAATTATTTTAATCAATTTTTTCAACATACTATACTATGACTTTTATCACTTCTTTCGACATACTATACTATGACTTTATATCACTTTTTTGACATACTATAATATGACTTTTTTTATCACTTTTTTCAACATGCTATACTATGATTTCTTTCTTTGAATACTGTACTGTACTTTGAATTTTGTATCACTATTTTCGACATCCTATACTATGCCTTTTTAGCACTTTTTGACATACAATACTATGACGTTTTTTTATCACTTTTTTCGACATTTTATACTTTGACTTCTTTCGACATAATGGACTATGACTGTTTCATCACTTTTTTGACATACTATAGTATGACTTTTTCGACGTACTATACTATGGCTTTTTTATCACTATTTTCAACATCCTATACTATGACTTCTTTCAACAAACTATACTATGACTTTTTCATCACTTTTTTGACATACTATAAGATGACTTTTTTCGACATGCTATACTATGAGTTTTTTCGACATACTATACTATGACTTTTTCATAATTTTTATCGATATACCATACTATGAATTTTATAACTTTTATCAACATACTATACTATGACTATTTTATCATATTTTTCGACATGCTATACTATGATTTTTAATCACTTTTTTCGACATGCTTTACTATGACTTTTTAATTACGTTTTTCAAGATACTATACTATGACTTTTTTATAATTTTTTTACGACATACTGTACTATGACTTTGTATCACTATTTCAACATGCTATACTGTGAGTTTTTATGATTTTTTTCGACATACTATAGTATTACTTTTTTTGACATGCTATACTATGACTTTTTTATTACTTTATTCGACATACTATACTATGACTTTTTATCACTATTTTCAAAATGCTATACTATGACTTCTTTTGAAATACTAAACTATGACTTTTTTCGACATGCTATACTATGAGTTTTTTCGACATACTATACTTTTTTTATCAATTTTCCCAACATACTATACTATAACTTTTTATCATTTTTTTCGACCTACTGTAGTGTGACTTTTTTTGACATACTATACTATGACTTTTTTATCACTTTTTTAGACATACTATACTATGACATTTTTATTACCTTTTTTGATATACTGTACTTTTGTATCACTATTTTCGACATCCTATACTATGCCTTTTTAGCACTTTTTTGACGTACAATACTATGACGTTTTTTATCACTTTTTTCGACATTTTACACTATGACTTCTTTCGACATACTAGACTATGACTGTTTCATCACTTTTTTGACATACTATAGTATGACTTTTTTCGACATGCTATACTATGACTTTTTTGACGTACTATACTATGGCTTTGTCATCACTTTTTTGACATACTATACTATGACTTTTTTAATCACTTTTTTCGACATGCTATACTATAATTATTTTAATCAATTTTTTCAACATACTATACTATGACTTTTATCACTTCTTTCGACATACTATACTATGACTTTATATCACTTTTTTGACATACTATAATATGACTTTTTTTATCACTTTTTTCAACATGCTATACTATGATTTCTTTCTTTGAATACTGTACTGTACTTTGAATTTTGTATCACTATTTTCGACATCCTATACTATGCCTTTTTAGCACTTTTTGACATACAATACTATGACGTTTTTTTATCACTTTTTTCGACATTTTATACTTTGACTTCTTTCGACATAATGGACTATGACTGTTTCATCACTTTTTTGACATACTATAGTATGACTTTTTCGACGTACTATACTATGGCTTTTTTATCACTTTTTTCGACATACTATGCTATGACTTTTTTCGACATACTATACTATGACTTCTTTCGACATACTAGCCTATGAGTGTTTAGACAATGCCTTTTTCATCACTTTTTTGACATACTATAATGACTTTTTTCGACATGCTATAGAATGACTTTTTTCGACATACTATACTATGGCTTTTTTATCACTTTTTTAGACATGCTATACTATGATTTTTTTTAATCAACTTTTTCAACATACTATACTATGACTTTTTTCGACATACTATACTTTGACTTTTTTATCAATTTTGGAACATACTATACTATAACTTATTTCGACATGCTATAGCATGTCGTTTTTTTTATCACTTTTTCAACATACTATACTATGACTTTTTTATTACTTTTTCAACATACTATACTATGACTTTTTTATTACTTTTTTTGACATACTAAACCATGACTTTTTATCACTATTTTCGACATTCTATCCTATGACTTCTTTCGACATACTATATTATGCCTTTTTCATCACTTTTTTGACATACTATACTATGACTTTTTTATTATTTTTTTTCGACATGCTAATACTATGACTTTTTTCGACATGCTATACTATGACTTTTTTCTTTCTTTTTTCGACATACTATACTATACTATGACTTTTTATCACTATTTTCGACATGCTATACTATGACTTCTTTCGACATACTATACTATGAGTTTTTTGACAAACAATAATATGACTATTTTCGACATGCTATACTGTGACTTTTTGTTGCATACTAGACTGACTTTTTTATCACTTTTTTTTGACATGCTATACTATGAGTTTTTTCGACATAATATACTATGATGTTTTTTATCACTTTTTTCAACATTCTATAATGTGAATTTTTACGACATAATATACTATGACTTTTTTATTACTTTTTTCGACATAATATACTATGAATTTTTATCACTATTTTCGACATATTATACTATGACTTTTTCATCAATTTTGTGACATACTATGATATGACTATTTTCGACATGTTATACTATGACTTCTTTCGACATACTATACTATGACCTTTTAAGAATTTTTATCGATATACCATACTATGAATTTTATAACTTTTATCGCCATATACTATGACTTTTTCATCACTTTTTTGACATACTATAATATGACTTTTTTCGACTTGCTATACTATGTGTTTTTTCAACATACAATACTATGCTTTTTTATTACTTTTTTTCGACATACTATACTATGACTTTTTTATTACTTTTTTTCCGACATAATATACAATGAATTTTTATCAATATTTTCGACATCCTATACTATGACTTTTTAGCACTTTTTTCAACATCCTGTACTATGATTTTTTTTTATCAATTTTTGGACATACTATACTATGACTTCTTTCTACATACTATTTTATGACTTTTTTATCACTTTTTCGACATACTATACTATGACTTTTTTATCACTTTTTTGACATACTATACTAGGACTTTTTTTATTTCTTTTTTTCGACATGATATACTGTGTTTTTTTGACATACTATACTATGACTTTTTATCACTATTTCGACATGCCATACTATGACTTTTTTCGACATACTATACTATGACTTCTTTCGACATACTAGACTATGACTGTTTCATCACTTTTTTGACATACTATAATATGACTTTTTTCGACATTGCTATACTATGAGTTATTTTGACATACTATACTATGACATTTTAATAATTTTTATCGATATGCCATACTATGAATTTTAGAACTTTTTTTGACATGCTATACTATGAGTTATTTCGACATACTATACTATGACATTTTAATAATTTTTATCGATATACCATACTATGAATTTTATAACTTTTATCGCCATATACTATGACTTTTTTATCACTTTTTTCAACATGCTATACTATGACTTTTTCGACATACTATACTATGATTTTCTTATCACTTTTTTTGACATACTATACTATGACTTTTTTATTTATTTTTTTCGACATACTGTACAATGACTTTTTCATTACTTTTTTCAATATACCATACAATGAATTCTATAACTTTTTTCAACATGCAATACTATGACTTTTAAATGGCTTTTTTTGACATACTATGCTATTACTGGTTTCCACTTACATTGTTCAGTTGTATGGTGGCTTAGAGGTTGACACTGCTCCACCAGCAGATAGGCAGTCTTCTGAACCCTGGTCCACCCTTGGCTTTTTTGTGTGGTGTTTGCATGTTCTATTAGACTTTCTTTGATTTGCTATAATATCGTTTTTTTAACACTTTTTTTCGACATGCTATACTATGAGTTTTTTCAACATACTACAATGTCTTTTTTATTACTTTTTTTTGACATACTATACTATGACTTCGTATCACTATTTTCGACATGCTATACAATGACTTCTTTCGACATACTATACTATGACTTTTTCATCACTCTTTTGACATACTATGATATGACTTTTTTCGAAATGCTACACTATGAGTTATTTCGACATACTATACTATGACCTTTTAAGAATTTTTATCGATATACCATACTATGAATTTTATAACTTTTATCGCCATATACTATGGCTTTTTTAAGACTTTTTTTGACATACTATACTATGACTTTTTTATCAATTTTTGGACACACTATACACTGACTTCTTTCGACATGGTATGTTATGGCGTTTTTTTTTTATCACTTTTTTGTATACTATACTATACTATGACTTTTTATCACTATTTTCCACATGCTATACTATGACTTCTTTCGACATACTATACTATGCCTTTTTCATCACTTTTTTGACATACTATAATATGACTTTTTTCGACTTGCTATACTATGAGATTTTTCGACATAATATACTATGACTTTTTTATTACTTTTTTCGACATACTACACTATGACTTTTTTATTACTTTTTTTCACATGCTATACTATGAATTTTTATTACTATTTTCGACATCCTATCCTATGACTTCTTTCGACATACGATGACTATGACTTTTTCATCAATTTTTTGACATATTATAATATGACTATTTTCGACATGCTATGCTGTGACTTTTTTTTTTACATACTATGACTTTTTTATCACTTTTTTAAACATTCTATAATGTAAGTTTTTACGACAGAATATACTATGAATTTTTATTACTTTTTTCGACATAATATACTATGAATTTTTATCACTATTTTCGACATCCTATACTATGACTTTTTAGCACTTCTTTCAACATCCTATACTATGACTTATTTCGACATACTATACTATGACTTTTTATCAATTTTGGAACATACTATACTATGACTTTTTTCGACATACTATACTATGACTTTTTTATCACTTTTTTCAACTTTCTATAATGTGAGTTTTTATGACATAATATACTATGACTTCTTTATTACTTTTTTTCGACATAATATACAATTAATTTTTATCAATATTTTCGACATCCTATACTATGACTTTTTAGCACTTTTTTCAACATCCTGTACTATGATTTTTTTTATCAATTTTTGGACATACTATACTATGACTTCTTTCTACATGCTATTTTATGACTTTTTTTATCACTTTTTCGACATACTATACTGTGACCTTTTTATAACTTTTTTGACATACTATACTACGACTTCTTTCGACATACTATACTATGACTTTTTTATCACTTTTTTGACATACTATACTAGGACTTTTTTTATTTCTTTTTTTCGACATGATATACTGTGTTTTTTTGACATACTATACTATGACTTTTTATCAGTATTTCGACATGCTATACTATGACTTTTTTCGACATACTATACTATGACTTCTTTCGATATACTAGACTATGACTGTTTCATCACTTTTTTGACATACTATAATATGACTTTTTTCGACATTGCTATACTATGAGTTATTTTGACATACTATACTATGACCTTTTCATAATTTTTATCGATATACCACACTATGAATTATATAACTTTTATCGCCATATACTATGACTTTTTTATTACTTTTTTCGACATACTATACTATGACTTTTTTATCACTTTTTTCGACATGCTATACTATGACTTTTTTATTTCTTTTTTTCGACATACTGTACAATGACTTTTTCATTACTTTCTTCGATATACCATACAATGAATTTTAGAACTTTTTTCGACATGCTATACTATGAGTTATTTCGACATACTATACTATGACATTTTAATAATTTTTATCGATATACCATACTATGAATTTTATAACTTTTATCGCCATATACTATGACTTTTTTATCACTTTTTTCAACATGCTATACTATGACTTTTTCGACATACTATACTATGATTTTTTTATCACTTTTTTTTGACATACTATACTATGACTTTTTTATTTATTTTTTTCGACATACTGTACAATGACTTTTTCATTACTTTTTTCAATATACCATACAATGAATTCTATAACTTTTTTCAACATGCAATACTATGACTTTTAAATGGCTTTTTTTGACATACTATGCTATTACTGGTTTCCACTTACATTGTTCAGTTGTATGGTGGCTTAGAGGTTGACACTGCTCCACCAGCAGATAGGCAGTCTTCTGAACCCTGGTCCACCCTTGGCTTTTTTGTGTGGTGTTTGCATGTTCTATTAGACTTTCTTTGATTTGCTATAATATCGTTTTTTTTATCACTTTTTTTCGACATGCTATACTATGAGTTTTTTCAACATACTACAATGTCTTTTTTATTACTTTTTTTTGACATACTATACTATGACTTCGTATCACTATTTTCGACATGCTATACAATGACTTCTTTCGACATACTATACTATGACTTTTTCATCACTCTTTTGACATACTATGATATGACTTTTTTCGAAATGCTATACTATGAGTTATTTCGACATACTATACTATGACCTTTTAAGAATTTTTATCGATATACCATACTATGAATTTTATAACTTTTATCGCCATATACTGACTTTTTTATTACTTTTTTCGACATACTATACTATGACTTTTTATCACTTTTTTTGACCTACTATACTATGAGTTTTTTATTTATTTTTTTCGACATACTGTACAATGACTTTTTCATTACTTTTCTCGATATACCATACAACGAATTTTATAACTTTTTTCAACATGCAATACTATGACATTTAAATGGCTTTTGTTGAAATACTGTGCTATTACTGGTTTCAACCTATATGGTTCAGTTGTATGGGGGCTTAGAGGTTAACACTGCTCCACCAGCAGATAGGCAGTCTTCTGAACCCTGGTTCAATCCCTTGTCCACTCTTAGGTTTTTTGTGTGGTGTTTGCATGTTCTATTAGACTTTCTTTGATTTGCTATAATATCGTTTTTTTATCACTTTTTTTCGACATACTATACTATGACTTCGTATCACCATTTTCGACATGCTATACAATGATTTCTTTCAACATACTATACTATGACTTTTTCATCACTCTTTTGACATACTATGATATGACTTTTTTCGACATGTTATACTATGACTTTTTTATTACTTTTTTCGACATACTATACTATGACTTTTTGATCACTTTTTTCGACATGTTATACTATGACTTCTTTCGACATACTAGACTATGACTGTTTCATCACTTTTTTGACATACTATAGTATGACTTTTTTCGACATGCTATACTATGACTTTTTGGACGTACTATACTATTTGCTTTTTTATCACTTTATTTGACATACTATACTATGACTTTTTTAATCACTTTGTTTCGACATGCGATGCTATGATTTTTTTTAATCAAGTTTTTCAACATACTATAGTATGACTTTTTTCAACATACTATACTACGACTTTTTTATCAATTTTTGGACAAACTATACTCTGACTTCTGTTATGGCGGTTTTTTTTATTACTTTTTCGACATCCTATACCATGACTTCTTTCGACATCCTATACTATGACTTCTTTCGACATACTATACTACGACTTTTTCATCTATTTTTTGATATATTATAATATGTCTATTTTCGACATGCTATACTGTGAATTTTTTTTACATACTAGACTATGACTTTTTTATCATTTTTTTCGACATCCTTATACTATGATTTTTTTTATCAATTTTTAGACATACTATACTATGACTTCTTTCTACATGCTATTTTATGACTTTTTTTTTTCATTTTTTCGACATACTATACTATGAATTTTTATCACTATTTTCGACATTCTATACCATGACTTTTAGCACTTTTTTCAATATCCTATACTATGACTTCTTTCGTCATACTATACTATGACTTTTTCATCAATTTTTTGACATACTATAATATGACTATTTTCGACATGCTATACTGTGACTTCTTTTTACATACTAGACTATGACTTTTTTTATCACTTTTTTTCGATATGCTATACTATGAGTTTTTTCGACATACTATACTATGACGTTTTTTATCAGTTTTTTCAAAATTCTATAATGTGAGTTTTTACAACATAATATACTATGACTTCTTTATTACTTTTTTTCGACATAATATACTATGAATTTTGATCACTATTTTCGACATCCTATATGACTTTTTAGCATTTTTTTCAATATACTGTACTATGATTTATTTTATGAATTTTTGGACTTACTATACTATGACTTCTTTCTACATACTATTTTATGACTTTTTTTTATCACTTTTTCGACATACTATACTATGACTTTTTTATTACTTTTATGACATACTATACTAGGACTTCTTTCGACATACTATACTGTGACTTTTTTATCACTTTTTTGACATACTATAATATGACTTTTTATCACTATTTTCCACATGCTATACTATGACTTCTTTCGACCTACTATACTATGCCTTATTCATCACTTTTTTGACATACTATGACTTTTTTCGACTTGCTGTACTATGTGTTTTTTCGACATACTATACTATGACTTTTTTATTACTTTTTTCGACATACTACACTATGACTTTTTTATTACTTTTTTTAACATGCTATACTATGATTTTTTATTACTATTTTTGACATGCTATGCTGTGACTTTTTTTTATATACTATGACTTTTTTATCTCCTTTTTTCGACATGCTATACTAGGCCTTATTCATCACTTTTTTGACATACTATTATATGACTTTTTTCGACTTGCTATACTATGTGTTTTTTCAACATACTATACTATGACTTTTTATCACTATTTTCAACATACTATACTATGACTTTTTATCACTATTTTCCACATACTATACTATGCCTTTTTCATCACTTTTTTGACATACTATAATATGACTTTTTTCGACTTGCTATACTATGTGTTTTTTCGACATAATATACTATGACTTTTTTATTACTTTTTTTCAACATACTACACTATGACTTTTTAATTACATTTTTTCACATGCTATACTATGACTTTTTATTACTATTTTCGACATCATATCCTATGACTTCTTTTGACATACTGTACTATGACTTTTTCATCAATCGACTATTTTCGACATGCTATGCTGTGACTTTTTTTTTTACATACTATGACTTTTTTATCTCCTTTTTTCGACATGCT
Organism: Sander lucioperca; assembly: GCF_008315115.2. NCBI lineage: Eukaryota > Metazoa > Chordata > Actinopteri > Perciformes > Percidae > Sander > Sander lucioperca. The sequence continues at coordinate 4,531,215 of NC_050185.1, forward strand.
ATACTATGGCGTTTTTTATCACTTTTTTCAACATTCTATAATGTAAGTTTTTACGGCATAATATACTATTACTTTTTATTACTTTTTTTCGACATAATATACTATGAATTTTTATCACTATTTTCGACATCCTATACTATGACTTTTTAGCACTTTTTTCGACATGCTATACTATGACTTTTTCGACATACTATACTATGACTTTTTTATCACTTTTTTTGACATACTATACTATGACTTTTTTATTTCTTTTTTTCGACATACTGTACAATGACTTTTTCATTACTTTTTTCGATATACCATACAATGAATTTTATAACGTTTTTCAACATGCAATACTATGACTTTTAAATGGCTTTTTTTGACATACTGTGCTATTACTGGTTTCAACTTTCATTGTTCAGTTGTATGGTGGCTTAGAGGTTAACACTGCTCCACCAGCAGATAGGCAGTCTTCTGAACCCTAGTCCACCCTTGGCTTTTTTGTGTGGTGTTTGCATGTTCTATTAGACTTTCTTTGATTTGCTATAATATCGTTTTTTTTATCACTTTTTTTCGACATGCTATACTATGAGTTTTTTCAACATACTATAATGTCTTTTTTATTACTTTTTTTCGACATACTATACTATGACTTCGTATCACTATTTTCGACATGCTATACAATGATTTCTTTCAACATACTATACTATGACTTTTTCATCACTTTTTTGACATACTATGATATGACTTTTTTCAACATGTTGTACTAAGACTTTTTTATTACTTTTTTCGACATACTATACTATGACTTTTTGATCACTTTTTTCGACATGTTATACTATGACTTCTTTCGACATACTAGACTATGACTGTTTCATCACTTTTTTGACATACTATAGTATGACTTTTTTCGACATACTATACTATGACTTTTTGGACGTAATATACTGTGGCTTTTTTATCACTTTATTTGACATACTAGACTATGACTGTTTCATCACTTTTTTGACATACTATAGTATGAATTTTTTCAACATACTATACTACGACTTTTTTATCAATTTTTGGACAAACTACACTCGACACTTTCGACATGCTATATTATGGCGTTTTTTTTATCACTTTTTCGACATACTATACTATCACTTTTTTATTACTTTTTTTGACATGCTATACTATTACTTATTTATTACTTTTTTCGACATACTATACTATGACTTTGTAATCACTATTTTCAACATCCTATACTATGACTTCTTTCGACATACTATACTACGACTTTTTCATCTATTTTTTGATATATTATAATATGTCTATTTTCGACATGCTATACTGTGAATTTTTTTTACATACTAGACTATGACTTTTTTATCATTTATTTTGACATGCTATACTATGACTTTTTAGCACTTTTTTCAACATCCTATACTATGATTTTTTTTTATCAATTTTTAGACATAATATACTATGACTTCTTTCTACATGCTATTTTATGACATTTTTTCACTTTTTTCGACATACTATACTATGACTTTTTTCGACATGCTATACTATGACTTTTTCGACGTACTATACCATGGCTTTTTTATCACTTTTTTTCGACATGCTATACTATGATTTTTTTAATCAAGTTTTTCAACATACATTATGACTTTTTTTGACATACTATACTATGACTTTTTTATCAATTTTGGAACATTCTATATTATGACGTCTTTCGACATGCTATAGAATGACTTTGTTTTTATCACTTTTTCGACATACTACACTATGACTTTTTTATTACTTTTTTTCACATGCTATACTATGACTTTTTATTACTTTTTTTGACATCCTATCCTATGACTGCTTTCGACATACTATACTATGACTTTTTCATCAATTTTTTGACATACTATAATATGACTATTTTCGACATGCTATGCTGTGACTTTTTTTTTTACATACTATGACTTTTTTATCTCTTTTTTTCGACATGCTATACTATGACTTTTTTCGACATACTATACTATGACGTTTTTTTATCACTTTTTTCAACATTCTATAATATGAGTATAATATGAGACATAATATACTATGACTTTTTATTACTTTTTTTCGACATACTATACTATGACTTGTTATCACTATTTCGACATGCTATACTATGACTTTTTTTTACATGCTATACTATGACTTTTTTTGATATACTATACTATGACTTCTTTCGACATACTAGACTATGACTGTTTCATCACTTTTTTGACATACTATAGTATGACTTTTTTCGACATACTATACTATGACTTTTTCGAAGTACTATACCATGGCTTTTTTATCACTTTTTTTCGACATGCTATACTATGATTTTTTTAATCAAGTTTTTCAACATACTATGACTTTTTCGACATACTATACTATGACTTTTTTTTATCAATTTTGGAACATACTATCTTATGACTTCTTTCGACATGCTATAGTATAACGTTTTTTTATCACTTTTTCGACATACTACACTATGTCTTTTTTATTACTTTTTTTCACATGCTATACTATGAGTTTTCATTACTATTTTCGACATCCTATCCTATGACTTCTTTCGACATACTATACTATGACGTTTTCATCAATTTTTTGACATACTATAATATGACAATTTTCAACATGCTATGCTGTGACTTTTTTTTACATACTAGACTATGACTTTTTTATCTCTTTTTTCCGACATTCTATACTATGAGTTTTTTCGACATACTATACTATGGCGTTTTTTATCACTTTTTTCAACATTCTATAATGTGAGTCTTTACGACATAATATACTATGGCTTTTTATTACTTTTTTTCGACATAATATATTAGGAATTTTATTCACTATTTTCGACTTCCTATATCATGACTTTTTAGCACTTTTTTCAACATACTTTACTATGATTTTTTTAATCACGTTTTTCATCATACTAAACTAAGACTTTTTTCGACATGCGTTTTTATTACTATTTTCGACATACTATACTATGACTTTTTCTATCAATTTTTCCAGCATACTATGCTATGAGTTTTTTCGACATAATATAGTATGACATTTTTATCATTTTTTTCGACATACTACACTATGACTTCTTTCAACATGCTATAATATGACTTTTTCTCACTTTTTACGACATACTATACTATGACATTTTATCACTTTTTTTGACATACTATGTTATGACTTTTTCCAACATGCGACTTTTTTAGAAATGCTATAGTATGAGTTTTTTTGACATACTATACTATGACATTTTATCACTTTTCTCGACATACTATAATATTAATTTTTTCAACATGCAGTACTATAACTTTTTAATGGCTTTTTACAATATACTATGCTATCAGTTTTTTCGCCATATTTTACTTTGACTTTTTTCGACATGCTATCAGTTTTTTCGCCATATTTTACTTTGACTTTTTTCGACATGCCTATACCATGACTTTCATATGACTTTTTTTTCCATACCATACTATGACTTTTTAGCACTTTTTTCAACATACTATACTATGACTTTTTATGACTTTTTTCAGAGATACTATACTATTTTAAACATCTCATACTTTTAGCTAGAAAATAAATACCATCCGTACAATGTTTTACATCTTTTGGCATTATTGAACTTTTAAATCCAAAAATTAATTTAGCGTTAGCTTTTCAAAAAACCTTTAAATATTCCACATCTTTTTTACATTATGGTGTTATTCAACTTTTCAACAATATTCAAACTAATTAAAACCATTCCCACTTTTCCAACTATTCTTATTATTTCACCTTCTCACTCAGTTAAGTTAGCAATCCAGTTTAGCTTTACCAAACTTTTCTGCATTCATGTGCATTTTCTGCAGGAAATGCAGTTTCTAGTTAGATTATTGACAGGAGGTCTTCAGGGATTTCTTCTAGATCTGATTTAGTAATCTCTACAGTGAAGTACAGCAGCGAGGACATCGTCAGTCTAGAGAAACTATCCTGAGCCTGAGAGTTAGCAGAAGAGCTGATAAACTACAGCAACTCAGCTTTGTACTGCTCTGAGATGTTTTTTTACACTCTTTGCAAAATGTTCACACTAAAATGTTCTTGTAACTGTTACATTCTTGCAGGAAAACATTTCCTGCTGGAGTTACTCAGAATTCATAACCAATTAGTCAAGAACAAGACACTTTTTTGCAACGGATGAATTTAGACGTCTATCTGAAGACAATTAGTCGGATAGTTGTTCTCTGACTCTGACTTCCCAAGGTCCTCCTGGATGCTTTGAGACCTAAGATGTGACAGTTGGTGGCTTAAAAGTATCATAGGCACAAGCTACTTTGTTAAAAAAAAACAGACTTAAAATCCAGTAGACAATATGCTGGATGTTGTAAAAAGGATTATGTGAACGTCAAAATGATAATATTCAGCACACTGTAATAAATTGCTGTAAAAATGCAGTCACATTCTAACAGTAAAGTACCATTTTTATTAAAAAGTACTGTACATTTTAATGCTACAACATCGAACAGTACACTACTGTAAGATCCAATGGCATTATTGAGTATTTTCATTTTACCAGAAGTATTGGAGGGAAAGAAGCCACATGCAACCAAGGACATCATATCCTGTATGATATTGTTCATCCTCCTTTCTGGAATCAAACAGGTCAGTAATATCATGTTGAGAAAATAAAATGATATTTGGGCATCGCGTTACCCAATTTGTGACTCAGGTTGAAAGTTTGTTTACATTGAATTGGTATAGTATTCTGGCAGGCACAAGAGAGCAATTTCAAAAAAATGTCTTCAGCAGTTAGAATATTTGAAACATTTCTGCAGGACTGCTTTCCCTTGAGAAGATTCAGTAAGTTAACTGCCAGTGTGGAGGAGATTTTCTTTTTTTTGTTAGTTGGCTAATTAAAGTAACCTGTGGTGTTGTACTTTCAGCCTTGCATCTGCGTAAAGACCCATTTCAGTCAGTGAATCTGGAGCTGCTGGAAGGTAAAGTTGTTTGTGTTCCCTTTAATATCTATTACTACTATCTAATACATAGCTTGTTATCAACCTCTGTTTTAGATGTTTAAGAAGTTTTAGAAGTTAAGTTAAATGTTAGTTAAGTGAAAAGAAATGTACTGCTGAATGTTACAATCTTTTTCTGTGATCATTATATGCACTCTCTGGTTCTCATGTTAGATACGATAATAGGGGATCATGTGTCAGGGGGCCCAGCCAACCTTCATCACAGGGCCTGCTGCAGTGTTTTCACCACCTTCTGTATCTTCAACCTACAATATCAACTTGAGGCGACTCAGACACAGGAATAGGCCTGGAAGCCCCGTGGAATAGTTTTCCGTAATGGGATATCACCACTTTTGAAAAATATATACCAGGTCTGTGTTTCATCCATTCATTTAATTATTTGATTTAATGTTAGAAAACAGAAGAATGAGTTCATTGCAAGTTCAAGGCCAGTTCAGCTAAATAATCCAAAATATGTATGCAACCTTTTGTTTGACTTAAAAAAAAACAATCGTAGTAGATGTTAATAAATCCATTTTATTATGATCTACTTCACATGCTGCACATACTGTGTACAGAGTAATGGACAATATGACTCATTTCAATCACATCCACTAACTGGAACAATTTGGTAGAAAGTAAATCAACTTGCACTCCTTTACAATGTTTTTATTTATTTTTGTGTGTGTGTGTGTGTGTGTGTGTGTAACTGTGTAAGCTTGCATGCATAAGTGTGTGTGCTTGTACAGTTAACAAGTATGAGCCAACTGAACAGTGATTGTTAAAATCACGTTGGAACAAGAACAAGGAAAGAGACACGAATGGAATCAAATCACAAGCACAACATCTACAGTCTCTACAAAGCTGACAGCTCAGAGAGGTTCATGTCATCAGGTGAACAGAAGTGATGGAGGGGAGACCCAATACAAATTAGACATTGATTTGATTTTAAAAGCATCAGTCATACGGCGTAAAAGCACTGGCAACTGTGTGGGATCATTTTACCCAGCCAGAGGGAAATGCCATTAACGGAGCTCCAGTAGAGCTGCAATATCGTTTGATTATGACGCCTTGCTGAGACTGTCAATGAAATCATGACCCAAGCAATCACAGCAATGCATGTGGCTTTATATTCCCCCTGAATTAAAGATAATCAGTTTTTGACAATTTATGAGAAGACGTTTAGTTTGCTGTTAACTTTACATGGGTATAATACACTGATTGTGACATAAGAAAAACTATTACAACATAAAGCTCTACTGCAAGTGTCATTGAAGTAAAAAACAAACTAAATATGCTAAATGATAGGACCGATTTAAATACATACAGTACACCCATCATTTGATAATGTATTATTTTTGTATATATCATTATAAGTTAGTAATTACACACAGACTTTCACAAAGATACTATTTAGCTCCAGACCACCCCGCCCCCCTACCCCCACCCTTCCTTTTCAGTTCATGACGGTGCAGTTTGATGACATGCAAAACCAGGCCCACATCAAGTGACGAGGCAGCTGACAGCGCCCGCTCTATGACTTCACATCCTGCTTCTTCTTCTGGAATTTTCTGAACTGCGACTGGATGGCGACAGCGGCCTTCTCCGTCTCCGGGTTTTCCATGTCGATGTCAAAGTCCTCGGGGAGGTTGTTCTTGTTCTTTTCATCTGTGGAGAGGGGTGGCGGGATTGATTTGTGTCAGCAGCTTTATAAATCTTCAGGAGTGAGAGTCTAAACCTCTTATTCATACTCCATCCATCCATCCATCCATCCATCCATCCATCCATGCATTAGCTATTCATAGTAAATTGCTGCTAGTTCAACTACATTCACATTTGCGTAATGATTCAAGTAGTTAAATTACTTTTTGGCTGTTTCTAAATTAATTTAACCCATATTCAAACAGTATTATTTTTTTGTTTACCAGAGAAGAGACTTCAATAATAAGTTCTTTTATCTCTTCCTTAATTTTGATAGATTATATTGTTGAGTTTAGACACTTATTTGACACTAAAACTCAGAAAACCCTTTGCCTAACTAAACAGAGGGTAAATTCTGGGAAGGGAAGCCTAGAAAAGAACAAATTATTTCACATAAACATCACTGAACAAATAAATGGAGTCATAAAATATGCAGAGAAAATACGTTTTACTGGCAGTTTTTTTCTCTGTTGCAGTTTTTAAAGAGTAAGCCCATTCATATCAGACTTAAAGGTCCTATGACATGCTGCTTTTTGGATGCTTTTATATAGGCCTTAGTGGTCCCCTAATACTGTATCTGAAGTCTCTTTTATATAGACCTTAGTGGTCCCCTAATACTGTATCTGAAGTCTCTTTTATATAGACCTTAGTGGTCCCCTAATACTGTATCTGAAGTCTCTTTTATATAGGCCTTAGTGGTCCTCTAATACTGTATCTGAAGTCTCTTTTATATAGACCTTAGTGGTCCCCTAATACTGTATCTGAAGTCTCTTTTATATAGACCTTAGTGGTCCTCTAATACTGTATCTGAAGTCTCTTTCCCGAAATTCAGCCTTGGTGCAGAATTACAGCCACTAGAGCCAGTCCCACAATGAGCTTTCCTTAGGATGTGCCATTTCTGTGTCTGTAGCTTTAAATGCTATTGAGGAGGAGATGGGGGGGGCAAGGTGGAGCATGGGGGTGTGGATGATGTCTCTCTCTCATGGGTGGGCCAAATTCTCTCAGGGCAGGCAAAGCAGAGAAAGGGGAGGTAACCTTCCTCCTTATGACATCATAAAGAGAAGATTCCAGATCGGCCCATCTGAGCTTTCATTTTCTCAAAGGCAGAGCAGGATACCCAGGGCTCAGTTTACACCTATCACCATTTCTAGCCACTGGGGGACCATAGGCAGGCTGGGGAAACTCATATTAATGTTAAAAAACCTCATAAAGTGAAATGTTCATGCCATGGGACCTTTAAATGTCTTTAGAGATGTCTGACATTCAATAAAAAGGACAGTCCAGAAGCCCACACATTGACAAACAAGGTGAACTGCTCTCCACAGTCTGATAGAGAACACAATGATCTTTTATGACAGAAGACAAACTCCTCTTATCCTCCATTTATAAATAGCAGCAGACTAATAGTCAAACTTCTTTCTTAAAGAGCCCCTATTATTCTCCTTTTCAGCACCATATTTGTACTCTTGGGGTATACTAGAATAGGTTTGCATGCTTTGATGTTCAAAAATCATTTCGTTTCTCATACTGCCAATTGCTGCAGCTCCTCCAAATTAAACATTCTGTTCATACTCTGAGCTATTGGCCCACCCTCCTGAAAAGCTCAGTCTTCTCTGATTGGTCAGCTGGCCCACTCTGTTGTGATTGGTCAACCAAATTCAAACCAGTCACTAGGTGGGCTGTGCTTGCTCAGGCAGCACCTATGGGCAGCGCATATGAAAAACTGGGCTGGCTTTCTCAATCAATGACATCACTAATTGAGGAATTCCAAACAGGAATGTGGGCGAGGCTTTTCAGGAAGTTGAGAAAAAGTGCTGTCTGTGGGAGAGAAAACTCAATTTGGAGTGAAATGTGTTTTTTGTACTTTATACATCTATTACATACACAAACAACTATACAACACACTAAATGATGGGGGGGAATCCAAAAAAAGCTCTTTATTACTGTAGTGTATACTATCCTCATGTGTGAAGAGAACAAGACATGCCTCGTTGAAATGAGAAGAAAAAGATACACTGCTGATTCAAAGGTATCTCACAAAGACATCATATACAGCAAAGCCACATCCTCGGTGCTGAAGTAAATAGTGAGTGAAGACTGAAGCCAGCCAAGTCAGTGCTGACTGCTCAAACACCTAACATGCAGATTAAAACAAGTGAAAAGCTTCAATTTTATGACGTGTGACACAGTCAGTTGTTTATTCGAGCAACACAGTTGTCATGCAGTACAGTGCTCCGTGCATGACTGTGCTGACCTGCTGTGCTCTAGCATAGACAAAGATTTTTCCAAACGGCACACTTACGTTTAGATGGAACCTTTTGTTGACCTTGGATGACACATGGCAATGAAAACAAATTCATATTTCATGATTGCAGAAGCCACACAAACCTCTCTGTCACTCTCTCACACACACACACACACACAAAATGACAGCCGCTCCACAGGGTCAATGCCCTTTACTCCACAGAGAGCGTAGGACTTTATAAGTCTGCACATCACAGTTTCAGTAATGTGTTTTGCTGCTGCATGAATGAATCACATTGCCACAATGAATGATGGCATTATTTCCATAAGAGGATTGGGAAAGGTCATGTTCAAATTGGCTCCTGTAAGACTTAGAGCAACCTAAGAGTATATGGACAATGATTGATGAAGGCCCGGTCTAAAGGATACTGAGCACCTATACCACAAAAGGGTGACCTGTGAAGTCAAGCAATGACTATGGATACTGAACCAGGGGCGTAACACTAAATTCTGGGTCCTGTAGAAAGGCATTTTCTATTCATTTTAGCATATTTTTGGGCCCTCTTCACATGAGGGCCCTCGGGTACTCAGTCCCATTTCCAGCCCCAGTCTGACACCCCTGTACTAGTCTATATCCATAATGTTCCACTTCCGGGATTGCTCCGTTGCCACCGGAAATTCTGCTGGATGTCACTCTTTTCGGCCGGATGTCCGTCCCCTTCCACTTTCTTTGTGTTGGAATATTAAACTCCGGTGGATTTGTGAGGACTATGGGAACTTTACATGTTATCACCAGGATAAATCCTATACTCACATCTCAACTACATAATTGTCTCAAAAGAAATGTCAAATTGTGTATAAATTCAATTTTCAGATCAGTGTAAATCCAGACAGCTAGCTAGACTATCTGTCCAATCTGAGTTTTCTGGTACATGACTAAAACTACTTTTGAACGTACACACGTTCAACCAAAACAAGTTCCTTCCCGAGGCTATTTTACAGCGGCACCGTGGCTCTGTCCGGAGCTCAGCGCCACCCAAGACGAGTGTAATTGGTTTAAAGAAATGTCAATAAACCAGAGCACGTTTTTCTCCCATCCCAGAATGCTGTGTAAACTAGCCAGACCCTCCTCCACAGCGCTGTGGAGGAAGGTCTGGCAAAGCGAGATTACCCCTTTACTGAACCACAGGTTAGACTCCAATATATTACAACAAACAGTGGAAAAGAAACATATTGATTCCCTTCAAAACTGTGAGCTGCTGTGTCTACAGAAAAAGGCTAAGTTATTTATTTCCATACAGACAGGATGCCCTCTCAGTCAATCCCAACAGGAAACAAGAAAAGAAGCATCTTTCAATGGAAAGACTTGAAAAATGTTACTGGGACTCCTGTTCTCTATCTCTTTTTAATAAATTCAAAGAGATACAATACAGGATATTACATAGGCAACACAGAACCCCATCATGAACAAAATGTATCCTAGTAGATATGATTTGTGTATTAAGTGTAAATTGACAGCTGGAACTTACATGCATCATTTGTTTTTAGAGTTGATCAAATATAACTACGCTCTGGCCACACACAGCCAGGAGATTAGTACTGTTTTTTTTATTTTTTATTATTAGATTTTAGCCTTAAAATTACAGTCAGGATATTTACTACGTATGGGGTACCAATACAATTCTTACCAGTTCCCCATTCAGAGAAAGATACCATATGTAAGTACAAGGAAACACAACAAGAGGTTAGAGAATGAGGGAAAACATTGTGTTTAAGTGGTATTTAAATTAAAGTGTGTTTTTTAAATTGTTAGCACCTATTACATTACAGGGTGCAGTAATATTGTTACAGGAAAATTAGAGCAATGGGTTAACAGTGTTGGAATTGTAATTAAATGAAATTAGTTATTTGTACTTTTAAATTTAATAAAATTTACTTTGCAAAATGACATTTTTTAAAAGGAGTACAAATACAGTAGTACAGTATTTTTGCTGCTAGAGAATAAAACATTAGGATTGTTCCGAGCAGTTGAATGACTCCCATTTTTTATTTATTTCTAGGTCCCTTCAAAACACAAATTTGTTACCCCTACCATTAGGTACCCGGGGTTACCATGGTACAGCAGGAGCACACAATTAATTACACAAATATTAGACAATTGTGAGTTGTAATCTAAAGCGTTACTCTTTCATTTTGAAGCACAATGTTTGTAATTTTACTGGGCCTGCATCTTCAGAGGAAACCTTGGACTCACGTAGATCTATCCTTTCTTTATAGCATGAAAGACATACTGTTCTATGAAAAACCTCCTACTGTAACACAATGGTAGAGAGAAATTTAAAAGGCTCAGTTCCAAATTAAAAGGAAATGAATGGCAACAGCTATATGGATCTATGGGTGCCTCTGAGCTGGCCCAGTGAGCTGATCCAAAAAAAGAAGGGCGTACTACACTGGAGGGGTCCTGAAATTTCAGTGGATTTGCCTGTACACAATAGTATGGTATGTATGTTTAGTATGTTTTACATGTGTGTAAAATGTATACATGTGTTTAACATCTTTACTGACAAGGGAATCATTTTTGTATGACCTTTTTTTTTGCCATCTCTCTTATATTTTATTGTGACTGTGATGTTTAGTATTGTGATAATGTGTTGAGAATTGCAGAAAAAAATCAAAATATCTTGAAAAGTAGCTTTCCTAAACTGTACATTTTTTCGAGTGAATTGGAGTTCAGTAACTTTCCTAAACCAAAAACATAGGAAAGAGGTTCAAAGTGTGAAAATGTCAAATTAATGAAATTCCCAACTCTATCAAATTCAATTAAGCTGCCTAAAATCCCTCCCGATCGCTGCCGGATGTTCCCCTGCGGACTGAGCCTGAGCTGCAATACACTTCATCATCATCCGAGAAGTTGGGACAGAAATCCATTTCAACACGGTGTCTTAACAGTGTTATCAGCAGCCGCAGAGAGAGAACAGAGGTGACATGTGGTCTCCAGGTACATAGAGCTGCTTTATGTGCAGAATGGGTCTGTGGAGCCATTTAGTGGGGAATGGGCTGCTATTAACCTGCTGCATCCATTGTTTTAGGAGAAGGTTGACTTCAAGGAGTGGAGGAGATTACATTCAGTGATTCCTCAGTGTATTGTATGATATGCCGCCATGAAACCTAATTTTGTGCAGACTGCAAAAAGCACTTAAAAGATACACAGTATCTGCTTGCATGGTTCAAACTTGGAAAACCGGTAACACAACACAACCTGCTAAATGTACATTCATGACATACAACATTAAGCTTTTTTTTTTCCAAAGCACGGTTAACATCTGTTAATTCTGCAAGCCAGAGAGGAAATGTCAGACTAATTTACATGCGTCTCACCTGAGCTGAGGTCATGAAAAAACATGATTCCCTGCTCTGAGATTAATTAGAAACAGGCTTTTGTTCTAGCATACTTCAATTTTGCCAGGATGACAGTTCTGCATTTAACATCATTTATGAATTTCAAAGGATCCTACCAAGTACCGCAAGCTTAATTTTTCGGTTTATAGCTTAAGGGAGTTGGATTACATTATTATGCCAACAATAAGTATGCAAAGTAGGTCTCTGTCCTGTGAATTGTTACCATGGTAGAGGAAACCTTTCTATCGCCATAACCCCTGTGGTATATGATGTTTCTTATGCAAAAGCACAACAGAGATATTCAAATCAACTTCTCTGTCAAATTCTCTCAGATCTTAATATGATATGCAATACATTTGGGGATGTTAAGACATTTTAGAAAAAATAAGTGTGATAGGTATACTGATTGAACTGAACAAGTGTATTGTTCGCAGGATAAGCCCCTTGAGATGCAACATCTCTTTTTCAACAGAGTCCTGATTGCATCTTACCAACTATTAGGAGGTGCACACTGCACACAAAACACAGTAACGAAGAAGAAAAGAAACAAAGAGCAATTACAAAATAATTTGCATGACATTAATTCAGAATTACAAATGTAAACATTATAAGCAAAGAAATAGAGCATTGTTTTTTTCTTCTTCATACCAGTTTATGTCGGGACAGATAGACAAAGTGGTTTAGACTCAAACTTCTTCTCATTAAGAGGAAGCTTTTTGGCATGAAACCATGTCTGAATGATGTATACATAATTGTGTCATCTGCAAACAGATGAAAACTACAATCATAGCTGACTGATTAAAGATCACGTGAATTAATACAATAAATGTGATTTGAGGATTGACCCCTGGCAGACTCCTTTCTTTCTGTTAACAAATGCATGCATTTTAACTTTACACATTTTTCACTTTTTTTAATTATACTAATAATACATAAAAGTAAAGTCAGACAACACTCCAGGTCACGTTTACATTTACTTGTTGATTAGGGTCTATATTTAAATCAATTTCCTTAATGAACTATGTTATTCGAATTCAAAATTACAATCAGAGGAACTGTAGAATTAGAGTTTTGATTTGACCTATACTAATATTGATTTAATATAACTGAGCTGTCCATTCTAGTTTGTGCTTTTCATTCAAACAAGAGCACATTAGTAACATTCTGTGTTCTGCATGGCTGTACTTTTCAAACTGAACATGATGAAATACCTTGGCCAGCAGATGGTTTGCTGTTTCCAGTCGTTGCTCCAGATGCTTGTCTCTGCAAAGCAAACAGAGAAAAACATAATCATACTTTTTTTTTTTTAAGGATGACTAAACACCCTGTGTCAAAAGTGGAATACTACAAACGTTCTCCCTTTTAGATTTTGTTCATTTCTATTTATTCTACAAACTGATTATATGCAGTACAAGTTAAACATTTATATTCCAAGATCTTTGTTGATAACAAAGGTTTAACGTCTTATGTTGCCGACAAAGAGAGCATCTTAAAGTTATCGTCACACTAAAGCCAGTCACACTGAACATGTTGCAGGACAGCCTCTGCTCTGTATGAGGGCAGCTGGAATAAGACATGGATGTTTCTGCTGGAAAGGCACGCTCACTCTGTCGGCTCTAACAGCTTCCGACTGTTCTCCCCTGACAGGCTGGTGCTGCTCTGCAGCATTACAAGATGCACTCAGCTTCCACTACCGTGTGTGTGCGAGAAGGTTTGCTGCAGATGCATCATTTAGATTTTAACATGTTCCAATTATTTACTTAACATCCTGTTTTTTTACCAAGACCCATGTGTTATCAACGTAAGAGCATAATTCATACAGGTAAGTGTTGTGGGTGTGATTTGATTTAGAGCACATTATATTTCGCAAATTCATCTGCCCCAAACCAAATTATTAAACCGGTGCCTTCAATGAACTTCAAATGCCAAAGCAGTGTTTATGTATGTGAGTCAAGTGGGAACAAAGCAAAATAAAACTGGCAAAAGAAACCCAACACCTTCCTCCTATGTCCCCGTGTGCCATCACGAGAGCCAGCGGAAGAGGAACTTGTTGTTTGGCAGCGTGGCCATCTGTCTTTTCTGTTTACACGCAGAACTCAAAGTGAGTCAATGCCGCTGGGATTCCCAGCACCACGCTCACTCACTCTCAACTGCTTGATTGTGCTGAGGTATTCAGCGGGGCAGGAGCAGTGCCACACAGTGATGGCGCCATACATCACACCTCCACCCACCAGGACGCAAGCGTCCAGGCGTCAGGGAGCAGGGCAACAGTGTTTGAGTGATTGTCACGGTGTGTAGTTGAAAGATGCGGTACATTGTCGAGAAATGAAGACAAATACACTATAAGCTGAAATCAAAAACCAGCTGCAGCTCACAACTTTGTGATTCTCGTTGCTGTCCTTGGACTCCATTTTCTTTTTCACATCTATTCTTTGGTCGTCTCGTTTCCTCTCGCTTGCTTTAGCCTTTAGCTTTAACTATCCCAACAATTAACTTTAAAGAGATGGACCATGGCTGTAGTGTAGACCCACCAACAAATACTGCATGAGAGGAGCTAATCCAAGTTCAAACATTTAGACTTCTTCCATATTCAGCTACAAAATATTTGTAGACTTCTTGAGAGGGCTAAAAAAATCTCCCTGATCACGCTAAGAGGAGGTGTTGTGCTATATGTGTCGGTGGTTTGCTGGCTTGTGATAAAAGTATCCAGAGTACGATTATTTTTGTCTCTAAGAGTCTGTATCAGTCATGCCACACTGTTACTTCAAACCTCAAAAGTTGTGACTGGAAGACAACTATAAAGTGATCATATTATCATACAAACACTGAGGAAGTGAATCCTTTGCTGCTCGTCTTTTCTTCCTTTCTTCCCTGTACAGCACTTAGATCATCATCATTACCATCGCCACCCCCCCCTCTCTCTCAGACTCTCCTTTTTTCTATTTCTGCCTGGATACAGTCAGAGCTTACATAACAGCTCCAGTCCTAATGTGCAATGGGATAACTCTCCACACATTACCACTTTTTTCCCGCACTATTCCCTTTTCTGCTCAAGCGTTCCTTTCTAGTGGAGGTTTTATCTCACTTATTTCAGCACATGCTTTGCTTTCATGTGCCTGATAAACATGGAGGGAACAGCGAGAAGAAATGAGCATTTGCATAAAAATTCATACGAGGATTTTCTGAAGCAGTGAGTGAATTTCAAATGAGATGTTTGCCATGGCCCATCTCGGTCTTTGCTCAAGCTTGGCACTGCTTGATTCCCATCACTTGCTCACTTCTAGCAGTTGAGCAGGTATTGTCGCTCTGTTTGCCAGCAGCATATTTACATAACAAAAGGACTCAAAACCTCAATAGGAGTTTTGAACGGTTAAAGAGAAAACAGTAGTTGAGCGGGAGCAGCAGTGCTGATGTTTGCCTTTTTTTGTGTGAGTTCAAATCAATTACACTGTAGGATATCACAGCTGAATGATGTTTCCTGAAATAAAGCACAGCACAGCCCCTAAACCTAAACTCATGACAAACTGTCAGAAGCAAAAGCGTCATGTTTCCTCCTTGGCAGGAAGGTTTTTCTTCATACGTTCTTCATGAAATGATAAAGATCTCACTGAGAATAAATACACATCACACTTTGCCAACTTTCTGTTTTACTGAAACATTATGTAACTTTTCTAAGGCCACAGTGCTGCCTGCCTCCTCGTTAAAAGTCTATTTAAAGACCTTGAAAGCCACAGAAACAATCACAATCTGATAACTCTGATGGTAATGGTTAACCTTGTAAACAGTGCTTTTAAAGACCGAGGTTTGTACTGAACTGAACATAACATATTGGGCTAGCAACAGACTGAATGTATCACTCAACTGAAGAATCAGAATCAGCACTGGAAGTCGTGGCCATTTGAACAGTAATGTGTTTAATGCTGCGTTCACACCAAATGTAGTCTATATCGTTGACGTGTCATTCACGGGATTGTCCCTATCTTGTCGGAAATTCCGCCGGATGTCCCTCATTTTGGGCCAGATGTCCCTCACCTTCCGCTTTCTTTGTGCACTCTAAACTCCGGTCGATTCGGGAAATATGCTGCTCTGCTTGTGTGTGTGTGTGTGTACAAAATTCAGCAGTAAGCCAAACTCCATTCAAATGAATACGGGAGTCAGGATATAGTGTCCAAGCTCCTGGTGATTTATTTGGTGTCACCGTCATATACAGTATGAATAAGAGTGAAACTGTTGAACACAAACAAAAATATACAATAAGCAAGATGCACAATCAAAGTATACGCTATATAGGCGGCTGCATATATGAAAAGAAAAAAAAAAACACCTAACCCTAAAAACATTTTAACAAAAGGTTTCTCAGCTGTTTTTTGTAGTATTAAGTGTCCTTAATAACATACTAAAAGTTTACCAAAATTTGACCACTAGAAAGGGGTAATTTTCAAGATGGCGTCCGAGATGGGCAGGAAGCCCTTAAAATATCCTAACTTATTCATTATTTGACCTAGCAAAGACGTACCATTTTTTGCTAAAACATGGACTTGACATTCAATGTAAAAGTTATTGCACCCAAAAGTAACTTAAATTGGAGTTGTATAACTTTGATCATAAACAACTCTTAAATAGCCCAAAGAGAGGCCTGTGTGTGAACCCTCTAAAATGGTCACTCATTTCAATTTGAATAAGGTAATACATATGTAATGCATCCTCTATAGATGTTTGAGTATAAAAGGTGGGATTATACTAAACTCAACAAAACTAAATTCACAATTTTCAGCAATTCAGAAGATGGTGGAAGAGAATACTGACATTTGATATTGCTTACCTCATTAAAATGTTGGACTGTCTTCCAATATTTGCCACCACTGGGCACTGCAACTACCTGAAATCGGCATATTTCTACCTCCAAGAAATGTGCCTACTCGAGACCAGACACCCTGATGTATATGACAAGTTTTCCAGGGGTATTCCATGTGATCCGCCACAGCAACCAGTACTGGGCAGGCCTTAGCTCTGACTTTGTCATCGAGCAGACATTAATGCGATCCTTGAAAAGCAGTGGAGGCTTGACCCACGGAAGTAGAATGACTGAAGAAATGTGAGCATTGAGGACCATGCCTACACCCATCACATCTGAATACAAAAACGCCATGCAGGAATTCAATGACCTCACCTACATGACAAGCGAGCAGCACAGAGAATCCTCAGAAGCAAGGATGAAAAGAGATCACTCTGATCTAGAAAAGATTAAGGAAAAGCTTAGGATTTGCACACCATTCTCTCCAGACCCATCTCTGAGAAACATTGTAACTGGTGTTGTTGCCAAAGAGGAGGTGAATGTGCATGAGTTTGAGAGTGTTGGCAATGAGATCATTGAAAAGATGATTGGAAAACCCGTTTTTGGAATATACTTCAAACGGAAAGACTGGGCAAAAACTCTTGCAGATGACTCCACCATCAAAGTTGCGCTTTGGTAACTTCCTCTCTCACCTCATGCTTGCCCTCTCGGCTGCTTTACAGGTGCTTGAGTGGACTGTCCAGGCTGGTCAGACCAGGCGGCAGTTCACTGGTCTTCGCGGGGACATGCCCCCTACTGGCCGGCCAAGGAGATCGTCATCGCTTCCAATCACCGGCTTACCCTGGGGGGCCACCATGGGCCTCAGCGCCCCAATGAGAGGCCTGTTTGCTACGTTGCGTACCTACTCGCTTGCTCTCTTCACAGCCTCAGGCCATGGAGCCTACTCGTCGCCCCCCCCCCCAAGGGGAATTGTAGCCTTGGGGCCGGCTTTCGGACGTTTCTCCCAGCAGCAGCACTCCTGCTGGGCAGCCTGTGCTTTGTTCCTTGGGTGGTTTCCACCTTAGCTCAAGGGTACAAGCCAGCCCCCAACCTTCAGCCAGGTCAAGATGACATTATTTTCTGGTCCAGTGGAAAGGTGGTGTGCTTTGCCCTGTTCTGGGTCTCAGGGGACTCAACAACCTTTTGAAAGTGTTGCCGTTCCACATGTTGAGCACAGCAGATGTTATTCGTGCTGTTGCCAAAGAGGACTGGTTCACATCCATCCTTTTGATGGATGCTTATTTTCCTGTTCCTATTGTGCCTCACCACAGGCAGTGTCTTCGTTCTGCCTTCCTGGTCAGTCATTGTAATTTCAGGGTCCTCCCGTTTGGACTCTCCCTCTCTCCACGGGTATTTACCAGGTGCGTTGCAGCAGCCCTCTCATCCCTGCAGTCGCAGGGCATGAGGATCCTGCCGTGTCTAGGTGGCTGGTTGATTTGTGTGCAGTCCCGGCTTCGGGCGGCCCAGGACGCGTCTCGCTTTCTTTCACAAGTGGCCCGACTGGATCTCACGGTGTACCTCAAAGGAGTTCTCTGACTCCTTCCCAGCGCATAACCTTCATCGGTGGGGCTCTAAACGGTGTCATTATGTGGGCCTGTCCATCGCTTCAGAGCATGAACGATAAGGGGGCAGGATGTTCCCTACGGCCAGTTTCTTTGCCTCGTGGGCAAGTTGACAGCTGCCTCGGCTGTCGTTCCCTTGGGCTTTCTGTCTCTGCGCCCCCTGAAGGGATGGCTGAATGGTTTCCACTAGGTTACCAAGTGGCACAGGGCGTAGTGTGGCTAAACAGGATGGCTTAGAGCCTGTGGTCGGCTCATGAGGCCCGTGAGCACATCATTGTGATGGAACTACGGGCTGTGCACCTGGTTCTACGGCATTTCC
This sequence comes from Sander lucioperca, assembly GCF_008315115.2. Classification (NCBI taxonomy): domain Eukaryota; kingdom Metazoa; phylum Chordata; class Actinopteri; order Perciformes; family Percidae; genus Sander; species Sander lucioperca. Next base: position 4,550,256 of record NC_050185.1, read on the forward strand.
TGCCATACCTGTGGGGAAGGCACATGCTCATTAGGTCGAACTACACCTTGACAGTCTTTCACATATACCACCAGGGGGGCACTAGACCAGGTCTTCCTCTCTCGTCAAGAGCCCCACCGGAGGAGTGGTGGATTCATCCAGATATGGACCCCTGTCGCCTTCAGCTGTGGGGCCTGACCCGCTGTTGACAGATTGCATAGGACCTGTCAGAGATACTATCCTGAATGCTAGATCACTGTCTGCCCGTCTGCAGTACGGGAACAGGTGGTAACTTTTTTCTGGGTGGTGTACGGCTCATACTTATACCCAGTGCATTGTTCTGTGCCTTCCATCCTTAAGTTCCTGCAGAACCTACTGGATGGTGGATGGTCACCTCCTACCCTAAGAGTCTGTGGAGCTGCCATTTCGCAGCATGTTGCGGTTGACAATGACACTGTGGGGAGCCACTGGTCGTATCCTGGTTCTTAACTGGGGCTCTAGGGTTGCGTCCCTCGGGTGCCCCTTGGGCTCCTGCAGGGGTTCTGCCCCTGGTGCTGGACGTCCTATGCTCGCCTCCCTTTGAACATTGGCACAGGCAGAGCTGAGGTAGTTGTCAGCCTAGGCTGCGTTTCTCTTTTCCATCACTTCCGTGGAACGTGTTGGCCTGCTACCTGCTTTGCTCATGAGTGATTCCTGTTTGAGGTGGTACTTGGATGGCTCTGGTGTCACTTTGTGACCTAATATGGCGTTCCTCCCTAATATGCTGGCACGCTTACACCTCAATCGGCCTATCCACTTGGCACGTTTTTCTGGAGAAGGAGGGGATGAGTCAAGTCTGTTATGCCCAGTGCAGGCCCTTAAGGTTTGTGTTGACACTACCATCTGAATTTGTCAGTCTGAGCAACTTTTTGTCTGTTATGGTGGTCGTATGACAGGCTATGGTCTATCAAAGCAGCGCCTTTCCCACTGGTTTGTGGAGGCCATTGCCTCTGCATACAAAGCAAGTGGTCAATCCCTACCATCTGGAGTGACATGTCACTCTACCAGGAGTGTCTCCACGTCGTGGACGACTGGAGAGGTGTGCCCTGGGAGGAAATATGTGCTGCGGCCTCATGGCATCGCCAAGCACGTTCTCACGTTATTGCAGGATGAATGATGCCACCCCCCCCCATTCATTGGGCGTGGTTCTCCGGCTGAGGGCCTCTGCTGCATCCTTGTGTGGTGGGTACGCAGGCTTCCTCGTGACTCTGTTGATATGAGTCATCCAGTGTGAAACACTGCCTCTGGCATTCAGTAAGGATGAAATAGAACGAAAGTTACGAATGTAAATATAGTTCTATGAATCCTGGATGACCGCCAGAGTTCTTGGTCACTCTGAATCTTGCGAACACGGGAGAAGATTCTGAAGGAATGAGCTCAGGGTGACACCGGAACTTAATACCTTGGCTAGGGTCACCCCGAGGTCACAAGTGACTTTGTTGATATAAATACTCAACCTGCACAAGCGCAATATGGAATATATTCAGTGTGAAACACTGCCTCTGGCGGTCATCCAAGATTCATAGAACCGTAGTTACATTTGTGACTTTCGTTAGCGGTACTGAGTGTGGCAGCCCTGTTTTGACTAATTTTACAGTATCACACAGTTGTATGCATTCTTTGTTGGAATCAAAAGAATGGTTATGAACCACAGAAACCACTAACACTGGGCAAAACGATATGAAAAGTATGCAATTACTTTGAAATTGTATTATAAAATTGTTATTGTATTCGCCCTTATTTTTCACATTAAATATGCTTGTAACCAATTGCTTTAAAATTCAATTGTACCTGTAATCACTTCTCTATCATGCAAATATGCTAATTACAATAGTACATGGGCAAAACATGTATCAGGCACCAGTATTCCTGGTCTAGGAGGAATACAAAGGAGTAATGGTCATTTTAAGGACCTGACGGTCGCCATTTTGAAAATGGGGCCTTTCTTGGAGTCAAACTTTGGTAAACTTTTAGGATGTTTTTAAGTACATCTGATACTACTGTAAACCACTGAGAAATCTTTTGTTAGAATTTTTTTGGGGTCAAGCCATATTTGCAGCTGACTAATAGTATAAACTCCACATAGCTACTGTGCATCAGTTGTATAGTGATTTAAGTATGGTTACACATCCCACTCTTAGTTTAAGTTTATTTTTGCTTTATGATTTAAACTAATACATTATTAGTTAATTGGGTTTGTTGAGTGCATCTCCTTATTTTTTGTCATGGCCGTGCGGCCCCGGTTTGTGACACAGTATACATGGCATGCGGTTAAGCTGATAACTTGCTAAAGTACATGGGGTTTAGCTTACAATTTACTAACTTACAGAAATTAGGCTTTATAAAATATTTATTGCAAAAATAATGTCCAGATATTGTTCTATGGTCTGTGCTACTACTTTCAGACAATGCTTTAGAAGGCATAAACCAAAAGGATTGCAGCAGATAGGATTTGAGTCCACTCAGCAAAAATGTGGCTGCATACTAAAAACTAAAATGGCTAACTTCCTGTTCTGGATCAAAGTGCATTTCAAACTAAAAGAAATTTAAATGGGCTGGTAGGGGGTTAATTCACTAAACCTGAAGGCAAAACAGGAAACATCTTCCGAGACCGACAATCAAATCATATTAATCTTTTTTTTTAGTAAAATGTTCATCACACACAGCCATTTTAATTCCAGAGCTCGCCTCCCTACGTACACATGTTCCACCAAAACAAGTTCCTTCCCAAGGCTATTTTGCAGAGGTCCTGTTGCAGCATCCGGCGCTTGGTGCTGCCCAAGATGTGTGTGGACTAGCCAGACCTTCCTCCGCAGCGCTGTGGACATAGGTCTGGCATTGCGAGACTACACCAAACGCAAAGGAAATTTTGGCCTTGCGTTACTCGCATAAGCCATCGAAATAACCATCATTGCTGTTTTGTCCTTGTCTGGTTAAGGTTAGGGTTAGGTGCCTTGAAGTCGACGGTCGCAGCGCTGCCTGGAAGGAGACGTTGGGGGCTTAAAACACCATTGGGCCTAGCATGGCACGCCCTCATACTCTGCTTCTGACTGGCTAGTAGTCCTTACCTAGGTACTGAGCATGTGCGACTCCCAACAAAGATGGAATAGATGTGTGATGCCTCACTCTGTGGCTAAAACAAAGACCCTAACACAGAAAAAGAAAAGAGGAGCTGCAGCAATGTGCAGTACAACAAAAATATGTTTTTAAAAAATTAAACCATGTAAACCTATTCTGGTACAACCTCTAAATACAATTATGAACCTGAAAATGAGCATAGTATGAGCACTTTAACAAATGGATGCTTTCTTTACTTCAAACGTCCTTTAACCTTGTGTGAACCCAGCAGGTTGCTACTGGCTGTTCCAAAGCCTAGATTAAAAATATTTAGGTCCAAACTGACTCCTCCCAAATGTAGATTAAAAAGAGTCCTCTGCCATCAATGCTCTGAGAGTTCACAGTAACCTGCTTGAGAGGCTTAGCCGGGCCAAATCTCATCTGTCAGATCACCATTAAAAAAAGCTGATTTGGGACTTGCCTCTAATCATAGTTTCACCTACTTTCAAAATTCTTCATACTTTTTACCTCCAAACTGCTGTTGATTTGGTCTGCTTGTCTGCTTTTAAAATATTTTGTAAAGCATTTTACAAAGCATTTCTAAGTGTGGTATTTCTGACAGTGCTATAATTTATCTTCTTCTTTAGTTTTTGTAATTATATACCACAATAAAGCTCCTGTAGCACCTGCTCCTTTGCCAGTGCTAATGGCCAAGGTGTGATCCTTTAAATGAGACAGATATGTGATGAAGTCCAGGTCACAGCTGACAGGTGTGAGGGTTAATGGAAAGTGGACGACCACAGACAGAGAGAGAGGTGTTCAGATGTGCTCCAATGACAGCTGACCCTCTCATTCATCATTTTGATGGGAATTCTCTAATGTGTGAAGCCCTCTAAAGTTTTAGCTTTTGTAATGTGACATATTTTAGAAAATTTGCACGATTTTAATGCGAGGGGAATTGAAAATGAACAATTGATTGCGTTTTTAAAGTGTGAGTGTATTAGTGAATATGGAGCGATACACAGCTGTAGAGGACCATTGGTCTACACCCACACCAGGAGGTCAGGAGGAGGAATACAAGGTCCTAACCCTAACCATAACCATTGCCTAATCCTAGTGCCGAGACGTTGGGGCCTTAAAACACCGATAAACCCATGCTAGCAGCTAGGTGAGCATTATAACATGTGTTATAAAGTGACGTTTGTCACGGAAGTAAAGGCTGAACTACAATAGAGCTGTTTGTAGCAGTTTGTGAACAGTGTTTTCTGTTGGAGATGGTAAGTCCCTTTGGGGTGGACTTTGGGCTTTTTCACTTTGTAAACCTATTACATGCACAAAAAGATATATAACACAATAAAGGAAAGGGAAAAAGACAAAAAGCATGATATGAGCACTTTAAAGATGCCCTAAACAGCAGGTTTTGTAAAAAATACCACCACTGTATCAGCCTAAATCAGCTAATGTGACCACAACAGAACAGCATCCCATTACTGTGAAAGTGGCGTTTCCCTCAGAATTAATTTCAGGGTATTGTGGCACTGGCACTGCAGCTGAATTATCGCAATATCACACGAGAATCTGCAACCAATCAGTGTCCGGTGAGGAGCTACTGGCAGTGTCACGGCCGCGACTGTTCGCTCAAAACATCAATAGCGTACGTAGACAGATGGTTCATCCAATCACCTGCCAGGTTTTTTTTTTTCTAAGTACCTTCCCTTTTCCAAACAGTTTCCAATGACGGCTTCTTAGATGGTTCTGTGTTAACTGGCACGTCAGGTTAGGTGACTGGTGCTGCAGATGTGATGATTTACAACACACAACTGTTTCCTAAACAGAGGGGGGTTACAACTCACAACAAGCTGGTCTACAAGTCCACTGGGAAGCCACCATATAGCCTAGTCCAGTATTCAGCTGTGATTAGCTAGTGCTAATGGCCCATATATCCAGTCACCTTAGCAAAAGCAGTGGGTGATTGCCACATACAGAGACAGGTCAACGCACCAACTGTCTAAAAATGTCTGAATTCTACCTTCATCTGCCATTAAGAATAATACATTGTGTTTGCTGGCTTCAACACTTGCTTTCTGTGTACTGATGTCCTCATACTTCTTGCTGCCATTTGGGGTCAGCCTAATGCCTCATGCAGACTTAAAAATGTTAATACATCCCACCATCCTCTCCTTTCTAGAGCAGCTTTTGCTGTGTAGTATTGCAGTAAAATTCTAAATCTGTCAACTGGTAGTCTCGCATTGCCAGACCTATCTCCAAAGCGCTGCTAGGCTAGTCCACCAAAACATTCCTGGATAGGAGAAAAACGTGAGCTGGTTTATTGGCATTTCTTTAAACCAATCAGAATCGCCTTGGGTGGTGGACGCAGCAACGGTGCCTCTGCAAAACAGCCTCAGGCTCAGCAGGAACTTGTTTTGGTGGAACATGTGCACGTAGGGAGGTGAGCTCAGGAATTAAAATGGTTGTTGAGTGTGTGATGAGAATTTTATTCTAAAAAATGATAAATACAATTTGATTGTCGGTTCCAGCTCGGAGGATGTTTCCCGCATAGACCGGAGTTTAGAATGCCAACACAAAAAAAGTTGAAGGTGAGGGACATCCAGCGGGAACCTCCAGCGGCACCTGAACAATCTCGTAAATGACACGTCATCGATAGAGTCTAGTCAACAGGTAACCCATACCAAGACACTAAATTCAGAGTGATATTGTATGTTTGCTCCAGTTAGAATGTGAGCAGCTGCACTATACAGGCTGCTGATAGGACACAATCAAAACTATAAAAAATCATGTATGCTACCCTGGTTAAAAAAGGTTAAAAAGCTTGCTCAACAGCACTCACGGTTGAGAGACTAAAACAGTGAACTCATTATATTGTAGTTCATACCAGCTCTGTGTTTACAGGGTTGTAAACACGATGTAAGCCATCTTATTGTAAATGAAATTTAAGGCAAAATACTGACTACAATTGTATAAGTGTAATACTGTACACTGTCCTGTCACAGCAGGAAGTAGTGTGCCCTTTAGAGAGGGTGTGGAAGACCCATCTTGGCGCTGTAGTTAACATTTGCCTTATTTCCGCCACTTGGGGACAGAGGGAACAAGCTGTGCACACAAAATTTAGATATTATCACCTCATAAAGTTGATATGGTGAATGGGTTGGCAAACAGCTGCCGGCTGCGGGCCATAAAACCAAAAGGATGATCTGAAAATCTCTGTAGAGCTGAGAGGAACTGTAGAGCCGGGTGAGGATTTGGTTTCAGCACTACAAGTGGCACCTTTCACATACAAGTAGCTACATGGTCAATTGTTAATATACGCCCTTCTACTGTATTTCAGGGGACACTTAACTAAGTACATCTTCAACCATTTATAAATGTTTACACTATTGTCGGCCTTAATAATTCAAACACTGACTAAAACATGTTTTCTACGTAGCTGTAGAAAACATAGTCCTAAATGAGGTGAGATAGGAACTTGCGAACATCAGAACTTTCCCTTTGTTTCCTTTTTTTTGTCAATGGGTTTCCTTTAAAAGCTACCTAGCCGATCAGCGACATCAGTCTAGGTGGTGGTAATGCACCCTAACTCTGGTTGCCGCCCGCCATAAAATGGAAAAAAGAAGAGGAAGCAACCTCAGTGCACTTTTCAGTCAGACAGGCAGCACAGATGACAGAGAGCGATAGGTGGATGGCGAGGTAGGGAGAAACATGGGGTTAGGGGTCAATATTGTAAGATGTAAATTAATTCCAGTTTAACGTAATAAGTAAAAATACTGTTCTATTCATATAACTGTGTTTTATTATTCTCTCCTTTAGTGGTAACAATACCACTCCTATATTTGATACAGATACTCAAGAAGATTTTAACGCCATCAGCTGTTGCACACTGTCAATAGTATCCAGAATGACTTTGGTTTAAACGTTTTAGGGTTCAGAGCAGAGGGTTGTCTCACCTTGTTACATTTTATTACACTTTGTCAAATGATATCAGTCAGATTGTGTAGTCTATATAAGCACACACACATGCACCCATGGCAACCGTGAAACCACAGAGCCCCTTCCCCCCCAAAAAAAACAAATCCCAATTTTACCCCTGATTATAGCAGTTTAACCATACTGTAGTTGCTATGTGCAGATACTATGGAAATAAAACTCTGTCACTGGACCAAAAAAAAAAAAACTGTGTCCAATACTGATGTTCTTGTCTATTGTTATGGTAACCTGTACAGTCAGAAGTATTTTATGTATTGTATTGTATATGTAATTTATAACAACAGGGTTAATCCTGTCATATCTTGCTTTATAGTTAGAGTAGTGCTCACAGGCTACAGTTTATTTGCATTGACTGTAATAGTATTACTATTATGCTCATTTCTGCTGCACAAATCCCGAAGCAACAGACACTCTTCCAGGCCCGCCAAACAGCACAGCTTCTCATTAGGAAGCTGGACGAAGATCACGGGTCTCACATGCCTTCAGTGCCAATAATGTGGCGAGCTAAATTGAAGCTAACAAAGTGCTGCTGGCTGGTGTACAGCGTGTGCAGCGATGCCGTGCCATCAGGGTCCCCGAGGAGGAAGCGCAGTGTTCGCCTGCTCTCAGTCCCATATGCTGGAGACGGAGGTCTCCAGCAATTACATTGCTAATGATGATGTCCTTCTGTACAGTGTATGCATCGCAGATGGCTCTGTCTGCCATGCTTGACTTTGGCTAACAGTTTACAAAGCTTGATAAACACTAGAAAATGTTATTTTGTTTTACCCATGAGCTACTGAATCAAAACCCAGGAATGTTTTTATAATTATGTCTGTCTCATGGCAGCAGATGTAGTATGCTCAATGTACAAAATATCAGTATCAGCCCTCCAAGCTTCAATATCTGTGGATGTTTTTACAGTTTTCAGAGGTGATCCACATTCACATTCAGAGTTTTATTTTTTATTATGTATTAATTCGTTAAATCTAAGGAAAATTCTGCGGAAAATTCTGTGTCTCCAGGTTCTGAGTGGCCCTGCTCACAGGTTATATGGATCAAAAAAGGTTAGGGGCCGTATGCTACGCTGTGTCCTAAAGTGCATTATCTTGGGTATCCATCCTTTAAAATTATCCTCAGTGATGCTTTAGATTGAAATACATTGAAATAGAGGACATGATTTTGGGTAGGCTATTGCATTTAATAGTTGAGTTCATTACATTTTTCATTTTTTCTCTTTACTGATTTAGAACAGTAACAGTGATAATTGGAATGCTATTGATGCAGAGTGCATCAATACAAATTAATTATATACAGCTGTCGGATTGCTTTCTAGAATCAGCAATCAGCAAAAAGCTCAAATTTGCATCCACAGGTCCAGGATGAGTTGTATCAGTGCCATTTCCATCACCGCTCTTTATGTGATGTTCACATGTGTTTATAAAACACTACACTGGCATGAAGGGTTGGCGTGGACATGGAGGAAATTGGTGAAATAAATAAATTACCTTCCCAGCGTGTGGGGGGGGCTATTTTTGGTTCTTATGGCAGCTCGGGCTCCCCAGAGAGACTCCGTGCTGCACTCAGGATCTATTAACAATTTAACAAGGAGACAGCAAAACTAGGTCACAGACAGCTCATCCCAGCACCCCTACAACTCCTTAGCAGCTTCCCCATCATCAGACTGCAAACAACCGACAGCATGGAAGAGTGACACCGCTGAGGAATGATTTACTGAACGATGGTGGACTATACACTGTGCTCAAACTCAGTTTTCTGTTAAGGAACTGTTAAACAACAGCTTTTGGAGATGAACAGCAATTTGCCTTTCTTTAAAGGTCCCATGGCATGAAAAATTAACTTTATGAGGTTTTTTTTAACATTAATATGAGTTCCCCCAGCCTGCCTATGGTCCCCCAGTGGCTAGAAAAGGCGATGGGTGTAAACTGAGCCCTGGGTATCCTGCTCCACCTTTGAGAAAAAGTAAGCTCAGATGGGCCGATCTGGAATCTGCTCCTTATGACGTCATGAGGAGGAAGGTTACCTCCCCTTTCTCTGCTTTGCCCACCCAGAGAATTTGGCCCACCCATGAGAGAGAGACATCATGGCTTGAAAACAAGCGAAATATGGCAGTTGGTCAAGGCCACACCCCCACCCTCCACCTTGCCCCCCCATCTCTCCTCCTCAATAGCATTTAAAGCTACAGACACAGAAATGGCACATCCTAAGGAAAGCTCATTGTGACACTAGTGGCTGTAATTCTGCACCAAGGCTGAATTTCGGGAAAGAGACTTCAGATACAGTATTAGGGGACCACTAAGGCCTATATAAAAGAGACTTCAGATACAGTATTAGGGGACCACTAAGGCCTATATAAAAGCATCCAAAGAGCAGCATGTCATAGGACCTTTAAAGCTATAGTGCACAACTATTTTATATTAATGAACGTCTGTTACATGCAAGCCTTTGCCAAATGAGTTGCTACAAATTTAACTAAGACCATCAGCTCCACACAACTCTCTCTGCATTTCTCAGTATGGCTATGTTCAGAAACTGGTGTCGTCTAGCGACTTTAGCGCGCAGCAGCTCAAGTGATGTGTTTTGCGTCACCGCTGAAAAACAGCAACGTTCAGCTTTGGAGACAAAGAGGACATAAAAATTTCAATTACCTCTTCTGTAGTCTATATCGACGACGTTTCAATTCCCGGGATTGTTCCAGTGCTGTCAGAAATTTCGCCGGATGTCCCTCATATTCTTTCTTTGTTTCTTTGTTCTTTGTTTTGCATTCTAAACTCCGGTGGATTTGTGAGGACTATGGTTAACTGCTCTTCAGATCTCTGCAGGGTAAATCCAGACAGCTAGCTAGACTATCTGTCCAATCAGAGTTTTCTATTGCATGACTAAAACAACTTTTGTGCACAACTTCCCTCCCGAGGCTATTTTGCAGAGGGACAGTTATTGCATCCGATGCCCAAGACAATTGTGATTGGTTTAAAGAAATGCCCGACCCTCCTTCTCAGCGCTGTGGAGGAAGGTCTAGCAATGGGAAACTACCTCTTCTGAAGAGTCCATCATGTTTTTTAATCCTCCGTGTCCTCCTTAAGCTACTAGCAACTGCGTGGAGGAGGGGTGGGGGTGGTGTGCGATCATGTGGATGCACCAAGAGTGTTGTTGTCATTACTTAGAATTCCTCATCGGGGCAACAGAAACCACACACACACACACACACACACACACACACTGTAGAAGACATGGCGTCACAGTGAGATATTTACAGCGCAGGTACAACCAAGTTTAAAATAGAACTTTCTTTATAAGTGATCTGAAACATTTGTTAAAGCAACACTATGTAACCTTTCCCTCTTTGGCACCCCTACAGGTTGTCTCATTGGAACTACAGCTGCAGCTAAAAGTTACATAGTGTTGCTTTAAAACAAAGCCCTTGTACAAAGTTGCTCCGGTAAAACAATGCAGTACAAGTACATTTACTCAAGTACTGTACTTGAGTACAAATTTAAAGTACTTTAGCATTTAGCATTTCCATTTTTCGCTACTTTATACTTCTACTGCTATACTTCTACACTACATTTCAGAGGGAAATTGGGATCATTTATCTGACAGCTGTCTAGTTACTGTTCAAGTCAAGGTTTAACATGTCAAACATATGTTTTCAAAAATGTTATGCATTCTTATGAATTAAACTACATAACAGTATATTAAGTAGTTAAAATGAGCCCTTCCTTGACAACATTAAAATCATAAATTACATGAATGCATCAATAATGATATTCCAGCAAAGTATCAGCAGTTCTGGTGTCAACACTTTGCACCATTGCTCAGGCGAAACAGCTTCCTAATGAACTCCAAAAGATTCATTCATTCCAATAAAGACTTTGAATTGAGCTACTTCTCATTGTTCTCCTGTGAAAAGTTGTCAACTCATTAAGTGTCTACGACAAAGCAGATTATTATTTCATCTGCTATGGGAATGTCAATATAGAAAATAACGAAAGCAAATTCCAATTCATCACCAGCACTTAAGGAAAATAAGTGAACTGTAAGTTGGTGCAATATTGTAAAATGTCTGTCCACCTTAAAACTGTGTTCCCAGTAAAAGAAATAAAAACAGATTTAAGATGTGTATGTGGCAGTGTCCTCTTCTCATGCATCGACGCTGTTGTTTCAGACAGAAAAGCTAGAAAATTAAAGCTGGCTGACTTCCTTCTCATCTTTATCTCATGCTGACACGTTCACTAATTAAAGTCAGTCAGTTACACAGCAGACTTCAATTTAATTGGTAGCATTAATCTTGAAGAAAGCTTTGCGGTAGAAAAATGGGAAAATGGTAGTGGCTACTAGGGTGACAAATATATTGAAGCGCAAGTGACTGATAAAGTTAGCTCAAACATTGTCATTGCCATCCTTACACCCTGCCTCTAGCACGAAAAAATGGCTAATGTTTCAATATTGTGGTAATGCTCATATACTATAGAGTTTATGAAAAAAATGGTTATTCGTCAGATTAGAGATGATTACATAAGGGTTTCAGCATGAGGACATAAGAGGACAGTAACACGTCAGAGCTTCTCTAGATCTTTGCACAGGGCTTTAGCAGCCAGCTACGAGTTTACCAAGACGTTTTCCTGGCATCATATTTAGCTACTCACTGGTATAGTTAAACTCAAAGTTGATTCATTTAAATGAGACTAGTGCAGTCGCCTTTCAAAACGTGCCTGATCGGAACGGGACGATTGCTTGGTCTGTGGTACTGCTGCTTGCAGCTTTCTCAAGAGCCGCTCATCCTAACAACTTCACACTCAATACTGAGCTTCCTTGGGTCCTGAGCAATATGCCTGCCATGACATAGTTGCGCCCAGGGTCCAAAATTAGCACTTGCCACATGCCAAATGCGAGTAAAAACCCTATCTTGGCGAATAAAATAAATGACATCAGCTGCCATTGGCGGGTTGCTGAAACAGGCCTACAGTACTTTTCTACAAACTCTCATCACTACAACATTGATGGACCATGTTTTGTTTTGCATCGACTCTGCACACTGGTGGCAGCTTGCAACGTATGATCTTCAATAGTTGCGTTGCATTGGGGAGGGGGAGATTTTGCTGAACCGGCTCCTAGTCAGGTGTGCTTTGCAATCTGCGATTGAAATCAGTCCACAGACTATTATAGGCAACCAAGAAAGTCAGGGAAGGTCTCAGTTTTTAAGTTACAACTGTTCACACATTGGCAATACAAAGTGATTCATAAATGTAAATTGCTTCACATAGTACCCTTAAATGCTATAAGAAAGTCAATAATATACAAGGGATTTTATGGATATAGTGTATGTTTTCATCACTTGACAGGTACATTTTTTCTTAGTATTCCTTTAAGGTGTAATGTAATATTTTGCAAATTAAATCAAGGTGGTCTCAAGTGTATTAGAAGGCAGTCAGTGAATGTTAACCAGTCTCCCTCTGTGAGATTATATGCAATTCCCCCGAGAAATGATGTGTGACATTTTAACAGCTTGTGAGGTTCTATGCAAAAGCTGATGATGCTAATATAGCAATGATCCCGTTTTGGTAATTTAGGTGTAATCTGCTCTATTCTTCTCTTTTGTTGACCATTCACATCCCACTTCTCACTCACTGACGGGTGTCGTTTTCTCTCTGCAAAACCCGGCAGAAGCCAGGATTACCCCGGAGGCCGGGTTACAGCGAGTAAAGGCGCCACCAAAGCCTGCTTACAGTTTAGATGGATTACAGATTATTTCAATGTAATCTCTGTTCATTGTTTAAAGCGGGATTAGGGTCAGTCTACATGCCTCACAACAAATCACACAGAATTGAAGATTAAAATGGGTTTTTCAGGTCAATAAGTGAGAAAAGATTCACATTAAATCAACACCCTTATTTGATATTTGAATATTTGCTCCAGAGTTGCAGAGGCTTTTTCTTTCTAATCACCACTTTTGTCCGGATCGCAATCACTTCATCAGTCTTAAAGGAACACGCCGACTTATTGGGACTTTAGTTTATTCACCGTATCCCCCAGAGTTAGATAAGTCCATACATACCCTTCTCATCTCAGTGAGAGTTGTAACTCTGTCCGACGGTTCCACCGGTAGCTTAGCCTAGCACGGATCCTGGAGATAATCAGTTCCATCTAGCCTACTGCTCCGAATAAGTGACAAATTAACGCCAACATGTTCCTATTTACATGATGTGATTTGTATAGTCACAGCGTGTACAAATAACAAGGTCACATGAGACACAGCCATCTTCTAACAGTATACAAACTGGGAACTATATTCTCAGAAAGGTGAAGCAGTGCTACTTCTGCTACTTGGGCGGAGTGATATGCTTTGCAGCACCTGAGAAGCCCCGAGCAGATCAGCAATGCTTCGCCTTTCTTAGAATATAGTTCCCAGTTTGTATATGGTTAGAAGATGGCTGTGTCTCATGTGACCTTGTTATTTGTACACGCTGTGACTATACAAATCACAACATGTAAATAGGAAAATGTTGGCATTATGTTGTCACTTATTGGGAGCAGTAGGCTAGATGGAGCCGGTTACCTCCAGGATCTGTGCTAGGCTAAGCTACCGGTGGAACTGTCGGACAGAGTTACAACACACACTGAGATGAGAAGGGTATGTATGGACTTATCTAACTCTGGGGGATACGGTGAATAAGCTAAAGTCCCAATAAGTCGGCGTGTTCCTTAAAGTCAACAAAAGGGAGTTTTAAAGAAATCCATCTCCGACCACGTTTCCCCATCTCAGCTTGCTGTCCATTTTTTTTACCATGATCAGCAACTTTTAACACTCTTATCTCATTAATTCAATAAAAAGAGCTCTAGTCCACTTTGGATGATGAAACAAATGGCTTTGCCAAGTATCCACCATAGCCATCCCTTTCACTGTAATTAATGTACGGTGTAGGTGAACACAAGAGACCAAATGTCAAGAGACTTAAATGTTGATGTATTGATTGAAGAACGGGTCGCCTATGGCAGTATTAAAGCAGATATCCTCTATAATTACATTTTCAAACAGATTTTATGCAGATAACTAAAAAATTGAGGAAATATTTCCAGCTAATCTAAGATGAGACTCTGCATGACAAGCCTTTGATGAATGAGTTACTTTACTGAGTGAATGTAAAGTCACCACTCTAAACTTGTATCAGTCAGAAGATACACTTCTCAATGAGTCTCAATGAGAGTCTTAAAGCCCTGCTAGTGGCCCCTACAGGCTGCACTGCTGTTCACCAACCATGTTACCAAGGCGATTTGACTACGACTGACTGACAGTGACTTCCTCACAGCCCAGTGCTCTCACTGATGGCCAAAAAAGGGACAGAACAGAGTCGATGATTAAAAATGTAACTAACTGAGTTTAGTTGTTTTGCAGGTGATCTAGACAGATATAATTTTGGTGTGAAACTAACTGGTAATGGGGTACGGAAGAAATCATTATCGTTCCCTGAAAATCTGAAAAGTGGAACTGACATATCTTGGCAACCGCACACACAAACACACACACACACACACACACACACACACAGTTGGCTGGAGCCTCTCCACTGAGTGCCATCTTATTAAAGTTTTGTTGAACAACCTGAGGCTTAAAAAGAGGAGGAGTAAGTCTCCAGATCATCCTGCGAGCCAAACAGCAGGCACTAATGACACTGTGTTACACTGGAATATTCACATCACATGGGTTGAAAAAGATGCTTGTTTGCTATTTAAAAGTCAAAACAACACAATTTATCTCAGATTCAGGCTTCCGCTAGTCCTCCAAACCATACAACGATATAGGTTGTTTATTCCGACCCTTTATATGACCCATTAGAACGCTTTCCGTCCAGACATCTAAACCAGACAGGAACAGTTTTAAACACGTCGTTAACGTTGTCAAACGGTCGCAATTTGGTTATGTTTAGGCACCAAAACTACTTAGTTAAAGCTACACTGTGTAAGAAGTTCTCCCATCTAGCGGTGAAATTGTATATGACAACCAACTGAATATTACTTTCTAGCCCCTCCCATTCCAAGCGCGTTTTAACTCCTACGGTGGCCGAACCCGAAATTAGCTCTTACTATCTCCATCGTTTACACGCAGCTGTTCTAGCCACTCTAATATTAACTTTGGTCTTGTTGCTTTGCCTGTCGCATTGTCGTTTTAATTCTCTTTTTCGCTTCATTGGCGACTCCGTTACATGTCCTCGAGAATAGGTGTGATCCTCCATCTTCAACAGGCTTTCAAATCTGCCGGCAGTCGCAAGTAATCTCCCCCTGGAATTCGTCACGGTGCCACTGAGTGTAAAAGCACGAAAGGCGGAGGTATGTCCCTCTTTGGCTAATGTATTTTAAAAATGGAGGCGCAACATGGCGGCCGTCATTCGACTGAGTCACTGGAATGTATTCTGAATGATTCTGAATGGTAGATTCTACGCGTACGAGAATACTTTGATTAGTTGGTGGAAGTAATTACACGTGAATGAGCACATATTTGTGAAAAAACAAGGTTTTTTTGCTAAGAATCAACTCCAAAAATTACACAATGTAGGTTTAAGTTTGGAAAAAATATCATGGTTTGGGTTCAAATTAAACATCCTGCTTTGCTCCTGTCATGATTACTACGGTCACTAGAGGGCGCCACCACTAGAAATGTAAATATAAGTTGTAATAGCTGCTTGAAAAAATGACTTATGTGGGCGTTTTTTTATGATGATTATCATAGGTTACTGTATATCACAATCAGCATTAGATGGCAATGATTTTGAGAACTATCTACACAAATAGGTAATATGTTGTCAAATGGCAGAAATGCAGCCTACGTGAGACTGTTTGTGCTGAAATTGATCGCACAACTCCAAAGTGTTGTTAATGTCAGTCTCCATTTTGTCATAATTTGCTAGATAGTGCAGTCTGAGAATGCAGAATTGTTCATCACCATGGCGACAGACCACCCATTTAAGCTACTTTCACCACAGGAACCTCAAATCGCTTGATGTTTATGGACACAGCTAAAAAAAAATAAAAAAAAATCAGCTGCAGCAGTACCAACACAGACTAGGATGAGGTTACAGCCTCATTATCCCAGCACAATAAAACAATTAATTTGGCAATAAGATTGATTTGTAGCAAGTAGTAAAGCAACTATACATGTATATACTATACATACGTTGTGTGTGATTTATAGTATTTGATCTCCCTGGCTGTGAAGCAGTTTGTGTTGAGTGGATTGTTGTAATACAGTTACAGTAAAACATGGCTGTGGGCTTTTATAGATAATACACAGTCTGTACTTGCCTGAGATAATATTAGCAATGTTCAAGAGAAACAAGATACTATAATCTTTTCATGATTTTTTGTAGTGACACTACAGATCAGTCGACAAAATCATTTGAGTGTTAGTGGAGAATTTCTTAAGTCAAGGACAGCCCTAATCCTTTTGGCCCCTTACAAAAAACGCAGCATTTAGTTGGGGGCCACTTTGTTACATTTCTGAGTTATTAGCAGTTCCACCAAAAGAGTCCACTAGATTTATTTTTTTACATGGTTTCAAAGAGGTAAAGCTATCCAATATTTAACCTAAAACACGCTGTCACACACACATCTATCTTGCAATTTTACTCTTATTGTCTTTATTAAAATGTTTAATACTTGTTTTTATTTGTGTCCTATGCAAAGTGTCTTTGAGTACTTTGAAATGCACTACATAAATCCAATGTATTATTATATTTTTATATGACAAAGAGACTAAATAATCCCTCAGGCTTTGAAGACAGGCAGGGAGTGGTAATTAAGCAAGAGTTCTCTCTTCTGTCTAGAAAATGCTCCAACCTGGACAGGGGAACGTCATAATGATTTAATAAGAATGTATCCTGATGAGCACAAAGGAACCATAAAAACGTTGTGTGAGTCTGAGCAGAATAAAGGTAAGCCAGAGCAGTGGAGTGTGGAGGCAGACGGAGCTTGCCATTGATTTTTTATTTAATTATTCATTCAGAGCAACGTCCTCTCGTCTTGGTTCTATTACAGTATAGGCATTTGAATCCATCACCGACATGAGATGCAACTGAATTCACTGAGTTTTCCTGTATGTAATGTCTTATTTATAAGATCCGCTCTGTACAGCAGTACACCAGAGGGGAGGGGAGAAGTCAGCAACATGACAGTATCTTGCGTGTGTGACAGTGTACAAAAAGTCTGCACTAAAGAATTCATAAGGATTGAAGTGGCAGCTGGTGTTCATAGCAGTTTACACGCAAACAAACAATTACAACTTGTTTTACTTTATTTCATATTATTGAGGAATGTCTCAGCAGGTTTTACTGGAACTAGAATAAAGGTCCAACTGAGGAATACAGTACATGCTACCAGGACTGGATACCATCTAGTCTGGATCAACGGAAGTGCATGGCCAGAATAATTACTTGACATCCGCCGCGTACCTCACTTCTGCTCTCTGTGTGTTGCTGTCTCAAACTCTGTTCGCTTCGGGAAACAACAACAACCTTCCAGCTAGCAAGCTACATGGTGAAAATGGCAAGTTTTGAAGAAAATTTGGATCGTGCAACAAGGCAGGCCTGCTTGGTTCTTTCGGCGAATGATTGTAAAGATTTACAAAGAATATGTGACACACGGCGATACACTGGTAAGAGCAAATGAGGTTTAACCATGTATCCAGCTAATTTAAATAGCTCACGTTACTGGATTGTGTGAAAAGTTAACTTCATTTAATATTGTATGTGGCGTTTTCTTTTTTGCGGGGTGCAAATGTTCCACCAGAACAAATTCCTTCTTGGACTATTCTATAAAGCCACCGTCGCTGCGTCCAGAACTTAGCGACGGCCAAAATGATTGTGATTGGTTTAAAGAAATGCAAACACCCAGAGTGATTTTTTCTCCTATCCCACAATGTATCTGTGGTAGCCAGACCTTACTCCACGGAGCTGTGCAGATAGGTCTGGCAATGTGACACTAGACACAATCCAACATGTACAGCAAGATAAAGGTATACAGACTATGAATTGTGTGCTTTCAGTCAGTCCAGTTCCTCGGGGTGAGCCAACTCGTGATAAGGTCTTATTGGAGCCAGCGCTCCCTCCCGTGCACACTGTGAGAAGGTTTTATTCTCTGGGATAGGGCTGGGCAGTATATCCATATTATATCGGCATCGATAGCCTATGTGAGGCTAGATATCATCTTGAATTTTTCATATCGTAAGTGTTGTCTTTTCCTGTTTTTAAAGGCTGCATTACAGTAAAGTGATGGCATTTTTTTAACTTACCAGACTGTTCTAGCTGTTCTATTGTTTGCCTTTTCCCCACTTGGTCATTGTATCCCCATTATTGGTGATTATTTATCAAAACTCTGATTGTGTTATTATTTCGTGAAAGCACCAATAATCAGCCCTACAATATCGCCGCAATATCGACATTGAAGTATTTGGTCAAAAATATTGTGATATTGGATTTTGTCCATATCGGCCAGCTCTACTCTGGGATAGCAGCAAACCTTGAATAATTCAGTGACTACAGGATTTTCTTGTTACCAGTGAATCATCTTCCAGAGAAGAGTCTTGCGGGGGTCCTTTCTAATCCCCACTCTGACATTATCAGAACCCCTCCCTTCCCCCCCCCTCCTATCTGAAGTCCACACAAGTTGTAATGGCTCAGCCTCATGAAATGATGCTTAGACTAACCGTGTAGGTCAATACCGTCTCTGCTTCATCGGGCATGTGTTCATGCTGGATTGAGCTTTAGTTTGAAATGTCAGACTTAAAGCTACATTAAACCATTTACCAACAGGGATGTAGTTTGTATTTCATATTATCATGACTTCAAGCACTCATATTTACTGCCTCCCACAGTCCTTAATGTACAGTATGTTGGCCAGTCAGCAGTGCAACTGCACATCAGTCACCATCACAGAAACACAGAAGGAGTAGGCTGACTTGTGCACAGTGGGTAACTGTTAGGTTCAATTTTGCAGAAAATGTGATGTGCAAAAAAACTATTATTATTATTATTATTAAATAAACTGTAACTCGTTTATGCAGGCAACATTACATTTCACGACTCTATACAGGTATGCAAATCAAAGATTTAGTTATCAGAAGTTCAGGTTGTTGAACAAAGCGCGACGTTAAGAAGAAAGTGCTGAAAAATCAGAGTTGCTGAAGGAGAACATGAAGCAGAGTACAAAGAAGCACGTACCTCACTCATGGCTGCGCTGTGTGTATCTCTGTGCTGTGACTGAAGGAAGGCTACAGTCTTCTCTCTCTTCGAGCCGCTCTGCTCTCACTCTGCTTTTATAGCGGCGCTCTCCTCTCCACACTCCCATCAGACCAATCGGCACGGGGCTCCTTGTCTCTAGTTCATAGCTCTACAATGTAGACCAGGATTTATATTTCAATAATCTGCCATGTTTGGCTTGTTTCCTGTTTGTGTTGTCAGAGAGATATAAGCAGTGGTGAAATGTAACTAAGTACATTTACTCAAGTACTGTCTTAGTACAAATTTGACATACTTTAGGCTTTGCATTTCATGCCACTTTCTACATCTACCCTGCTACATTTCAGAGCGAAATATTGTACTTGTTACTCCACTACATTCATCTGACAGCTTTTGTTATTAGCTACTTTACAGATTAAGATGTTTGCACACAAAACACATGTAGTTTATAAAATCCGGTGTTTTATTATTAATTAACAGCTGAAATGATTAGACCATTAAAAACAGAACTGTTTGGATTGTTTCCAGTTTCTAAAATGCGAGGATTTTTCTGCATCGAGTAACTTTTAAAAAGGCTACTTTAAGTAGCCTACATTTCCTGATGCTTTTACTTAAATAACATTTTCAAAGTAGGACTTTGACTTGTAACAGAGTATTTACACTGTGGCATTAGTACTTTTACTTAAGTAAAGGATCTGGATACTACTTCCACCACTGATTAAATTCAAGCACAATAAATGAAATATCTACATTCCCCGTTGAATAACGACTGCATTCATATGAACAAATACTCTGCACAGTCTGCACATATATTTAATAACAAACACATTAAATGTTTATTTTTTAACCCGTATATAGCCTACAATAGTCCACAAAATTAGTCAGAGGTTCATATTGCTGTTTCTGGACATCTGTATGCAGGCATCCCCCACACAAACTGACGACATGTCTTTAAAAGGTATTCACCCTCCCTTGGACTTCTTTTAGTTCTGTGAATCACAAAGGATATATTTAGGATTTTTAGAATTCAATCATCCCTGGCGCAGCTAATCATAAAAACAAAGACATTCCAAACAAATCATTGGCATGTCTGTTAGGTGATGGGGAAAGATATAAGAACAGTAACGTCTATACAAATTTTAAAAAGGAATCTTCCCAATGCAGGTGGTCCACCACGTGTGAGAGAAGGGCACTAGTGAAGGAGGCCACCAAGATGTCTGATCACTGTGACAAAGCTAAAGGTAGTGATGTAGTCAAGACCACCTTACTCCGGATTTCGACTGAATTTCCAGTGACAACAAAGCAATCCCGGAAATGTAACGTTGGCGATATAGACTAAGACCACCTAATCGAGACCAAGTCATCACCAAGACCAGAGTGTATCGAGACAGAGACAAGACCAAGACTTTGAGGGATTGAGACCGAGTCAAGACCACGGCAGGGCGAGACCGAGTCAAGACTAAGACCAAGGCAGGGTGATACAGAGTCAAGACTAAGACCAAGGCAGGGCAAGAATGAGTCAAGACTAAGACCAATACAAGGCAGGGCGAGACCGAGTCAAGACTAAGACCGAGTCAAGACTAAGACCGAGTCAAGACTAAGACCAAGGCAGGGCGAGACCAAGTCAAGACCAAGACCAGTCCCACACTGTATGCGATGATATAAGGTGAAACATGGTAACCATAGGCACTCTCCAAATTGATCTGAAAGATTAACATACCCATAAAAAACACCCACAGAAAACAAACTAAAAGTCTTCTTCATTTAACGCTTTTATTGCCATAAGTGTATCATGAGAAATGCCTTGATAAAATAATCACAAGGGATTGCAGAGATAGATTTTATGTGTAGGTGTTTCCCTTTGTCTTCTATGAGCAAACAAATACAAACACTAACGGGGTGAAATGCATGTTAAGAGGGCAGGGAGAGGGGGTTAACAGTAACAAATTTCTAATTAAAATATTTGCCAAGTTATTGGTTGCATTTGAAGCAGGAAGTTATATATCCAATCAAAGTAATGATGTCAACACATTATTCAGATAATGAACAGGCAATTTAGTGATATCCCAGCAGTTGTGGTCTTGACCGATCCTGAAATAAAATCTGGAGTTCTCTTTATCTGAGACCGAGATGAAGCCAAGTAAAAATGCTGTTGATTCCGAGACGAGAACGAGACCTTTAAAAGTGGTCTTGAGACCAAAACCAACCTGGAGTACTGCAGCACTGGCTAGAGGGTTCCACGGCTGATACGATAAGAGGAGGGAGATGCTGTGCATAACAACTGTTGCCTGGGTGCTTCATCAGCTGCAGCTTAAAGGCTGTTGCAAAGAACTCACGTGACTTCTGGCCAGGTGTTTGTCAGAAGGCATGTAGGAGATTCGGACACAAAGAAGAAGGAAGCGATGATGATGATGATGATGATGATGATGATGATGATGATGATGATGATGATGATGATGATGATCTATGCAGCAGCACGCCTTGGAAAGCAGTGGTGAAATGTGCTTAAGCATAAATTTGAGGTATTTGTACTTTAGGGACTGTTTGTTATTTAATTAAGGGGCCACCAGAGGAGTTTTGTGGCCTCTAACCTAAAAAGACTTGATCCTCCCCTCGTCAGTAATAATTTTACTATGACCCTCCAAAATGATTTGAAAAAGAGGCATGACCCTCCCCTTGCATGCAAGTTTGCACTTAGCAAAGAAGTATAGATACTATTTGATTTTTACAGTCATGGCGTACAGGAGTTAACCTCTGCATTCTCATCTTACACATCCCACTCCTCTGTTATGGTGTGGTGGCCATTTCAGTAGATTTACTCACTAATATTGTTGTGGAAACACAATAAGCATGGAAACTAAATGCACACTTCATGCATTACTGCATTACTTCAAATACAAAGTTCCTCCTCTAGTAAACTAGTATTCATATGAAATAAAACAATAAAACATTGAGACCATTCAGCAAAGGACACTGGGAAATAACAATTCAACACTGGTTGCTATGGACTTGTCACTAGGCTTCGTCATTGTATATTTTAGCACATAGGTAAAGGTGCCGAAGCTGAACATTATATTCCAAAACACATATGTTTATTTTTAAAGCAGATTTTAAATTACATTGTAACAATTTAACAATTCACCCTTATGAAATCCAATCGCGGCATGGCTGTTTTGGAACGCAATAGACAGACGCTTAAACTCAACTAAAATGTAACAGTGAACAATCAGTGTTGGACCTACAGTCTGTTGAGATGCCTCTCCAAACTCACCATAAAACGTTAAGACACGTTGAGAAATTTTTTCCGTATTTTGCCGTAATCCAACGACACGGAAAAAAAATAATCCACAGCGATCAGTAGATCCACAAAAAGGTAAATAATATGGTGTATCCAGCAAGGCCTATACGAGCGTCATATTCACCAGCCAGCTCCAAACAGGTGAACGAGGCCTCTCCACTTCACCGTTTAAACAAAGTGGAATGAACGTATAAAAATCCAAATCTACACAAAACTCGCAATCAATTAGTAAGCTGACATCACATTTATATACATGGCATTTAGGAAACCTTTATTGCAAGGTTGGCACGGCAAGATGTCCAGACTAGTGCAACAGTAACTTTCGTTTTTTTGCGTCCTGCTGCTCCCATCGTCAGCCAGGTAATATTTTTTTACTAAAGCAGTATATGAAATCTGATGTATTACCTACCACCATTTAGTTGTTTTGTGTTATTTAAGATATTTATAAAATATCTGGTCACGTAATTATTCCACTAATTTTTGAAACAATGCAATTACCCGTTTGAGCCACCAGGGGGCTCAAACGGTGTGCTCCTCCTGCCCCCCCCCCCCAGCAAACTCCGCGTATGCGGTCAGAACCATCTGCTAGGGGGCCGAGACTGAGAGCTACATGGATAAATATGCACCAAACAAGCCACTTTGAAATTTTGCTCTTTTCATGAATACAAAAGTTGGGTGACCCCCCCCGCCCAGACTAAAAAATGTTGGACCCTCCCCTGGAATGGACCCTTTATGGTCCATTCCATAAATACCGAACGGTCCTTTACTTGAGTTTTTTCTTTTCATGTCACTTTCTACTAGCCTGGTCCTACCAGACTCTGGTACATTTCATTTGTACAGAGAGTCTGGCCTCTCTCCATTGACAAGTGTTAACTTCCTTGAAGGCGGGTACTCTGTTGAAGTTTAAAACTATTGGATCTGCCCAGAGCCACTCTGGATCTGCCATAACCAATCGCTAACGTTTGGTCGTGGTGTATGTCATGCGCATGTGCAACAAGAGGGGAGACCGACAACTATCGGCTTATATTTAGCATTAGCATCTCTAGCGTTAGCCTTAGCCAACTCCTTCACCACTAACGGAGCGAGCTGGAAAATCAAACTTTTCCCGAACCCCGTGGGGAGGAGTGCCACAACATCATGGCCACCAACACAACTCAGCAAAGATTGTTCTTGCTCGGGCTTTAACTTCTGGATATTCGGCAGCGTTGCTGCCACAACGGACCGAATGGCTTCGCGCCCATCTTTCTAGCGCACGTCCTCAACATCATCATTCTCAGCCACTTCCTCTGTTCGCTGACTGGACCGCCAAATATTTGGCCAGAGAAAAGCCAAGAATATACCACAAACCCAGATGGAGTAGTGAAGGAAAATGAAAACTGAGGCCAGGCTAACTTTCTACTTCTACTAAATTTCAGAGAGAAATATTGTACTTTTTACTCCACTACATTAATCTGACATTTTTAGATACTAGTTACTTTACAAATTAGGATTTTTGCACACAAAAAACATGTAGTTTATAAAATACAATGTTAAAAATGTGAGGATTTTTCTGCATTGAGTACTTTTACTTTTTACTTTGTGTACATTTTCCTGATGATACTTACATACTTTCACTTCAGTAATATTTTCAATGCAGGTGTTTTACTTGTAACAGAGTATTTTTACAGTGTGGTATTAGTACTTTTACTTAAGTAAACAATGTGAATACTTCTTCCACCACAGATGGAAGGCTTGTCCTGGTAGAGGGGAAGTGAATACTGCAAGATAGAAAGGAAAACCTGCTGCAGTCTGCAAGAGAACTGCCACTTTGAGTAGATTGATTCTCCATCAATGACCCCGAACATGAAGCCAAAGCATCACAGGATTTGCTTCAGAACAGCAGCTGTTTAAGTCCTGAAGTGGCCAAGTCAGAATGCAGAGCTCAATCCACGGTGCTAGATTATCTTTTTATTCTTATCAGCAAATCCAATTAAAGACCTCTCCAGAGGACTCTCTACTCTCCAGAGAATAAAAATGCTGAGCTGTTTCGGGAATAAACAACATTGGCCATATTTATCATAATGAAAGGATATGTCCCCCAGTGCAACACTATGCTCTTTTTATTTCCTTAAAGGCACCTAGAGTTCTATAGCACAGAGAAATAAGCAATATCAGGTTGGATCTAAATTCACTGTTATATCCTATTGTACCCATAAAATAGGATTAAGACCTACTTTATTGATCCTGTAAGGGGAAATTACATTCATATGATAAAAACATTTAAGGGATGTACTGTATAAAACTACAGTATAGTCAGAGTATATTTCACGCGTCCTTACCAAAACCAAATGCAGATCTCTTTAAATGCTTTTATTGATTTAGTGGAGGGCATCTTTCCACGCTTGTGCATGTGTGTGTTTGTGAGTCATTAATCAGGCTGAGTGTGGGCATACTCTAAATCTGTCACATTTTAAATCAGAGCGCTCAGCTGCTTAGAGATCCAGCAGAGCCGGTGTCCCTCAGGATCCATGTTTGGGGCCTAATTGATCGCCAGTCTCTCTGAGCATTGATTTATTTAGATTGCCCATAGACACAGAATCCTATCAGCTACTTGAATTAAAGCTCAAGTCTTGAGCAGTTTTTTTTTTTTTTTTTTACTTTGTTATATACTGTGCAGTACCAGTCAAAAGATTGGACACACTTTCTCAGAGTGGGATAGTGTGTGCGAGTTATACGCCCATTTATCAGTTTTTCATGTGATCCACGTTGTACAGACAACCCTCACATTATTCTCTAATTAATATTTCATTCACACATTTAACAAGAGCTTTATTTTCTTCTCTTCAGCCAATGTAAACCTAGGGTTTAATTACGTAACGTGACAGAGTGCTGTATGAGTTTGCAGTGCAGGCTGTAGCACAGCAATGTGTAGAAGAAGAGTGCATACAAAGCATAATCAGTTCCTAAGGCAAAGAAAGCGTAATATTATTTTGGTTGATATTAAGTCTTTGAACTCATTGCTTGTCTAAAGCATGTAGAAAGACTGATGCTTTGCATTCTAGCAGAAGTTATTCTATTTCAAGCTGCTCAGGGGCATTTTGTCAGACTTCAAAGAGGAGAAAGGCTCCAGGATTACTGACCAGTCACTTTACACAGTTTCCACTGCCTTTAACAGATTGTGTTGCACTGCAAACATATTCATATGCACTGTTGGATTGCAGTGGAATAAAGGAAGTGTTTTTTTTGTGATTTAGTTTGTCACAGAGTGTTACCTGGATATTTAAAGCAGCTATAATCCATATTTTTAAAAATAACAAAGGATCAAAGGTGAAAGATGTTGCTCGTAGTGACAAACACAGAATTGTCACCCAACTCTGCAGTTCTTTTTAGCGCTACAGAGTTTTTTAGTGTCGTTCAGCACACTGTTTTGGTTTTCCAGCCTGCAACTTTACTGTTTTGGTTGACTCTCACAGCTCTTATAGAAGCATTTTTGTAGAAAAAAAACCCTGTACACCAGGCCTACCTGCTCAGCACCAAACAGCAGACAGGCAAACTTACATAGACGAGCATTTAGCAGCTAAGCCATTCATTTGAATGGAGCCAATCCAGCGATGCAGCAGGGGGGGTGGGGGGCAATGCTGAAGGCAACTGCAAAAAAGGCAGTGTCGTTCAGTCAAAAAAGAACCAGGCTCAACTGCGCTTCGGTGGCCAATCATATACATGCAGTCGCACATTCCTGGTATATCCACTGTTTCTACTGTTTACCTCACGATCGTCGCAACAAGAGATAGAATAGTTTGTCGATAACTTTACAGAGTAAAATCATCGTCTCTGTGTTGCGTCTAGGGAATAGCAGGCTTAAACCCAAAAGCGTAGAGTATGGAGGTGAGGAGGCAGCAGGACGATTTTTCAAGTTTAACAAATAAATAGCTTACAAACAAAAGGTGTCCTAAAGCAGGCAGGAAAAAACTGGCAACCAAGATCCAAACAAAAACCAACAAACTGGGAACACCGAAAGCTAAGTGAAGCATAAACTGCAAAGAGGCAACTCACGGGGGGGAACCGCAGGGAGTAAAGACAACGATCACACAAAGAAAGCTCTGAGATTAAATACACGAGGTAACGAGGCTAGTAACGAGGGACAGGTGACATGAGGGCTGATGAACAGGTGAGACACATCAGGGCAGGGCAGACAATCACAGAGGCGGGAAAACACACAAGGCAGGAAGTAAAACAAAGACATGACACAGGAGAAACAGACACTACAAAGTAAAACAGGAAACTGAAGCATGAATCATACAGGGATAGAACAAGGAAAGCAAAACAGAGAACATGGGTAACACACAACCATGAAACGAACAGGGAAACAACACAAAAAGGGAATGAATAAAAACAATAAAACAGGAAAAACTACAACTGAAAACTACAACTGAAAACTACAACTGAAAACCACAACGTGACACTGAGTATTATAAACTGCTGTGCAGTGTTTTGGCAGATGATAAGCCATTTACAGATCTGTTTTTCGAACTGGACTTCCTGGATTTTATTCATATCATTTAATGAGTCTCCACCAGTCCAGCACCTTGGGTTGTTTTAACACAGACATTGCTCACATGCTTGCTAAGATTAGATATATAGATATATTTCTTAGGTGTAAGTGGAGACCAAGAGATACAGATAGAGACCAGAGCTACGAGGAGAGTGAATATTGGGCTTACATTTACGGTATGAGGTGGCCAGAAACACAACTCTCTGTCCGTCTACTCCATGTGCATATAGGAAACTGTATGCTGTTTGTAAGTTTGCCATATCAACCTTAATTCAGTCCATTGTAGTTCATAAAAGATGCATAAGACAACCTGAAGTCTGAAACTTTTAAGCTTTAAATAATATTACTAAGTCTTCAACAAAGCTTTAATTTAAAAACACTGGATTAAAAAAAATATAAAATACAAGACATTTCAGTGTTCATCCAAACACCTTCATCAGTTGTTTAGTGTGCACAGGAAGTAACTCTGGCCTTAATACACAAGGCAGTCACATGAGCTCATGGGATGAAGTCACATGACTGCTAAAATGTAGTCCATTTGTGTTTGCCAGAGAAGATGGTATCCCAGCAGCTTCAGATGTTGCCCCTCCCCCTGCTCAAGAGGTGGCGCAGGATGGTATGTCTGTAAAGCGCCTGGGAATGGTTTTCAGAACCATGTTGTAGGCTGAAGACAAATGATGTCTCAGCCTACCTCCCCTATTTAAAGAGGGTCGCTCCACTTTAACAAATATGGCCTCCTTGACGCCTCTTTCAAACCACCTATCCTCTCTGTCCAGGATATAGACAGTCAGTTGACTTCATGCCATGAGATCATGTGACTGCCTTGTGTATTAAGGCCAGAGTTACTTCCTGTGCACACTAAACAACTGATGAAGGTGTTTGGATAAACACTGAAACGTCTCATATTTTATATTTTTTAATCCAGTGTTTTTAAATTAAAGCTTTGTTGAAACTACAATTACCTGGATGCATAAATTAATCTCCATAGACATTACTAAGTCTTGTATATTGGTTCTGAAGTTCTATCAGCCGTGCATGATAGTTAAAAAGAAAAAGACTAAAAAAAGTCTAGAACGTATCTTTACATTCAAGTGTACGAAAGGTGACGATATGTCGATGTTGTGTTCACAGCTTGTTTCTGTATAGAGAGTTGGATGCAGCCATTGATGAGCTTATTGGCTTCTAGAATCAAATCTGCAAACTGTTTCTAAACTCCAAACCTATACTGCCTCCCTGTACTGAAGAACATTGCCAATCTGACAAAGTGAGCACTCAGCTATGCTCTCTCTGTGCACACTAAGTTGCAGGGTTATCCATTACTAGGTGCATAGTAAGTACCCCCTCTTTCTCCCTGTCCGTCACCCAGCCACTTCATTCTGGCTCTTATAATGCTGCTGAAGCATTTATAGATAATAGCTGCTACCTTCAGACCTTCTATTTTTGGTATTGTTTCTCGGAAGAGGCATATTTAAAAAAAAAAAAAAAAAAAAAGAAAAGAAAAGAAAAGGGAACTTTGTTATGGCAGTTTTGAGTAGTGCATCAAACTACTGTGTGAGGTAAGGTCTAAATCAGTCTCATTTGTATTGCTAATATGATAAATCAGCATAACCTCACAGCATGATGCAGTGAGTTCCACCTGAAATAAAAAACAAAAGAAGAAAAGTATTAAAAAAAGAATAGCTGATGGTTTGTGACACACACACACACACACACACACACACACACACACACACACACACACACACACACACACACACACACACATTTCTATTCCTTTTTATCTGTGCTGACTTCAGTCAATCCTGATTATATAACAAATGAAATCTCCACACTGCATTTCTGCTGTAACTATGTACTGTATGTAGTGATGAATTACTATTGTTAACGTGTCGTCAATGCTACCCTGCAATTCTCTGTCCCTGAGACAAATCCTTGGGCAGCCTAAAAAAGTAAAAACATCTCCATAGCAACCTTAATCAACCAACCAACCTTTTGTTTTTGTGTTTTGCCATTTCCCTCGATATCATTGCAGCCGATGTGATTTATTACAGAAATACTACAAAATAAAACAGTTCTTAATGTAAGAATATGAACGCTTTTAAAAATAAAGATTGTTAATCTAACATGCATGAAGGAAGAACAGAAGTCTTGCCCAGATAAATGGTTTACAGCTGAGGCAACGATTTTAAAGTTGCAACCCCTTGCTTTTACTTACAGAAAATCATCAGTCCACATGCAGCACTTTGCATTGTGTGTTCTGACAGGCTGTGGCTTATGCCAGCAGGCTGTGGCTTATGCCAGCAGGAGGCAGTCATGCCATCCCGGCTCCCTGCACAGAGCCAATTTGGTGATTGAAGTCTGCTTTGGGAGATTAATTTGCTAGACATTCCTTATGTAATGGTAAAACTGCTTAGTGAAGGGCCCTGAAAGCCAGCAGGCCTTGACAAGCCACACTATACTGTATATGGCTTATCAATAGTCATTACCACAGCTCTATTCGTTCATTTTATTAGCTCTATTCATTAACTCTTTCAGCCACTGCTAGCCTGCTGCTGAAGTAAGTCTTTATAAGAGCCAAGAGAGCAGTTTCTTTTTTTGCTGAAAGCATGATCAAATTAAAATACTGTAAATAATAATGACATAAAAAAGCCAAAATAAGCTACTACTGATTTCACCTCACAGAAAACCCAACCGGCTACCTGAAGTAATATAAAACAATGTTAGTCTCTCGGAAGAGTTGATAAAATGTAAGAGGATCTTTCAGGAGTTGGTGGAGACCAGAACAGAGCTAAAAGAGAGTGACTTACATTCACCAGGCAACACCTTCTCAAGAATGGGCGCGACAATTCATCCTACAAAATAGACGACCGATCACCTCACAGAACACCTGACCTAAAGTAATATCAATATCATCTGACCTGAAGTAATATCAATATCAAACAATGTTAGTTTCTTAGAAGAGATAATAAAATATGAGAGGATCTTTCAGGTTCATGCCATTTATCCCATGTAAAAGATGCTTACTGGCACTAATGTGATTTCCAATATAGAAACACAAACAGAGCAGGTAATCGGATTTAGTGTTGGGTTTCCCAGACTCGAAGGGTTCTTACTGCAGGCTGTAAGAGTAGAGCATCACTCCCCGTCAAGGCAAACATCCTCAGCATTTCAGCGCTCCACTGTGTGTGTATCACCCCCATCATTTGTCCAGACACAGATATGGAAAACATTGGACATGCCTGCAGAACTGCAAATTGTATGATGGTAAGTCCATGTATCCATTTCCAAAGAAAAAATACAATTCCTGCAAACACTTTCATTCCCTCTGCATTGGTTTATTGGTCGACGTTTTCCTTCAAAAGGACCTTTCTCAAGCCACGTAGTCACCCTGCATCCATCCATTTTCTGCCACTTGTCAAAGTCCGGGTTGCTGTGTAGCAGTTAAAGTGGCCAAGATACAATTATTTCTTAAAGCTGTAATATCCATCCATCCACCCATGCTATAATCAATCTTTGTATATTAACAATGAATGGAATGCCTACGTGGGTTGCTCATAATAACAAACCCACAGAGAGTTATCTGCCAAATATGCATTTCTCCTCAGCCCTGTGAAGCATTTCAGCCTATTTTAGCTCATTGTGTTGGTTTTCTGGCGCGAAACTTTACTGTTTGGCTCACTCTCATCTTTTCATCAGTGTTGTTTCTAGATGCAGCAGGCAGCCATTTTCTGAAGAAAAAAAGCTAATAAATTGACTGCACACTACCTGCTCAGCACCAAACAGCAGAGAGACAAAGTTAGTAAGTTGATAGTGGAGCAAGACTGTCCTCCCCCAAAAACATCCACATAGGTCATTTGTACAAGCAGCT
Source organism: Sander lucioperca (assembly GCF_008315115.2). Classification (NCBI taxonomy): domain Eukaryota; kingdom Metazoa; phylum Chordata; class Actinopteri; order Perciformes; family Percidae; genus Sander; species Sander lucioperca. Next base: position 4,581,257 of record NC_050185.1, read on the forward strand.
TATTACGACCCATATTCATAGTAGCTGCAACCTCTAGTGGCTGTAGTAATTATGACTGGAGCAAAAGAGGAAGTAAGGTGACGTAAAAAAGTAACAAAGTCCTATAACCCTAACCCTAAAGCACCTATGGAGGAGGTTGGGCTGGATGGATGGGTCAGTCAAACAAACAAAGGACTTACACTGAGGAGTCCGCTGTTCATGTCCCGTGTGGAACTAAAAGTCAATGTTGACTTATGTTAACGTGCATATATAATTTTAACTAAGTAATTTAAGTTAAGTTAAGTTAAGTTACATATGCAACTACATTAAGTTTGTGATGTTCTACCTCACATTCTTACAACTTAAGTTCTGATCTTTTCCTAAACCTAACCAATTAGTTTTGGTTAGGTTTTTGTCGCGCCTGTGGGTCATATTAGAGGAAACAAACGAGTGTGGTCATATGGGTTGGAGGACTTAGGTGGAGTATGTAGCAGCAGAAAAGCCAGGTATATTTTCTCAGGAGTTGGTGGAGACCAGAATGGAGCTAAAAGAGAGTGCCTAACATTCATAAGGTGGCCAACAAATTCAACTCCAAATATACTGTATACTGCTCTGTATTTGTTTAAAATAAGCATTGCTAACAAGTGAACCATATCAAATTTATACCAATGGTAAACTCATTTCAAAAATACATTCAATAATCTATATCACATCAAAAAAAGTCCATCGAACTGTTTCTGTTGTCTTTATTGTCATCTTTACACAATTGGAAAACTACTCGTAAATGAAATAATATTGAAATTAAACTGATTCTCATGTCAATGGAAATGTTTTAGGATCCATTCAAGGAACTCTTGGACTACCAAGAAAAGATTTGTCCATGTCCTTTGGTAAGCCTTGAGCAAATGGACATTTTGTGAAACTTCTTAGTTCAGGAACCAAATGAACTCATGAATCTGCTGATTGGCTGACAAACATAAGCCTCAAGGTTTCTACAACTTATGTAGGCTGAAACATTCATTCACAAACTTATACCCAAGAGGCAGACCCTTCAGATGTCCACTCAGACTTGCAGTGGCTATTTGAAAAAAAAGGCCACATTAAATCCAATTAGGAATTAAATGAAATACCTAATCAGCTAGGCCTGATAATGTGAAACTCTGCCATTACACAAGGAACATCATGTTATCACATAATTGATCCACAGTAAGAAATGCCATTTCTGGCTTGTATCTGATCCTAAAGCTCAGCTAGGCTGAGTTTGCACCCTGCTGTTGCATCTTGGCCAACAAGTCCAGCTTCATTTTGTTTCCTCGCCAAGTAAAAGTCATCTGTGTTCAGCTGGCTTAGCAACGCAGAAACCATGCTGACTGGTCAGACTGAATCTAACCTACTGATGGCATTAAAGAGTTGAGTATAGAATGCAATCCCATAATAGATATGCTTGCAGTGTTCAACACATAGAAATGAAATGGATAGAAAGGCCATTTCCATTCAAATCAACGTAGCAGAATGGTCAGAGAGGCAGCCATTTTTATGTGTGCCATTGCCATGGTAACGTATAAACTTCCATAAAAGCTGACTTCCAGAAAGTCGCTTAGGAGAGGTTAAGCAGTAACGGACAAACGAGCAATGGAGCAGTAACATTACGAGGCAGAGAGGGAGCCACAAATTGAGGCACATTAACTTCATGCTTCATCCACACAAGGCACATTGCTATCCCCACATGAGTGACAGCTTCGTTCGGCTCGTTTTCTGTGAACAATGTGGCGAGGATGTACGGCAAAGTTAGCAAGTTTACGCCTGGCTGACTTGCTGGTTCCGCCATGCTTTCAAGCTGCATTGGTTACAGAGAATGAGCAGGGCTGGGTCTGCTGACCCGTTACTGCTAGGTCTAACTGTTCCTCCTCACTCCCTGCAGCTCCGAGAATGTCTCCCGAGCTGCGTCGGGCCTCGGCACCACGGCAAACTGTTCAATGGCATTTCTATCCGTTTTATTTCTATGGTTCTACATCAGTGATTTCCAACCTTTTTGGCTTGTGACTCCTTAAATTGAAACACTGTCTTTATGTGACCCTTCATCACCGACTGCAGAAGACTCCCAGTTCTGACCAGTTTTTCTTATGTTATTTGAATATTGTAAAGTCTATGAATAAAGAAAAAAATCTGAGGATTTAACTCTCATCAATACTTTCTTCCGTACAGAGCATATTGTCTTTATTTATCAAAGATTTCAAGACAGAACTTCCACTGGAAATGTAATGATTTTACCTCTCATACGTAAATCATTATTCAGTACAGAACTTAGTTTGTTTATTCAAGTAAGAACGTCCCGAAGTAATTAATAAAGTAAGCACTCATGCCTCCACAATTCAAATAAGAACTTCCACTGGATTTCTACTGATTTAATTCACATAAGTGTTTTTTTAAAGGAGAATTCCGGTCGATTTCAACACGTAGCTCTGTTGTTTGTAAATTTGGAGTGCGAAAACAATCGGTGCTGCCTACACCGTGTTATCCTCCTGCTACAGTTTGCACCCAGGAGGCTGAAACAGGGCAAGTTTTAAACATGCTTTTAGCCTCTTAACATGTTCAAAATGTCATTACAAGTGCCTACCCATGTGGAGTGATTCCTCCTGAGTGAACACAGTGAATCTGACTGCAGTAGATGTGACAGAAATGCATAAAAGTTTTTGTAATTCAGCTCTGTTTAGTTCCTGTGTTGAGACGGCAAGACTTAGGGACCGTCTACAAACTACAATACCGAGAAGAGATACAATAAAAATGTATTAATTTCATGATTAAATAAGGTATGTGTCTCCAAACTTACCTCAATTATAACTTGTCTCCTGCTAGTTGTACTACAGCACTTACTTTTAAAAAATAAGCATATGCCTATTTTTGAAAATATTTTTTGTATCGCTTTTCGGTGTTGTAGTTTATAGACGGTCCCTAAGCACTTGTCTTACAGTCTCAACACCGGAACTAAACAGAGCTGAATTAGTACGACTTTTATGCATTTCTTTCACATCTACTGCAGTCAGATTCACTGTGTTCACGCGGAAGAAATTACCTCACATGGGTAGGCACTTGTAATGACATTTCGAACATGTTAAGAGGCTAATAACACGTTTAAAACTTGCCTGGTTTCAGCCTCCTGGGTGCTAACGCTAGCAGGAGGATAACACATCAAACAATTGAATATATGTGTTTTTGTCTTGAGGAGATAATACTATATGTGACTGAAGCACTTCAGTAAATTAATCCAAGAACTTTACAAACTTAAGTCATGACAGGGACGAAAATAAAGTAAGGTGGAGGCAGGTCATATGTATTCAATAAAAGTAGCTTTGTGACGGGAAAAAAAATCCTGGTGTGAAGCAATGTGTGAAGAGCTCATCCCACTCCATCTGACAGAAACAGTCAGTATCTAGTCCATCTCACTAAGGCAAGGCAACTTTATTGATATTGCACATTTCAGCAACAAGGGCATAAATAAATTAAAGAGCAGTGAAAAACAATTCATTAAAGAGAATGTAAAAAGTGCTCAAATAGAATAAGACAGGCATAAGACACAAATAAAAGTTACAGTGCAGTGTCAGAAAGGAACAATTACTTTAAAAAGGCACCATCAAAATAGAAACTGAACACTGCTTCTCCATGTTTAGTTCTGACTCTGGGGACAGAAAGAAGACCTGACCCAGAGAGGTCTGATCTGATCTGATCCACTCTCTTAGTCTTAGTGAGGACTCGAGCAGCAGCGTTCTGAATCAGCTGCAGCTGTCTGATTGATTTTTTTAGGGAGACCTGTAAAGAAACCGTCACAGTAGTCAAGTCTGCTAAAGATAAATGCATGGACAAGTTTTTCCAAATCCTGCTGAGACATAAGTCCTTTAACCCTTGATATATTCTTAAAGGTATAGTAAGCGATGTTAATCCAATACACTTTTTTGTCAAATTCAGCGAATATCTCCTCACGGTCACCTAGCTCTCTATTTTCTGTGTGCGCTGAAAAATAAAATCCCCAGTGTTCCTACACAGCCCTGGCTGTGTAAATGCAGAACAGAAAGGAGTGCACGAGCCACAAAAACACTGTGCAAGATGATGACAAGGAAATACCATACGTTATATTTCCATTCAGACAGTTTATAGGTGACAAAAATTTGCTAAAGTGTTGGTAAAAGTAAAAGTTAAATGGCCTATATTTTCAACATGTATACATGTGTGCGCAGACATATCGCACAGAAAGAATAAATTACAAACAAAACATTGCTGACGGGCTAACAATTTATACATATAAAAAAAAAATGCACTTCATGGTGACTTTGTATAGTATATTACTGTATGTTAAAGGATTTACTGGTTAATTCATTGTTTTATCACATCCTAAAAAAAGTGTCTTTAAGGAAGATTACATTTTAGGACATTCACAGAAGTGGGAGAACAAAGGAGGTTTAAAATGGTCCCTTTTGAATATTTCATTTGAATTAACACCGCCAATAAAAAAAATATATGGCTTAGTATAAGCTGCCATAACCATTGAACAAAAATATAGCCTCTGTCCTGTTAATCAAATATGAGAACAACCAGAACAGGTTGTGCTGGTACAGCTTCAATCATCATTTAAATCCTAATTGTGCTCACTTTCTCTGTGATGATATAGCAGATACGTATTTCCTGTTGCACTGAGGAGGATTTTGCAATCTAAATGGGTTTTCTAATATATTTCCTATGATTTCTAAAGTTTATGTTCTGCAAATACAGCTTTATACAGGCAGTGAAGGAAAACCATGTCTCCTCTGCTAACATCCTGGACATTACTGCAGTACATCAGTCTTTGGTTTGGGCAGATTCAGTCCTTCCTCACAACTTTCTCCAGTGTTTAGAAGGCTTTGAGGTGCTGTGCAAGTTCATTCCAAAAACTCCTAAACTTTTGCAGACTTCTTGGTCCTCTGTCTGTCCTTACACAATGGTGACATGTCTGTGTTTCCTGAAGCCTGATTGGTCCACAGTGTTATCGTAGTCATTTGCTACATGAATACTGTACACAGGCACCTAAAAAATCAAAAGCAAAACACATTTGACATTAATAGCGTGTCTAATTTAGCTATGATTTGCAGTTAAAACAGTGTAGACTCATATTTTACCAGCCTTGCTGTTTCTAATCAAAGATTATATAACTGTGTAACTATTGCTCCACTGAAAAGGCAATCATCTCATAATTACTATAATTGTGGATTCGAAAAATAGACTATATTTTTTTATGAGGTAGCTCATTCATTACTGAAACGAGTTGAATGATCAAGCAATGAATTATTCATGCCTGATAAATGCCACTTCAAATGATTAACATCTTTATATTTAAAGATAATAAATTCCCATGGCTGGTAATGGCAGGCATTTCTTTTGTAAGAGCCATGCAAAGTGATCTAGTAAGTCACCACCTCTCACGTTTCCTAAAAACATGTAGAGCATACAGCTTAGAGGAATGATGTGTGTGTTTAACGTTGCACAAGGGAACTCTGAATGCCAACTGTGTGTCAAGCCTTCTCTCAAAACTCTATTTACTGAGAGCTATGATTGGAGTATGGCAGTATGGGTGCAGTGTGGGAAAGTGCAGGCATGACATCATAAGTTGTTGTTTATTGTGCATGGTATATGACTGACATGTAAACAGCGACATGATGAAGTGTCCTTTTCAAATGACAAATCCAAGCTTGTTCTTGTTCCAAGCAATCTAGGGATTGAACAACAAGTCCTCCAACCATCCAACGATATCTGTTGTTTATTCCCATACCCTCTATTACAACCCACAGGAGCGTTTTCCGTCCTCATATCTAAACCAGAGAACGTAACGTTTGCGATTTTAAACACGTCGTTAACATGGTGAAACGGTCGCAGTTTGGTTATAGTAATGCACAAAAACTGTGACCATTTTCTACTGCTCATCTTATGCTTATTGTGTACCACTGAACAACATCACAGCCCTACCTCATTAACATTGGAGCCAATTGGCTGCCAAAAGCCACTGTCAGTGTGTTCACTAGGAGCGACACCTGTGAACAGAGGAGAGAGATGAATTTATGTATCATGTAGTATTATTTAAGTAGATAATGGCTTGGGACAGCATGGTAGCACATAGTGATATAGTGCTAAATTGTCAAAGATTTTCATTTAAAGTTTGTGTGTTTTTTAGTACATGCACTTATTAGTCTTACTTGTTTGATCCTCTGACACATATCCAGTGTTCTCATATACCCCCTGTCCTGCTGCGTTGACAACACTTAGCTGGCTCTGTGTCCTCACCCTTTTGCTACACACAAACATAAAGAACAACAGAGGATTTCACTGGATGTAGAAACATGCAGAAGCAGGTGCTGTTATGTAGAGGTCGAATTAAGAAGTAGTGGCAAAATATTGATCATGTTTTGTGGCTTCTTACCTCATTTCATCTTGGTAGTTGGTTTCTGGAGAGGATTGTAAGATAAATTAGTTAATGTAAGTGTGATTTACGTAACTGTTTGCTGAGGATTATACGTATGTCAGTGTGTTTGATTTCATTTGGGGTATTGGACATACTGTACGGTGCAAGTTGTATTGGACTGATATATAATTAGGGCCTTACGTTTTTCTTTCCTGCGTTTGTAGCAGAAGATGATTCCAATGATGAGCAGAGCCAGCAGAGCAGAACCTCCAAAGGACAGGACCACAGCTATCAGCACAGTCCAGTCAGGAGGCTTGGGAACTGTTGCAGAAGGGACAACCAGCACTCAAAGACTTAAGAGCTTATTATTGTCAAATTAAACTCTCAAATTGAAAAGACTGAACACAACCAAAAGGAGAAAAGAAGCACAATACCCACTGTCAAGTTTTGAAAACACACTGCATGTAACTACACTGAAAACACAGAAAGCACTGAAATTGTGTTGGACATACATTTCTATTGCTATTTTCTCTAATACATTTTGTTCAAATGTGAAATTTGTCGAGAAGGATCATTATATCATCATTACAGCCTGAATAGAGGATGCCAATGAGAGATTAAGTCTAGCATATCTCACATGGGCCATACTGAGGTTTGCAGCTTGCAGTCACAGACACTGAGGCTGCTGCTTATCCAAAGCCTCTCTCATCCTCCATAACCCCTTATCATTTATATACCGTATGTCTCCCATCCAGACTTTGTCCAAATAAAGCACATTCCTCATATGCATCATAAATGGCTTTCTCTTTCCCCTCCACAGTGCAGGTTACTGCAGGACTCTTTTACTTGTCAAGCTGCTTCTCAATCGTGGACAGCATGTTATCCATGCTGTCTGTGTGCAGGTCCTGGTTGAAACCTTACACTCAGGGTTTGTTCTGTTAATGTGATTGCTATACAGTATGTGTTAAATGGGTTTTTTATTCAATTAAAAGCTGGTTTTATCGGATTATTCTCCAGTCACACAGGTCATTATGTTCAGGAGTAGGGAGGGTCTATTTGTGGATTCTCGGTCATTTCTGAGACATGGACATAGAAATGTAAATGAATGCAGCAGAGAGATATTAAAAGAAATCACATCATCTGAGATCAGGCCAAATACTGTAAAAATAATGGGACGAAGCTTCTGGGCCTTAAAAGTAAAGCCAATGCTAAAGCTGCATTCTGTCTAATTTCCAGCGGGAGGCGACTCCATGGTTGCAAAAAGAAGTCTGTTTCTATAGAAGTCTATGGAAAATGACTCTACTTCTCACTTGATCTATTACCCAAGGGGGTAAGTGTCTCCTCACAACCCGAACCTCCTATGGCGCCATTTTGATGCTAATAAGCACTCACCCCCCGTTAGCATCCCATTGACTGCCATTCATTTTGACGTCACTTTGACAGCGAATAACTTTACATCTGAAGCGTTTAAAGACTTTATTTGTCCATTGTTTATTTCTAAAGAAACACGACAATGTATAAAAGGCTCCATTACTTTGTAACTCACGTTATGGCTCCGTAGCAGACGTTTTAGTAAAAATAGGCTAACGATTGTGTCATAACCACGGGACTTACTGTCTCATAGTAGAGGATTTACCGTACAGTACAGGAGAAGCTCTCAGGCAGTTTCGACTTACATTAGCTGTTTAAGTTTAATTACTAATGTTAACTAGCATTTTAGTTAGCAATAATTAGCCTGTGCCTATGTTATCTCCTTACATATACCTACGCTCTCCGTCTCTGCTAGATTGGGAATGATTGAGATTTCTCTCGGCACAGCTACCAGAAGACTTCCAACTTTCAGACAGGTTGCTCACGTCACATTTACGTCGTCTCTCTCAGTTGGAGGCTGCGCAGTAACGCTCAGCGCTCACCGGAAAAGTGCTTCTAATGGCCTTCACTGGTCTCCGTCCAGAGCAACGGGATCTGTTGGTCCACTCTTATATACTGTCTATGCTATTAACTCAGTAAACATTTTCATAATTACTTTATGGTCTCAATCGCTAGTTTCAAGTCTTCTTCAATACAGCATGATGTTCATTTTGTACATTTTGGTCCCATTTATTTTAAAACCATTTGCAACCATAAACACTGGCTTGGCCGCGTCATCCTCCCCATCTCCACCCTCTAGTCCAAAAATGTTCACGTCCGCCAATTGCCAAACTCAAGGCTTCAAAATGGCAGTCCACAAACCAATGGGTAACGTCACAGCCGCTACGTCAACTATTTTTACAGTCTTTGGATCAGGCAAAGCAGTAATATGTCTAACTTTCATCCTTTTTTTCTATATTAAGAAATTAAGGTTAATTGAAATGAAATGGAGTAGTCTTAAGCCATGGCATGGCTCTAGGGTTTGCAATGTTGGTTTGTCGGTCAGTCCACCGCTTTGGCCCGGACTGAAATATCTCAACTTTTGGATGGATTACCATGAAATTTGGTGCACACATTCATCAGGATGAATTGTAATAACTTCAGTGGTGCCTTGTATTTTCATCTAGCGCCATCACCAAGTCAGAATTCAAATTTGTCTTTGGTTTCTGACCAAATAGCTGCAAAACTGATGACATTCCCATTAGCCTCAGCTGTACTTTGTGTTTAGTGCTAATTAGCACATATTACCATGCTACACTAACAAGGGTAACTTGGTAAACAACATGACATCATGACTTCGCATAAACACACACGCCCACTTTCTTAAGCCAAGTGGCGTGTTATCTGTACGCATTCTGAGCTATCTGCATGTATGTCTCCGCTGTTTACAGCAGACGTAAACATACACACCACGTGGCGAAAACACGAGAGAAGAAAGCGACGGTTGAGTTTAGGAAACATGACACGCGGGACACGATCCCCGGTACCCTGGGTGAAAGTCCTGTGTTTTACACCATCCTCCACCCCGACCAACGCAGATTTTCGCCCTTTCATACTACTCGCTACGGCATAAATTCACACACAATCGTAAGGTAATGTAAGTCAATGGAGGCCAAACGGCGTTGATAAACACGCTAAAAAGCGAGTATGCGTCTTGATAATGTGGTATCTGACTATTTACCATTGTGATCTAAGTTGTTGGTATAAGGAGGATGCATGAACCTTACTCTACATGTACTGAGAACATCTGGAAAATGTTAACATGAGTAGAGGTCCCCCCAAGACAGACCTTTTTTGGAGTTGTGCCAGATAACAGGCATGGATTGGCCAGTTCAGTTCTGTGGTCGAATCATGTATTCACACATATCACGCCCTATGTTGATACAATGCATAGGATATATACGTTGCTCACACAAAGGAAAGTCAGAGCGGCAAATTTTGTAGATTGGGTCGGTCGTCTCTCCAGATATCCATGGGTCTGTTAAATTGATGCTGAATCTTTGCTTGTAATAAACCTTTTTATAATCAAGAGCAGTGTCTACGAAGTTCCTTCTCCATACAACGACAGCAGTGCTGCAACTGAAATATACCACAATAACACACCAATAATGGCATACGAATTGGCTTTTCATACATACACCACTTCATGAGATCAGTCTGTGGTAAATGTTCACCTGCTAAACATCAACATGTGCCTATGTACAGCCTCACAGTAGTATTATTATTGAGACTAGCCCCAGGCAACCAAAAGAACAACATTTTCACATCCTACACTTCTGTTTAATGGCCAACTAACTAAACAACGGGACTTTTGAAATGTTCTAACATGGAAGAGCCCAGAGGCAGACAGGGAAGAGGCTTTGTGCCAGACACATTAAGAGAAAAAAAGTTGTGGAAGCTCTTCTTACCAACCACTAAGAACACCGAGCTGGATTCAGGGTTTGTTAGTGCCTGCACAGTCGCCCGACACTCCACTGTGGTGTTGCTTTCTGCCTGAAACTTCAGGACACTGGTGGAGTTGAAGGTATCCCCATCAGCCATGCTGGAGGTGTTGTACAGGCTGCTGTTTACAGCTTGACCATTCCAGGTCCAGCTGACAGTAGGTGTGGGGTACCAAGCAGATGTTACACACAGGAACTCCACCTGCTGGCCCTGTATCACGGTCACGTTTTCTCCCTTGATGTTGACCGTACCGCGCTCTGAGAAATGAAAACAGGAAGTCAGCATGTTTTTAGGATTCAGTCATTGAGTGATGAGAACATATTCAAGTGTCATTTATTGTCATTTTACAACACAGGGTTGCACAACAAAATGCAAGTTGTAGTCCCTTTATGCTTCACAGGAAGAAAAAAAACAGGTTTTTTTTTATAGTGGATTATGGAGGATGAGTTGAGGAGCCATTCAGCCTAAGGAAATAAGCTGCTCTGTAGTCTGCTGGTATGACAGCAGATACTTCTGTATCTCTTGCCAGACGGCAGCAGGGTAAACAGGCTGTTCCTGGGATGGGTATTATCTTTTAATATCCTTCGGGCTCTGCACAGGCCCCTCTTCTCACTGACATCAATGATTGCTGGTAGGTGGGTACCAATGATGTTCTGGGCAGTTTTAATCACCAGCTGCAGAGCCCTCCGGTCCTGGGCTGTGCACAAACCATGATTTGTAATTTGACTCATTGATGCGAGCATAAAAGGTGTTAAGGTCTAACAACGTGGCCTCACGCACAGGCTACAAAGCTCCTGTATGTTCTGGTTCGCCCGCCACATATCTTTGGTGTTGTTGGTGTTGAGGTCTCTCTCCAGTCTCTCCTAATGACTCTGCTTTGCCTCCTCGAGGCCAGCTCTCAGTCTCACACTGGCGGTGTTGTATGCTTCCTTGTCACCTGACCGAAAGGCAGGGTTTTTTGGCTCTGGTTAGGGCCCTCACCTCTTCATTCATCCAGGCGTTTTGGATTTGGAATGATTTTATTGTCTTTGTGATTAACATATCATCAATCAACACATATGCTGATGTATGATGATGATGTGTATTACTCAGTAGTGTCTCCATTAGGTTGTTGGCTTCAGAGCTATATGCTAACATTAGAACGTCCTAGGAAATGGCTGAAAAGTAAGAAACATAAATGATCTTGGCAAGCTTCATGGCAGCCCCAAAAGTGTAGAAAAGGTGTACTTCCAGTAGAACTTTGACTGGTCTTGCTCTTTTCCTGAAGCTATTGTATGGAGTTTGAGATATATATATATATATATATATATATATATATATATATATATATATATATATATATATATATATATATATATATATATATATATAGGTCGGTCTCAAAACACATTATGGTTGAGTTTTGAAGCTTGGGTGAGTTTGACTTGTTTTGTTATCATTATTTATTATGAATATAAATTTACATTAATTTGAAAGTTTTAAGTCACCCCATACTGCTTTAAAAAACATGCTCTGTCACATAGTGTTTTCTCTCTCTCTCTCTCTCTCTCTCTCTCTCTCTCTCTCTCTCTCTCTCTCTCTCTCTCTCTCTCTCTCTCTAGTGTCTAGACGGGGGAGGGGGGGGGGATATCCCTGTGTATGCATGGCCTCTATACCCCTTATAAATTTCACATTGCGGTGGAGTCTAATCTCCAAAGACTAACATATCAACCTATTAAGTGCCATGTTAATTAAAGTTATTACACTCTTAAATGAAGTCTCTACTGATTGAAATTCCAGTTCTGTGATACAGTCTGTCATAGTTGTATTAGGCTGTCCTCACTGACTCTCCCACTGAACTTCCCTCTTTATAGAAGCAAAGCAACAATAGCTACCATTTTAATTATTCAATACAAATACAATTTCAATTAAATGGAATTAATTGTATTTCTCCCTGAAATAAAAGTTGTTATCCTCTGAGCTATTTCTAAAGTAGAGTTCCCTGCATGTTTCCATATTTTGTCTTAGTATGGATGAAAATCACTGTAAATTGACTGTCATGGACATAGGTTCTCCATGAGGGATAATGAGCCAGAGACTGGCTCTGTAGTATCACGCTACCAGCAGTGGATGGCAGGTAAATGTGTGTGTGAGTGTGTGTGTGTTAAGCACTTATATAATACCGTCATCCACTAAGTTTGGTGTAAAAGTTGTACTATTTTCACCCTGATGTATTCTGGCTTCAAAGCTGTTGTGGTCATCGTGTTCATCAGGTATTCTTTTGGAGCTCACTGCTGCCCTCCACAGTACATCACAGTCACTACGCCTCCCTCACAACTGAGAGCTTTTTATAGAGTGAATGTAGATATTAAAAATAAGTTTTAGAACATAAGTAGGATGGTGTGCATATATCTCAGCCCCGCTGAGAGAACCCTCTTCTCGTTTTTGTTTTTTGCACTAGTTCTGTTCAGTTACTTTATATCCCAGATGGGAAACGTAGTCGACTTTTGATTTCAATTCTTGGACTTCAGACGTTACTATGTATTTATACGAAGAGATTTTTTTCTATTTATTTAGTTATTTAGATGCGGGATTTGTTTAAAAAAAAAAAAAAAAATATTAAATTAAATTTTTGTTATTTAAGATAAAATACTATTTCAGTTGCACTTTTTCAGTAAAGCAGTACGGTGGCTCAGTGGTTAACACTTCTGCCTCACCGCAAGAAGGTTTTGGGTTTGAATCCAGGTTGTTCTGGGCCTTTCTGTGTGGAGTTTGCATGTTCTCCCCGTGTTTGTGTGGGTTTCCTCCAGGTGCTGTGGTTTCTTCCCACCATAAAGACATGCATACTAGGACTACAGTTGAAATTTAGCCGACTGGCTAACACTGGCACGTTCACAGAAATGTTGATTAATGTGCATTGTCCTAATCAAATAAACTTACAAATTTGTCTGCAACTCATTCTGTTAAAGAAAATCCTGAGAAAATCGCATGAACTTAAAATCATATAGAATCGTGAGTTGGGTGTACTATGTTACAAACAACAACCTCTAAATTGCATGTGCAAGTGAAGCCGAATTATTGCACGGGGAATTTAAGAATTTTTACTAATTTAGCTCTAAATTTAACTCTAAATCTACTGCCTGAGGGGAGTGTTTCAAACTCAAAGTCAAGTCAAAGGACAGACACAAAGCAACATGGGTCTCTCACAATACCAAACACCACCTTGCCCCAAGTCATTCAAGATGATAGATGTTCAATTAGCTAAATAAAGAGAAGAAAATAAGGCATAGTACTTACTAATTATAGTTTAAGTCTCTGTGTTGTATTTTTAAATTCTATCTTCGTCCTTTTCCTCTTTCACTCTCCTCCCCACACAATCCCAATCATTCTTCAATTAAACTTCATTCTTCAGTGTTACGGTGTGTTTTTATACCACTTTGACCCCTGTGTTTGGTTTCTCTTGTCATTGTTAAATGATGTTATTTGTTAGCACATTTGTTCAGTCTTGTTCAATATCACCAATAGAAAGAATGTAAAAAAATGCTAGATCTTCAATTCATTTTGCTAAATCAATTAGGATAATAGGGATGCAAAAGAAAATGCAATGATGCAAAGCAGTTACAAGTAGAAGTTTGCAGGTTTAGAATCAGATTTCTAAATTGTCCAAGAGGCACAAGTGAGTTGATTTTAAGAGTCGGGTGAACTGAAACTAAAAGCATTTTTTTCAAGTTCAGAGCGAGCTCTCGGGGAACATGAAGTAAAAGCCAGTGAGCAGAGAGAGTCTGTTATTGTCCCTCTGAGTAACAGAGAGGTTCTGGAAGGTACGAAGGTACAAAGGTTTTCCAATAAGAGCCTCATGGATAAAGAGATATTAGTGAGTATCATGAGAAGACCACCCAATACTTTCATAGAAAAATACATTGATGTGTTCCATAGGCATGACCGGTTATGAATCTCAAGGCAGAGTGATAGACTGAGTCCAGAGATTTAAGAGTTGAAGACGGTGCATGTCTATAAATCACATCAGCTAGGTGTTAATGAGCCTACCTTGTACCTCCAGCTGTGCTGTCTCTGACCTCCCCCCCAGCACGATGCAGATGACTGGCCCAGACTCATTGCGGCTAACGTTATGGATGCTGAACTCCACACAGCTGGTGTCACCACCGGAGCAGAATCTGGCAGAGAACTGCTCTTTGGATGAAGTTATGTCACCGTTGCTAAAGAAGGAGAGAACCAGAATTTCTTGGAACGTCCATGTCATGAACTGCCAGTTTCCTTGCACAGTGGCATTAAAGCGTGCGTCGGAGCCTTGGAGCACGTTAGATTTCAGTGGCTGCAGCTGGAACAGCCCTGACACTGCTGAATGGAAACCAGACGACATGTCAGTCAGGAATAATTCAGGGGCGTAGCACAACAATCTGGGCCCTGTAGAAAGGCATTTTCTATAGGCCCCTCACCACATCCACAGCTATTCATTCTAGCATCTTTTTGGGCCCTCCTCACATGAGGGCCCTGGGTATTCAGTCCCCCACCCAATCCGATATCCCTGAGAGTGTAGGGAGAACAGAAGAAAGAGACAGTCTTTGCATCTCTCAGGCCTCTTTAGTTGCATCTTGCCATCTTGTATCAACTATATAAGACTTGACTTGGGTTTAACCCTCTGAGGTCTAAGGGCATTTTCACGTATCTTCTTAAATTTATTTCCCTTTTTAAGGAATTTGCATATAACTGTTTCATATCAAAATGTTCAGAACAAACTCAGCTTTCCATATAGTGGCGCCCACATTTTTTCTAGAGCAATGTGTAAAGAGATAATTTGGCGCTAAAGCTGAAACGTTAATGTTGGCTCTTTGAAATTCCTCAAATGTCTTATGAAAACAACTCATGATGTGTTGTACGAATTGTTTCGGTGCTTGAAATGAATTTACCAAAGTCGTAGGTTATACGTATATGATTAAAGTAGTAAATAAAGATCGGAAATTAAATTTTGTAATGTGGCTTTTTGAGTAGATGTTGTCGAACATCGTTTAGACGCGCCGGAGCGTCTTTCGTCCTCAGAGAGTTAAATGAACATTTTGCTCTTCTGAAAATTGTCACGTGTGCTGTGATGACTGAATATTGTCGGATGTTGCTGTTTAAACAGATTTGTTACCTTCATGCCATGCCTATGTGCAGTACTGGATAGGTTCATGTTCAGTTAGTTTAGCGATACATAAGGTGCTGCTGAGTATCACATTATATTAGCTCTCACAAAACATACATTAATACATTTATTTTATTTCAACTCATAAATATTAGTGACTCCTTATTTTTGTATTATTGATAGAAGGAACACTGAAAAATATAATGCAAAGATTTTGTAATTGCTGGAATAATTGCTTGATTGTGTGATTTTTTTTGTTTCTTTTTATTGTTGGCCACAAAATATCAGCAATTTAAATATTCATTTTAGGCTCAATGATACAATTACTGGACTTAATTGCCTGAGGAAGAAACAAATATTTTTTTTTGAGTTCAGATTTATTGACGGTTAAAAATATTTGTATGCAGTCCAAGTTGAATTTCGATAGGCTACAGGTTTCTGTGTGATGGGCAGGCAGCACACTGCAGGTGTTCACTGCAAAAGTTAAACATTACATGTAGTTAATCATGCAAAGGAATGCAATGTGAGAAACTACAAATAAATCAAAATAAACAAGTTTCACTGAACATTGGCCTACCTCTTGATTGAGGACAAAGGGAAGGCCGGCATATTGTTGCGACACATGTCACTCTTTGTTCCAATCAGTGCCAGAGACATGTTGGAGTTTGCTCAACGTAATTACAAGCAACATTGGCTGGGTTTTGTTGGTTTTTGACAACACTGAAACTCAAACACAGCGTTAATCTGGACTGATCCTTCCCGTGGCGAGCGTTACAGCTGAGCCAGAGTTTGAGCATGTTTCCTTGGATGTTTTCTTGCTATTGTTGCATTCTTTTAAAAGTAAAACCGCTCCTCTGTGTCCTTCTGTCAGGCTGTTACATGTGTCTAAAATGAGCAGGACTGTTTCCATTTTCATGGGAATGATTAGATTTGCAATCGTGTGGTTTGGTTCAGTTTTTTTTTCCTTAAAGGCAGCACCAAGGGTACTGTAGGCTAATGATTAATAACTATTAAGAGCAAAATAAACCTCTGACTGCTTTAGTGTTACCTTAAAAGTACTAAAAAGGTGATGAGGAGCTTCGCCCTACACTTCTGACTCGATTTGCAAATTGATTTAAAAATCATTCACGTAACTATTAGCTGACAAAAATGTTGGAAGCAAATGTTCAGGACAGACGAAACATTTCCAGCTAACATCTAAAAGACAGTATTACTGAAGTCACACTTGCAGTTGTTGGTCCACTTGATTTATTCTTACAGGAGTTATCTAGGGGATTTAAGCAAAGCTCTCTAAAACTGCTCTTATTAAGGCTCTGCACATGAGTAAAATATATTAATTGTATTATCATAAACACTATGTTGGGCATAAGTCATACTTCAGTTAGTATTTGGACAACAAATTGAATAAATTGCAAGAACACAGAAACATATTACTTTTATGTTAATGTTTCTAACTTCTGTCCAGTTCAACGGGTTTGTACAGACTTTACATATAATTATTGAAAAAAAAAAAAAAGAATGCTGACCTCCGGTTGCACACAGTAATAAACAGATGCGGAAGAGCTTAGGCCGTGATCTCCAGGAAACAGTCATGCTAGTGTTGCTCTCCTGAAAAGACGAAAGAGAGACAGCTGTGAGAATGCTCAGCAAGTCCACTGTTCTCTAACGTGTTCAGAAAAGGCCCCAAAAAATAATAATAAATCCCATCTTTGTGTGCACCCATCTTGGTTCGTATGAACACAAATGAAAGCTGGAGGTGGACAGTCAATAGGCATTTGATGTGAGCGGTTACTGTTAGTGAAGGTGACAGTAGAAGACTTTATCAGAAGAGGTTGTATTGCCACAATAAGTACACTTATGTGGATTTTGCCTTGGTGAAAGGTGCATACATTAAAAACAAACAAACATATTAAACATTACTATGAAATAAATACAGAAAAACTAATATATACATACAAAGTAACTGTTGCATTGCAACTGTTGCGTTGTTCTACATGCTTGTTTCATATTTCTGTTTTTCACAAAGAGAAGGTAGCAGGTCAGAGCGTTATATAATTCCATCATTCATTCACACAAAATGAATGTATCGGAAATAAAAAATTAGAAAGGCCTCTATTATCCAATTGTATCCCTTCTGTTCTAGTTACTTCCTCACTTCCTGCAAAGTACTTAACGTGGTAGATGCTGTCGTCACGCTTTTACAACTTTGCAACCGTTGATATCAAGACATAGGCCTCTTATACTATAAATCGTCTCAGTAGATCAGTAAGTCTCTGCCTTTATAAATAAATATTCCTCAGAAGTAACCTTCAGCTGAACAGACTTACTGCAATGGGAGCTCCCGCTGTGCTGTGTGGAATGGATCAAAGCTTCATTTCCTGAAACAGCAGGTGAGCATGCAGGACTCCTCCTGAGGCGGTGGAACTCTCCCAGGGAGCAAGGTTCAGGTCGGACCGTTGACTCTCAGCCCTTATCACCTCCATATACCTGCCAGCCAGTGAGTAATCATCTGTGTGGCTGTGGGTGTGAAGCTGACATTTTCCCCTGCTGGCAGAGCACACACATAGATTATTCCGTGGTTGGGTGTTTGTGAGTCAGTCTGCTTGAGTCTGTTTTTATTGCCCGATACTCTAATTTGTGAAATATAGTGTATGCGTTTTATGCTTTGGAGTACATCTTTTCCACCATGACCCTGTTGCAAAATGTCCTTTTCTACCTAAATTCTTAATTCATTCTGTTTTATGTAATTCTTTTAAAAAAGGGATTAACAGTCCACTTCCAGTTGGGAAGTAAAACAGGAGGGAATAAACTAAACTAAGAAAATTGTGAAATAAAAGACAACAGTCAAAAGAGAAAAGAGTCTGTCCAAATGCATTCCAATTCGTTCTTGTACTGTGAGTGATGGAGTCCTATGAACAGCATTTTCTGACAAAGTCAGTTTCAAATTTCACTTTTTTCTTTGTCCTTATCTCACTGGTTTGAAGTTGGTGAGGCTCAGTTAGAAAAAGGCAATGTCATGTAGGTACCTGCAGGGACTAGAAACGTCAATATAGGTTGAATTTTGCTGCTTGCACAAATTACCTTTGGGAGCCTTTCTTCGAGGGAAGGACAGTCTCTGTTTGTATGTGCACATGTGAGCACACACACAACACAAACACATTCTTTCCCTTTGCTTCGTACTGTTCTCCTGGTCGACAGCTGGTGGCAGTAATGCACAACAAACGCATAGGAATGTGCCAGCAAAGGCAGTGAGGAAGAAGACTTTAAGCAAGCAAGATGGATGTAAACAATGCAAGATTTAAAGTATTTCTTAGAGGCCCAGTGTGTAATGTGTTTAGTTGTTCATTATCAAAATCTGTGTTGCCCGTTCACAAACTTGTCCTTTTTTATGAATATTTACCTCCACCATCAATTCCAAGTACTCCTTTTGGCTTGAAATTTTACATTTGCATTCGCATGAACTGGGGTAGACGCTCCATATTCATGCGCCATCTTGAAATATGTTAGCCGGTAAGGGACATACAGGACATACTGCTCCGCCTTTCGCATTTCACTGTCACATGATAAACTCACAGGTGCTGCTAATGCTGCTAATGGGTATCGTAGCTTCCCGGCAAAGAAAAAGGATATTGAAAAGAGCAAGAGACCGGCTTTTTGAAGCGTGAAGGCTACCGTAGCTGTAATACGTACTTTGAACTGCGTGGTGTGAGAGAGTTGATGGCATATATGGTCTCAACGCTAGATGGGAGAAATTCCTACACATTGGACCTTTAAAAATTGGCTTAATAAAAGCATGACGACGTGTGTGTTAGGCCTCAAGAATACACACAATGCAGTTTGGTAAGATACACTGAATGTAAATATAACTATTGTTTCCAAGACTCCAGAGAGCACCTTTAAGTTTTTTTAGGGGTGATACCTCAGTCAGCAACTATTGGAAGTTGCTCGAGTTAATTCAAATTGAGTGAGTGATCACAGCTTCCTTGTCATTTATTACAGTGCTATTCAGCAGAAACACTGCGTAGTGAGACAGGTGGCCCTGTTGCTTTTATTACACATATTGTCACAACTTGGTTCAGACTTGGACCCAAATGCAGAAAGGCGAGGAGATGGCCACAGTAGGTACAGTATGATGGAGTTTATTAAAGAACACAAAGTATGGAGTTATATTCCTATCTTTATTCAAGAGCGCATTCTTTCAATGTGAGAGCATTTCTCACTGATATTACGTTCAGATTTCGTAATAATTTCCCTCAAAACCTTGCTCTCACAAGTTCACAATGTTCTTTGGACAGATTTCCTGCTCTCAGCTTTGGCCCTTCTCCTCGCACTCAGGCTGATTCTGCACGCTTACAAATCTTCTCCTCACGGATTTCTCCTGCGCACTCAGATTTTTTAGTGTTACAATCCTATCAAAATTCCCCAACCAATAGAATGCCAGGTGTAGTGTTGACCAATGAAATGATCCCTGCCCCGTTGAGGGTGCGTTTGTTTTACGTTAGAACGTCTGTTGCGGACAACTGTAACCGAGTTTATTTACCCCTGTCGTCCATCGCTTTATTATTAGTATATGTCAACAATGTGCACAGAATGGTCGACGCTCTTTCACCTGCACCCATCAGGAAACGGGAGAAAGCTTTGAAGTGGGACATATCAAGTTAGGTCCACAACTACGAGGGTGAGTAACATACATTAAGCACGTAGCATATGGCGCTAGCATATAGCCTAGCTTGATGTTCATAAACAAATAGATTTTCTTTACAGTTTAGCTAGATTGAACGACATATGACTGACAGTATGTGTGTATTTACAACTGGTATTTAATGACCCCACTTTGTATTTTTCCTCGTTTGGTTAAACATGTTCCTGGGGATTTGGCTAATTTCAGACATGCTAGCATATAGCCTAGCTTGATGTCCTCAAACAAATAGATTTTCTTTATAGTTTAGCTAGATTGAACGACATGTGACGAACAGTATGTGTGTATTTAATGACCCCACTTTTTGTTTTTTTCCTCGTTTGGTTAAACATGTTTTGGCTAATTTCATGTTAGAGCCAATAGTAAAACCTAAACTGTAATATAACTGAAAGAACACAAGAAACTGGATTGTTTGTGTCAGTTTTTGCATCAATGTTATGTGTTGTTCATCAGAATTTAGTCATTTCCTTCATATAGCATTAGTCCGAAAATGATGGATTCAAATCAGTCTGTATAAAATGTTGTAGTGTTAAGTACAATTTCACCACTATAATAAAAACAGATCTAGAAATTATGTCTTCTTATTTGCTCCTTAAATAGTGGTTATTTTTTTAAATTAATGCAAAGAAAATTGAACACAAAAAACAAGTACTTTGTTTTACTTTCTTTTCTTCCAGTTGGGCCTGAAGGGCTCGACCACTGTTGAGCTGCTGCATCATAGCAGCACAGTGTCTTATCATCAACCCATGAAAGCTAGAAGTCACCCTGCTGCTGTTTTGTTATATTAGTAGTCTACAGACAACACTAAGTATCATTACTTAATCACAGTATATATTATTCTGATGTACACTGTTGACTCCCTGCTATTGATTATACGTCACTTTAGCTTGCCACTACCTCATAACTTTGCCTTAATTACTCTTATATAGTTAATTTATATTCTACTAGTTGTATATACCTCCTATTTAATGTAAGTATTCTTAATTTGTGTTGCAATACCTGAATTATCCCTCTTGTGAACACTAGGCTTATCTTGTCTTTATTTTAGTTCATATCATAACCCTGCTCACAAACTCACGTGTACCTGGGTCATCTGTTTGCCAATATCAATGTTCCTGCTACAGTAAATCCTACAGGCAAAGTGTACTGCTTCACAGTAGTATGAGCCATACGCTTTTTATGTTTTATGTCAAATATTGTGCAGTTTATGAATTGTTTTGACAAGGTAAATTAAAGCCATTTAACAACCTGCAAGTGTCCGCTCTGGTAAATTTAATTGTACTGTTTTTTTGTATAAAGGTTACAGAATATGAAAAACCTATTTGCTTTGATCAGGGTTTTAATTTGTTGCAAATATGAACATGGCTTTAATAATCTGTATCTTATTGCTCTGGAAAAACTACAATGATTTAAGACATATCAGTGAAACTTGTCAACATTTATTGAATTGATTGTATATGTTGGCAGACATTACAGGCACCTATTCATGCAAGCAGAGAACACAAGTTTGTTCTCTCTTTTATCACTTGGATTATGCAGGTGATGGTGCAGAAACAGGTGAAGTCCTTGTAGATCTCTGGCACTTTGAGGACAGGCAGATCCAGCAACTCTCCACTGTTGTTTTTGTATAGTGTGCTCCTATTTAAGACAAATTCATAGACATCAACACATAACATATTAGGTGTACATACCTTTCTTTAACATCATTACTATCTTACCTTCTCTGCTCTGGTTTTGTAGACATCACGGTAATTTTCTTTCCCGGGCCTGGTTGTGCACCCTGTGAATTTAAGCAAGATAAAGAAATGATAAGTGTATGTAACATGATGTGTGTGTAGTTGTAGTATTTTAATTACAATTACAATATTATCAGACTTGCCAACGTTCTTGGTTTGTGCCACTGCTGTCTGCCCTCTGCACACAGGTGAGTACAAGGGGAACCAAAGGGATTTTGCGTTTGGAGTAATGTACTGACTGGAACAACACAGTAGTGTGGTTATACAACACTGGTCCATGCACACGGTGCAGCTGTGATACAGCTCAACATGGGTACTTCAGCCCCACCTGGAAGAAGAGAAACTGAAACAAAATACTTGTTTTTTTTCTGTTCAGTTTACTTTGTATTGATTTCATTAGGGTAAAAATAAATAACTGCTATTTTAAATAGTGTTTTATTATAGTAGTGGAATTGTACTTACAACTTTCTATACAGACTGAAATGAATTTTATTTTTATACTGTTATAAGAATTTAGAACAATATCTGAAAAACATACAACAGTGATGCAAAAACTGATACAAACAATCCATTTTCTTTTGTTTTTCAGTTATATTACAGTTTAGGTGTTACTATTGGCTCTAACATGTCTGAAATTAGCCAAATCCCCAGGAACATGTTTAACCAAACAAGGAAAAATACAAAGTGGGGTCATTAAATACCAGTTGTAAATACACACATACTGTCAGTCATATGTCATTCAATCTAGCTAAACTATAAAGAAAATCTATTTGTTTATGAACATCAAGCTAGGCTATATGCTAGCGCCATATGTTACGTGCTTAATGTATGTTACTCAGCCTTGTAGTTGTGGACCTAACTTGATATGTCCCACTTCAAAGGTTACAGTTGTCTGCAACAAACGTTCTAACGTAAAACAAACGCACCCTCAAAGGGGCAGGGATCATTTCATTGGTCAACACTACACCTGGCATTCTATTGGTTGGGGAATTTTGATAGGATTGTAACACTAAAAAATCTGAGTGCGCAGGAGAAATCCGTGAGGAGAAGATTTGTAAGCGTGCAGAATCAGCCTGAGTGCGAGGAGAAGGGCCAAAGCTGAGAGCAGGAAATCTGTCCAAAGAACAACATATCTGAGACCAAGCAGAAAGTTTGAGCACAAGCAGAGCAAATCCAAGCACGAGCAGTGACTATTTGAGTGTGAGAGCAAGGTTTTGAGGGAAATTATTACGAAATCTGAACGTAATATCAGTGAGAAATGCTCTCACATTGAAAGAATGCGCTCTTGAATAAAGATAGGAATATAACTCCATAACAACGAGAACTTACAAACGCATAAGCTGATGACTGTCCAAACACAAGGGAAGTACACCAGGAACATGTAAGACACAGGTAAAATCCAAAAACACAGACGTTCAGGAAAAACTCCAGGAACAAGGGGAAACATCAGGAACACAGAAGACAGCTGGCACAGGCAGAGACTTCTCGACAAAAGTATGATGACGAAACACCACCAGACATAGAACGCACAGAGACTATAATACCCCGTTTACACGTACATGATTATTTTGAAAAACTGAGACATTTCCCTTCGTTTGTGCCCTTCGTTTACACGCAAACGGAGAATTCTCCTCTGAAACAATTCTTTCTAAAAACTCCGGCCAGAGTGGAGATTTTGGAAATCTTCGTTTGCACGTTTAATGTAAACTGATACAAACGGAGGTTTAGGCAGCCGAGAGAAGGAAAGTGGAAGTGATTCGTTGCTGTTGTTGCTATTTTTGGGATTCTGATTGGCTAACGTGGGCTTGAGCTTCTCGTTACACTGCCACCTACAGGTTTGGCATGCTCTTGACGGCATATATACACGGGTACGTGTAAACGAACACTTTTCTGAAAACTGACAGCTGTGCACGATGTTAGTTTTGAAAACGGAGAGGTTGAAATGTCCGTTTATGAAAATAGTTGGCCACGTGTAAACGTAGCATGAATACACAAAGTGACGAGGGTAGTAACGAGGGACAGGTGACATGAGGGCTGATGAACAGTTGAGACACATCAGGGAGGGGCAGATAATCACGGAGATGGGAAAACACACAAGGCAGGAAGTAAGAGAAGACCAAAAAATACCCTAACACCTACTCAAACTTGAAAAACAATGTACAGCATACATACAAGTAGAGAATAAAAATGTCCATCAGGCATATAACATGCAGGGTCTAAAATTCTTCTTTTCCACCAGCCAAATGGCTAGTGAATGTTTAAATTCTACCAGCCACTCAATAGATCACAGTTGTTTTTGTGGCTGGTGAGTGAAGCAAATCTACCAGCCACTTGCATATTTTACCAGCATTTGGTTAGTAGATGGTGCTAATTTTGGACCCTGCATACATAGTATAGAATTGTGAAAAATATAGAATACATGTGTGTACCACATGTGTGTAACACAGGCTGCTGTCGCTGTAGGTCTGATCCACTTTGCAAACTGAGCTGCAAAATACTTTTCATAAGAAGCTGGTGCTTTTCATCTCAGCCACTAGATGTCACTGTAGGATCATATTGAGACAAAAAGCTGGGTTTTATTCATGCAGAAATGTATACTTTATGTATGCGCCGGACATTTTACTGTAAAATCCACTTATGCATTTCTATGTTATTTACATCTGTTTCTTCACAAAACATTCAGGCATATACATGGTGCCAACATTTTGTACGAATGAAATTGTGTAAAATCTTACTCTGCAAAGTAACGACAGCTGTGAGATAAATGTAAAGCGGTAAAATGTATAATATTTTATATTATTAATATTAAGAGATGCATTTAGTGAAAATACTTAAGTCAAGTACATTTACTTTAAAATTGTTCTTGAGTACAGTACTGGAATTAATCTGTTCCTTTCCACCACTTACTGGATGTTGGAATCGGGCTGTCAAAATGAATGTAATATTTTGTCTTTTCTGGCTGTCTCTAAAATATTTTCAAAATCCCATAACATGATATTGAACATTTCAAATATGTAGCAGATAAAACGACCATCCTGCTCTATGGTATAGGCTAATACATTATTCAATCAATCAATCAAGCTTTATTTATACTGCACCTTTCAAACATAACAAAATGCAATTCAAAGTTCTGTACAAGGGTTGGATAAGAGAAGACAAAAACAGAGAGAAAAAAAGATTTAGAAACTAAAAAAGTAGATTTATGCGTAAGACTAATGCACACTAAGACACATGAAAATATGGATGAAGTATAAAGTATAAACACCAAAACAATCAAATTATAAGACATTACGTGCAAGCCAGACTGAATAAGTATGTTTTTAGTTATTAGAATTATTACATTGTATGATAATACAGATTATAGATGGATGGATGGATGGATGGATGGATGAATAGATAGATAGATAGATAGATGGACTTTATTAATCCCAAACTGGGAAATGACTGCGTTACAGCAGCAGGTATAAGACACACAACATCCACACAGAATAACAAGCAATAATAATAATAAAAAAATACCAGAACACCTACTCAAACTTGAAAAACAAAGAAAAACATACATACAGTCTGACTAGTCTGCAGTTCCCTCTTTTTCCAGTGTAAAAGCTGGAGCTGGAGAAGAACTAATTAACATTAACAATAACATAAATTAGCAGCCAAAGCATTTGGAAAGGCCTTTAGTGGAACAACCTCCTAATCAGCAGATGTCCCACGATGCAGCAGTGCATTCTGTTCTGATTCTAGGCTCCTCTTGGCCAACAGTCATGCATGATTTTATGAGGGCTGCAGTATAGTATAGGCTGGAATGTCTCCAGACACAGCTGGTATTGTATACGCAGAAGCGAGCAGACAACCATGAAAAACAGGAAGTAGATAGTGGGGGAGGGTGAGCCCCAGCAGTCCCTCTGATCCCCTGCATATGGCCCGCGCTGGAAGTCATTCAGAGGCCTCTTCTGCCACCAGAGCCCCCCCCCCCGTGTCAGAGATCATCGCTCATAAGTAATCACGCATGCTCGTCTTTGTGTTGGCTCTTTGACTTCTCGGCCAGCCTATTGTTTTTCATTTCATTGTTTGCAGCCACAGATTAGTTCCATTCAATTGCCCCGTTATGCGAGAGAATAAGATATGACCCTATAATGCAATGCTTTCCATACAAAAAGGCACGCCTTCAGAGCATGCATTAATTGCCATTGTGGGATTTGTTTTTGTTGTGTCAGCTGTTGGCTAACCAATGGTGCAAGCCGACTAAGGTTTATTGTTACTGAGCGTATTAAGCGGTGTAGCCACTGCTGGGGCGACCCGCCACCCTCTGTCCCATGGA
This sequence comes from Sander lucioperca, assembly GCF_008315115.2. Taxonomy (NCBI): domain Eukaryota; kingdom Metazoa; phylum Chordata; class Actinopteri; order Perciformes; family Percidae; genus Sander; species Sander lucioperca. Next base: position 4,607,390 of record NC_050185.1, read on the forward strand.
AATGACTGTTAAAGGCACTTAGCTCCACCTCGACCAACTACAATATGAAATTGCTGTTGAGATATTAATGCAACCATAGTCTATATCGACAAAGTTCCGCCGGACGTCCCTCATTTTCGTCTGGATGTCCATTACCTTCCTCTTTCTTTGTGTTGGCATTCTAAACTTCGGTGGATTTCTGGGGACTATGGTTAACTACTCCTCAGATCTCTGCAGGGTAAATCCAGACAGCTAGCTAGACTATCTGTCCAATCTGAGTTTTCTGTTGCACGACTAAAACAACTTTTGAATGTTCCACCAAAACAAGTTCCTTCCCGAGGCTATTTTCCAGCGGCCCGTTGCGTTGTCTGCCCAAGACGATTGTGATTGGTTTAAAGAAATGCCAATAAACCAAAGCACGTTTTTCTCTCATTCCGGAATGCTGTATGGACTAGCCAGACCCTCCTCCGCAGTGCTGTGGAGGAAGGTCTGGCAATGCGAGACCATAATAATAATAATTGTCTAATATGATGTATAAGAAATGTAAGAGAAAGTAGCTGTTTATTGAATAAGTAAATGTTGCATCTGTAATGGCATACAAGTACCATCTTTAAACCAATCTCACATTTGACATTTCGTCCTTTAAAATTTTTTTTTAATTCTGCAAGTTTAGTTTGTTTTTGGTGATATATGGTTTGAACTGTTACATATCTATTTCATAACAAAAATCATCATAGAGAGATTACTACTGTTCAACTGATTGTACAAGAGGCTACTATAGCTGCTGTGTAGAGTTGAACCATAACACTTGTCCTTGTCCATGTGTGGGTTCATGCTGTGAACTCTTCTGCAGCCCCTCTCTCCCACACTGACTGGTGTAATCTGGCTTTACCCGCCCTCCATATGGGAAGGCTACATTCACCGCATGGGAGAAATCCACTTAGAGAGAGAGAGAGAGAGAGAGAGAGAGAGAGAGAATGTGACTCAGATTCTCCTTACATTCGGCTGATCCATTCACTGTCCTCTCCGTCATCTCTCTGCCTGCCTGCGTCACATACTAACCCACTGTGACCAATGGTTGCTTTACAGGGCAGCAGGGCACAACACAGCTGCCCAGTCCCACCTGTTCCTGGTACACAAGACTTAGCATATGTGTGTGTTTCAGTGGTCAAATGTAACTAAGTACATGTACTCAAATACTGCTGTACTTAAGTACAAATTTGACCTACTTGTACTTTACTTGAGTCTTTTCTTTTCATGCCACTTTCTACTTCTACTCTGCTACATTTCAGAGAGAAATGTACTTTTTACTCCACTACATTCATCTGACAGCTTTAGTTACTTTACAAATTAAGATTTTTGCACATAAAACACATGTGAGGACTTTTCTGCATTAAGTATTTTTACTTTTTATACTTTAAGTAGATTTTCCTGATGATACATACTTTTATTTTCAATGCAGAACTTTTACTTGTAACAGAGTATTTGTTACAGTAACAGTGTGTGTGTGTGTGTGTGTGTGTGCGTGCGTGCGTGCGTGCGTGCGTGCGTGCGTGCGTGCGTGCGTGCGTGCGTGCGTGCGTGCGTGCGTGTGAGTGAAAGATAAATGAACAATTTACCATCTGTCAAAGAGGCTTTGGATGAGGTCAGCTTTACCTTCATCCTGTCACCCTGCCCTAAGGATTACACCATCACGTCTCTGTTCCAGTTATACCTCTGAGAAAACGTACTGCTCCATTCATTCTTTCATTAATTGTACGCACAAACAAAAACCATGAGGTTACTTTGCATTATCAAATCAAACCCTACTACACAAATTGCCTCCTTATTCTCTTCTGATGCCTGAAACTAAGCCGTAGCTTCAACCTTTGGACACACGGACAAATGATGAACGTCGTTCCTCGAACCCGTACTGTGTTTTGGGGAAAGTACTTTCAAAGTTTTTGCAGCATCATCTTGGTGTGAGCTCCACAGTAACCTTAAACTAGATTATTTTATTAGCATGGAAGATTATAAACACAGGATTAAGGGCTATTTGACCACTCAATGCACATGTCCTGTTACTGAATACTGATTATTCATTGTTTGATATAATTAGCGGTTTTGTTTTAAAGGTACTCTAAGCGATGCCACGCGTTTTTTAGTAACATTTCTTGTTACATACAGCAAACATCTCCTCACTATCTGCTAGCTGCCTGTCCCCTGAACACACTGTAAAACACAACGGTCTCTGTAGATAGCCCAGGCTCCACAAACGCCAACAAAAACAAACTGCGCCAACCTGCACCACCAAACATAACAAACAGCGCTCCAGCCAATAACCGACAAGAAGGAGTTGGGGGTGGGGGTTGGGGGGTTAGTGCACGGAAGCACGGAAGGGAGGGAGAGGGGACTGGATGAGGAGGAGGGAGGGGCAAGCTAGTCTCGTTTTGTTTGACAATACTTCGAACGTCAACAAGAAGTGACATCACCCAACATCGCTTAGTGCACCTTTAAAGCGTGATTTATGGTTCTGTGGAGGCTCCGCGCAGAGCTTCAGCCATAGCCTACGTAAGTGGCCTTAAGTTTATACCTGTGCGTTGGTGTGTGCGTCGATGTCTTTAAGAGAATAGAGGGGCCGGCGTGTGTGTGTGTGTGGGGAGTGTGTGGGAGAGCGAGTGAGAGAGTGACGGCGATAAGCTTCAGAGCGAGTCTAGAGTCATATTGAGAGAAACAAAGTGTCTCCTCTGTGTTTTCTGATTTCATGTTGTTTATGGAGAAGGAGAACCAGGCAATGAGTCGGGGGAAATGCAACGCTACCAAGCCACGGCCAAGCGACGTGCTTCGACGTGTAATTACGTTTATCGAGAGGTGCACGTCAGGCTGCAGCGTAGGGGTCCATTTCTCCACGTACCTACCACGGCGCGACGCACAAGCATAAATCACGCTTAAGTCTCTCGTTCTCTTGTTCTTCCTTGTAACAGAGATGAATCTCATTGGGAAATGTACTGGCAAAACAAAGGTAAAATAAAAAATAAAAAAATCCCCTCCTTCTGTGAGTTAAAACTATCCTTTTTCAAAGAATGAGAAGTTGTTGGAGTCACTTGTGGCCTTGTTCCCTCCTCCCAGTGTTCTTAGGGGAGGGCGGGGGGGACAAGAGAGTGAAAAAGGAGGGAAAGGACAGCACCAGGCAGCAGCTGTGATGAAGGGGCTCCCCCATACCCAACACAACAACAGCATTGTTATCTGAGACCCACCAAACACCCTCCCCCCTCCCTCTCTCTGCCCTTCTGCCATCTATGTATACAGTATCTTTACACAGGGACTCCTGCGGAGGGCTGCAGGACAACATGCTGATTTCCATGTCCTGCACAGCCAGTTGTACAAAAAAAAGAGAGAAATGTAGAGGCAAACAGCTCTGCAAGTTGCTTTTCAGTTCTGTGGTGGTGGAAGAACTTCCATTATCAAACTATATGCAAGAAGATTGAAGACGTTTGATCCCTTATGCACAGTAAAGACAGCATACACCATGCAATACATAGCTTACTTTGCCAGACTTCCTTACACAACAACAAAAATGAAAGCTGTAAGCAGAAAGGAACGGGCCCTCGCACTCTGTGCACGTCGGGGACCATGCTGGCACCTCCCAGTGGACGCGGCCGTGTATTTCAGTGACCTGCACACAAGATTTAAAATGAATTCCCTCCATATAGTGCATAGCGTTAGAAATTACATATTTCAAATTCTGCACCATTTACTTTGTCCACTATGTGGCGTTAGAGAACACACACTATTTATACGTCATGTTGCTGTATATCATTTTAAACCACATCATGGAAATTTCAGGTAAATCTAATGATTTTTTTCATCAGGGCTTACTTCCTGTTGCCAGTAAAGTGAGAACAATACAATAAAGCTAGAATAAACTCTGAAAAGTTAAAATAAATAGAGAAGAATATAAAAAACATAAAAAAAATGTTAAGGTGCAAGATTAAAAAACGTATAAAGTGCACTGTGCCTCACACAATGTGCTAAATACTGTTCTGGACCGTATAAAATCAAGTCGAGTCAACTTTATTGTCAATTCTGCAACATGTGCAAGACATACAAGAGGAATTGAGAATGCGTTTCTCTCTGACTCACAGTGCAATAACTACAAAAGATCAGAAATATATACAACGCAATAAATACACTCGAAATAGTGCAAAAGTAAGGGACCATTTTTAAATGAATCCGAATCAGAAAATGATTTACTGCCAGGTAAGTACCACTTACAAGGAATTTGCCATGGTGGTTGGTGCATACATAAACATAAACAAACATATTTACACATTATTTGAAATAAACAATAAGTGACCGGAGTCCAAGGAGGGAGTTCAGAGTCCAGTATATGTATCTGTGTATGTGTATGTCTGTATGTGGACTGGTTTGTGATGTTTAGCTACTTTAAATGAGTAGATCACACACACACACACACACACACACACACACACACACACACACAGAAACCTTGCTGTGCCCTGTTCCTCTGTTTAGAATTTTGCCTGCTACAAAGAAAAACAGATTCCGTGTTGCTCTGACCACAAGGATGATCCATGCCATGCATGACTACATAGAATCAGATATTTACTGTCCTTACCTGGCTAACTCACGGTGCGGATCCACATGGCCGTGCAACGCTTCTGTCACGCCGTGCTCCACTTCTGTCGCGCCGGGCTCCACTTTATTCCTATGGGTGACGTCAAGCGAATTTAACGTACCCGCAAAGCATCCTGGGAATATTTTTCTTTTTTTTTTATTTGAAAAAAAATTGAAAAAATGCTGTGCATTTGAAAAAATGCTGTGCGTCCAAAAAGCTGGCCGATGCCCATCTTTATGCAAACGAATCCGTTGAACGCGACGTGATAAAAGTAGACGAAAATCTTTTAAACTGACCTTTGTTGATCTGAAATGAAGACAGATTCAGCAACTGTATGGCCTATTTCTCGCTTAAAATGTTTTCAGAAACACGTTTCGGTGAACTATTGTCAGACCCACGTGACGCGTTCGTCCAATCAGCTGCTGGTCAGGGGCGTGGAGCATCAACCATGGATGTATGATGTTGCGACATCACACTTCAGTCGCGTCGCAAAAATGGATCTGTACTGTCAGCTCCTTGTGCCACATTCTGTCCACTGTTGTATCTTTATTTGACCCTTTTAGAGGGCGTCTGTACAGTACTATGTAGTAGTAGTAGAAATACCACAATGTAAAAGTAATCCATTACAAGTAAATCTCCTGCATTCAACATTAGACTTCAGTAAAATCACAGAGGTATTATGAGCCAAACGCACAGTATCACAGGGTAAAAAAATAGTCACTTCCACAGTGTTATATCATTACACATATTATATTATTGTATCACCATTACTGCTGCTTTACTGTAATACGTATGCTGCATTGTGTGTGTTGTAGTTCAGGGTGGAGATCATTTTAACTACTTTGTATACTTTGGAGTAGTTTCATCTGTAACAATGCATAATTTTGTCGCTGTCGGGCAGAAATCTTGCATCTCCATATTTGGTTAATTTTCTTTTCATAGATCAATGCTATTGGTTACCCTTTATGCCTGTTTGCCTCAGTGTAGTGGAAGTATAAAGTAGAATAAATACTCAAGTAATGTACTGTAAGTAATGTAATGTCCTTGGTTACATTCCACCCCTGTGTGTATTATATGTCATTCTCTGCTCATGAGTTGAATGGATAAGACATGTAGCAACACAAATAGAAAGCAGAGATGCTAATTCCACATTTATAATACAGGGTTTCTGTGTGTTTACATCAGGATATGGTGTCTAGTGACTTGGAACTGCACACAACTGGCTTAAAATGTTACAACCGTGGTGCTTGCACAAGGCTTTACGAAGCCCAAGTCCTTCCGTAGCGTGGAAGGAAAAGTTCTCTCAGATCCGCTTAAGTGGCTGGTCCGGATGAGTTTTATTCACTGCGCAGTGGAGACAGAAGCTCTCAAGAAGCTGATGAATTCTTTCTGACCAGGGAAGAGTTTCTAGCCAGGGTTTAATACAAGCTAAACGGGAAACAACAGAATAAACAAAAGCTCAGAAGACAGTCACTCACAAGACTATGTGAGTAGATTTGCTTTAACCCTATACCATCTGCTCAAACTACTGAAAAACAAAGGACCTTTGATTAGTTAAGGTGTGAATTCCTGTAGGAGCCGACCTGGGCTCTAGATAAAAAGGTCTCACTCACAGAGGCTAGAGAAATAAGGCAGAAAGACTTAATTAAATCAGGAGACACTCAAAGTCTGTTGAGCAGGTAAAATGATAGGAACTTGATCAGTGAACAGGAAGAATATTTGGATAAAATGAGACTAAAAATGTTAGGTAATGCATTTTCTTCTACAATAGCTATTATACACGATACAGTATTCCTGGGCCTGACAGTTATTTCTCTATCACATATCACATCAGTGCCATAAGGAAATTTCTCCAAAATGTAATTTTTCATTTAATTTGAGCTTACATACAAATGTGATAGACAGGTCCCCTGCTCTGTATTTTCCCTGAAGCTCTAGACAACATGGGGTAGAAACCTTGTGTTTGTCTATACAACCAGCGGGACTGGTTGCTGTTATCAAGGTTTACACTTTTACTACAGAGGATGATTCTGTTGCAAACTTCAGATGCTTCGTTAAAGCTGTTTTAACAATACAAGTTCATTTAAAGGTGCCCTGCCACACAAAACCGTTTTTACTTGCATTTTTTGAAATATGTTAAGTCCATATGTGTTTGTGTTATGTCATGAATGTGAAAATGAACTAGAGCTTAGATCGGGCCCAAAAAAATCAAGCCCGACCCTACCCGAGCCCAACACATTAACTGTAATTAGGAGCCCGAGTCCGATTTAAACCAGACAATTTTTTTAATACATTGGCCATTATAACTGACGGTCTCAACTACAATTCCGAGTTGTTTGAACTGCAGAAATATGTTTAGAAGGGGTATGCTTGGAGAAGTCGCGGGACCAGATAAGCGGACGAAGATGAATGGAAGATGGATGGATGCTTGGAGAAGTAACAAAAGAGTACATTGAAGGCTGATTATCATCTTTTCTGCCATGGCAAGCCTACTTCATATGTCTGTTCATCGTCCCCGTTTTTTTGCTGTCATAGGCGAGCAGCGTACCGCACTTAATGCACTCGACAAAGCCAACACATATGTTGTCACTGCCCACGACTTGTTTAAAATGGTTCCATACCTCCGACTTTCCTCCAAACTTGCTCAAAGGTAGGCTAATTCTCCTGTTTTTATTTTTTTCTTTACATCTTCAAGCTCCATGTTAAGCTACACCATACAGCACAGCAGGCCCGGTGTGATGCACGCGAGTGGAGGAGACGCTGCGCATGATTATGGCATTATGGCTTTCTTCCCCACCCAATTAGGCTAATAAAGTAATGTTTAAAAAAACGCAAATGCTTGATCAAGGGCCCGGTCCGGCCCGAGGATAGTGGCGGGAAATGTCGGCCTGGCCCAGCCCGTGGGTCGGGTTCGGGCTCGGGCAGAGAATCTAACCTCTAAAATGAACTGCTACCTCCTCTGTCAGCTCTAGCCACTGAAAAGAAATAAGCAGAGAAATCAGGCCAGTTACAAAAGCTGGTCAGTCTGACGTGGTGTTGGCTGAGCTCATTACTATTCATGAGCTCGCCCAGTTGCGCTGGGTAAAGGATGCTGATAGCCAGGCTCTCCTTGACTAGCTGTTAGCCAATCAGAGTCAAGCAGCTTAGCTCACTGAATATTAATGAGAACTGGCACAAATCTTCCTGCAGGCTTTCTATACCACGCTAGAATGGCTTGAAACAAGATAACCAAGGCATTTTTTTCCACAAAAAATGTTATAGAGTCCATGACAGAACTTCAGACATTACCACAAAGTCATGAAATACGTGTGGCAGGGCACCTTTAATACAACACCTTTAAAAGAACAAAGTCACAAAGTGCTTCACAAGAGTAAGACTGTTAAAAGTAAGACGACAAAACTGTAAAAATAACAAGCGATAAAAAAGAATAAAATAAAATAGATATAAAAATATAAATGAACCAAATTACAATGATGAGACAGAGGCCAGTTCAAACAGGTGAGTCTTCAGCTGCTTTCTAAAAGCAGAGACCACAGAATGTAGGACAATAGAGGGGGCGCCCCACAGGGTCGGAGCCACCATTTGAAAAGCACGCTCACCTTTTGTTTTAAGAGGCAACAAGAGATACAGGCACTTCATTCATGAGTTACCCCGTTTAGTTAAGTGGACCAGTGGGGTGAAGTAAAGCCCCAATGTCATTAACATAATAATCCTAGCAAGCATCCGCATGTGATTTGGCCTAATTGTTTACACCTCTGTGCTCACGGGGAGCAGGCAGATAGCTTTTATTTGGACAAGATGTGTGAATCTATAGGGTGTCCAACAGGGGGATGGGCCGCTTGTCTCTGCTGTAAATTTGCAACCCACCAAGGGCGTAACTCTGGGTTCAACATTGGGGGGGTTGAGATTGTGAATTTAAAAAAGTGACAAAAACCCTCGACAAAGTGCCGAAAGGCAACAAAAACGTCAAAAATTGTCAAAAAAAATTGAATAAGGCGACAAAAACTCTAAAAAGAAAAGCAACAGGAACGTTTAAAGAAGCGGAAAAATGTCGTAAATAGCGACAAAAACATTGAAAATGCTTTATTAAAAAAGGAACAAAAACTTTGAAAAGAAAGCCCAGTTTTGATTATTATCCCCCCATAAATGACGCCTGGCTATGCAACCCACTATTTGTAGATTAATGTATTTTTTTTACATCACACCTTGAAGTCTGTTTTTTCCTCCTCACGTTTATATGAAAATTTTGGTTTATTCATGAAATGGATTAATATGAGGGCAGCAGTACAGTAAAAACTGGAATGTGTTGCCACACATTAGCTTCAGTTAAAAGAGATCTTGTCGGTGTACAACCATTACAGTGTCAATGTCTGACCTATTAATTAAAATTAACAATCCTTAAAACGGTGTGCCATAACAATCCTTGCAGCAGTATCATTTCCATATCTCAATACATGAAAAGTATACAGCCTTCAGTAGGGTATGGCTGTTTGGCAAAGAGAGGTGGAATAAATATGGGATGATACAGCTTGCTATATATACATGAGGTAGGTGGATAGGACAGTACATACAGCATATACAGTGTGCATAGATTTGTATTGACAGTGATGATATTTATATGATTAAAAAAAGCGTGTGTATTTAAACTATAAAATGTGTAACTTATCCAAGCTGGAACTTGAAAACGCCTTCCCAATATCTTGTGAAACCTTGTGTCTGATGACTCCTTGGTGGCCAACAACAAAAGCCCAATACCAGCCGAGTTTTATAATTTAGCACCTGGAATATGACCTGTATGTATTCAAGAATTTGTTAGCAGTAAAATGTCACAGACAGGTGTGAAATTGGAAGGATACTCCAAACAAAATTACATTTGGTGTGTTCACAAACTGCTGTCAAATGCGTCCCTGCAGGAAATGCCAGTTTACAGTGAATAAGGCCTGTTGGTTTGATGTTGTCAGACAGAAGAGCTTGATGTAACAGTAGCAGCAGAATAGCTCAACATACCTTCAAAAGGTACTTCATTAAATACTCTTGGGGAAATTCAATGAAAAGAAGTAGGCGTGAGTAAAGTATTACTGTATGGAATTACTTGAAAACAAATGGCCTAAAACCAATAACATGACATTGTTGACCACTTGGAGGTGACCGAGCCAAATGCAAATTTCTTTTTCAAGTGTAAATTTTGTTTAAAAAGATACAATGGCCTGCTTGTCTTAGCTATAGAAAGGATTATTTTCTTTCTTAGTACACAATCACTGCTTTACATAAACACTAAACAAGCCATATTTCAGAAAAAAAGAAATATGGCTTTATGAAAATGAAATGCAATAAGAATTAGGTCTGGGTATCGGTAGTCAACCAAAATAGGGAGCAGTCATGTAGTCATGAATTAACTGGTCCTTCTTGTTTTATGGTATTAGTCTGTCCTGTATTGTTTTCTTTGTAGGCTATTTTCTTATTGAGTTCTTCATTTTGCGTTTTAATGTATGTATCTATTGTAAAGGCCCATCTAGGGACAGGCATTGCAAATAAGCTTAGGGTTTAAATGCTGTGGTTTGAGGAATTGGTTTATGCTTCATACTTGTTGCTATACAAATAAACATTAAAATCAAAAAAAGTACTCAATAGTATGGAAACTTCTCTAGTCAAACAATACAATTTGTATGGTTTTGCTCGCAGCCAATCCCCGCAAGCGTTCTTCACTTTAATTGTGATTGGCCCAATACTGCAGCAGCTATGACCCATACAGTCTGTGTTGTGGTGAAGTCGAGCACATTTGAATACTTTCAAATATGTATTTGTGTAAAAATCATTTGGATGGGGTTGGAGTGGTGGTGGCATTTTATGCGACTGAATACTTCCATTCACATGACGGGTATTGAATGAAGTAGAAGGTACCAAATGAGGTACTCTATTCGTAACAGTATCACTTTAATAATACCCAGCACTAATAAGCATCTTCTAAAACAATAATAGTGGACTGAATGCTGCAGTAACCTGTCGTTTTAAAGATCCCCTCCACTCAAAATGTGTTGCCTTATGTTTATGTTGCCTAAAATATCTAACTTTGACTTTACTGACTTGTATCTGTGCAACGTTTGTCACTAGAGAGGTGTTTTCACATTCCTCTCCTGAAGGGGGAGATGTCTGTGCACTTCCCTGAAATCTGAGATTTAAACGTACACCGGATAAGCTAGGTTTCCCAGACTTCCCAGGCTATTTTGCAGCGGCACCAAACCAGAGCACGTTTTTCTCCCATCCCGGAATGCCGCGTGGACTAGCCAGACCCTCCTCCGCAGCGCTGCGAAGGAAGGTCTGGCAATGCGAGACTAGTGTCTGACTGACGCCGGGTTCACACAGGAGGCCCAAAGTATCGCTGCAGATCATGAGCCACCCGCGGAGCTTCGCCACGCTTCTGCATCCTGTCCATCCTGTCTAAACTCGGCATGAATCTCTTCGATGTTTCTAGCCATCTTGATGTGAGCTGCTCTTTCACCGGTGAACATAGCGTAAGTAGCGGTAGTGGGCAAGGCCAGATCCAGAAATGTTCAACGAGAAAGAGTAGATGTGCTTCAAGCTCCTTTTCAGAGTTTTTTTTTACTTTTTATGTGGAAAAACTATGTTAAACAAAATATCAACCATAATTTATTGAAAAAACTTCTGGTACAGGATATAAAATCCTCTATTACAGACTCAAGCAACACAAAACAAATATATATATATATATATGAAAACATGTTATATATTTAACATGTTTTCATAAAACACATTAATTTCATGATTGAAATGTTCTAACAATTCATAAATAAGTTACATAAATTACTGAAAAGCTTTATAATTATACATTACACATTTTGACAGGCAAAATGCATCCAACCTATTCTTAAAAGAACCATAGCAGAGTATTTTTACATACTTTAAAACGCTCCTGGAGGGGGGCTTTATATATCACCTCATCCAGTCAGAAGAACAGCCAAGTTTGAATTAAGAAAGTTTTGTGTTGTTCCCATTGAGAAAAATGTAGTCTGCTCAACCGCATCTTCCTTTCTTCCTGCCTGATTTGCAATACAAATAGCTAAATGCTGTTGTGTCAAAGTGCATTTACTTAAATAAGCTCATTGTTGAGAGCATGTTGTCTCCATAATGTGATGTATTTCCTGCTAAAACAGGATGTTAAACCGTCCAGAATGCAGGGAGGGATCATTTCAAAAGCCAAGTGGTTAACCAAAGAAGAGAAGCATTTTCACTTGATTATTTAATCTCTGATGGTTTTGCAGGTTCAATTTCAATTTTTCACCTACTATACTAAAAGTCATTATTAACATAGGCCTAATCATATCCTAACATGCCAAACATTTTAATAATGACACTTCGACCAAAGCAAGGGAATACCCTAATGTAGAGGTTATCTATCGTCAGTTGGTTAATTACTCTATTCTCCTGTTCTTGAAATACAGTGCAAAAGAGCTGAATAATGTTAAAAAAATAAAAATAGAGCTCTAGGTGGGCACTTTTTTCAAATGTCACAAGCTGAGGATAAAATAAAAATAAGGTTTATTACATAAATTCATATTTGTCCTCATTCCCAGCCAAATACAAAATAAATAGAGAAATTATTGACAAAAGTATGTGCTAAATAAGTCAATATCTCCTACACATGATAATGGCTATTTTTGGTACAGTTCCCATAGAAGGGGAGAAAATAATTTTAGCCTGTATTAACTGTATGATTAGTATTAACATATTATTATTTTATGAGTAGCCTAAGCAAGAAAGATAGCCAGAAATAAATGATATTCTGAGAACATCTGCAACAATAACCGTGTTGTAGTTTTCTCGGGGCAGAGGAGAAAAAGGAGGGAACACTGTTATCGTTCACCCAGGGGCGAAATGAATGGAAGTCTCCGTGTTGTAATGTCTGAAATGACTTCCAACACTTGTAAAGCTGGCGCGCCACCGCGGTTGTTTCCACTGGAGTCATGTTTGGACTGCACACTCACAATGGAGCAAGTGGACGACGGTGACAACACGAAGAGAAGGTTGCACAAGAGCGCACACATGCTAAGAGCTTTGCCCACACGTCTCCTGCCCTGTCGCCATTTTCCCCAGCTAAAATACAAAAGACTTGGCTGGGGGAGCACACACCCCTCTCCCAATCTTCTGCTAATACACAAGCCACATTCTCTTTTGTCACTCGTGTTAAAGGCGCAAAATGGGATTGTGTTTATGCTATCCACAATGCTCAAACGTGTGTCAAAATGTAGCATTTAGTGGGAAATACAAGCATTTCAGAACGAGCTGGAAGGAAGGCAGATTAAATGACAATTCTGCCTGCCTGCCTTGTTAGCAGATGGCTGCACAGAAAGACAAATAGCTCGCCATTTCTGTTGACTGACGTGTGACGTATCCACACAGGTAAGAGTACAGATTTCAAATCGTGTTGCTGACCACCGAGTCGTCCAATCAGCGGGCAGCGGGGGCGGGGTATAGCCCCGTCAATCATGCAGGAACTATAACGGTTTGAATAGGGAGGGAGGGGGAGAATCCAATCCGGTTTGAGCTAGTTCTTCTTCCAATGGAACATTAACGTCTTGCTGCGCTGTATTAGACTGGACTGGTACAGCTTTATCCAGAATATACTGTATTTTCTCTTGTATCGAGTAACATTTAGCTCTGTTTTCTTTTACACAAACCAACCATGCCTAAAAGGAGCAAAGTGAGTAGACCGACGTCTTTTATGCATTCAGTAATACAGCATTTATAACCCACAATTGCAATTTGTAAGATGGGCTTGTTACAGCTTGCGGTCAGAGTTGTTAAAATGTTGCTGCAAATGTCCGTTTTCTGTTCCGGGTGAATGTCAACAATGTAGCGGCTTGCAGCCAGGACTTTAGTTGTTATGTAGCGTCTGTTTTGATTGTCTCAAGTGGCTGATTCTCGGTCATATCTCTCGTGCAGTGATTATCTTTGTGCCTGGGGTTTTCCGCAAATGGTGACATGTAGGCTACAAATGCAATCGTGTTTTAAATAGACTTACATTTAGGCTATTTGCAGTGTAGGACAAAGCAGGGTCGTTTTCTCTGACGATGGATTGCTTTTTCTGCAGAGAAAGTTGGCGGCATATTGATTGTTTCCTACGGGGGTCGTCACGCTGGATACTAAAGTTTCCCTGAGAGAAAAATGGGACTGACGTTGAAAACGTTATATTATTCCCGTTATTCTGCGGGAGTTTGGCTTTAATGTTAAGGTTGTTATTTTTGTGTGGGCACTAATACTTGTTTACGGCTTTCTTGTGTAACAAAACCCTTTTTTAAATGTAATTTTATGCTAATAATGCGAACGTCTCTGCTTCTTAAACCTAGCGTGCATGTGTGTTTTTGTTCGTGCATGGCCGCCCTTATTTTCACCGCGGAAAATGCATTTCTTGGAAGGCGTTCGTCGTGTTATCGGAGTGTCTCTGTGTGTATTGTCGGCTCAGGCCAGTGGTAGGTTATGCAATGGTGAGCCTCCGTCAGCAAAGCGCTGCTCTTGTTGCTGGGGGGTTCTAGTAGATTCTGCTACCAGATTGACAGTGTCGCTGAGCATCTCGGAGTGACTCTTTTCAAATTCATGGCGGGAACGCTCACTACACCGCTCGGTTTTTTTTCCGTACACTGGCAATCCCATTTATTACCAATGAATGGATGTGTCGCGAGGAGGCGGAGTCCGCCCCCCTCCTCCACCGGAGTTCTACAGTAGACCGGGAGAGCACGAGCACATGACGCTGTTTATGGTTTAAACTATCTCTATGTTATTCCATTCCAGACGCCTTTCGTAGCCAAGGCAGGTCAAAGGACACTTCCCCTTCTTGTTTTATTGTTTGTGTGTAGACAAACGTTCCGCAATTTTTGATATGTTGCTAAGTAATGTTCCTAGTTGATATAGGATATTAGATATGTAAACAGGCTGATTGAGAAGTGAGTCTTTGACGGGTACTGATTTTTTTTATCTCTTCCATTGTTCAAGATTTTTTAAACAAATCTCAGCCAATCACAGCGCTTGGTCTAAACTAAATCATGTATGCAGCTGGATGTGTAGCCATAGGCTAATGTTCAGTCTGGAAACGCCCACTTTTGAGTTACATAATAACTAATACTTAAAGCCCACACATTAAAACGCAGACAATTTCCATAACCTGATATTCTCCTTTTTTTTTTTCCTCTCTCTCTCTCTCTCTCTCTCTCTCTCTCTCTCTCTCTCTCTCGCTCTCACAGACAGGAGAAGAATCAGCGGTAAGGAAAGATTCAACATATTTTCATATTTGTAACATATCTGTGTTTTCTTCATTTATAAAATAAGGAGACAGTTAGTCTGTTCACCCACCAGGGGTCAGTAACACCCCATCAGTGAGAGCCATATTGGCTGATATGTTAAAAGTAATCACCCTGTTTCACTCTCTCTGCAGCCCAAGAGGAGATCTGTAAGGTTAAGCGATGTAAGTAGAGCCGAGCCCAGAGTGTGCTAGACAATATGCATGCTGTAAACTGCATTCTTAGTGCTGACCATGCTTTTTTTTTTTTTGTCCCCACAGAGACCTGCAACTGCAAAGGCAGAGGCCAAACCTAAGCCAAAGGTAGGACCTTGTTTTGATTACTTGTGATTAGACTGTCAACATGTCGACTGAGGGACTAACGTGGTTAATATTTTTTTGTTTGGCAGAAGGCACCTGCTAAGCCCAAGAAAGCAAAGGAGGTGGAGAAGGCCAAGCCTGAGGAGAAAGCACCAGAGGCCCCCGCTGAGAATGGCGAAGCCAAAGCCGAGGAAGAGGTAAGGCTCACGGCATCAGATATATAAACGTGCAAAATCAAGCTCAACTCCTCGGCGATTCAACTTTGACGCTATCACATTTGTTTTCCCAGGCACCAGCTACAGACGCAGCTGAAGAAAAAGATGAGGCAGCAGAATAACATCTCTCCAACCACATCTTTTACCAGTGCTCCCTGTACCTCTTTTCTTGTACAATTCAGGGGAATATTTTTATCAACTATTTTCTAAATACAGGTTTTTTAGTAGTTTGATTGTAGAGAACACTTTTTTTTAATGAAAAAAAACAAAAAAGAAGTCATTTTGGAGTCGGGAATTTCGTCACATCCCACAATTTTGCATCGCCATAAAAGTTGCGGTCATTGTTGTTACTGTCGGTGGATTTCATTTCAGTTTTAAATGTGAAGGAGGGGAGGGTGCGGGACAGGTTACCGTGTCGACGCGCAAGCACATCGTTCACAGGAGCTGGGGCAACAACCGGAAGAGCTTGTCTGCGTGGACTACATTCCATATGCTTTATAAGGGACAGTGTATGTAATCTGTGCCGGGGTGGGGATGGACAAAGTCACAGGGCAACTCATTGTTTTATTGTTTATAATGAAGAACAGTGTTTTAGAATGTTTGTAAGCTTTGTTCCTATATGTTAACTCTTGTACTCATGCCGTTTTTCTTAATGAATCTGATCAATAAAGCTAAAATCCCTATTACTGGAGCTCTCCTTATTGGAGCTGTGCGTCGCTAGTTTGGTTGTGTCTCTGTTCTGTGATAGCATTGCAATAACTTTGTAAAGCTGCTGTGAAAAGGGTTTTCAATCTTTCTATATGCAGTGTGTAGTGGTACATTGTAAGGATGGTCAAAATGGAATTTGTTTTCGTAGCCAAGCTAAAGGGGTGTGTAATCATAAAAAAGAAACCTGTTGAGACTGGCTTCTTAAAGGCCAACCAACAAACTGTACATTTATTTGAGATGTCAAATGCATACCAGCAGTAGCAATATTCATGTGGGGTTTTAGATCTCTGTATCAAGTACAAGTGTGCAGTTCCTTATTTGTTTATAGATGTACCTGTGTAATGATTGTTATCAACGAACCAATAAAACTCTGTTGGTAGTTGTTACAGCACGCCGTTTCATTCTGAAAAAGTTGCTTAAGTATTAAGGTTGCTGATACAAGACTGTAGAAGCATTAACTGTTAAATAAAAAGGCTTGACGGTGCTCCATTGTTCTGAAAACGTTAGAAGGCATACAAATAATTTGCAGAGGCTTTGGGGGGGAAAAAGACTGATATACTGCCATAAAGTAGGTTATATTTATTAATAGTGGTTCTCTCTCTCTCTCTCTCTCTCTCTCTCTCTCTCTATATATATATATATATATATATAAAGACTAAAACTAAGGTTATTTTGGTTAAGGGACCCAAAGTACAACATACTGGAGGATGTTAGTATAACATTTCATTCATTGGCACATATAGGCTAAGCCTTTGTTTTGATGTCAGTCCATGGTGTGGCACTTTCAGAGGACTAAAAAAAACATAATCAGAAGCACGATTTTAAACAAACACGTGAATTATTTAACTATTCCTGTAAACCCCTTATAATGTCCCCTGTCATTTATTAAGCCATTCGTAATGGTTTTGAGGCTTTTACAACCGATCCCAATAAAAACAGATGAAAGAATAGTTTCAGCACCATGGACAGCTTCTCATTGGACCGTTGCTCTATCAGCTGCACTGCCTTTTACTGTACTTGTCCTCATATCGAGATGCATTTACGTCCCTTTAAAAAAAAAAAAAAAAAAAAAGTATATTTAGCCTCTGTGTTGGTAAACAAACAGATATGATGCCGTGCGCCCTGACGTGTCGCCGATGTAATAGCGGTAGCACGTTGTCTTCCGGCTCTGCTGTGATTGGTTTGCAGAGAACGTAGAAGATTCTTTCCACCGTTTTTCGTCTTCCCGGTGAAGCTGTCCGATGGTTTCGCGTTTTCACGCAGCACTCAAACACGGCACACCTTACTTAAACCACTTGCACACAGAACTAAAATGACTGCCTGTAACCTGTAACTACAGCTGATGAAAACGTGAAGAGATCCCTTCCTAATGCGGTTATATTTTAAGTAATGGGGGATCAAATGCCCAGTTTTTGATACATGCAAACATGCATTCTCAACTGAAGCTATTATGAGGATTCAGCAGTGTGAGTCAGTCTCTCTCCCACAGTTACAGACTTTCCATTAAACATCCGTCTTTGTGCTGCAAGCTGAGCTGCAGTGAAGGCAGAGTAACACAAAGACAAACCTTTGTAGTAACAATACTGTACCTTTGTAAGATACTCATCCATCCATCTTCGTCCGCTTATCCGGTCTCGGGTCGCGGGGGCAGCAGCTCCAGCAGGGGACCCCAAACTTCCCTTTCCCGAGCCACATTAACCAGCTCCGACTGGGGGATCCCGAGGCGTTCCCAGGCCAGGTTGGAGATATAATCCCTCCACCTAGTCCTGGGTCTTCCCCGAGGCCTCCTCCCAGCTGGACGTGCCTGGAACACCTCCCTAGGGAGGCGCCCAGGGGGTATCCTTACCAGATGCCCGAACCACCTCAACTGGCTCCTTTCGACGCGAAGGAGCAGCGGCTCTACTCCGAGCTCCTCACGGATGACTGAGCTTCTCACCCTATCTCTAAGGGAGACGCCAGCCACCCTCCTGAGGAAACCCATTGCGGCCGCTTGTACCCTGGATCTCGTTCTTTCGGTCATGACCCAGCCTTCATGACCATAGGTGTAAGATACTCATGATTTATATAACTCCTAACCCTAACCAATTTGTGCACATAACAAGGACTGGATTTTGTCCCGCATCACTTACGTTGGAATTGAATGAAAAAGGAATCTTTTCACTTCTGGGCATGTGAGTATTGTTTTGAGAAAAAAAAAGAAGTGCACCTATCATTTAGCCATAGGTGTGACAGGAGCAGACATTCTTCTTCCAGCTGTGGGAATGTTTAAGCATATTTAGTGCACAGAGCTTTTTCAGAATTGGCCTAAGCAAGGGACACAATCTCACAGTAAGGATGCCGCTGGTAAGTTTAACTACTGCCAGTTTATTAGATGTCCTTAACCCTTCCAAGTCCATTTTACAATCCCAGTAGTTGGAGATGACAAAACTCCGGTTTTTGAGATGAGAACGTTAATACACAATCTAGTGTTGTAATGTCTGTATACAACTACAGTGGCAGTGACAGAACACCTGTAGCACAGGTTTAATGTTAATCAATCCTTAAAAACATCTCCGATCACAAAAGCTGACAAGGCCAGTGGTGGAAGTATTCAGATCCTTAAGCAAAAGTACTAGTACCACACTGTAAAAAAAAAAACAAACAAAAAAAACTCTGTTACAAGTAAAAGTCCTGCACTGAAAATGTTACTTAAAGTGCTCATATTATGCTTTTTGGCTTTTTCCCTTTCCTTTATTGTGTTATATATCTTTTTTGTGCACGTTATAGGTTTAGCAGTACTTACTGCGCATGTGTGACTCCCAATAAAGATGGAACAGAAGTGAGAGGTCTCACTCTGTAGCTAAAACAGAGAGCTCAACACACAGGGTGAAAAGAGGAGCTGCAGCAATGTGCAGTACAACAAATATATGGTGTTTTCTGAAAATTAAACCATGTAAACCTATTCTGATATAACCTCTAAATACAATTCTGAACCTGAAAATGAGCATAATATGAGCACTTTAAGTAAAAGTACGTAAGTATCATCAGGAAAATGTACTTAAAGTTTTAAAAGTTTAAGTACTAAATGTAGAAAAATCCTCCCATTGTAGAAAGTGTAAAGGATCCAAACAGTTGTGTGTTTAATGGACTAATCATTTCAGCTGGAGTTGTAGTCCGTTATATTGTTGGCTAGTTTCATTTACAATTTTGTGTGCTATAATCTTATTTTGTAAAGTAACTAAAGCTGTCAGATGAATGTAGTGGAGTAAAAAGTACAATATTTCTCTCTGAAATGTAGCAGAGTAGAAGTAGAAAGTGGCATGAAAAGAAAAGACTCAAGTAACGTATCTCAACATTTGTACTTAGGTACAGTACTTGAGTACATGTACTTAGTTACATTCCACCACTGGACAAGGCCTAAGGAGTTCTGGATCATGTAGCATACAACTGTGTATAAAAATAACATGCTCTCCAATTCATTTTAGTGAAATAATGAGCCTATTGCATTTTTTTTTTACAAATATGAGGTATTAGTAAAATGACCATGATACATGCTACCACATCTGCACAAATACCTAGACAAATAATAGTCTATAATATACAGGCCCATCAGTAAACATTCAATAAGTTAAAGAGAACTGACCTCCACTGAAGGCAAGGTATCTGATGGACCTTTTTCACAGCAGACATTTTGACTTGTCATAGTAGGAAAAGCACAGCTGAAATTGATAACCTTAACGATGGCTCAATTCCATCTAGTGTCCCAGTAAGATATTTCAGGGAGTCAGCATGAACAATACCAGGACCTCTCCTAAGTGGAATGCAGCCATCAGTAATGGTTTTGAATACACCTGTGCTTTTCTTACTCTCTGCCGTGAAAAAGGTCTATGAGCAGCACACACCCACGTTATCTCAACAAAATCCCCTCGAACCTTTACATATGTCCGTGTCCATGTTCTTTTTAGTATACAGCCGATTGTAAATGTCTCTACATGAAAACTGCCTCTAGGATGAAGTGGAAGCATTCAAGTGTTTGTGATTGTGATTGTTGTGAAGCTCGTGATTAGTCTGGATCAACGGGAGATCATTCTTCTTCATACTTGACGATGAGGAAGACCCTCCGAGCTATCAAGCTAACGTTACACGCTGAAAATGGCAAGTTTGGATGGAAATTTGGACGGTGCAACAAGGCAGGCCTGCTTGGTTCTTTCGGGAAATGATTGCAAAGATTTACAAAGAATATGTTGACGGCATTTCCTCTCTTAACGGGGACGTTTTGGGACCGATTGGTGGGAATGCTGTGGACGAATGAGCAGATGACTTTAAACCATCTATCCAGCTAATTTAAATAGCTCACGTTACTGTATTGTGTGAGAAGTTAGCTTCATTTAATATTATATGTGGCGTTTTCTTTTGCGGGGTGCAAATGTTCCACCAGAACAAGTTCCTTCCCGAGAAGGTTTTGCAGAGTCACCGTCGCTGCGTCCAAAAACTATTGTGATTGGTTTAAACTAATGACAACAACCCAGAGCGTTTTTCTCATATACCAAAATGTACATGTGGTAGCCAGAGTATCTTGTGATAATCAATTATCATCTACTATCGTTGTGCGGATAAAGAAGAAAAAGCTGTGTGTGTGTGTGTGTGTGTGTGTGTGTGTGTGTGTGTGTGTGTGTGTGTGTGAGAGACAAAAGTACCTGATTGTGAATCTAAAGTTGTTAAATGACTCACACCCACCCTGAGCATCTACAGTACATCAACCCAATTAATTAGAAACTAAATGTTGGCGATCAGTCTGTGCGACAGTGGTAGTGTTTGGTCAAACTGATGGTTGTGTTAATGTGCAGTATTCTGTACACAGAGCCGTCAACAGTGCAAGAACACAGTCCGTCTCGTCACATGACAGGACATCAACGGTCGGCTCATTTTCAGGGAAGACACATTAGTCCATTTTCACTGCGATCCGTCCCATTTTGGTGCGCATGTTGCGTACGAGGAAGAAGCCGACGGTGGCGGCGGCCATTATCACCTCGGCTACCCAGAAAGCCATGTCCCAGCTGTGTTGTTTGGCAATAGTGCTGAAGGGAAGCCCCGCCATGAAAGCCCCCACTGCAACGAAAGAAAAAGCTTGTTTAGTCATACGAGGGTTTCAATGCTGGAATACTACAGTGAGTGGAGCACGTTACTGCTGCTCATGTGAATCTGCAGCTTACCATCAGTCTTGTATAGAGTACTTGAACGCAATACTTCAGTAAAAGTACAAGTATCTTACCAGAAAATTACTTTGGTAGAAGATAGTCATCTTTTAGAATAGTACTAAATTAAGTCTTATCTGATATGTAATGTACTTAAGTGTCAAAAGAAATTTTCTGATATTAAATGTCCTTAATTTTTAGAAGAAAAACTTTGATTTTGAACTTCACTGTGGCTTTCTTATGGTAAAGCGTAGTATTCAGGGTTTCCACACCTTCTTAAACATCAAATTCAAAGTCTGACATCAACACAGAGGAAAACACAGTTTTCATTTTTTGGGAGGAAAAATCTTTCACCCCAACGTACAAAATCATGTCTTGCAAGTAACGAGTAACGAAGACCCTTAGAGTAATGTATCGGAGTAAAAGTATACATTTTTATTTAGGAAATGTAGTGGAGTAAAAGTGAAAGTTTCCAGAAATATAAATAACGCAGTGAAGCACAGATACATAAAAAAAACAACACACAACACTGCTTACCATTTGCCATCAGAGCTACAACAGCATGAGATGTTCCACAAAAATTTGAAGGAGCACTTTCACTGGCGATCACCCCAAACAAGGCAATAGGTCCATAAGAAGAGAATCCAAACATAGCACCGAGGAACAGGATCCAGATCTGTGTACGACAGTAAGAGAATGTGCAACACAGTGTTCATGAAAGCTTTACTAGAGCCTTATTCACACGGGACTAGTATCACCAGGGGACATCACCCCCCACGTCTGTGTTTCATGCGGCTCATTCTCACTGGAAGTGAAGTCTGTATTTTACTCAAATTTACAGACATCACCCCCCACCCTACATGTGATGTGAAGGCACTGTCCAAACTTTCATTCACAACTGGCAACGCAGGCAATTCAACCCTGAATCACAGAGATGCCGAAACGCACGGGACTAATATTATCGCACAACCTCTGTGTGGCGAAATATGGTCAGTAACTGGCGGTGGAATTTTTACTTAACAAAATTATAGACATGGCAGGTTTGCACGGGATTAAGATCACAGACGATCCCCGCAATTATTACAAATTACTAGGGGTGGGGGGAAATAATCGATACAGCATAGTATCGCGATATTTTCCGTGGTAATACTGAATCGATACACAGAAGTATCGATCTATTATATGTGTGTTGGACAGTTTGTCTGCTTGACAGTCCCATTGTGCAGCAATTACAGTTTTTTCCAATTGCTTACACACGTTTTCAAAACTATGTCTCCTTTTTTCAAAACTCTACACACAATTCCTAAAACTGCACACACAAAATGCAAAATGCCTCACATCTCCTTCAAAATGAAAAACTGCATTCAAAATACCATAAAAACATCTCAAAATGAAGCATTTGCATCAAATGGCAAACAATTTTTTCATAATAGTTCATTTTTGGATATACCATGTACACACTGTTGTGTAAAGCTCTTTTGTCTTTCATAGGCTTATATCTGCAATGACAATGTTCTAGAGAGAAAGTAATCTGCTGAGCGGGGTTGAAAAGTGCACTGTAAAAAAACAATGTAATGTTACAGTAAAACATGGGCAAAACATTACATTTGTAAGAGTAGCACAGTGTTGTATACAGTAGCATGAAACAAGAAAACAAAAGTACAAACATGTAAACCAAAGGTATCATTTTTAGAATAAAGAATATATGTGTGTGTGTGTGTGTGTGTGTGTGTGTGTGTGTGTGTGTGTGTGTGTGTGTGCGCTTGTGTGTTGGGGGGAGGGAATTGTATGCACTTTGTGCAAAACAAAGTCTGATTGTAATGCTGAAATAGTCATTAGATAGTTGCATGCAGTATGCACGCCACTGTAAAGCTACTCAAGATGGGCTTCTCTGATGGTCAATCCGTGGTTGATCACATGATGAATAAGTGTAGCCCTGATCTCATCAGAGATGGCTCTCCTTTTTCCTCCTCTTCTTCCCTCCTCCTCCTCCTCATCACCCCCTGTCTCTCCCTCCTCCTCCCTTTGCTCTCTGTCTATTGTTGGCATCCATTGTGCAAAACAGGTAATCTGACCTTTGATCTAATAGGCCTATACTAAAGCAGTGATTGGTTAGTGTTCAGTTTTGACATAATGTGTTTGCACATGTGAGGAGTGTGTGTGTGCCCTGGTAAATAAGTGTGGCATTTTGATTGGCTGTGTTTAGAAAAGGAAAGCAAGTCACTTCCTGTTAGATTTTTGTGTATTAGGTAGAGAATTGTGTGAAATGTTTTGAAAAAAGTGTTTTATGCAATTGAAAACTGAGTGAAAGGCTGAGAAATAGCTTATGGTTTTGGAGATTTGCTGTGTAGTTTTGCACTTTGAGTGAGAGGTTTAAAAAATCGTGTGACATGAAAAGATTGTGTGTAAGCAGTTGAAAAAAAACTGTAAATTGAAGTTAGATGAACAAAGAGAGAAACATATCTTTTTAGATAAAATGGACATGGGCAAAGTTTTCCTTTTGGGGACATCATTTGAAACTGGGAAAAATTTGAAGTTGGAAAAAAGGTAATTAATTGCAATATATTACAGAATTTTGCAATATGTTTAAAAATCGCAATAATATGGTATCGTGACATAAGTATCGTGATGATATCATATCGTGAGGCCTCTGGTGATTCCCACCCCTACAAATTACTAGAGGTCTCTAAGCCCTATTTGCATGGACTAGCAATAGATGGGGACTTCTAGTAATTTGTAAGAATTGCAGATATCGTATGTGATCTTAATCCCGTGCGAATCTGCCATGTCTGTAATTTGTTAAGTAAAAATTCCAAATGTGTGCAAATAACCTACCATATTTCGCCAAACACAGCGGTTGTGCGATAATATTAGTCCTGTGCGAATCGGCATCTGTGATTCAGGGTTGTATTGGCTGCGTTGCCAATTATAAATGAAAGCCTTCACATCATATGTGGGGGATATTGTCAGCAAATCTGAATAAAATACAGACTTGACTTATCCCGTGCGAACGCACCGCACGAGACACAAATGTGGGGGTGTTATCTCTAAATCACATGAAGTCCCCTAGGTCAGGGATCTTCAACAGGGGGTCCGGGCCCCCTGGGGGGGTCCTCAGAGTCAATGCAGGGGGGCCTCAAAATTATTGTTAATTCAAGTTTTTTGAAAAATAACACAAATCCAACATATTATTAGCAAATATAAATCCCCACTTCTTACTGGCCTATAGGTAAGGTAGTCACTAAGGCCATCCACAGATCCAGTTCGTCCTAAGGGTTCACTGTGACACGTGTGTTTTACATTAAAACATGATTTACGGTATAAAACCATGCCAACAATTATTAGGCTATTTTAAAAGCTTAGTATTCTATGCAAAAAAAGCTATGTATAAAGGCTTTAGACCGCCCACACGTTATTGTAGGCCCAGTTTAATATGCAACTTCATTTTATACATAATATGTAGTAGGGGGGTCCCTGCTCCATCTCTTTTTCAGTTAAGGGGTCCTTGGGCTTAAAAAAACGGTGAAGACCCCTGCCCTAGGTAATACTAGTCCCGTGTGAATAGGGCTTAGCTTACTAAGATATGATACCCATGAGCCCCATTAACATTTTCGAGCATACCTCTTTTTCTGATACACCAATGAGGACAGAGACGGGGTGAATGACTTGGACCCAAAGAGGAGCCTCCTGAGCAAAGAAAATAAGCTCGTTATTTTTCCAAACACGGGCAGCATGTTCATTTCAAGCATTTTTACACAGTAATAAAAGCAATTACATCATGTCTAGGGATGCAGGCTTGGACCCTAAAGTGCAGAGATGAGGAGGCAGTGGAAGATTTAGTCAATAAGACGGCTTACAACTAAGGATGTCCTGAGGCAGGCAGGCAGGCAAAAGGAGTTCCAAAACACTCAGAAAACTAAAGACTAGGGGATCAAAAACCACAAGGAACAGGGCGACGTAGGGGGGTAACAAACAATGATCTGACAACAGACAAAGAAAGCACAGAGACTAAATACACGAGGTAACGAGGGTAGTAACGATGGATAGGTGACATGACATGAGGGCTGAGGAACAGGTGAGATACATCAGGGCAGGACAGACAATCACAGAGGTGGGAAAACACACAAGGCAGGAAGTAAAACAAAGACATGACACAGGAGAAACAGACACTACAAAGTAAAACTAAAGCATGAAATATACACTGATGGAACTAGGAAAACACAAACAAAGAACACAGGAACACAGGAGACACTGAACAAATGAGGAAAGAGGGAAAGAAATAACAGAAAAACCACAACAGAAAACCACAACCATGACAAAACAAGTTGCAAGTACCTGTGGGACTTCAGGTGTGATGGTGACTCTGAAGAGGTACATGGACACATACATCCCGGCCATCATGAGAATGAGCAGGCCGTGGCGAGGGTTGCCGTGGGTGCTCAGGCCTTGCTGGAGGAAGTCAAAAGAGAGGATGACTGAAACACTGAACCCTACTCAATACTCCCGGTCATTGTTGCCTAATCCATCCCTGCCTGTTACTCACCCGAGCTACAGCTCTGTCAGAGAGTAAGCCCGCTGCCAGGCTGCCCACAAAACCTCCCACCTCCAAGGCACTCATGTAGGTGCTGCCTGCGGGCAACACAGCCGGTGTCAGTACACAGAAGCAGCCAAGCTGAAGTGAAAACCAGTGAGAAGTAGGGCTGAACGATTTGGGGGGAAAAAAAATCAAATTGCAATTTTTCTGCCGGATATTGCGATTATTTTTTTTCTCTTTAAGTTTAGCTAAAGTGCAATATTCCCTGTATAACAGATACAACATGTCACGGAGCATTATATGAGACACCACCAAAACAGCTCTATATTGTTATGCAAGGATGAGAACACAGATAGATAGATAGAAGTGTTTTTCTTTTAATAAGTGTGGAACATTGAACATTCAAACACAGAACATTTACACTGTGTGTTACATTTACACAAAAGCTAGTTATAATAATAATAATAATAATAAAAACTATTCCAATAAAAACATATTAGTACTGTCCTGTAAACTGAAATGTCTGATCTGCCTCAGTTCAACAGCTGCTTCTACATATTACACCTTCTACCATCATGTTAAATAAAGTCATAAAAAATATGAAACTATTTTTTATTTTTTGAAACTAACTAAATGAAACTAATTTATGTTAATAATCTGTGATATGTAACATTATTCCAGCATTTATCTTAAAAAAAAACAAAAAACAGTAAATATAATAATAAAAAGAGGAATAAAAAATGTTAAAACGTTACAAAAATTCAACTAAATATTGCATTTGATTAATCGCGGTCTTCACGATGGGGTGATCGCATTCTTTCAAATGGCGATTTTCGATTTGAAAACGACGAATCGTTCAGCCCTAGTGAGAAGCAATGGACAACTAAAGTGCATACCCATGAGAACAGTCTGGCCTTTCTCCTGCATGAGGAACAGCTGTCCCCAGTCAGTGGCTGCCGTCTTCACCCCGAACACCACCAGGTAGCCCAGAGACAGCACCCACAGGAACGGAGAGAGGAGGAACTCCCTCAGGGTGCTCTCGCTGGTCCCTGGGGAGGTCAAGTACAGACAGGGACAGGGCTGGGTATCATCACAGGAAAAAAATCTATACCGACACCGGTACCGATATCGTCAATTTGATTCCGGTTCCGAAAGGATACTTAAAATCCATTTTGACAAAAAGAAATTACAAACATTACAGTACAAATCTTGTTTAATCAAGTTTTTATTTTTGTTTCTCACAATTTCCAAATCTTTTTCAATTTTTCGTCTCCCTTACACCTATGTGACGCACACTGCAGTCAAGCAGTGGTGAAAGAAGTATTCCGATCCTTAACTAAAGTAAAAGTACTAATACACTACTGTAAAAAAAATACTCTGTTACAAGTAAAAGTCCTGCATTGAAAATAGGTTACTTAAGTAAAAGTATGTAAGTACCATCAGGAAAATGTACTTAAAGTACTTAAAAGTAAAGAAAACGATTAAAAACAGCTCTGTTAATCTGCTCCGTCAAGTAGAAAGCGGCATGAAAAGAAAAGACTTATGTAAAGTACAAGTACCTCATATTTGTACTTAAGTAAAGTACTTGAGTAAATGTACTTAGTTACATTCCACCACTGTATCAAGCCTGTCAAAATACAACACAAACGCGTGAGCCCCGTCTCTGTGCAACGTAGAGTTTCTCCTGCGTGTTTCTACGATGTGTATGTGCATTATCAGATCTTGGTAGAAGCATGCTGCATGCTTATTGGCTCACTGACGCTGACGAGACTTACTCCTTAAGTATTGCAATTTGGTATTGAATGACAAGGCATTTTTCGATACTAAGGAGGCAATTCAGAGGCCTTAGACAGGGAGATACGTTCACGCACTTAAAATATCTAGAAATCAGCAATGGGTCAATATAAATGCAGTACAGTATGCAGTAGGTGCACTAGTATGTGTTGATTATACAGCAGCATGCCCATCACATGGTGTAGTCCAGGCCCATCTAAATCAGTATTATGTGTGTCCGGTATTTATCTGCTGATGTTGGTATCTGACTGCTTATACTGTACATCATTTCTGAAAGATCCAATGATTGTAAAGCATCTATGCTATAAACAAAATGGTATTCTAAAGTCTTGTGATATTGTTGGTAAAATAGTTAAGTCAAGTTAATATGCTGTTAAATAGAAGGCCAAAATGAATAAATGCTCATCAACTCACTTCAACCGCACATTTGACAAAATATTTGGTGGCAGATCGGTATGTGGTTGCAATACGTTAGACCTCTGTAACAGTCTCTCTTGGTGAAACGTTAAAAAGGCTGGGGCAAGATAGATTTGATATGTATTATGTACTTTTCAAATAACAAATAGACTACAGAGCAGTTGTCAATTGTGAGGTCCTAACTGCTCCGCCTGGTGGACATTATTGATGTCAGCATCAGAAACATCAAAGACCTAAGCTGCATCTCTGGCCCAAATTTGATAGCTCCTCGACTCCTCGGCTGAACCGGAAGTTGTTCTGTCCCTCCTCGGTGAAGGCTGTCTCAAAGCTCTTATTTCTGCCCTGAGCATGGCCTGGAAGCCGTTCAGCTGAAAGCCGTTGCTAACTCCGCTCGGTACAGCCGAGGAATTCACGAGACGCTTCAGAGGAAAGGACGTCTCATCCAGCTAAAAACACATTTGCTCGTTGCCTCTCGTCTCCCATGATTTCCTCGGTGGGAGGGACTAAGACGCGAGGAAGGGACATGAGATGCAGCGCTTCTCTGCCTGATCTGAGTAATTATTAGAGATGCTCTGATACTGCCTAAAACGCTGGTATCGGTAAGTACTGGAGTTTATGCACTCATCCGATACCACATAATAAAGCCCTAAAGAAAATCTACATTAAAGTAGTTTATTTATGTTCTTTTTCCGTTATAACTGACTGTCAAACTGGAGAATAAAAAAGTTCTATGGCATTCATTGTTTGTGTTTGTTCATGTTTCACAAAGAGTTTAACCTGAGCCAGACTGACAACAAAGATAGAAATCATATCACATCCATACAGATGATAGTAGTATACAGCTGTTAAAACATAATAAAATATATGACACACTGGTATCAGATCAGTACTTGGTATCGGCCGATACGCAAGTTCAGGTATCAGAATCAGTATCGGGAAGCAAAAAATGGTATCAGACCATCTCTAGTAATTATCCCAGCATGCATAGTGATAACAGGTTAGGGGGTTACAGTTGTGGGAGCAGTGATCATGGTTGTCATTTGGGAAACACACCTCCAGTCTACTCCTGTATGAATGGGACTGTCGTTGTTTGGCTTTTATGTCATCTAGGCTTCTTGACTGTCTAAACGCAATTAGGGACTGGTAAGCAGAAAATGTCTGACAGCTCAATGCTGATAAGACAGAGGTTCTGGTTGTTACTCCACAAAAGGTCGTCCCCATGATCGCGCAATGTATAGGCCCTCTTTCCTTTGCTGTCCGCTCTAACCTGCGTAATTTAGGGGAAATATTCTATCAGTGTTTCCCAAAGCCCAAGATGACGTCCTCAAATGTCTTGTTTTGTCCACAACTCTAAGATATTCAGTTTACTGTCACAGAGGAGAGAAGAAACTAGAACATATTCACATTTAACAAGCTGGAATCACAGATGTTTTACATTTTTTCATTTAAAAAAAATATCTCAATCCAATTAATCGATAATCCAAATATTTGGCCATTAATTTAATAGTTGACGATGGATTCATCTTTGCAGCTCTAATGTGAAAATGAAAAACCAATGAAGTATTTGAGCTTAAATCAGCCACGTATTTGTACATGGCGCGAGCCATGGGATGTCCTCATTAATCAAGTGTGTCCCAGGGAGCTTTGATAAACCTCCACACACTGCAGCCTGAACAGGCTCCTGGGTACTCAGGCATTTGACTAATCGCTAATATCCCAAGTGTGGGTGTTGGGGGGAGACCCACTGTTGTGGATGTTCGATGTAAAAGGGATGGCACCAAGTGAATGACATGCTTTGAGGTAACCATCTTCAGCCTTTCTGCCCACTGTAATCCTGCTCGCCGTTTTTTGGCAGTTTGCAGATTATCTTGTAGCGCCGTTTTATTTGCCTGATAACTGATAAAGTTAATGAATTAAAAAGTGTTCTACTTTGGCTCCTCTACAGCTCTGTGTCTGTCCCTCTGCTTCGGTTTCACTCACCTCTGAGTCTGACATAATGTCCCGCCCACAACACTATCTGACTCTCTGTTACTGGGTATTATGTTGAAAGTTTCTAATTTATTAAACAATTGATCAAAGCATTTAAACAAAGTTTTGTGTTGGAGTTTGTAACATTCCAAAATAGGGCTGTCAAACGATTACATTTTCTTAATCGCGATTAATCGTTGAATTTCTATAGTTAATTGCGATTAATCGCATGTTTTATCATATGATTAAAATTCTATTATTTTGCATTTCAGAACTGTTTTTAAGTATATATTAACAATGGAAAGCCATTCTTACCTGTGTATCTTGATTGGGAATCAAATGAATGCAAAGAAAGTGACTTTATGAACTTGATTTATTATGATTATATATTTAATCTAGTCACACATTTGAATTTAACAACAACTTTGAGTGCACCACGAGGCTGTAAATTACCAGTTTCATTGAACGCACCGACTGTGTTTTTCCGACAACAGCAGCTGCAGATTGTTACATCCCGGTGTTGAATCCTCTACAGTGAAATACAGTCACACTTTACACCGTTTAGCGTTAGCTGTCAGCACTGTAACCGTGTTTAATCCAGCTACTAGCTGGCGGTAGGCTAACGTTAGCTGCTGTTGAGTGTAGTGTTAACTAGCGTCACGTGCAGCGGTGTTTCTGTTTCCTGTAACGTCTGTTTCAGAGCATCAGAGAGAAGAGCAGACATATCAGTGGCACCAGAATGAGGCGCCGAAATCCGCGTTGCTATTCCTGCAGCAGCAGGATGTGTTACCAGGAAGTACGGCAAAATAGTAGTCTGTTAGGCACGACGTAAAGCCAAGTGAAGTGAAAATAAATTAATAAATGGCGGCACGCGATTAATACGATTAAAAAAAATTAACGCATTATGCTCGGCCCTTAATCGCATCACGATTAACACGTTAATGCTGACAGCCCTATTCCAAAATCTTAACTTTGACTTAAAGATTTTCATTTTCTCTGTAAATGCATATGGGTTCCAAATATCGGTTTCAAAAACTACGGATAATCGGTATCGGCCTTGAAAAAACAGTATCAGTCGATCGCTACTGCTCACCAACTCTTCTCTTTTCTTACCTCCCTTAGCGCCCTTCTTGACTGCTGCCTCGATGCTGGGCAGGCCCACATCCTTTGGCTCGTTCCTTACAAACGCCACACAGACAAGGGAGAAGGCAGCACAGAAAATGCCTGACATGGTCAGGATAGTCCTCCAGTTGTAGTACTGCAGGAGCACTGTGACCAGGATTGGACCCAGACTTCCAGCCAGGTTCATACTGCAGGACAGCACAGACCACCACGTTCCAAACTGGGAGGGCTCAAACCACTGATAGGGAAGAGACACAAAGCAGAGAACAGTCAGCATATCCCCAAATCCTACAATGCGGGCAGAGCACGCAACAATCATAATATTGTACATACTGTTGGTTACTCTTCATGTTGCACTTTCCTGAAGCAACCCACAGGTCATGGTCGAGATAATGCTGATTCGCTTCATTTAATTTTCTTTTAGAGGAAATTGGGGCAAGGACAAAATAGCAGAAACATTACAAAAGTTTGAACTAATAATCAACATTTATAGGGATGTAACGATGCATGCAAAAATCAGTATAAATGTGTAAAGATTACAACCAGTTTACATAAAAAATAAATCACAATGCAATTTTTAAACGGCCTAGGGCGTAATTTACGTTAGAATTCACTTGTTTGACCTCAGACGTCACTAGGTCTTAGTTTTTTTTATTTGAAGAACTTTTTTGTATTTATTTGGTTATTATTGATGTGGGATTTGTTTTGAAAATCAAATAAATAGTTTTTTATTCAATTGTTGTTAATGAAGATAAAATACATTTTCCGTGACTAGGGCTGGGAAAAAAATCGATTTGATTTAAAAATCGAGCTGGTAGGTCAAATCGATTCATATTTTCAAAAATAAAAATCGATTTTTTAGATTTATTTATTTTTTTTTTTTTTTTTTAAGCGTTACCTCAGGATTTTTTGTTGTTTTATTAGCTCAATCCAAATACAGTATAAATAATTTGGATGTTTAACAATCTTTGTTGCACACTGCACAGTGACTTTTCAGTTAGAGAAAGGGTTTGCCTTTGCAATTTTGTTTATGTTGATTTACTTTAATTAAATACAATAAATATATATTTTTAAAATATATTTACAGTTCGCAGTTATTTTGTTTTAAATGGAAGGGGGGGAAAAATCAAATCGAATCTTAAATCGAGTTTTTTATAAAAAAATAAAAAATAAAAAAATAAAAAATAAAAAAATAAAAAAATCGCCCAGCTCTATCCGTGACACATTTTTCCAAAGTGCAACACTGTTCAGATTCTTTTTTTTATTTTTCCGTTTCAGAACCACTCTTAGCCTACATCATGAGGGATGTAGGCTAATACAGCTGAAGGCCTCCATAAGCATTCCTCACACAGCATACCCAACATAGTAACCAGTAACTTTAGAATCCACTGGGCAAACACTAAAGGCCGTTTTATGCTTCTGCGTCTGTGTGTGTGTGTGTGTGTGTGTGTGTGTGTGTGTGTGTGTGTGTGTGTGTGTGTGTGTGTGTGTGTGTGTGTGTGTGTGTGTGGTAGAGGGAGAAGTGAGAGAGTGACGGCGATTAGCTTCGGAGGGAGTACTGACTTTCATAGTGAGAGAAACAAAGTGTCTCCCCTGTTCTTTCTGACCAAGGTGAGACATCTTTAGTAGGAAAAGTTAACCCTCTCCTTGATTTCATGTTGTTTATGGAGAAGGAGAACCAGGAAATGAGTCGGGGGAAATGCAACGCTACCAAGCCATGGCTGAGTGACGTGCGTGGCCGCGACGTGTAGTTAAATTTTTCCGAGAGGTGCGCGTCAGGCTACGGCGTAGGGTCCGGCGTAGACGCAGAGCTGTCTGCGGGGGTACGCCGTCGATTCGACGCAGAAGCATAAAACGGTCTTTAAGGCAGCCTACTGGCTGATTCAACACCATGCTGATCCACTCTCGGTGGAACAGGAGCTACAGAGAACAGATGTTAACGTTATAGCCCGACCGATAAAGGATTTTTAAGGCCGATATCGATACAAATATTTGGTGATTTAAAAATCCGATATATCGGGCGATATATATATTTTTTTAAAATTCAGAAACGCGTATAAAACCTAAACAGATTTCCCTAACATTAGTTATTTGTAGTTATTTATGAGTCCTCACTAAAATAATATGATAATGCAGTTTAAAAATGTTTGTTTGTTTGTTTGTTTTATTGTCACAAGAGAACAGCGGAACATCAAAATATATGAAAGTTCTGATAAGTTTGTATTTTTATACATTTTATTTAAGATATGAAACTTAAAGTGTTGCCAACAGGGAGGTTGTAGAGCGCCCTCTGGTGGACAAACTATGCAACGCCAACACTCAGAACATTGTTGAAGGGTGTTTCGTCCGTTTTTTGTTTTTTTTTAATATTTATTTAACGGCCATTATAAATGCCAATACTGATAGTTTGGAAAATGCCTTTATTATCAGCCCGCTGATATATCAGTCAGGCTCTAGTTAACGTTAACTCTCAATAGACAAGGAAAACACCTTTGGACAAAGGTGTTTTTCTTTTAGAAAGATCTACGGAGGATATTCTATAAATACTTTCTCCTGTAATCTGATCCCCTTCAGTATGCTGAACACATGCCAAAGCCTATTTATTCCCCACCTTTTGAACACTGCTACGTTTAGGGTGGCTTCTCACGAGCCTTAAATTGTCTCCGAGCAGAGAATAGCAGGATGTGTTAGGGGTTCGTATGTGCTTTCAAAGTCCTGCCTGTAATGCACACCATTTACCAGACCTTTATGATCCAAAGCTATTTGCAGGGCCTTCCTTGCCACTATAAGGTTTAGGTGCAGCACCTAAACTGAATGACTTTTCTCAGATCTGATGATTGTAGTTGGTCCCCAGTGGACTTCTTCAGCATGTTCTGTCTTTTAAGCTTTTTGAGTGTTATTTATTTATTATCTGCTCTAGCTTTTCCAACGATAATGGTCCACAAGAGACAAAATCCCACAAAGAGACACAGGAGGATGCCTAAACCCCCCTGCCAAATATGAGCACCTTCTTCCACAAAGCCAGGGAAAACTCTGTATTTGTATAATGAGGCATTGCAGATTGTTAGGCAACGCTGTAATCTCTCAAACCACCACCACTACTGTTGATATCACCCCTTTGGACTGGGACAATCAGTGTCTCAGACAGCTGGCACAGGCTGACATTTCCTCAAACCAGGCAATGCCACCTCTGGCCCAAAGGTCAGCACTGTCTGACAGCAAGGAACAGGTTTCCTCTGAAACACCTCCCAACAACCAACAGGCTGAGCACAATATGTGTGGCAGCAGGTGGCTCCCACCCCGGGGTTGCAACCCTATGGGGCAAATGTGCATCGACAATTCCGTCGAGTAACAGGACTGTTTGTTTTTCCCACTGACAGGCTCGGATTGTTATTCTAAGTGTCTGACAACATTATGGAAAGGATCCCTTCAGAGATGGACCTTTTTAAGACCATTTTGTTTAACCAGAAACAGCTCTGAGATCACTAGTGCTAAACTCACCAGACTCCATTTAAAAAACAACAACACTTTTAGCACGTATAGAGCCAACATATTTTCACATGTAAATCAGTAAACTATGCATTTATCTCAACCAAAACTAGAGTTGTGATTGTTGGGAAAGTGGTAAGACGACCCAACACGGCTTTTCGTAGTTTTATTTAGTTTCTGTCGACTTTGAATGAAGTGTATTCTCCGATGCTAAAATTACTGTTTATTTACATGGAGTCTGGTGGGTTTAGTGAACGCAATTTCGCGGATGTTTTTATGTTTAAAAAAAATGATCTTACCCTTTAACAGAAAGGTTGACCTCCGCAGAAATCCTTTCCATAATGTTGTCAGACACTTTGAATATTAATCTGAGTCTGTCAGTGGCAGAACAAGCACTACAACGTAAATACAAGCTTGTTTCTCTAACTGCCAACAGCATCGTTCTCGCTTAATACTGGACCAATGTCAAAGATTGTTGTTCCCATCAGTCACTTAGTCACAAAAACATAGGTTAAAAAAAAAAAAAGTATTCCCTTAATACTTTTCCTGTAGAGCCCACCAATAAAGGATTTTTAAGGCCGATATTGATACAAATATTTGGTGATTTTAAAATCCGATATTCCGATATATTGGGCGATATATATTAAAAAAATAATAATCCAGAAACGCGTAACAAAACAAAGAGATTTCCCTAACATTAGTTATTTGTAGTTATTTATGAGTCCTCACTAAACTAATATGATAATGCAGTTTAAAAATAAACTAGTTTGTTTTATTGTCACAACAGAACAGAGGAACATCAAAATATATTAAAGTTCTGATAAATAAAATGTATAAATATACAAAGGATATGAACACGAGTGTTGCCAACAGGGACGTTGTAGAGCGCCCTCTGGTGGACAAACTATGCAACGCCAACACTCAGAACTAGCCTGGCTCCGCCCTCCTACTTACTTCCACTGAATTTTCATTTCCCTTCAGAACTCCGTCTGGGTTTGTGGTATATTCTTAGGTTTTCTCCGGTCAAATATTTACCGGTCCAATCAGTGAACGTCACACAAATGGGTACAGTGAACAATGACGTTGAGGACGTCCACTAGAAAGATGCGAGCGAAGCCATTCGGTCCGTTGTGGCAGCAACGCTGCCGAATATCCAGAAGTTAAAGCCCGAGCAAGAACAATCTTTGCTGAGTTGTGTTGGTGGCCATGATGTTGTGGCCCTCCTCCCCACGGGGTTCGGGAACAGTTTGATTTTCCAGCTCGCTCCGTTAGTGGTGAAGGAGTTGGCTAAAGCTATCGCTAGCGGTGCTAATGCTAATAGCCTTGACGGTCTCCCCTCTTGTTGCACATGCGCATGACATACGTCACGACCAAATGTTAGCAATTGGTTATGGCAGATCCAGAGTGGCTTTGGGCAGATCCAATAGTTTTAAACTTCAACAGAGTACCCGCTTTCAAGGAAGTTAACACTTGTCAATGGAGAGAGGCCAGACTCTCTGTACAAATGAAATGTACCAGAGTCTGGTAGGACCAGGCTAACTCAGAACATGGTTGAAGGGGGTTTCATCCATTTTTATTTTATTTTTTAAATATTCATTTAACGGCCATTATAAATGCTGATACCGATAGTTTGGAAAATGCTTAATATAAATGCTGATATATCGGTCAGGCTCCATTTTCCTGTTTGAACTTTTTTTTTTTGTCCAATCAGAACACAAGACAAAATAAGAGTCTACTTGCAAAACATAAATGTGGAAAATAATTGTTTTTCTCGATTATTACATTTTGTGATCATCAGGAGCCAAAATCAAAATTGCAATTAAAATGTGATTAATTGCACAGCCCTACTCCGACCATTACACTGTATAAGGGATCTGTGTTGCATGAGGTGGCGGGCAGGACGGGATTACCTTGCGCAGCACTTTGCCACACGGGGGCCAGCCACAGCCTTGTCCCAGGCCGTTGAGGAACCAGAGCAGCGAGAACATGGGGACAGTGGAGGACCAGGAGAAGGCGACGTTGATGCCTCCCACCAAGAAGAGTCCGATGGAGAAAAGCCAGCGGGCGCTGATCTGATCTGACAGCACGCCGCTGATGAACTTACTGATGGCATAGGCCATGGTCTGGCTGCTGGTGATCAGACCTGCAGAGACACCATGAAGGGCACTGTTAAAGCAATGTACCCATTTGTGTGACGTCCTGTTGTGTTCTTAACCCCCCCCCCCCAAACAAAGCACAAGTAGACTTCATATTTCACAATTACTGTTTTCCGTCTGATCGTTTAGATCTCGACGTGTCCGACCGCACTTGAAGGCAGCTTTATTTCACAGGAGAGAAAGAGAAAGAAAAGAGAGGAGCGAGACATAGCGAGTGCTTTGTTGTTTCAGGAAACATTCAGCTATAACACAAACTCCCGGGCAGTTCAGTGCTTGTGGTTCGTGTTTTACCCTCCATAGTGTTTTAAAACGTTCTCGTGGCAGAGATAGAGGCAGTGATGTTTCCTGTTTCCTGTATGGGACTCTCACACCGCCTCAAACCACAGCTCACAACACTCTGACAAGTCCAAAAGTTGAGTCGGTCTCAACTATTCGCTGCAGGCCCGCTGTGTTTTTTTGAGTGTGCTCGCCCTCCGCTTGTGTCAAGGTTGCCCTCCGTAGTAGAACAGACAATAGAAAACGCACCAACCATGTATAAAGACTGATAAAATCGTGGAGGGTCATCGTTTTATCAGCCACACTAACAGAGGCTCTAGGGATGGCGAGGCCAGCTGGTTACTGTCGGCCAGTCCACCACTTTGGTCCAGATTTGTGTCCAGACTTTCATTTCATGGTTCCCAGAGGTTGACTTTAGTGTTTCACCGACTTTTCCTCATCATCATGGGGCTGACATTTGTAGTTAAGAGTGAAATATCTCTTACTACACCTAGCCTATGAGATGGGTTGCCATGAAATTTGGTTCAGACATTCATGTCCTCCACAGGATGAATTGTAATAACTTTGGTGGCCATCTGACTTTTCATCCAGCACTATCGTCAGGTCAACATTCTAAATTGTCAGATACTTTGGGTTATAACCAAACACAATCAGCTTCAGCTGTACTCTGTGTTAATACGCTAATGTTAGCATGCCAAAATGCTAAACTAAGCAAGTGAACATGGTAAATACTACAGCTTCTAAACATCAGCATTGTACCAGAAACCTGATTTGCTCTATGTGCGTAGATGGTAGGTTAGCCTTTGGCTTCAAATGGTTAGGGTCCGGATAGCCTTTAGGTAAGGGTAATAGGTTAAAAATGGGTTTCCAGTACAGATCAGGTGACAACATGGGAGTATAATGACCTTAGCATTTAGCTCAAAGCACCACTGTGTTTAAGCACAGCGTCACAGAGCTGCTGGCATGGCTGTAGACTAGAAATCTGGTTGATGATGGGGGTGAGCCTAAACAGAAACGTCACATAGCAAAGTACTGTATTGTATTAGACCAGGGGTCAGCAACTAGCAAAAGAGGGTTTTTTTGGAAATGTTCCCATCTGCATGCCAAAGTACCTCTTTCACAGCCATTGACCGAGCACAGCCTGTTGTTTACGGTAGTTTGATTGACTTTATCCCCCCATCTACTACTCTGCTACTACTACTACTACTAATAATCTCCCTACACTGCCTCTGATTGGCTAGTACTTCTAGCCAATCATTCACAGAATGCAGCGCGAAGGACAAAAATAACACTGCCTGAACGGGCTAGGTAGATGGCAGGCTTAATGCTGCTAATATGGCACACTGATTAACAAGAACATTTTAAAATGGCACTTTATATTAAAAATGTATTAGACATTAACACATTCATGTGCATGTGCAGAAGGTGGGGTGTGCGTACTTTAAATCATCAAGCAGTGGGTGAATAAGCTTAAACAGGCTGGAAGCAGTTGTATCTCTATGTCCAGTAGTGTTCAGTATGCCACACCGCATGCTTATGCCTTTGCACTGTGTATTTTTGGCAAGCTAAATAAGCCCCGATTTAGGCATTACTGCACAATGATTTTGCCAAACAATAGCCCCATTACAGACCTAATGATAGCTTAAGGAAATATTGCTAAACCACACCAACAAAAACAATAAGCTCTAGAGTCTAGTATTGCTACTTTCTCACCCAAATCATCTTTGTCCAGTTGGATCTCTTCCATCACAGAGGGCATCACGAAGGAGAAGGTCTTCCTGTTGAAGAAGTACAGCGCGTAGCCCATGAACATGCAGATGAAGATGGTTACACGGTAGTAACCGTAGCCTGTGGCCCCCATGATTGCACCCGTGTGAACAAAAACAAAAAGGCGCTCAACTTCAAGGATGACGAGGAAAAAACAAAAATGATTTCCTCAGAGTCTTTTCTTCAGTGGGTCCTCCGGCGTCTAGATTATAGCCAGGCAAGCTGAGAACCGCGCTGTAATCAGCAGCTGTTGTTGGACTGCTCTGGGTAAAAAGTCAACGATATCAAGAACTTGTTTGCACTGGGACATTAGAAATATGGAATAAGATGTCGCATTGGCTCGGCAGCACTGATTAAATCTTTTCAATGAGGAGAAACACTCTGGATAGGACTCTTCTTGGCAGGGTGGATGCTCTGTCTGTCTGTCTGTTAGGCTGCTGCTTGTAGAAGTGATGACAGAGGGGGGAAACCTTACACCAATCTGAAAATGAAATCAGCATAATAAATAGCATAAGTAATGAGTAAGTAAGTAATCTAGAATTGCCTAAGAGGGCATATAAAAGATGATTCAAGGATATTATGTTTGCACTAGGGCTGCACGAAATGAGGAAAGTATGTAATATAACGTTGAATATTGTGATAATTACTTGCGATAGATAAACAGATATTAAAGTGTAGTTCTGCATTTCTGCTGCTTTCAGTATTCTGCTAAAATACGACCAATTGCTCGTTGAATTTAAAACAAACAAAAGGAAATCCTTTCAAACATTCTTTTATTGAACAAATTAAACATTGAATTAAATAGAAAAAAGGCACCACTAAAAAGAGAATGACAGTTACATTACAAAGTGCTGATATTTTCTTTCAACTTACACAAAAAACCTCTGAGTGTCTATTACGATATGTCGCAGCCTTTCGCGATGCGTTTATTGCGCCAGTTGATATTGCAATGACGATAAACAAAAAAAAAATAATGATACATTGTGCAGCCCTAGTTTGCACACACACTACAAATCTGATCCTTGACAGAGAGACTTGACACTCTATGTTAACATTTAAGGGATTTGTCTTAATGATTGAACAGTATTAACTTTGTTCTCATAGCAATATGTGGCTGACCTTTTCTTCAGATACAGATTTCTTTTCTCCATGTTGGTGTTATGATGCTGTGTGCTGGTCAGTTGCCCTCCAGCCACCTTGTTATTTACAGACCATCATCTGTTCCAGGCTCAGGATAAAGTGACATTCTGGACCTGTTTCAGTCTAAGGTCACAATATAAAAATTGGTTCCTTTAACTGGCGTGGGCTGTGTGCAGGTCTCCAGCCAGCAACCGTGAACATATCAGGTGGCCTACGCAGCTGGACCTTCACCTTAGGAGACCTAATGTTAGTAGGTTGTATTTTTAGAAGAATAAAAGTTAGGAGGAAGTCCAAGGACCTCAAATTACCGGTAGCGTAATTTCATTCCAGTCCATTTAACGTTAGATGATATGCTCAGCTCACTCATGTATGTAAACACTTCAACTCATACGGAAGTTGGACTCTGACGGAGGAAGCCTGTGACAGAGATAGGCTAGCATACAACAGCATTATGCTAATGAACTGATAAACCCACCAAACAGAACCATTTTTGCATTCTAACGTTACTCATGGCGAACTGATTTATGGGGCGGACCGTGCAGCTATCGTGAGTGCCCTTCAGGCCTACATTTGACCAAATGCCGACATAAAAAGCAAGACACGTCGATGTTTGATGCAGTCTGATACAGCGGTTCGCCCTTCACCGTCTCGCTGCTATACTGACATGAGGAAATGCCAGTAAAGCTAGCTGGTTACCTTTCATCCGCGTCCCTCTTCCTGGTCCCATCCATTGAAAAGAACGGCGCGCGTTCATGAATCTGGAGCTCTTGAGCGCGTCACCGTGACACAGTGACTGAAACGAGCCAATCAGCCACCGTGGCAAAAGAGTTAATGTTGCACCACGGTTTATGGATGCATGCTGCTGGTATTCTCAATGCACTCACGCCGCCAATCTCCATTTAAAATATGCGACTTTAAATGTGTAATTTCTCACGACACAGCCAACATGGAACCTTTTATGGACTAATATCGTTTCGAATTAAACAGTTGACCCTGCAGATTAGGTCGGCTATTATTATTATTATATTATATTATAATAGATCTATTACCGATATAAACTATAACGTAGGCCAGGGGTCTTCAACGTTTTTTAAGCCAAGGACCCCTTAACTGAAAGAGAGATGGAGCAGGGACCCCCCTACTACATTTTATGTATAAAATGAAGTTGCATATTAAACTGGGCCTACAATAACGTGTGGGCGGTCTAAAGCCTTTATACAAAGCTTGTTTTGCATAGAATACTAAGCTTTTAAAATAGCCTAATAATTGTTGGCATGGTTTTTATAAATCATGTTTTAATGTTAAACATACATGTGTCACAGTGAACCCTTAGGATGAACTGGATCTGTGGATGGCCTTAGTGACTACCTTACCTATAGGCCAGTAAGCAGTGGGGATTTATATTTGCTAATAATATGTTGGATTTGTGTTATTTTTCAAAAAACTTAAATTAACAATAATTTTGAGGCCCCCCTGCATTGACTCTGAGGACCCCCCCAGGGGTCCCGGACCCCCTGTTGAAGATCCCTGACCTAGGGGACTTTATGTGATTTAGAGATGACACCCCCAAATCCAGTAAGCAGTAGGGATTGATATTTGCTAATAATATGTTGGATTCGGGTTTAATTATGTTCATTTTTGGAAAAACTTCAATTAACAATAATTTTGAGGCCCCCCTGCATTGACTCTGAGGATCCCCCCCAAGGGTCCCGGACCCCCTGTTGAAGATCCCTGCCATAGGCTATAATCTCAACATTTAGCTCACATTGCTCACTACTGCCCTCCTCTGTTTGGCTGGAGGAAGTTGAACTGCCACTGAAATGACTGCTCTTAGGTGTGGATAGTCCTACATGCAGACTCAAATGACTGTATGTAGGCCTACATATTCTACAAGATAACAATCCAGATACCCATCCCAACTTGAAACATTGAAATTATTCCTTACTCTAACATAAACCAGCCTTAAAGAAACATTCCAAAATTCATTTCAGACAAGCTTTTGTTGTCCACTTCAACGTGTTCGACACACGCTACTATAAGGAGAGAAGCAGAAGGAAGGTTCTACGTAGGCGCGCAGACTTAATACTCTGGACAGTAGTTACTGTTCTCAGATATATAGGCTACATTATTATTGACAGGTTTTCATCAGTTTTTATCACAGTCAAGCACTCACCTGAGGGATACAGGCCCGGTCTGACTTGTTTCCCCAGTGATGGGCTTTGTAGCTACCAACG
This sequence comes from Sander lucioperca, assembly GCF_008315115.2. Classification (NCBI taxonomy): domain Eukaryota; kingdom Metazoa; phylum Chordata; class Actinopteri; order Perciformes; family Percidae; genus Sander; species Sander lucioperca. The sequence goes on from NC_050185.1 coordinate 4,649,593, forward strand.
TTACCTTAGATACTGTAACCTAGTAACCATATTAAATATTAAATAACATCATACAAATATGAAAATAGGACAAATATGTACACATTACAACTACCAAATGAAGGTAAAATAACTGACCAAAACCATTCAAACTTAAATTGTGTTACATGTAACATGCATGAGGCATATGTTACACATATAAAGTTTGAGTATTAATACACTGAAATGAGAGGATCTCAAACCAGAAATTGAGCTTTAGCAGGGAGACAGTGCAACCAAGGTTGTTGGATTCACTTTAGCTTCCATTGCCAGCTGGAACGATGCTGTAGCAGGTCACCTTCATTACGCCCTTTTCAAAGCTTATATCACTGCAAGAAAAGGGCAAATGTTGTCTCCTGGGTGTTTGTAAGGATTCAAAAGTGGGATGTCCTCAAACACATCATCTGGGCCTGTCTCACAAAGCAGGATTAATGAGATTGGATGGCTAACAGTGCTGAGGAAAAACATAACCCTGTATCAGACATGGAACTAGGGCTGCACAATCTATGGTTTTTTTACCGCATCGCGAATCATTTTTACACTTTGGTGTTTGCACGGATTAAACAAATTAATTATAATGGGAATAGTGAGTGGCTTTCAACAGCTGATTTATTTATTATTTCTGAAAACATACAGCTGATTTAAGTCCCACTTTTTCAAGTCTTTGCACAGTCTTTCCCACTCTTCAAATTGACCTCTCCAAGTTGTATCGATGATTCATTGCTCCTATTGGAAAATGTCACAGCAGACTTGTCATAGTAGGAACAGCACAGGTGTTATGTATAACATAACAAAAGTCAGTATGCTACACTGTATACAAAGACTTCGGAGATTAAAATAGAATGGTGAAGGGCAAATATTCTATTTATAGTGCACCATGTAGTAAACTGAAGCAGCTGAATGGAATTCCACATTATTTTTTATTATTTAAACCTGTGATTTTTCGACAGGGCTATTGAGGATGAGGATGATGATGATGAGGATGATGAGGATGATGATGATGAGATAGATAGATTGTTATTGATCCCAAAAATGGGAAATTACAGTGTTGCAGCAGCAAAATATCAGACACACAGCACACATACAGAACATACATTAAATAATAGGATACAATATACATTAAATAATAATAGGATAGAATACAAGAACAAATATTTAAAATATATACAAATTGGGAATAAAAATGTACAATTACTTAACTAGTATTGATAAAGATGTAGATAAACCTATCGTGCAAGTTGCAATTAGTGCAGTTGTGATGTCTAAGAGGCTTATCTTACGCTCAGTGATGAAGTTTAATTGCCTGTGGTAGGAATGATTTCCTGTAGCGATCCGCTGGCTCCGATGCTGCTGCCCCAGCAGATGGCGGAGGAGAACAGAGCGCTGGCCACAACAGACTGGTAGAACATCTCCAACATTCTGCTGCACACGTTGAATGATCTTAGCTTCCTCAGGAAATACAGTCTGCTCATCCCCTTCTTGGAAACAACAGTGCTGTTGATTTTCCATTTCAGCCTGTTGTCGATGTTGACACGTTTATCTGTGTTTTTTGCCCCCAACGTCTCCTTCCAGGCAGCGCTACCTGGAAGGCACTAGGATTAGGCACTGGTTAGGGTTAGGGTTAGGGTTAAGGTTAGGGTTAGGTGTCTTGAAGTCAACTGTCGCAGCGCTGCCTTGAAGTCAATTAGGCACTGGTTATGGTTATGGTTAGGGTTAAGGTTAAGGTTAGGGTTAGGTGCCTTGGAGGTAGCGGTCGCAGCGCTGCCTGGAAGGAGCCGTTGGGGGCAAAAAACACCATCGAGCTGTTGACACCCAGGTATCTGTACTCCTCGACCATGTCCACATCTCCACCCAGAATGCAAAGGGGCTGCGGAGCCGTTCCCTTTCTCCTGAAGTTAATCACCATCTCTCTGGTCTTATCCACATTCAGCAGCAGGTAATTCTTACCAGACCACTCAACAAAGTTGTCATGATGATGATGATGATGATGATGATGATGATGATGATGATGATGATGATAATGATTATGATGATTATGATGATGATGATGATGATGATGATGTGGATAAGGATGATGATGATGATAATATAATTTATGCTCCTTTGTTGTTAGTATGTGTTTGTGTAAGATGACTGTCACTGTGTAAAATTAGTTTTTTTTTAACCATGATGGAGTCATCACAGTAAGTACAGTAAGCATGGTAAATGGCTGACAAAAGACATCAACAAATTCCTTCAATTTCAAATAAAATTCCTTAACACCTTTCATTATTGGCAATCTGAAGGCCCCTACACAACCACTGTCCTACACCCTCATACCTTTATCATAGAACACAGAGTTTAGTTTAGTGGCCTCCAAAAGCAAACCAGCTGTACTTTAAAGGACCCCACTCACCCTGGACATCACCTTTTATCCCCCCCACCCTGCCCCCAGGAAAGATACAGAACAATCAAATCCAGAACCAACACACTGAAAAACAGCTTCTTCCCACATGCAGTAAAATGCACAACCCCCCTCCCCTCCATCTCCCTCCTCTCTAAGAACTGAAAATGCAATAACTGAACTGAAAGTGCAATAACCTCATTTTTGTATATAGCGTCACCCCATTGTGTTTATTTATCCAGATTTTTTATATTTGACTTTTTTTGCTGTTTTATATATGTGTTATTTCTATTGTCATTCCAAAGAGCTCCTAAACTTTGTTTTGTTGTTGTAAAACAATGACAATAAAGATCTATTCTATTCTATTAACTTTAACCAGAGCAGAGGTCTAATCAGCTGCAATAATGTGCAGGGCCTCTTCATTTTGTACGCTCAATTGGTACCAAATCTATGTAGAGAGGAGGATTCTGTTCTCGTCTTTGTATGAACTCTTTGGTTAGATAATGAATGTCCAGAGATGGAAAGGAACTAATTACAATTACTCACGTTACTGTAATTGAGTAGTTTTTGTGTGTACTTTTACTTTTTAAAGTAGTTTTTATAATCTGTAATTTTACTTTACTTAAGTATGTTTTGTTTGAAGTATTGTTCCTTGCTACATTTTGAATCACATCCATTACTGAGTAAAAAAAATATGTAGTTTTGGCATATTTCTTCTTTTTGTCGCTTTTTTTTTTAAAGGTTGTTGTCGCTTTTTTGAGTTGTTTGACTTTGTGCCTTTAACAAGTAAGTATAAATATAAAAAAAAAAGTATACCCCCCCTCCACCTTTTACTCAAAGTACATTGTAAATTAGCTTCTTTTTACTTTCACTTATGCAGATTTTTATACCAGTAATATTACTTGTACTTGAGTAAAAGTGCATCAAATAATAGTACTTTTACTTTAAATATTGTTGTACTCTTTCCACCTCTGTGAAATGTCTTGTTCCTTGTCTAAAGCATTTCTATTACAGCAATGTATGTGCACATGCACTTCCTGCCAACAGATGGAGCTAAAGGAATGTGTTATCTGTATCGGGTTGTGCCAGAGGGACATGTTTCATGTTCAGGTTAGACTGTTAAAACACTGGAGGTCCCTGTGTTGAAACAACCTGATGTTTTAGGTCTATTGATATAATGAGCTACTGCTGCATACCTTCTTTGTTCTTGTTGGCTTGAGAGTGAGGCGTTATGCCTTTCACAGCTGAGAGTTCTGCTGCTTTTCAGTTTAGCGCATATTCAGAGTCTGAAATCAAACACTGGGCTCACTGCTCTGTATTGATCAATCACTCAAACCCTAACAGATGTGGTGTTTTTCATTTTGTGGTAGGATGCAGAACAATTGGTGGCGTATTCGTGGTACAGAGAATGAAGTTACACCTGGTGGTTTTTACTAGCCTCGTGAGACCGTCCTGATCTCGCGAGCTCCAGTTTCCACTCGCAGATCAGTCTGGCATCTTGAGACAGAGAAAATTTGGAGCCGTTAGCCAAACGACCGACCAATCAGCGTTGGTTTTGAGGTGGGTTTAGGTGTGACGCAACGAGAAGCGACTGTTCAGTCTAAACAACATGGCGGCTTCCACGGATGAGATGAGCGTAGCTATCGCGGAAGTTTTATCCGAATTAGAAAATATTCCTTCATTGAAGAAGAGCGAAAAACAGCACTGGAGGCTTTTCTCGGAGGAAAAGATGTTTTTGCTCTTCTCCCGACTGGTTTCGGCAAGAGTTTGATATATCGTTGATCTGATTGGTTGATTTAGCCCGTCTATCACCAACATAGGTGGTGATAGACAGATGGTTTATCCAATCAGCTAACCAGTATTTTCACCCCTTCCCAAAAGTTCTCCAACGGAAAGTTCCCAGATGGATATGACGAGCAAATCCATCAGGCGGAGCCAGGTTAGGTTTTTACTGCAAAGTAAAAAAAAAAAAAAGCAAGGTAACAGTAAATAGAGTGTGCTCAATTATGTAATACTCACAATTAAAAGTATTTCAATCACTCATTGGCTGGTTTTCTATCTCTGTTTTTGACATTAACATGTGGATAGGAGGTTTGTTTAAATGTTACTCTCAGTGTTATAAATGTGATTTAGTGGACCAGACCCTCTTTTTTTCTTTCCGCCCAAGAAGACAGCACCATTTTGACTTTTCTAAAAGACCCCGGGTAATCCCATTACACTTGTTTCTACTCTGCAACCTGCAGAGTTGAAGCATTGATTATTGGCAGCCTGCACTATCCACAGAGAGACAGAGTGTACTGCATTGCATCAAAGTGCTTGTTCTTTTGAGTACACAGTATGCACAATTTATATGCTGGTCAATAGGGAGGCAACCGTGTTTAAACACTATTGCAATGATGCAACCTACATACACACCTCAACCTAGTTTTAAATGATTCAACACATAGTCCTATAGCCAGTGGTGTAGTCTACGTGGTATGCAGTATACCCAGTATACCAACTAAGAAAGCTCCACGATTTCCATATAACAACTTAAAGCAACACTAGAGAACTTTTTGTACCTTAAAATAATGTTTCCAAAATCGTTTCAGTGGTTCATCAACTCGTAACAGGGTGAACGGCACTTCTGCATTCGCTTTGCGGTTCTCTACCGGCTATAACCGCACTATGCAAGTTTGCCAGATCGGGTAGCGGGTCTGTAGTTCCAATGAGACTTAATGGGACAATTCTGCTTCCAACCTGTAGGGGGACCGAAGCGGGAAAAGTTCTCTAGTGTTGCTTTAAAATGTGCATTAATAAAAACTATATACAAATAGCGTTCTTTTCACTGTTAGTCTCGTTTGCTGTTGCAGGTCATTTATAATCATCAGATGGAACATTACATTTAAAAAACGTCCCTGAATTGGCCCTCAGGTATACGTGTCTATTTCATTCATAAAATAACTTCAGATTGCGCAATGTCGTTATATGTCAGTAGCCGACATTAAATTAGGTCCCCCTTCCATTTAGCGCGGAGGTTTTATTCCTTTTAGTCCATGTTTGTGTTAGCTTACTATTTTCTTTTCCCTTGTCCCCCTGTAATGTTACTTACTACTAGCGTCCATGGGTTTCATGAAATGCGATACATGAATCTAAGTTATTATTACGTTGGTTGCTACAACAATCTCTTAATGCTTTGGCTCGTGACACAGTGACATTATTAACATTACCTGGCTTAGCTCACGATACATCCAAAGTAGGCTAAGTTACCGTACGCAACACGATGCATCTGTAACGTATTATCTTATTGTAAATGAATGGTTTTCTGTCTGAGCAAAATATTCATCGCAACTATATGACGTCCCAGTAACGCTAACTCAGTAATCTACAATGGGCAATACAGCACCGTAAAGAAAAGACCTTTACGACAGCAGGTGTCGTAAAAACACTACCGCTTTTGTCCAAAGGGGCCGCTAGAATCAACACAAACTGAAAGTTACAAATGGCCACTTTAAAGGTGCACTATGAGTTCCTGCACAGTTTCAGCGCAATTAAATTTTTGTCTCAAAACGTAGGCATCTCTCCTTGATCCGCTAGCTGCCTGCCCCCTGAATACACTGTGAAAAAGCCCGGTCTCGGGAGACAACACAGAGGTCGTAAACGTCAAACAAATACTAGGGGCACAGGCTGTGCACCAAAATATAACAAACCACTCCAGCCAATCACCGACAAGATGGTTGGGGGAGGGGGTGGGGTTTAGTGACAGTTAGTCAGTTATGACAGTTACGGAAACATGGGGGGAGGGGCGAGCTTGCTCTGTTTTGTTTGGTATTTACTTGGAACCTCATAGTGCACCTTTAACGTTGTGATACAGTCGCTGTTTGGTTAGGGTTAGGTTTAGGCACCAAAACTACTTGGTTTGATATAGTAAAGATTGTGGTTTGGGTTCAAATAAGTATGTCTGTTACTTAACATTAGGACTGTCAGCATTAACGCGTTAATCGTGATGCGATTAAGGGCCGAGCATAACGGGTAAATTTTTTTGAATTGCATTAATCGCATGCCGCCATTTATTAATTTAATTTTACACTTCACTCGGCTTCGCAACAGGCTACTATTTTGACCCTTTGCCGCACCTTTACTTATCATCAAGCTGCGATACTTCCTCGTAACACATCCTGCTGCTGCAGGCTGCAGGCATGATGGAGAAAGACAGCAGCAACACAACTCTGAATGGCGCTTTTTATTTTCCAAAACTCCTGGACAGCTCATTAGACAAGTCGAAAGCAATATGCACATTGTGTAAAGCCGAATTAAAATATCACCGAAGCATGTCAAGCTTGAGCTACCACCTACGAGCTAATTAACGTGACTCAGGTTGATGCTAGTGGGCTCAGGCAAAGCACTATTTTGGAGAGTGCTTCTCACCGACCTGTTGATGAAACCAAATCCCCAAAAAATTACTACCGCTCTTGCGAAATGGGTGGCAACTAACTGCAGACCTGTCAGCATCGTAGAGGACTCGGGTCTTAAAGACGTACTACGGTTGGCATGTTCTGACCCGTCTCATTGCCGTCGAGGGAGACAGTAGTTTCACGCACACACAGCCTGTACGACACGGAGAAAGCAGCCCAACTGGAACTGCTGCAAAGTGCAAACGCTGTCTCATTAACCGGTGATCACTGGACGTCAGTGAGTAATCAACATTATTTAGGAGTTACTGCACACTATATTGACTCTGGTAAGGATATGGATTTTTAGTTTTTTAGTTAGGTACTTGGAGGAATTGTGCAATAATGGCAGAGTCACACATTTTTCTTTTGTTTACAGTAAATAAATAATTAACAAATACAAATCTTAAAGTCAAGTTCATAAAGTAACTTTCTTTGCATTCATTTGATTCCCAATCAAGATACACTGGTAAGAATGGCTTTCCATTGTTAATATGTACTTAAAAACAGTTCTGAAATGCAAAATAATAGAATTTTAATCATGTGATAAAACGTGCAATTTTCAGTGATTAATCGCGATTAAAAAAAATGATCGTTTGAGCCCTACTTAACATACAAGTTAACTTGCACTGTTCTGTTCATCTTTTGCGACATTTAGCCCTGGATGCAGCGATGGTACCCTAGCAAAATAGACATAGATGGAAAGGAAAATGCCGCATGAGAGACACGCAAGATGGCAGGATTTATACCCACACTAACTGCAAATCAAACTGAAATTATGGACACTCATTATACTCACTGATATTTGAATACAATTTGGGACTGTTTTAGTTTTCAGTTGCATCTATCTAAAGCAGGGGTGGCGAACCTGTGGCTCTTGAGCCGTATGCGGCTCTTTGCCTGCTCCTGTGAGGCTCTTACTGTGTGGCTGGGGGCTGTGTCATTGGTTGATTGTTGTTTTTAACTTTTCTGAAACATACAGTATTTCAGAAAGCCCCTTTAGTGACAAATGAGTGAGAGAGTTGCTTCGAGTGGCCACAACCGAGTTCAAGCAAGACCTGAAAAGGATTGTGGATAACAAAGACTGTCAGGTTTCCCACTGAGTCAATCTAAGTGAGAAAAAAAAACTATGAAAACTGCTATGTATTATGACTGTCATTAGATCTGGAAGACACTATTGCTGTTGTAGTGTGGACGTGCATGTGTTGTGTGGCTTTTTGCTATGGTGCGGTTTTTTTTGTGGCTCTTTATACCTAACCTGTTGGCCACCCCTGATCTAAAGCTTCCTGAACAACACTGATGCTTCAAATAACACACAAAAGAACAGAACGAAAAGGAGTCTCGGATCATAGCACCTTTTTCTAGGAAAAGAAAAAGCTGAGCTTGTTCAATCGACTTTTACCAACAGCCGTCAGGGTTTCACAGCAGGAGGGACAGGCCACATGCAGGAAATAGTTTCACAACCCAATTAATGCATCAAACTCAGGCCCTGCTGCTGAAGACTTGGCAGAACCATTACAACTCGCCGTCCTTCCCTTTCTCCTATCTCCCTGCTGTATGCTGTACAAATGAGGGACTCCCCCCTAGGGCTCCACCTATTTCCTGCAGAAATATAATTTCACATTGTGAGGCACTGTGTCAGTGACACTGTCAAGGAAATGCCACACATCCTCATCTGTTTTCAAAATCACTCAATTTATTCGTGTTTTGGGAAATTGGGAGTTGACGCAGACTTCAGAAGAGAGAATTCAAATATACAATACAATACACAATGCTCTCCATATGCAAATTCAAATGTGTGTAGGGGTGGGTTTATGCAAATACATTGTTGAAAGCACTTTTTCAGTTTCTTTTTTTCTCTTTTTTACGACCTAGACCAGTGGTTCTCAACCTGGGGGTAGGGACCCCCAAGGTGGTCGAGAGATCATTTCTGGGGGTCGCCAGATGGTTGGGGGGAAAGAAATGAAATAACATATTCTAAACTGGGGAATGGTTTTAACATTACTGTGTGAGTTTCGTACATTTCATGTGTCAGAGCTTCATTTGTAAACCAGGAGGTCCTGGAACACAGAGAGGGGTCTGAAGGTGGGTCAGGGGGTGAAATAAAGTCACATACGCAATCAAATCAAAAATCCACAGAGCCTGGAGCACATCGGACAAGGCTAGGTGCTAGCTGCTAAAACTAAAACTAAACTAAACTGTCATTAAATCACAGCATTATTTGTTTACATTTATTTTTTAGAGCATTCACAAAAATCACTCAAAATCAGCAGGGGGAGTCGCGTAGAAACAGCTGTTTACACCAGTTTGCAGCTCTCTTTCTCGTTGTCGAGGGGTTGGGGGGGGTCACGAACACCAACCTCATTATTCTGGGGGGTCGCGACGCAAAAGGTTGAGAACCACTGACCTAGACTACTGCTTTCATTCCATTGTGAACTATTGAAGACATACATGATTATGTATGTTATGTATGTATGTCACATGTATAACAATACATGTGAACACATGTATTCATTCATGTATTTATTCATGTTGTGAGTATGAATGTTGTGCACATATGTTTATGTTTTTTTTTTTTTTTTTTTAAGATTATTTTTTGGCCATTTTCAGCCTTTATTTTGATAGGACATATACACATAAGACATGAAAGGGGAGAGAGAGGGGGAATGACATGCAGCAAAGGGCCGTAGGTCGGAGTCTAACCCGCGGCCGCTGCGTCGAGGAGTAAACCTCTATATATACCTATGCTCTACCAACTGAGCTATCCGGGCGCCCTTTGTTGTACGTTTGATGTATGTTTTTGTTGTTCTTCTGATGTAGTGTGAGTATGAATGTTATGGATTTATGTATTCCAGCTTATGTAATATTCTTATGAAATAATAGAGACCCCAGGAAGAGTAGCTTCTGTTTAAGACAAACAGAAGCTAATGTGGATCTTAATAAACAAACAAATAAACAAACAAACAAACCAACAGTAAATATAAAAATACAAATAAATCTGCATTCATGCAATATTTATTAAAAGTAAAGCCTCGTTCTTCTGCATCAAAGGCAGATGGACTCACTGTGCAATCGACTCTGCATGAGGTTGATCTCTCAAAGGTAGCTCCTACACCACATGTGTCAAGCATGTAGCTCAGCGTAAATTTTTTCAGGAAGACCTAACTTTTTATCAATGCTCTCTTCCTAAATCGATCAGCTCATGGAGGCGTTCACCTTCCTGTTAAACCAATCAGAATCGGCCACGAATTCCAAGGGCCAATCACAGCGTCACAACCCCGCTTTAAATCTGTTTCTCTCCCTGTGCTATCAGCTGTCGTTTCAGGCAAAGTGTATAACCCTCCACCTCCCCTTCCACCTCCAGTCATCGTCTTTCTCCGGCTGACCGCTCCGGAGCCTCCTTCGGTCTGGCCTTCGGGCTCCTTCTCCGCCACCACCGGTGTCTGGATTCCATTGGGGGGTTATGCAGGTTCTCTACCACTATAAGAAAACTATTAGTATAAACGATGGAGTCTAATCTCCAAAGACTCTGTACACTTTATTATGCTCATGTACAATAAACCTTTGTCTCTCCTGATTGGAATGTGGTGTAAATTTTTGTCACTTTTTCTATGATGGCTGAGGAACTTTTTGGGGCCTTTATGTGGACCAAACTGTAAGTGAGAAGACTATGCAATAATACAGTCAAAGATATTTTGACTTTTTCGATAAATAAATAAAAGCATGTCAATAAACTCCACGTCTGGCCCCTGATGTGATTCTCATTTTCCAGTGTGGCCCTTAGTGAAAATACACTTTCCGTCCTAAAGCTGCGGGGCAGAGACCAATGGCAGGTAAGGAAGCAGATCACAGGTGCAGAGGCAACACACACACAAGTAAAGATGGAAATTGAATACAAATGTCAATTTCTCTCAAGCATTATAAGAAGCAATCTGAGGATCTGCAGAGCAACGTTTGGATAATTGGATGGCACAAGCACGCTGACGGGCGATCTTGGTATTAGCTCTCTGAGCTACTAAACCCTGGTGTGTTCAGTGTGAACGTGGAATTTCATACCGACAGAAGAAACAAAGACGTGTGGATGGACTGCCATAGACAGTGCAGCCATGCATTCAGTGAGACGCTGTGATATATAAAGATGCCTGCCAGTAATACTCAAAGCCTGTCTTGACATCAGACATGTGCTGGACTGTCGATAGGTTATTTTCACAACTTATAATGCATGATAAAAAGGAAGCACAATTATGATTAGACCGCATTGCCGGATAGTTGTATCATTATAAATTTGTTAACCATTGTTAAATTATGCAGAAAAATCACAGGCTGGCACAATTATTATGTAAATTAGAACAGATTAAACGAATGAGACGATTAATCAGAGTGGACTGGAGTGGAAGTGAATAATGCTCCAGAGAGTGTTAGAGTGCAGTAGCTTTCGCTCAATTTCTAGTCGTCTCGAGACACGCAGAACCACTTTTTTTTCACACACTCACAGAGCATAATTCATAACTATCTCTCATATAATTTCAGGCTGCCAAAATGCACTCTGTAAGTCACCATTTTATGAATCAGTGGAATGTATATGAGAGGAACGTGTCCTTGTTCCACGTTTTAGAAAGCATACAGCACTAAATCACTGTGTGCAGAGAGAAATGATATTGTCACATAATTGCCATGCAAAGTGAGAGCGTGTTCCCATTACACTGATCAAACTAAGGGCTTACTTTAAATGTCAGGGGAGAGGGCGGACTGACATGTCATGCAGCGCCTCACACTGTTGTACAGTGAGTATGTTAGCAGTGCTGAGGGTGAATGTCACATGAACTCCTTTTTTTCTTGACTTAACAAATGAAACACGTCGCTCTCCATCCAGCGGCAGTGAGCTGACATTTATAGAAGTGGTTACACTAGGTAAGGCAAGCAGATGGATGTGTCTTGTATGTGTATGTGCTTTATGTATTTTAATGTGGAAATCTTTAATGTTTGTTTTTATGACTGTTTAAAAGCCCTTCTAGGGACGGGCATTGGAAACTATAGCACTAGCTTTGAACGCTGCGATGCTGTACATTGGAGATTTGTTGCACAAATGTCTATGTCGTAGCATACTCAAATCAGGGCTGTAGTCAAGTCCACCTTTGTCGAGTCCAAGACAAGTCCAAGACCAGGTCTAGTCGAGACCGAGTGCAAAGAGGTTCAAGTCCAAGTCAAGACCGAGTCCAAATGAGAGACAGCAATACCCAGACAGAAAAAAAAGAATCCTCTTCAAGATCACTCACTTACATGTTCATAATTTATGTGATGTGAGAGACTGTATATCTTTTAATTGAAGATGATCATTTTGCTTTATTATTTGTAATGATCAAAAAGCAGGTGCAGAGTAATCACAATAGGATCGAATGAGGCCATATTACTTACTTCAAATATAAAATGGAAATGTTCCCATTCTTGAACTTATGATTTGTCCTAAAGAATTCATAGTATGAAGTGCTCGCTGACATTGTGTCTGTGGCCAAAATGAAAATGATTGATACCTGATGATTGAGGTATATGATGCAGCCAGGTGTATACCAGGCGACCAATCACAACGCCTGTTCTAGATGGATTTTGAATTAAACTAATATCGGTTTTCTGAAAGAGTGCGTTTCATCAATGGTTTTGTTTTGAAGGAGGAAGTTACTTTAGGATAAAAGCATATAGTGCTGGACGCGGTCAAGACCAACTAGAATATTTGGCGAGACCAATGGCCGAGTCCAAGACAAGTCTGAGTGCAAATACCAACGAGTCCAAGACGAGTCCAAGACAACAGAAAAGCATCTCAAGTCAGGACTCGGTAGTACTACAGCCCTGATTCAAATAAACATGAAGTCAAAAAAATGATTATGTATTAATTAATATAGCACATTTCATACCCAAAGGCAACTCAATGTGCTTTACAGATTGCACAGAGTCAATTAGAAAAACACATAACAAAAAGAAACATTAAAATGCACACAGAATAAAAACAGCAAAAACAAATGAATTTAAAGCAATGGTAAAAAAGAAAAAGAAAAAATGTGGGTATTTAGCTGGGTTTTGAAAGTAATCAGCATTGTCTCAAGTCTAAGCTCTTCTGGCAATTTGTTCAACATTTGAGCAGCATAGAAGCTAAAGGCAGCTTCGGCGTCTTTAGTTTTGACTCTGGGAACAGCCAGTAATCCAGAACCAGCCGGCCTGAACGGTCTGCGAGGTTCATACTGGCTCAGGAGATCTGATAAGTATCTTGGATCGAAACCAGTGATTTATGGACAAGCTTTTGAAGGTTGATTCTGTGAGAAACTATCGGAAAAGTAAGTTAAATTGAAATGTTGCATTCAAACCTAATGTAAGGTTTAAGGTTTAACTTACTAAATACATGCATATTTAAAATGTACATACAGTTACCTATTTACATATTTGTGTTTGTATTTACGCGTTTATTTCCAATCTCCAGAATCTATCTCTGTGGTTTTCCTCACATTTACCTCAGGCTAAGTTCAGCTAGCGTCTGATTGGTGGGTTCAGCTACATGTGAGTGAGAAACCAGGAAGTGTTGTTGTTGTGGAGCTGATGAAATGTGGAGAACAGTAAAGTGCTGCTTAAGAAAGTTTCTTCTCATTAGGAGTGTTGTAACTAACCACCACATATCAAACCCTCACGTCTCACTAACATCAGGGGTGTATATCACCATACAATATTATATTGATTCTTACAATATTTACTGATATCACAAAGTCTGCCACGGTATGATTTCGATGCGAGGGGCCTGCGATCGACATGAGACGATACATAAGGCCATTTAACACAATCAATTACAGTACATGTTTATATAAATATATATATAAAAAGCAACTAAAATATGATTTGACAATTTCATTACTAAGCTCTTTCAGAGATTTAAATTAAAAACAAACTACTCTTTTTAATAAAAAGAATAAATATAAAGTGGGAATTTCAAAATAATGTAATGATATTTTTTACTTTGTATTGATAATATTGGATCGTTGATAACATGCAGGGGCGATTCTAGGATCCAACCTTTAGGGGGGCTCAGCCCCTAATGAGAATGTGACACGGATACCAACCCATTCTCACTCCAGAGCTTAACATAAAGACTGGAAACAGCTAGGTAACAAAGATAATAAAAACAATCAGCCTACCAGCACCTCTAAAGCTGATCAATTAATACATTTTATCTTGTTTCTGTAATGTTTAGAAAAATGGAAGTGCAAAGACAGCAAGTTATGGTTTTACAGGGGGTTATGTGCATTTGAGGGACCACTTGTCGTTACCTTAAGGTTGCCAGGAAACCAGAGAAGTCTCCAGGAAGGCATCACATATGATGAGTAGAATTCTTTTTATCATTAGACAGAGCCACGCTAGCTGTTTTGATCTGCTATTAGTCTTTATGCTAAGCTAAGCTAACTGTCACCTGGCTCTAGCTTTATAGCATAGAGATATGAGAGTAGTATCAATTTTATTACCTAACTCTAAGCAAGAAAGCAAATAAGTTAATTTCCCCAAATGGAAAATTACTCCTTTAAGCTTGGTAAACCTTTTTTCAGATAAGATGCCCCTTGCCTGACATAAAATGCTCCACTGCGCCTTTGGTTAGTGCATGCATGCCTTTGGTATCCCTATCCCTGTGTCTCGTGCCATCATGTGTTTAAAATACATAAATAAAGGGCCTCCTCCCTAATGGGACTTTTTTTATTTAGCTTCCATTACCATCTGTCTTTCAAGACAAGTGAATACATAATATAAGATATTTTGACTTTAATTCTATCAAAATGAATGAATAAAAATGAATGAAATGATCCAGGTTCAAACGACCTCAGCTAATCAGCTAATCTTGCAAAATAAATTCTAACGAATATTAAGGAGGCTCTTATGTTTCAGGCTTTTGGTATTACAGTCTATCCATATCAGGGTGACACAATGAAGATAACCCATTTAATTGCATTGCATCCCAGGCCATTAGTATAAAAAAGTGTGGTTAAGACAAAGAAAGAAAGACTTACTTTATTTGAATGTACCTTTTTTTCACTTACTTTACATTTTTTGTGTGATTAACATTTTTTTTTAAACAAAATACAAAACATACCCCACCACCCACCCAGACTAAAATCAAGACAAGATGACACCGTAACTACAATATTCAAGACCACACAACAAAATAGTAACAAAATAGAGAATAAACCATAAACCACATAAACATATGTATAAGTGATAGCACCATAATTCAATTCAATTCAATTTTATTTATAGTATCAAATCATAACAAGAGTTATCTCGAGACAGTCTTTACAGATAGAGTAGGTCTAGACCACACTCTATAATTTACAAAGCCCCAACAATTCTAGTAATTCCCCCAAGAGCAAGCATTTAGTGCGACAGTGGCGAGGAAAAACTCCTTTTAGGAAGAAACCTCGGCAAACCCAGGCTCTTGGTAGGCGGTGTCTGACGGTGCCGGTTGGGGGTGTGATGAACAGTGGCAATAATAGTCACAATAAAGATAATGGAACAGTGACTACAAATGGTAGTCGTAGTAGTTCATGTCATAGCAGGGCACTGTAGGGCGTTACAGGATGTAGCGTGGCACAGCAGAGCATAGCAGGACGTAGCAGGACGCAGCAGGGTTCAGCAGGACGCAGCAGGACACTGCAGGGCACCGCAGAGCGTAGCAGGGTGTAGCAGGGAGTGCAGCAGGACCACGGCGACAGCTGCACCCAAGATCTTGGTGCCATCCTAATCCAAGGAAATATGCTGGGCGAAAAAAAACAAAAACATAAGGACTCCGTGGAGTAAACTCCCCAGAGCTAAGCCCATCATACACATCTCTCCCCAGCACAAAGCTTCTTAGGAGCCCTCCAGAAAGTTCAGCTACTTTCCCTATTTTCTAGTGTTCACCTGGCAAACCGTTTCTATGACATCTTTTCAAATGCCGCCACAATAGCCATCTTATTAGCCCACTCGTGGATTGAAGGCTCCCCTTCATTCTTCCATCCTCTTAGAAGACTCTGTCTGGCTATCAGTACTTAGACTATCAGCTTTTTATGTGGGTATACTTTCTTTTCATTTAACCCTTGTGTTGTCTTCCCACCGACCATGTCCTCTCGGGTCAAAATAGAAAATTAACACTTTTTCTGACGTTTTTGTCCCTTTTTTAACACTTTTTTAAAAATGTTTTTGTCGCTTTTTTCAACGTTTGACACACTTTTTCACTAACACCACCACTACCAGCAACTTCTAACCACTATAGTTTTACACTTATTTTTGGAACTCATGGTCAATAAACCTTGTATTTATGAAATTATACCTAATTTTTCAATTAAAAAAGCTGAATTTATGAATTATTTTGACTAATATTAGAGGAGCGCACGTTGATGGATAATCAGAGACTGGTGTATGTCAAAGTTTAGTCAGTTATTTTTTTCAAATGCTATAAAATTGAATAAAACACTAAAAATTCAATCATTAATTGTACTGTATTTTTGGGTAATTTGGTTAAAAAGAAACCCATATTTGTGGCCAGTTGGTAGAGCATATATAGAGGTTTATTCCTCGATGCAGAAGGTCCAGGGTTCGAGTCCGACCTGTGGCGCTTTTCCTGCATGTCTTCTCCTTCTCTCTCCCCTTTCATGTCTGAGCTGTCCTATCATTAAAGGTGGAAATGCCCCAAAAAAGCTAGCGTTATTAGGTTATTAGCTAATAACGCTAGCCTTTGGGGCAGATGGTAAATCGCTATTTCTATACCACTAACAAGGCTCAAAATAGCACCACTTTAACAGTAGCATGATGAGGGTCCCTACATGTAAACCAAAGCATTGAGAACTTTGTAAGTGTACAGACAGTTTATTAAAAAGATAGTTTATAAAGACTGTACCATTCACAACATTCATGAGCAGTCGAACTATAAATGCCCTGCTTGAGCTATGTTACTGGTTACTGGTTGCACGGCGTTCGTCGTTTGACTGGTCATGACTGTTTTCCCAAGATGGCGCCTACCTGTATAGTGAACGGTACAGTCTTTTTAATCTATCTTTTTAATAAACTGCCTGTACACTTACAAAGTTCTCAATGCTTCGGTTTACATGTAGGGACCCTCATTATGCTACCGTTGAAGTGTGCTGCTATTTTGAGCCTTGTTAGTGGTGTAGAAATAGCAATTTACTCTCTGCCCCGAAGACTAGCGTTATAAGCTAATAACCGGTTTGCGCTAGCTTGTTTCAAGCTAGAGACACATTCGATTAGCATAAAAACATATCCCAGAGAACAGACCCCCTAGGTTCATTTTGTGCTGGAATTGTCCTTTAACATTGTGTCTTCTGATCAATTTAAAAGGCTAACAACTAGAGTTTTACTACCAGGCACAACAGGCAAATTGTAAATGAAGTCAATCATTAATTTTCCTCATCCATAATTGTTCATAGCCTTGTGTCGATGGACCACAGGAACAGCTGTTCACATGTCGTCTGGAAGAAGGAAGACTGAGTGGTGTACCATCAAACTCACCGGCTGAGCTAAATGTCATTTACAATGAGAGGATGACTCACTAACCTAGGTCAAGTTCCATAACATCTGGTAAATCCTCAAATCCCTACATCTTTACATTCAATATATGAATATGTTAAATGCCATAACCGATCATTTGTCTCCTTTATATTAAATACCACTGTTGATGCTTCAGAGTCAGGATAAGAAATGAGCAAAATGTGTCTTCATACTGCATAAGTGAGCTATCATTTCAGTTCAGGCACTTTTTCCACATCTTGGATGTGAGAAGATGTGAAATCATAAGAATGTGACACTCACACAGGTGACTGCTTGTTGAATATGCATGAGACACACATTCTGTAAGGTTGATGAAAGGTGTGTGTATTTCACGCCCGTGCAAAGACTACTTTGCACACTCTCTGGATAGTCACGAGGGAAAGTCACATTCAGTCACATTGGTTGATTATTCCACACACTGACATGCTCACTGTTTACTATTCACACATTTCTAAGTACCAGAGCTCAACCATCTGCTCAGAAATGTTTTTTAAGCCAGGATGGGCCTTCAGGGTAGGTTTATTGAAGTCAAGAAAGAGCTTTTTTTGGACACAATCACATAATTTTGTAGTAATTATCAGTAGTATCGTTTATTTCGCCTCTGGCAACTTGGCCCTTGTTTTCCTGGAAGTACAGTTAGTGAGTGTAACAAAGTGGCTTACAGGCAGAGGAGCCATGATGTCCTGTTTAAAACTTTCCATACTGACTAAATGATATCTCTGAACGATGACTGCGGGGATAATGTGACTGGATGTGTAACTTTAAGGTACCAAGCTCCTCTCCTGTGGAGCCAGCTCCCAGTTTTAGTTCAGGAAGCAGACACCGTCTCCACATTTAATGGCTCTGACACACCAACCCGAAGGGCCGACCGTCAGCAGAAAAGGCAGTTTGACTGACTGCCTCCCCGAACTGAAGCGATGCCGACTTGAGCGTACGTTCTGCGCGTGCGGGAGACGTAATACGTCTCCATAACAGCAGGAGGCGCTAATCTGTATTGTCGCCCAAAAAATTCTAAACGGCAGCTGATTGGACGAACGTGTCACGTGGGTCTGGCTGCTCCCAGATTTTACAACCGGGCATAATGGTGGCTTTGTTCGGAATACGATCTCATATTTTATGTAGTTCACCGAAACATTTTAAGCGAGAAACAGGCCATGCAGTTGCTGAATCTGTCTTCATTTCAGATCAACAAAGGTCAGTTTAAAAGATTTTCGTCAGATTTTGAGAGGAGTTAGTCAGGCTCATCCCGCATGTCATTTCCGGGTTAGCGCTCCACCAATCAGATTGGCCACTGAGTCTGACTGCCCGCCTTCCGATTCAACATGTCAAATCGGTCCAAATGAAGGCCGACGGCTCTTCCGACTGACGACGGCACGGAACACACCAAACAGACTCGAGTCACTGACCTCACCAGACTGTCCGACGGCCGATTATTGGGTTGGCGTGTCAGGGCCTTAAGAGCAAGCTTAAAACTCTCCTCTTTAATAAAGCTTATAGTTAGGGTCTTAGCTTATAGTCAGGTTTGCCTTGGACCAGCCCTTAGTTTTGCTCATAGGCGTAGATTTAGGGGGGGTTATAGGGGATATTGCTGTTGAGTTTTTCAAATGTATTTTTTTGGCATTTGGAGCACCACAAACCAAGTGCCATCTAGTTGTATTAAAATGGGGAGAAGGCAGACATATATACAGCCGATATTTTCAACACTGGGCAACTGACACCAAAACAATCTACAACTAGTACTACAGGCAGGAGGAAGAACATGTATTTTTGATTTCAGGGTGAACTTACCCTTTACTAAATAAAAATTCAACTCACAATCCTCCCACGCAGGCCGTTTAAGAAAGATCACTCTGCATTAGTTAGAATGAAGGACACGATATACTTATGCAGTTAAATGAATAAATGAATAAATGAGTATCCAGTGTGCATAGCTGGTGTATCTGCATTAAAGAAGCAGAGAACCTTCACCGTGTACTCAGCTGAGGGTGCAATATGTGTGTGTGGCTTCTGTTGTAACTTTTATAAACACAGCTGCAATTTATTAAAATTCAGAGTATGAAATCAAACAGAGGTTCACAGTACAAACTATTATTAATCTGCATTCTGTGAAATTTCACTTTGATTGAAGATTTTGCCATGACTTCAGTGGGCTGCAGAGTGGAAATATGGGATGTTATCTGTAACATCCCATGTTACAGATCATGTGTTCCAAACTCCTTCAGTGAAAAGATGAAGTCAAACCAACAGCCCTCACCGTCCTGAACACAACACATTCTTTGAATGGTGCAGTGACATTAGATCAACTGGGTTATGTGGATTTTCTTGAAGAAAAAGTGAGAGAGAAGTGTGTGTGTGTGTGTGTGTGTGTGTGTGTGTGTGTGTGTGTGTGTGTGTGTGTGTGTGTGTGTGTGTGTGTGTGTGTGTGTGTGTGTGTGTGTATTTATGTTTATATACATACAATATCTCACAACCCAGTATCCTGTCTCTGTGGTGTGTGGCAGTCATCTGAAGGTCCAGCACGCAACTGGATATGTAGGGAGAGTACAATTAGTCCAACAACAATCAGCTGAGACAATTAACTCACCTGGTGCTGCTCTCATGAGGCTCGTCTGTAAAGTGGACGAGAGCAAGCGGCAGCAGCCGGGGGCGGTGACAAAAAGCCACAGTCAAGTCGGACAGTTTCCAGCCGATTCCAGCAGGCTTCAGGCTGAACAGGAAGTCACAGAAACACTCACATCCTGTTAGGTCCAATTCTGATTTAATAAAATGATATCAGACCCATATATCAGCTCGTACAGTTGTACACTATTGTTTTATTATGACAGAGTAGCTGTCAAAATGCTCTACATGTGATCTGTTGTTGATGGTAATAAACGACAGACTAGATGTTCCGTAATTTGAACGGATTTAGTCTTCTAAACGTAACTATCAGCCACGCTACATGTGTTCTGTACAGATTAAGTCTTTTAATCAGACAAATAGCAATTAAAACCCCTCCGATTCAAAAACAATAAGAAGTTTATATAAAACGTCATCATGTTGAGTCTATTCTGAACCAATCTGCTGTTAGATCAGCTGAGAGCCAGGCGTTTCCCAGCATGCCCTGGGTCCGCCTGGGTCTTGCAGTCGGTGGAAAGCAACTGCGGCGCCTGCCTCTCAAACCTTGAGTTTTGAGGTTATTGTTGCCGACGTGTGCATGACGTCAGAGCAAGTCGGGATCAAGTCGGACACAAATCTAATGATCTAGCGATCGCCTGCGCAGGCCTGGCTCATCTCGAACGAGCCTATGATCTATCCCCACACCTCTTTCCACTGCAGCTAATTGCAGACCACACCCACCTCCACAACCACTTGGTTTTTATTTTTAACCACTTTTTGTGCAAAGTAATAATTCAGTTGTTTTCCTCCTGTGTGATTTCCTGAGGAAAACAAACGTCACATGAGCGGTATCTGTTTGTTGTCAAGCCAGTGATGTAAGGGTTGTCAGGAGAGCTTGTCTGGCTGGCTTTCTCATCTGACTGATTACACTTGAAGTCAGATTCAGGCAGACTGCTGCTGTCACAGCATGAAACAGTCAAGACACATTTGAGCTTGTTTGTGGGGGTATATTTTTCTCATATTAAAAGAAGATGCTGACAGAGCTGCGTTAAAAAAATCTGATCTGTTACAACATGAGGGCTTATAACAAAAATATTGCATGTTGAGTCACGCAAATCGATGAGTCCAGGGATGCTATTGAAATGACAAATTACAGAGCAAGCTGTGAGGCTTCAACAGTAGCAACAGTTTCCAGGAAGCCCAAATAAGAGAAAGCCAGGGCGATGACAATGCTAAACAGTAGACGATAAACGTGTTTCAGAAGAATACCACTCGCAGTAGGAGGGAAAATGTCAAGTTGATTTCTGAACCTGTTTTCAACATTGATAGCAAAGCAATTTACGAAACAGCAGGGGCTGTTTGTCCTGTCAACAATAACCTGCTGCTCAAAAGCTGGTATCAAACCAACCTGCAAGCAGAAATTGCAAAGAGCTTCTGAGGTTTCA
Source organism: Sander lucioperca (assembly GCF_008315115.2). NCBI lineage: Eukaryota > Metazoa > Chordata > Actinopteri > Perciformes > Percidae > Sander > Sander lucioperca. Next base: position 4,671,036 of record NC_050185.1, read on the forward strand.
AGCTGCAATTTTTTGTGAATTACTACCACAAGAAAGCAAATAATAGGCTGTTTAAGTTTAATATCCAGAGCTCAGATGGAGAAAATATTTGAATACTACATCCTCATACCATGATCATATACTGTCTATAGACCTATTTCACGACAGACATGTTGACATGTCATAGTAGGAAAAGCACAGGTTTATTAATGATGGCTGCATTCCACTTAGGAGAGGCCCTGGTATTGTTCATGCTGACTCACTGAAATATCTTACTGGGACACTTGATGGAATTGAGCCATCGTTAAGGTTATCAATTTCAGCTGTGTTTTTCCTACTATGACAAGTCAAAATGTCTGCTGTGAAAAAGGTCCATAAGGACAAGAAGGACCATTGGGCTAGAGTGCTGTCTGTCAATCTGAAAAAAAATGTGATTTCCATTGGATCAGAGTACTGTCACTTGGCTGCATGTTCTATCAAATTGCCCAGCCCTTGTTACATGACCAGTTCATGTTTCCATGACGACGAAATTCTGACACCATAGAACCAGCACTGGAATAGTTTTTTTGTGGCAGACTGAACCTATAGAAGAATGTGTATTGTATTCAGATATACTATATAATTTGTTTAAAATGAAAACAAGTGAAACTACTATTGAATGTGATGTTTTATTTAGCAGAATCGCATCATGTTGTTCTATCCTATTCAATATTTCCTATATTTAAAAGCAGTCCCTCCCCCCCCGTGCCACCCCACTTAAAAGATCCTGGAATCGCCCCTTCAATCCTATCTTCCTTATTGAAGGGGCCTGCAGCTGTGCACTGCAATTTGTCATGGCAAAGATCGGAGATGAAAGTGTTAAGCTGCTGATCTAATATATGTGCTGTGAGTATGGGCAAGCTGTCAAAGCATAATGATCACGCCTCCGTTTGCTGGTATCCATTAATGCATAGTGAGTTATTGCAGGCTTCCACAGTGGAACCCTGGGACACTTACTCTTCATGCTGATTAAAACCTCACACTGTACAGCACTAAATGAACCGCTGTGTGTAAGTTGATGAGTCCACAGTGATGCTGAGGTGTCTCCTTTTATGCCTGTTTAACGATTAAAGTGTTGAAAATGTAGATAAATTCTGTATAGATTTTTTTTTTAATTGTGAGAAGCTTTACTGGATACTGAGACAGAAAGTGAAGTAAATCACAATGCAGTGCTCTAGTCAAGACCACCATTGTCGAGTCCAAGACCAGCACGAGTCGAACGTCGCAAGTCCAACGCGGTACGAGTCCTAGTGTGGGAAATAAAGTTTTTTTAGACTGTTGTTTTAAAGCTTATTACATTAGTCTGAGGGATTTTAACTCCAAGTGAGAGGCAGTCAAGGCAGGTACAGAAAGAAAATAACCCTCCTCAGGTTTTACTTACCTGTTGATAATTGATGTGATGCAAGAGACAGTATATCTTCTATTATAAGATTAACATTTTGCTTTATTATTTGTAATGATCAAAAAGCAAGTTCAGGGTAATCACACTGTAGGATCGAATTAGGCCCTATTACTTACTTTAAGTATAAGACTACATTTACACGTGGCCGGCTATTTTCATAAACGGACATTTAGAACCTCTAAGTTTTCAGAAAAGTGTTCGTGTACATGTACCTGTGTATATATGCTGTCAATGTCGTTAAGAGCATGCCACACCTGTAGGTGGCATTGTAACGAGAAGCTCAAGCCCATGTTAGCCAATCACAATCCCGAAAATAGCAACAACAGCAACGAATCACTTCCTCTTTCTCTCTCTCGGCTGCCTAAACCTCCGTTTGTCTCAGTTTACATGCAAATGTGCAAACGAAGTTTTCCAAAATCTCCACTTTGGCCGGAGTTTTTAGAAATAATCGTTTTCTGTGATAAAAATGGGGTTTTCGTGTAAATGAGAGGCCAAACTGCAGGAAAATATCTGGGTCTTCCCTTCGTGTAAACGGGGTATAAGAAGAAAAATGTACTTCTTGTTGTGGAGGTGGCCGTGGTCTGCAATCAGCTGCAATGGAAAGACGTGTGGGGATAGATCATGAGAGCAGCGCCAGGTGAATTAATTGTCTCAGCTGATTCTTGTTGGACTAATTACACTCTCTCTTTATATGCAGTAGCGGGCTGGCCCCTACAGCACACAGAGACAGGACACTAGGCTGTGAGATAGAGCCCTGCATGGGCTTTAAGGAGCACTCCGATTTTTACCTGAATCTTGATTGCCAGATGTCTCGAAGGCGGCGACGGGAGAGAAAGCAGAAGCGAGGATGCCGGTCGGGCCTGCTAGCCCGGCTAAGGAAACTACCGCACTGTACCTCCACTGCCAAGCCTCCTACTCACCAACACCAGATCCATCGCACGCAAAATGGATGAGCTGGAACTCAGCATAGCAACGAACAACTACACACAGAACTGCTGCGTGATGATTATCACCGAAACCTGGCTGAACCCCCTCATCCCAGACTCCGCTGTGCAGCTAGCAGGCCGAGCTAGCTACCAGAGACAAGGTAGGCGACAGTACAAACTTTGAATTTAAACGGCTTCTTCACAATGTCTGAGTTGAAAACGCATCTTGTTGTCACGTAAGGGCCCTGATCATGTTGCACAGAAATTTTAATTGCATTTTGTGTCTGTTAAGAGGCACAAAGGCCTCATTAGAACATGCCCCCACAACTGGCATTTTAGCTAAGTGGGAGCACTGGCCATTAGCTGCAGCAACTCCAGTTTGCTAGCACCGATTTTGGTCGTTTTTTTTTTCCTATCAACAGTACTCTGAGACATCAGAGCGAGACTAGCAATCAAGATTCAGGTAAAAATCGGCCGGAATTCGCCTTTAAAATGTTGGCCCTAGCCCGGCCCTGGCCTGAGATGTCAGGCCCGGGCCCGACCCTAGTTTGTTTGTTTGTTTGATCAATTTAGCCTCTTAAATCAACACTTACAGTAAGTAACCCATAAATATAAAACACTTTAGGCATATAAAAATGTTAGTTTAAACGTTTATTAGCAGTAAAAAGTCCAGAGGTTTGACATCCCGTGTGTGTGTGAGCTGTCTTTGTGTCAGTGTGATAAGTTATAAAACCTTTTTCTATCTTTGTTTTTGAAATCACCAACCTCATAGTTTATTTAAATTACATACAATTTCGTTTATTTAGTGTATTTAGTTTAATTAATTAAAACATAAAGGAGGAGCCTAATGCAGGCCCGTGTGTGAACTTTGATGTGAAAATTGGTCCGAAGCCCGACCCAAGGGGCATATATATGTATGTGTGTGTGTGTGTGTATATATATATATATATATATATATATATATATATATATATATATATATATATATATATATATATATATATATATATATATATATATATATATACACACACACACACACGTCGGGCTCCATCAGGGACGGGCTGAAATGCAGGGCTTTACTGTGAGATATTGTTTTGTTTGTTCTTTGTTAAAAAGTTGTGAGCAACGGGCTGTGTGCCTGACAGTTGCCGCGCACACAGAGGCGCACGGTTCATGGTTGGAAAGCTATGTTAAAAGTGTGTGAGCAGTCAGAATAAATACTGTTGCTTGTAAATTGTCTGTCTTGGCGGTGATTTGTGCTGACGGTAACCCACAGTGGCAGCGAGTCCTGAAGAATCCAGAGTACAAAGTGCTCGCCGACATTGTGTCTGTTGCCTAAATGAAACATACAGATGCCTGATGATAGAGGTATATGACGCAGCCGGGCAAATACTCGGGGTGTGGGTAAAAAAATCTATATACAGACGCAAAGTATCAATCTATTATATATGTGTTGGTCAGTTTGTCTGCTTGACAGTCCCATTTTGCAGCAATAAAATTGAAGTAAGATGAGCAAACAGAGAAATGTATCTTTTTAGATAAAACAGACGTTGACAAAGTTTTCCTTTTGGAGATCATTTGAAATTGGGAAAAATGTGAAGTTGGAAAAAAGGTAATAAATTGCAACATATCGGAGATTATTGCAATATGTTTAAAATCGCAATAATATGGCATCGTGACATAAGTATCGTGATGATATCATATCCTGAGGCCTCTTGTGAGTCCCACCCCTAGCAAATACCAGGCGACCAATGTCAACGCCCATTCTAGATGGATTTTGAATTAAACCAATACCGTTTTTTTGAACGAGTGTGCTTAATCAATGGTTTTGTTATAAAGGAGGAAGTTACTTTAGAACAAAAGCATATATTGCTGGACTCTGTTGAGACCCACTAGAATATTTGGTGAGACCAATGGCTGAGTCTTGAGACACTGGAATGACTGTGGGAGTTCTCAGTAGGTCTTACTGAGGAGTAACGCTCAGTTAATTACTGCCATTATTTCCGCAGTCTCCTCCCGAGATAAAGGTCTTCTCGCTCCTACTCTCATTATTAAACACAAGGTTGTTTGTTTCCTTATGGCGTGGGAGGAAGTGGAAATAAAAGCAGAGGGTCGGGGGGGTGCTTTTTCAATTTGAGCATGTGCATAACTTAAGACACTTAAGGACCAAGATGGCTGAAGATGAGAGACGCTTCCAGGGTTTGTATGTTTTTGTTGTCTGGTAATGAAGGGTGACATGAGGCTGGTGCAATTTTAAAGATGCCACGCATGCGGTTTTAACCAATTTCTTTATTGACATTCTTATAAAAGAAGTGATAACACAAGGGTGTAACAAAAGACCATGTCATTTTAACATTTTTTTTTTTAACCCCCCAAACCCAACCCTGCATTGCTCAGGAAAGGAAATAAAGACAGTAGTAATGGCAATTGCAGTTATAACTCAACACCCAAACAAATAGTAATAATTATAAGTAATAACAGTAGTATTACTAGTAACAATGATAATGGTGATACAAGGCAAAAAAAAGAGAAAAAACCCTAGGAATTCCAGTCGAGCACAGCAAAGTCAGGGAGCTAAGGCACCAATAGTAGCAGGGTGAAGTGAGGTACTTCCTTGCCTATTCTAACACCAATGGAAGAGACTGCCCAGCAGGCTGGAGCGTATTATTAAGGTACTGCCTAAAGTCCTTCCAGCAATTTACAAATAGATGAGGTTTCTTTATGAGACTAAACATAATTTTTTTCTGAGGCCATGTAAGAGGTAACCTCCTTCAACCATAAGTAGACAGGAGGGGGGAGTTCGCTTTTCCACATGATAGCAATGCACTTGTTTCCAGCAATCAAGGCTAGTTTGATGAAGCGTATATCTTTCCTCCTATCAGCTGGCAGAGCTGTTGTGTCCCCTAACAAAACAAGTCTTGGCGAATGAGGAATTTCGTCTCCTATGACCTTTTTAAGTATATCCAAAATGGAGCCCCAATAGTGTGTTAGTTTTGTACAGCTCCAAAACATGTGCATCAGGTTGCCTGTGTCTGTCTTGCACCTAGGGCAGGTTTCTGAGATAGCACTGTTCATTCTATGAAGTCTTTCTGGTGTGTAATAAATACGATGGATAAGATTAAGCTGTAAGAGCTTATGGCGGCTGTTGTAGGAGAAGTTTTGGGCTTCTGCACATATTGCCTCCCAGTCACTAAGGGTGCTCCGATTGATCGGGAACCGATCGTTATCTGCCGATAAAGGCTTTAAATAGTTTGATCGGTGGTCTCCATAAAGGCCGATCAGATAGGCCGATTAGATGACGCACTACTCGTGAGAAAATGTTCTATACGCAGCTAAGTTACACACCAACCAGACGGCCGACCGTTGGCAGAAAAAGCAGTTGGACTGATCAGTCTCCCCGAGTTGGTAAAAAAAAAAGTGCCTCGGAACCAGGGTGGGAAATTAGCCTTGTATCCTTGTAACGGATTGGACAGTTTTTGTCAAAGAATGCTGTTGCTAAGTAACAATGCACAATGCTTATAGGAATTGCGTTACGTTACTGCTAATGAATCCCTAACATTTCCGGATTTTGCTGCTTCATAATAAAAACATTCAAATACCAAAATGACGGAGGACTTTTATTGTGAAGAACTTACAGGAAATGAAACCGTTCACAGCCGGGGCTTTGACCACGCATAGTCGAGTAGCTAGTTTTCAGCGCTAGTCCGGCCCGTCCGGGACGCCGTGTAACTAGCTAGCTAGCTAGCCGAGCTGAGGTACAGACGAAAGAAAAATTATCTGTTAAAAAATGTGGCGACATATCCCCGGTGTTAAGAGGCCCGCTGCGGAGGCAGCAGTAGCTATGGATGTACAAGCTGTTGAGGGCGAAGTAAAGAAAAAGAGAAGGTACTTTTCAAACAAGTGGCGCATTGACAAAACGTACAGCGAAAGACCGTGCACAACATTTCAGACCGTCCTGCCAACCTGTTTACATTTTAACGTCAATGTAGACTGTAACGATGTTTAAGTCGCTTGAAAGCTGCTGCCGTTTTAATCTTGTTGGCTCTCTGCTGCTCAGTTCTACCCCGCGACCGACGAGACACACACACACACACACACACACACACACACGGTGGATGCAGGAAAAACCGGAGATGAGACGTACAGGATGACCTACATTGAGGACAGCTACACTTAATACATCCATGAGCTACACTCGTTATTGTAAAATCAATGATAAGTTAAAGTCCAATAAGTACTTTATCAAACCGTATGAATGTGTGTCCCAGGCCAGGATAGGAAATTAACTTACAATGTAAAGATCAACAAACTACTGACACATAATAAATACATTATATTAATAAAATATGTATTAATAATAAAACATAATTAATAAAGCAATTCAAAATATGATAGTGCACTCTCTTTTATAAATTTGAATTCTGGAAAAAGTGGCTGGTAAAAAATTTAAGTGGCCCCACCCTGCTCAGAACACACTAAAGACACACTGAAGAACACACTGACAGTTGTTTTGTAATTTATTCCGAATAAGGCTTTAGCTATATGTTAAGCTCTAAGCTGTTTAAGGTGTGTTTCTAACAGAGGAAGTGGAATGTTGAACGTTTCCTGTCAATAAAAGTAAACCATTGACAATTCACAATACATTATCTTCTGTTAATTTTAATACTTATGCATTGTTGTTAAGAATATTAATATATGATAAATATATGACATGATAAATAGAAGGTTTCAAATAGACCCGGTGATCGGTGATCGGCATCGGTCAATACTGCTCACAGCAATCGGTGATCGGCCCCAAAAATCCTGATCGGAGCACCCTTACCAGTCACTATTCCTAAAGGTGTGATCCAGATCCTGTTCCCATGTGACCCGGGATTTTAACACATTATTTGCCAAAAGATCCAACATTCTACCGTAGGTTAGGGACACAAAGCCCCTTAGGTTTTGGATGTCTTTTAAGACGATGTCAGTTGGGGGAGAGGCAGAAGATGTTAAGTGCTCATTCTTCTGTGTACTAAAAGTGTCTGATCTGCAGGTATTTAAAAAAGTGTGTTCCGGGGAGGTTAAAGGCAATTTTTAGCTGTTCGAAAGATTTAAGGATGTTGTTTTCATAGAGGTCGCCAAATGATTTGACTCCGTTCATAAACCATATCCTTGTAAGCCCGTCTCTAAGAGCCGGTGGAAGAGCAGGATTGGTATGGAATGGAGTGTTCCTATGTAGGGTCATTAAGCATTTGTGGCGGGATTGTATAATGGAAAACAATTTGGAGGTGTGGTTTATAAAAGGATTACTTGTTTTCAGAGCATAATATGAGCGTATAAAGGGAATACCAGCCAATGATACCTCAGCTGCATGGAACTGCTCAATCTGCTTCCAAGCAGGGGGGTTATCCAATTCCGTCTGCCAAATCCAAATTGCTCTTAGCTGGGCCGTCCAGTAGAATAGTTCAAAGTTCGGGAGCTTTAGACCACCTTGCTGGGGAGTGTTGTATAGAGTTTTCATTTTAATTCTAGGTACTTTTCCCCTCCATAGAAAAATAGATATCATGCTTTCTAATTTTTTAAAGAACTTACTAGGGATCGGTATAGGAAGAGTTTGGAACAGATAGAGGAACCTAGGTAGCAGATTCATCTTTATGCAGTTAACACGGCCTATCAAAGATATAGGTAGATGCCTCCATCTGTCCAGATCCCTCTCCGCCTTTAAAAGTAGGGGGTTGTAATTAAGCGAAAAGGTTCTATCTAATTGAGTGGGGATCGTCAGACCCAAGTATGTTATACACTGGGCGTCCCATTTAAAGGGAAAGTTTACTTGTGGAAATTGCTCTGCTGGAGGATTAAGAGGCAAAGCCACGCTTTTTTGCAGATTTACTTTGTATCCTGATATGCTGCTGTAAGTGGAGAGCAAGTCGATAAGAGCTGGCAGGGAGGAGTTCAAATGTGTTAAAAACAGGATTATGTCGTCTGCATATAGCGAGATGGTGTGGTCCACATCCTCCACCCTGACCCCTGAGATGGACGGGTGGGATCTTATTGCAATAGCTAAGGGCTCAATAGCTAACGCAAAGAGCAATGGTGAGAGCGGGCATCCCTGACTGGTGCCACGTGAGAGGGGGAAAGGGGGGGGGGAGATGTCCGAGTTAGTTTGGACCATGGCTGTGGGGTGGAGGTACAATTGTTCAATCATGTGTATCAGGTTTGGGCCCAAATTCATTTTACGCAGAACTGCAAAGAGGTAGTGCCACTCAAGGCGATCAAAAGCCTTCTCCACGTCCAGTGAGATGGCCAATACTGGATCATCGATGGATTTTGCGCAGTGCGCTATGTTGAGGAATCTCAACATACGGTTTGAACGGTGAACGGTTTTGAATAAATCCGGTCTGGTCCAGATGGACCAGAGTGGGGACCACTGTACCAAGCCGGATAGCTATGATTTTAGTGAGCACCTTATATTCGCTTGACAAAAGGGAGATGGGTCTGTATGAGCCGCAAAAATTGGGGTCCTTCCCTAGTTTTAACAGAACTATAATTAGAACCTGTTCTAAAGTTTGCGTTAATCTGTTGGTCTTGATTGCATGGTTGAACATATCTATAAGAGGATCCAATAACTTATTAGCAAATTTTTTCAAATAGTCCATTGAGAACCCATCGGGTCCAGGGGCTTTACCCCCTGGGAGCCTAGCCAGAGCCTCCATCATAAAAGTTTTTTTTAAAAGAGATTAAAGGAGCCACTGGACAGGATGGTCAGCGGGAGTTCTATTAATTTAAAATGGTCCCCCCCTCCCCCATCCACCCTAGCCCATGGACAAATTAAAAGAAATAACCCGGTGTTACAGTATGACGATGCATTTTAAATATATATACAAATAATTAAATAATACAATGATAATTTATTCACATTAGAAATATTTTGGGATCATAAGACATTTAAAAGGACTCTATTAAGTGCTTATTATATTGATTGCCATTGTGATAATAACAAAAAAAACACAAAGCCATCATAACAGGTTAGTAAAACAAGTGCTTGGATAAAAGTGCTTAGGGTTAGGGTCAGCTTTTGATAAAAGCCAATAGATGTGATATGAACTTGTAATGGCGCACTGGAGAGATGGATGGAGATGTACATTTCTTACTTGCAAGACAGGCTCTGATTTGGTAATCTCCCTTACAGTCATAAAAGCAATAGTCCAGCTACAGTATGAACAGCAATAACACATTATCTTTGCTTGGAGGCGTTGCTCATGGATGAGATTATTATTTCCTGAATCCAGCACAAAGCAAGAATCGTTAAGATATGTTTTATTAATGAGTGTGTAAAAGTTAAATCCACACAAAGTCCCTGGGTGCACAAAAAAATGGAAATTGAATTTGTGTTTACAGTGAACTTATATTAAAATTGTGAAGCCACACTAACTGAAAAAAATTTACTATCAGTGTGTGAACACTGCAGTAAATGCTTTATCCAAATGAATTATTAAAAGGCAGATCCAGGTGATGCAGTTAACTGGTTACACTGCAACACAGAAGCAGCCTTAGTAACCAAACATCCATCATCTTTTTTCCAGGACAGTAGCAGTGCAGAACTGTAGGTTCTGGTGATTTTACAGCACCTCTGCATTGTGCTGAAACAGCAAACAATGACAGGGAGATTTTATCAAAGTCTTTTTTTCAAAAGTGTGACCACCAACTGGGATGTTAAGGGGAAGATAGTGAAGCAACAGCGGAAGAGGCTGAAGAACCTCAATCATTAATGACCTTTGCGCAAAGCAGTGACAACACTTCTATTACATATTCTTTACATTTAAACCCTGTCCACATTGCATGAATTATTGAATATGTTTTAGTGTATAATTTATATTAGGATGCATCTTACTCAAATGCAAGGCATGTGAGATATGATAGAAATAGTCCAACTTTGGGATATGTCTTAAATTTCCCCAGGCCTAATCAAAAATGCACCTAGCGTAACTGTGTGCATGTTCGGAAGCCGTTTGCAGCTCTTGGCCATATACGGACACCTCGGGTCTGACGCCGTTTCTAGTCTTTTTTTGCGGTGCTTTTCCTAAGCGTTCGCCCCCATGCAAAGTGCTAATACAGAATTAAATACCAGAGGGACATGCGAGACTGCAACATCATCTGCCTCACTGAGACATGGCTGACACCCTCGATACCAGACCATACAATTAAACCAGCGGATCATCTCTGAGTTCACCGCGTGGACAGAACGAGAGAGTCCGGAAAGTCGAGGGGAGGTGGACTATGTCTCATGGTGAACAACTACTGGTGTGACAACAGGAATGTCCATCATCCAAGGGCGCTGGAGGGTGGGTGGTAATGGTGGAGTGGTACGGTGTAAAATTATTTTATTTATTTATTAAGATATTTATTTATTTTTCAGCAGATGAGGTGCCTGTCAGAAAAAGTATATAAAAATGTTTGAAATATTCAAATTGATTTCATTCCTTCGATCTGAAGTGACAGCATCATCACATCACGTCAGACAGGAGTCAGTTGAAGAATGCTGCTCAGTGTGGAAAGGTGAGGTCAAAGAGCAGAGGGCGAGGGTGATAAGCTACTTGGCTAGCAGCCGTGGGTGCGAATGCGATCTATTGTTATTTTACTAACATGTTTATCAGGAAGAACATCAACGGAAAATGTGGATTTATTTGTATTATCAAATAGCCTATACAAACTTTATTGGCAAGGATTGTTGGATAGACATTATTATGTATCGATCAAAACGTGGTCGGCACCAGAGACAGAGATGGCTACTAACGTTACGTTACTAGGTAAGACACAGGTTTGTTTTTCGATAACGTGTAATAGCAAATACCAAGCAAGGTTGAAATATGTTCTATTTGGGGCTGTGTCTCCCAGGGCCATTGGGGTCAAGAATTTCTTGTTTCTGTTCGCGTCCGGCCCTTAGCTTTCTAATAATAGACGGGTCCAGCTGACAGGCGTTACACCGAAATCTGTGACCCATCAGAAACTGATACTGCATACGGGGCTGCTGCACAAATTGTCTGCCCGTGCGTGGTCAACAACAGGGGCGAAGAAGAGCGTATATACAGATGCGGCATAATGTAGGCTAAACATGAATGCATTACGGTGTAACACCGGCTCGGTTCTGGGTAGCCTACTATATTGAGTCATTTAGGGTGCGGAAATCATGTCTTTATATCTGAAATGGCTTTAAAGGGAGTAATGTTATTGCAATGGATGAAAAGGAGGATTTGTGTAAGCGTGTGCATTGGGTGCACATTTAGGCTACAGCACCCCCCAGCGAAAGTATGTTCCCGCACGCATGCCATTATGTCACACATTCCTGCTCACCCAACCTGGAGCTCCTGACAATCAAATGTCGCCCGTTTTACCTTCCTCGGGAGTTTACCTCAGTTATCATCAGTGCCGTTAATATCCCACCACAAGCAAACACTGACACTGCTTTGTCTGAACTACATGAGGCTCTAATTAACAACCAGGCTGAACATCGGGATGCAGCCATCATTGTAGCCAGGGGAATTTTAACAGTGCTAACCTGAAGAGAGTCAGACTTGACCTTCAGCAGCACATCACATGCCCTACCAGAGGAGAGAGAAACCTGGATCACTGTTATTCACCCTTCAAGGACGACTACAAAACAAAGTCTCTCCCTCCGTTCAGCAAATCTAACCATTCTGCAATTTTCCTCATGCCAAAACATAAACACCGGCTAAAGCAGGACGCAAAGGGAGGTGAAATTTTGGACTGACCAATCATGGTTTTTATTGTTATTGTTTTTATTGAGACGGAACAGGTACACAATGAATTTCACCACACATTGTACTGTGTATGATTGTGTATGTGACAAATAAAATTTGAATTGACTTGAATATCTCAACAACTACTGGATGGATTACCATAACATATGGTACAGGCATTCATGGTCCTCAGATCATTCTTAGGGGGCTTTCACACCTGCCTCATTTAGTTTGGTTGAATCCCACTGGAGTTTGTTTCAACCGGTTTCAAACTGAGAGAGGTAAAGTTCCCAAACTGTGTTAGTTAAACGTGCACACACATAAAAATTCCAAGATTTGAGTTATTTAGCTGTATTTGTGAAAAACGACATGATTTCCCAGTTTTTTTTTCCCACCTGGACCACTAGACTAATTAAAGAAACACAACTTATTTGTGAAAAGTTACTTTTTGCTACAAAAGAAAAACATTTTCTGTGTAAATATGTTTGGATAGTTATTACTACACTGTGTGGGACTAACATTGATTTAAAAAACAAAGTCATATTTTTATTTGAAATTTATTTGAAAGTTCCATCTCTTACTGACAAGCATAGCAACAGTAACTATGGGGGCGGAGCTTAGCAAACAGTCAAAGTGTGACATCACTTCCTGTTGGAACACTCTTTATTTAAGATCTTCCCTTTATCTAAGATTCCATGTGACATCATTTTCTGATGAAACATTTGTGCTTTGATCTAAGATTCCATGTAACATCATTTCTTCCACAGACACAGAGCAGAGGAGTATTTTGATCATTTCTCATTCAATTTCAGATTTGTTAACGAATTGTTTGTCCCATCATTCGTCCTATCACTTCAAGAATCAGTAAGTTATCACCAGAACTCACGGCACACACTCACTGTTTAGTAGCTACATCTGTCTGCAACAACAATAGTTTTTACTTACAAAACTAAAGATAATGGATATCTTAGAAACACACATTGGGAAAATCAAGGCAGAATTTCAGAAGCTCGATAGCGACAAACAGTTTTATAAGAACAGCAGTGAGCAACTCTTGAAGAATAGCTCTCAATTACACATTATCACCAATGACAAAGATTCAGTGGTTTGGAGGAGCCATCAAGTTCTAAAACTAGAGATTGAAACCCTAAAGAGAACCATTGAGGAAGAACAAAACAAGAATGCTCTCCTCCAGGATGAGCTTAAGGCGAGACACGGCAGGCAAAAACATCGTTTTTTTTTCACTGGTCAATTTTGAGATTTTGGGCTATTTGTCTTCAATAACATGTCTTCTTTCAGACTTGTGGTGAAATAAAGTCCGAAATACACATTTAGGTCTTTATTTTACTCCACTTTGTCTGTTTGCGTCGGTAGATTTCACCTAAATTCAACAAAAGTTGGCGTTCTAAATCATCGCGCTGCTCCGCGATCGCTGTCTGCACCCTGTCGTCACATATACCGTTGGAAAGCTCTCTTTCTCCTGTACAATGCTGTCGGATCCAAATATGGTCATTTCCTTTTTATTAGCAACCAATCGTGAAAGTAAAAGGGGGGATTAACTCAAAATGCGCAATCTCATTGGCTGATGCCAATTTCTGACAACGTGATTCGTTCAGAATGGTCACGTGACGTGCTCTGACATTTCCGCAGTAGCTCAAAATGTTGAAAGAAGTGCGTCGAAAACGGCCGAAAATCACCTCAGAGAAGAAGAAAACAGTTGTTATTAGCAACAAGACACAGGGGACCACAAACTAAGACAGCAGATGATGAAATGCCTTCACATAGTACGTCGATGTTTAAACTGTCGTTCAGAAAACAGGAGTGTTCAGACAGCGGGGAATGGATCCAAAACGAACACCGAAAGCAAAGGCGAGACTCACAGTGATGGCATCAACATGAAGCAGGGGAAGTCAGGTGATAAGTTGTCGACTACCTGTGACAATGAACATCAATCAGATTGTTCTGGTTCGGGTTTGAAGGCCAAACGCAAACATCTTTCTGGCGTGCTGCCAGAAAATTCATTATATTTGACTTCACCATTATCAGTCAAAACATTTAAGTTCATAGACGATCTACTTAAATAAATTGAATAAATAAAAGGTGATTTAATTATATGGTATGTGATATATCATATAATGCTACATGGAAGAAGTCTCCATCTAAATAACCTCAGTAGAAGAATAGCTACAGAACTAGCTACATAAAATGATCTTTCTCTGCTGAGTTTGCATGTTTTGGCCTCTGAATCGCCCCAGGTTTGTGTGGGTTTACTCCGGGTACTCTGGTTTCCTCCCACCATAAAGACAATGTCAAAATGTATTTGGCAAATAAATGATACATTCAAATTACATGCTTCAGTCCTCTATTTTCCTTTCCTTATTTTAGTTTGTTGGTGAAAAGCTATTTATACATTTAAAGCTTGCTTAAAGTGCGTAACTTTTTGTTTGCAAGTGTAGAAAGTCAGTTTGTCGTAGGTTTGTCGTAGGTACCACTTAGTTTTGTGTGAAACCGCTCAGTGAACATCTCCTCACTTAATTTTACGTCACCCTGCTTGATGCTCGACTTGCTCGTTCCACAACACGTTACGTTGTCTTACCTGATGTGTTTTATCCAGTGTCTTTTTATCAGCCGGGAAGAGAGAGAACGAGCAAGACCCGCTGCTTGTATGAGTAACTTTACATCCCGGTACCAAACACACGTAGCTGTGACATCGTAGCTTCAGCGAGACGTCACCCATGCAACTTAAGTGTGTAGTCTTTCTAATTAAGTATTTTCATAGTCTTATACTTATACTTCAACAATTTTACGACAAACTGAGACGTCCTTGACTTGGAAAATTATCTTTTAAACTGATGAACATCATATGTGTAATTCATGGCTCAATTCAAACGAGATCAAAATAATAGTCTCTCCCCAGTCCGTATGATATCGTATGTTGGGTATTCGTAGGTGTACAGATCTAATTATTGGCAAATTATCAAATATGTTTTGTCAATATTAATAAAGTTATGAATATGGTTATTAATAACTTTATCAAATCGACAAACAACGGGTGTTCATTATAACCACTCCAGTGTGCTAACAGCTCATTCTACGCGGAGATAACACGGTCCGCTGGACTACACAGCAAACAACGACAGGGAGGTTTTATCAAAGTCTTTTTTTCAAAAGTGTGACCAACAACTGGGATGTTAAGGGGAAGATAGTGAAGCAACAGCAGAAGAGGTTTACCTAAGCTACATTATTCAACACATCATCAACAAGTACCCTGATCAAAGACACATTTACAGAAAATAGATTTGACTCAGCGGTCACAATCATAGATTAATAAATCAAACACGCAGCAGTAGCGCTTATCAATTGATCACATTAATGGTAAACAAATGGCAACATTAGCCTTTACACATTAATAAACATAATATGTTCTATCTCTGCCCAGAACACTAAGCCTTACTGTATGTAGTCCATCAGTCCGTAGGTTTCCACGAAAGAACAGAACCGGTCCGTGTCGCTCGTCAGCGGCCACGGAGAAACTTTTCCTCCGAAAAGGGCAGAAGGAGGGGAGCTATGTCGACTTTGAGAAGAAAAACGTTTGTCCTTCTCCTGCAGATATTAAAAACCCTGGTGCGTTTTTCGTAGGATCCACGATGCTCTTTGGACACCGAAATTAAATCCACTTTCTCCAGAAAACAGACAATTTAGCACAAGTGCAACGGGTTGCAGTGGAAGACGATGAAAAAAGGTGTGTCCAAAGGTTTTATAGGCCCTGACCGCATGCTGTGTTCAGGGTCCGTTAAGCGAATGGGGATCCAGAGATCTCTGAAAAGGTGCGAACTCCGCTCCCTGGCATGAAAGTCCTTGTGTGCATGCCCACCCCTCACCTCCGCAACCATACTCATGCTTCACATTTTGAATACGAGAACAATGTAAACATTTTAATAAATGTTTTCCTGATAGATAAATAAGATAAACTCTCTATGCTAGTAAAAATAACAAATACAAGAGGAAGGAAAAGGGCAAAAACAACAACCACATAAATTAAAAATGCAGTTGTTGCCTTTTTCTTTAATTAAAAATTCATTGTCCCTAGTGAGGGCTTTTACAAGATTCTTACAGGACACTAAAACCACAACACATCAACACGGACAGTTGTCCTGCACCATTTGTTGTTGAATAATGAAGCGAGGCCGTTTGGTTCATTAATAAGTCATGCTATGATATAAAATAACCTTGGGCCAAGCATGGGCTCCAAAGATAACGTACAGGAACATCTGAATGTTGAACTTGATTGCCTTTTTACTGCAGTAAACATAAGAGGTGTATCTAACTGATAATCCCAAATTGAGTTGATAATTGTGAATTGAGTTTCAATTTTTCACATCAGTACCTTTTTAGTATGTGTGCGTGCGTGTGTGTGTGTGTGTGTGTGTAATTACACATCCAATTTAGTTTCATCACTTTTTACAGCTTTTATTTAAAGTAAAGCATAACTTTCCCTTTAGAGAAGCATACTGACACATTAACAAAACCTTTCAAAGGTTTTTATGTTCTCAGCAATGCATGTTTCTCTTGATCACATGTTGAAATCACCCACCTACAGCTTGTAGCTTGCTGATGGTATACTCATTGAGTATGTTTACATGCACACCAATATTCCACTATTATTCCAAATATGACAATATTTCGAATTTGATACAGCTCATGTAAACAGCATTTTCCGGTCGGATATTCCGACAAAAGCCTTTTTCCAAATATAGCATTTTCCGATTAAGACGTGGGATATTCCGGTATTATTCGGGTTTTAGAGGAATTCTTTGGACATGTATACAGCACATTCAGAATACGTCTCAATCAGGGTTTTTACTGCTGGCTTATGGTTAGCTCTGTGCGTTGCTATGGTTGCTGTACAAAAAACAATCAAACAACAGTTTGCAAGGCTGCAGACCCGATAAGAAGGAGAAACACAGCTACTTTTAAGCATTATCAAAGACTTGGATATCAAGTTTTTGGATATGCACAAACATCGCTACTGCGACCGTTTCAAGAAGCTGGTTGAAGGAATGAAAGAGGGACACTGTGTTCGCACGGTCCAACAAGTCCACCACCGCTGGTACTTTGAAAAAAAATCGTATTTTGAACGGCTATATGTAAACGGGAATATTTTCGGTCTGACTCAAACCCGGGCCACTGCAGGACTCAACATGGGGCGAACGCTCTTACTGGGTGAGCTAGAGGCCGCCCCAGGAATATTCCCTTTTTATTAGCCATGTAAACAGCTTAGTCTAAATATTGTCTTTTTCAGGAATAAGGGCAAAAACCTGAATATTATGTGCATTTAAACATAGTCCTTGAAGCCTATGCCCTCAAATTTGAGACAAGATAAAAAATTAAAAATAATTCTGTAGATGTTGATATCTCCACTGTGGCTGAATGGATTTTTAACTTCAAACTGCATTTGAAACGTCCATCTCCCTTCATTTGTTTGCAATGCGAGGATAGCCCTTACCAATTTCACAATGTTAGTTTATTTCATGAAAATAGGACCCTTGGAGCATTGGACCCTGGGAACACAGGGATGACCCCATCCGTAGAGCTGAGGGGAGCTGAGTCAGGTAAATCATTCTCCATCATGCATTCATCACTATCAATAACCCCTTTCACATACAAGTAGCCGTGTGCTCCATTGTTGTGGTAATTTGAGGTCAAATTTTGATAGCTGTAAGGTGACTGAGAATGTTGCTTTAGCAAAGCATGCAATAGCCCCACACAGATAAGCTTACGGCTAACTTGGTTGGCACTAATAAGAGAAAAAATAATAATAATAGGCGCACTAGAGACTTCCGCCCGACACACTTCCTGGGGGCTTGATGAAGAGTAGTTTCGTTTGAAGTCACCTCTGAGCAAGTGAACCGCACCTACAACTTGAGTCTGTTTGTTATGCCACTGTTCAGTTCACAACACAAAGACTGGAGAATCAGTCACAGAATACCAATGGAGCTCCGGGGGTGATTTGTTTGCTGGTTTGGGAAAGCCTCGCTTCAAGGCTCTTTGTGAAGGATGAATTAACATACATTGTACGCTGCACATTGAGACACCCAGAGACAAAATACCCAGCCATTCAGCTTGGCTGAGGCTTTTTTTGTTGCAACTTCCTTTGCCTTGTTTACTCTCTCTCTCTCTCTCTCTGTCTCTCTGTCTCTCTGTGTCTCTCTCTCTCTCTCTCTCTCTCTCTCTCTCTCTCTCTCTCTCTCTCTCTCTCTCTCTCTCTCAGCCCCTTCTGCCACCATTGCTACACTTTGTGCAAGCGGCTGTCTGCTAACGGTGCAGTGACAATGTAGATGATGCTTTCCCATAGGGGACTTGCTTTGGCAATGCAATGACTCTACTGTAGGCTACTTAAAATAGCCTATAAGCCAAACGGGGCATAATCGTCTCTCACCAACAATATTACACCTGACTGCCTGCATCATGGATCCATCCGTGTAAGTGTCTAGCCTTTATCAAGCTTCCCTAGGTTTATCATATTTACAACCAGTGTTTCTCCAGTGTTTTATTTTTTATTTTTTTTATATTGTTCATATTCACGGTTTTCTGAAGCACTAGTTGCAGGAAGGAGATTACTGTGCAAGGCTTTGCCCTAAATATTGCCTTCACCCCTCTGGAGACCAACTTCCAGGAGATCTGGAAGTCTGTCAAAATGCTTTCAGGGTCCCCAGGCGCTTTGACCTACTTGTTCCTCTTGCAAGGCAAACTGCGGAGACGTGCAGAAACAGAAAATAGTTCACAGCTATAAAGCATCCAATCATCACCGCCAGCGCGGAAAACTGAGTTCACCAAAATCAAGTTAAGGCAACGCACAACATATTGGTGTAAAACGTGCTGTAGGTTACTAAACCAACCTTTGTTACCAGCTTTTCCATTCTGCTCTTTTGTTTTTGAGAGTAAGCTAAAAGATACATGTTCATTTAGATTCGATATAAGATAATACCAGGAGAATAGGATCTGCAAAATCACATCAGATAAGGCTCTGCTGCTGTTTTTGCCAGGCACACAGTAATTGTAAGATTAAATAAAAATAAAAAATAAAACACCTAGGAATTCTGGCATCTTTGTTTTAGCCAATAAGCCAATTTCTGACATTTTGCAAATCAACACTCATTACAAAAGCATGAAATATTTGTTGCTTTCGCCATTTTTATTGAGGGGATCTCGGAACGGAACTGGCACTAAAGGCTAAAGGCACTTTACTATACAGCTCCATAACAAGGAAAAACAACTGCAGTTTCATTTTTTTTCTCCCCTAAAGTTTGCACCACTTCCAGGAAAAAAAAGCTAAACTGCTCCCATCCAGCCTTACTTACAAATGGCTGTGATTGGGGACGAAATGTAAAGGTCACATTTCAAACTTTGAAAGGCCACAGCTGCTGCACCCTTGGGTCTCATTGTGATGAAGCTTGGAGGGATGATGAGTCTTGTTACAGACTGGCTCGAGCAAGGCCTGCATTATACAGATAAAAAACATAAAAACATATTCATTTACGTAAAGACCCTGCCTGTATATAACGTAAAGTATATACAGTGTAAGCATAACACCCGTAGACATTGATCTTTCTAGTGCATTAGCAAGATTATGGAAATAAAGCAATTGTAGTTTGCTATTACTGTATAATGGACAAAGTACTTAAGACAAGGCTCTTAAAGAGCAGGTTTTAAATACTTCCAGCCAGTTTACATTTGAGCTTTGTCACAGTGCTGGAGAGGAAAGATTTCAAAATATGATTGACGGCTTCCGAGGGGGTTATTTCATTATTTCACTTTGTCACTTCTTGGCTGAGGTGCTCGTCTTACTTACATAAAACAACATTGGGTTTTTTTTTGCCATTAAAGTACTCATATTATGCTCCTTTTCATGTTCATAATTGTATTTAGAGGTTGTACCACAATAGGTTTACATGGTTTAATAAAAAAAAAACAAAAAAAAAAACATATATTTTGTTGTACTGCACATTGCTGCAGCTCCTCTTTTCACCCTGTGTGTTGAGCTCTCTGTTTTAGCTACAGAGTGAGACCTCTCACTTCTGTTCCATCTTTGTTGGGAGTCGCACATGTGCAGTAGCTAGGTAAGGACTACTAGCCAGTCAGAAGCAGAGTATGAGGGCGTGCCCTGACAGTACCTAGGTAAGGACTACTAGCCAGTCAGAAGCAGAGTATCAGGGCGTGCCATGCTAGCAGCTAGGCGAGCATTATAACGTGTGTTACAAAGTGACCACGTGTGAACAGTGTTTCCTGTTGGAGATGGTAAGTCCCTTTGGGGTGGACTTTGATCTTTTTCAAACCTATAACGTGCACATAAAGATATACAGGGCATGAAGTTAACTTTTTTGACCACCAGCCACTGTGGCAGGTGGACTTTTAAATCTACCTGCCACAGGGACTTTTTACCAGCCACTTTTTTTTTTGCGTCATAAAGGTGAAAAACAGGAATTGCTGTGACTCTATGATCCTGTCCTGTCCTATTGATGGTAGCCTACTCGTGAACATTGCGCCGTCATCACGTGCTGTAGTAGGGGGCCCGCCTTGATAATCCTGCATAGGGGTCTGGTGTTGGCTCGTTATGCCACTGCATATAAGAGATGAGATGACAGACAAAATCAGGAGTGGCCTACGCGCACCACAACAACAAAACACTGGTGAATGCGCACCATAACACATGAATGTTTTTTGTATAGTTCTTAAAAATAAAAAAATAAATAAAAAAGGAAACTTGTTTTGGGGAGAATAATACTTTTACTAATAGTATAGTATAGTACTAATACTATTAATTAATTACTCTGGGCTGAGATTTTCTAGGAACCTTACCAAAAAGGCTCAGGATGCTGCAAATGTTGGTAAAATATGAAAAAGGCTGGTGGATTTAAGACACAAAATAATAATATATTGGATGAATCAAATATGAACATATCTGTCATTGTCAGTGGCTTGTTGATCTTTACATTGTTAGTGAATTTCCTATCCTGGCCTGGGACACACATTCATACGGTTTGATAAAGTACTTATTGGACTTTAACTTATCATTGCACTTACAATAACGTAGCTGTCCTCAATTTAGGTCATCCTGTACGTCTCATCTGCGTTTTGTCCTGCATCCACCGTGTGCGTGTGTGTGTGTGTGTGTGTGTGTGTTTGTGTGTGATTGTGTGTGCGCGTCAGTCGCGGGGGAAACGGAGCAGCCGCGCCCGCTGCAGAGAGCCGACAGATTGAAACAGCAGCGCTGACTTTAGAGTGAAAAATCGTTACAGCGTACATTGATGTTAAAATGTATACAGGTTGGCAGGACGGTCTGAAATGTTTTGCACGGTCTTTCGCTGTATGTTTTGTTGGTAAATGTGAGATGTTCGAGTCACACACACACGTCTCGTCTTCATATCAGAAACTAGGAAATGAATATTGACCCGTTCTCACTCCCGCTTGGTCAGTGTCTGCACATGGGACTGCTGGGATTGTGTGAGTAATGAAAATGCGATAGGGGGCCCCGGCTGTCAACCAATGTCTTCCAGTGATGCGGGCCCCTGATTGGACCAGGCCCGTAAGCAACCGTGTACCCTGCTTACCGATAGTTACGAGTCTGAATCACTCAATTCTCATTGGCTACCCGCCAATGTGGCAGGTAGATTGATAGTTTCACCCGCCAATCACAAAAGTTACCCGCAGTTGGCGGGTGGGCGGGTGCCAATTTCATGCCCTGAAGATATATAACACAATAAAGGAAAGGGAAAAAGCCAAAAAGCATAATATGAGCACTTTAATCAATATAGTGCCTTATAGAGTCTACTAATGTGCACACTATCGTGGCTTTACTTTACAGTGAGACACTTGGATTTTAATATTGTTTTCCAATTATGGAGTTGCCCCTGCCATGTGACACGTAGCCACAAGCAATATTTAGTAAAGGTTAGTCTCATATTGGGTGGATCACCCTCAGCATTTCATCTAAATGTCACACCTTTCAAAAGCAGGAAGAGTAGCGCTTAACGGTTCCTCGGGGGTGATCTTTCAATGTCAAAACATTTAATTGCGTCGCACGTTCTGATGGTGGTTTTGTGCTTGTTTAAATCAGTGGCTATGATTTTTTTTATTTTTATCTCTTTTCACAATCCTTTCGTAGACACACGCAAGCATAGGCAGAAATCGCAGGGGGGGGTAGAAGGGGTCAGGAGTTACCCCATCTGAGGGGTTGTACCCCCTCTAAAAATATCATTTAAAACCATGATGTGTATTGATAATAATATAATTACATATATCTAAAATAATTGTGTAAAAACAATACAAATGCAAACGGGGCAACAATATGCGTCTTAAGTTTTAGAAACATTTTGAGTCCCCCCTCCCTTGCCTCATAGTGGTTTGGTACGCTGCCTGCTTTCCCCCAAAACGTCCAATGTGGTAAGCAAGCATCCGCAAAGCCTACCTCCTATGGACCTATGCCATCACCCCCCGTTAGCATCCCATTGACTGACATTCATTTTGGCGTCACTTTGACGGAGAATAACTTTACATCTGAAGCATTTAAAGACTCTATTTGTCCATTGTTTATTTCTAAAGAAACACGACAATGTATAAAGGGCTCCATTACCTTGTAACTCACGTTATGGATCCGTAGCGGTTGTTTTTATAAGAATAGGCTAACGATTGTGTCATAACCACACGACTTACTGTCACATAGTAGAGGATTTACCGTATAGTACAGGAGAAGCTCACAGGCAGTTACGACTTACATTAGCTGTTGAAGTTTAATTACTAATGTTAACTAGCATTTTAGTGATCAATAATGAGCCTGTGCCTATGTTATCTCCTTACATATACCTACGCTCTCCGTCTCTGCAAGATTGGGAATGATTGAGATTTCTCTTGGCACAGCTACCAGAAGACTTCCAACTTTCAGACAGGTTGCTCACGTCACATCTACGTCGGCAAGCTCAGTTTGAGGTTGCGCAGTAACGCTCAGCTATCACCGGAAAAGTGACTTCACTGGTCTCCGTGGAAGTCTACGGCATCGCTTTGTCCATTAATTTTAGTCTTATGTTTGTGTCCCCCTTCAGCGGCCTCAGTCGGCTCAGAGTTTAGCCGACAAAAGGTGACAACGACAACAGTTAAGTTTAGGCACCAAAACGACTAGTTAAGATTTGTCTCGCATTGCCAGACCTTCTTCCACAGCGCTGCGGAGGAAGGATGGAGAGCAGAGACCCTCTCAGTCCCATATACTGTAAATACACACACAGATGTCTTGCTTCAAGCCATGTGTTTGTCTCTCTCTCTCTCTCTCACTCACTCACTCACTCACTCACTCACTCACTCACACTCTCTCTCACACACATACACACACACACACACACACACCTGCACGAAATCAGACAAATACTAGCATTAATACCAACAGACAGAAAGGGGAAGCGCAGGGTGTTCATAGGGTATGAGGGAAAAGGCTGGGAGCAGTGAAAAGGTAAAGTGGAATAAGAGAGTGATAGAGAAAGGAAGGGCAACGGGAGGAGAGTAGAACAGAGGGAGGGAGGGGTTGAGTGCCAAATAAGCTGCCCTCTCTCTTCTCCCATGCACATCTCAGTCTGTGAGCACTGGAGCACAGCGTGAGCTCTGGAGCGCATTCTCGACATGTACACCTGTAAGCCCTATTCATTCAGTCATTCAGGGACGCAGCGTTCATGTGTGAGTGGCAGCCACAGCGTTGAGATGTTAACGGCAGCACAGAGTGTTTTAAATCTGTCTTGATGAAATCATCTGAGCTGGGAGGCAGAGGCAGCGGAGGAGAAGGCGACATGCGGAGAAGTGGATGCTGAGCTCCTCCACTCTACAATTAAGGTCTGGATCCTTTTCTCTCCTTTTATCTGTCAGCCTTTTGAAATATGGACAGGAGGAACATGCTTCCTGTGTATGGATGTTTTTTTTTTCTGGGTCATGTTGACCAAGACGGGCTACAACGGAGATGAGTTTGTCAGACCCCCCCCCCTGCTATCTTTCTGGCTGAATTACTGAGAACTTTCATGTTGATAAAAGTCATTTTGACTGTTGATAATCTTCAGATCAGAGCGCAAATTTGTTAAGGATCTGTGCTTATTTCTTGGTTCCTTTGTTGTGTCACGCCAGCATGGAATCTCATCTAATTGGTGAAATACTGTCACTACGGTAACATGAATCATCCAGTTAAAAAGACCACTATGATCTGTGTTTTGTGTAGTCACGGTCAGACTTAAATTTTCTGGGATGTGTAATCCTTGGCTCTGCTCAGCATCTTTTAATTAGACTTTGGATGATCTTCAAGAGGTCTTTTTTTTGGCATCTTGCTGCCAAACTGTCTGGAGTGAACTGCGATTTATCTCACACTGCTTTCCCAAAAATACTGACACTAATGAACTTGAACACATATTCACTCTTTTACATAATGTTTTGACACAAAAAGTCCATCTTTCTTTTACAAAAGCTTACATTTATTTAGATAATAATACAATAGAATAGAACTTTATTGAGCATGGCATTGGTCTTGGTCTCACCCTTAAAAACAGCACAATTATTTTTTTGTTTAAAATCATCAGCAGTACTAATATATTTGTAGTAGCTGATACAACCTAATGAGCTCTCCCAACATGGGGATATTCTAGTGATGTTGTTTCAGAGTATTACTGACAAGCACTCACAAATGTGTTGCAAATCAATTGCTAGCCAGAAATACCAGCTTTACAAAAATGTGGCCAGAGTGACCTATTACACACTTTGCAGTTTTGTAAACTGACTTTTGCATCTTTGATTCAGACGTCAGCAGCAGCATGAATTGTGCTGTTGTAACCACTTCTTTGGTTTGCAAAGTTAAATCCAGTGTGATGCCTTGTCGGTCCAAATTATCAGCACAGGAAAAAAAGCCAGGATTTAACTCTTTAAGCTGTTCTCTAAATGCTCCTCGAGTCTCACTGTTGACTTACGCAAGGATGCATGAGTTCACATGGAGTAAAATAAAACACTCAGACTAGACCAGAGAGAGTAACTAGAAGGAGATTCTTTTTTCATTGAAATGTGTTAATTGCAAAAAGTGAAAGTGTTTTTCACACTTTACAAGCAGTTTAGAAAGTGAGAGAACTCCTGACAATCTTTTTTTGTGCAGGGTGTAAAGCACACTCTCGTCTGTTGCCGGTGTAAAACATGAACAAGTCTCGCATTGCCAGACCCTCCTCCACAGCGCTGCGGAGGAGGGTCTGGCTAGTCCACACAGCATTCCGAGGTAGGTGAAAAACGTGCTTTCTTTAAACCAATCACAATCGTCTTGGGCACCGCTAAGCGCCGGACGGAGCCACGGTGCCTCTGCAAAATAGCCTCAGGAAGGAACTTATTTTGGTGGAACATGTGTACGTTCAAAGGTTGTTTTAGTTGTGCAACAGAAAACTCAGATTGGACAGATAGTCTAGCTAGCTGTCTGGATTTACCCTGCAGAGATCTGAGGAGCAGTTAACCATAGTCCTCAGAAATCCAACACAAAGAAAGTGGAAGGGGACGGACATCCGGCCGAAAAGAGTGACATCCAGCAGAATTTCCAGAGGCAACGGAGCAATCCCTGGAGTGGAACGTCGTTGATATAGACTATATCCAGTGTAAAGCCTTGTCGGTCTAAATTATTAGCACAGAAAAAAAGCCAGGGTTTAACTCTTTAAGCTATTCTCTAAATGCTCCTCGAGTCACACTGTTGACTTACACAGGGATGCGTGATGTGTTAAATGAGAAAAGGAAGTCTTTTTCACACTTTACTAGCAATATAGAAAGTGAGAGAACTCCTGAGAATCTTTTTTTTTTTTTTGTGTGCAAAGTATAAAACTGTCTGTTGCCGGTGTAAAACATGAACCTGTGCTGCAGGCACCTCAGTGTTCCTCAGCTATGTGTTCCATGGCTGCATCAGCTGTGGATCCTAACCATGTTATCTTTAAAAACATTTGTAAGGAAGGCCAAAGATTTCACGTTCAGATTAGTCCCCCGCTTACTGGTCCGTCCATTAACAAATTGCTCCCAAACAGTCCTTTGCAGAAATAGTTTGATGTAGAATTAGCAGCAGCTTACGGAATTCATCAGAGGGGCTATTTCGTGAAGCATTTGAAACCCTTCCCAACAATTTTGATTCTGAATCAGTTCCTGTGTAATCGACATCGAATGCATCTCAGCAGAATTAAGAGTGGCTCAGAAGGATAGTCAGGAGAAAATCATTACGCTTTGAACTAGCTCTGCAGGCTTGCCTTTTTTTTTTTTAAATCTGCATACTCCGCTGTGCTCTTGATGTACATTACCAAAAAAATGCCTTTGAGTCAGATTGTTTGAGGTTGTTTTTGCCCACTTGAAAGCTGGTTCAGATCAGAGGCGAATTCTCACTTCAAGCGGAGGGAATGCTGCATGAGCAGATCAATACACAGAGCGGGTCCTCGCTAAAACAAGCTCTATCATCCTACGAAGCAGGATGCTGACTCCTCTGATGTTCCCCCTCAACTGTAATCTTTCATGCCAGATGTACAGGAGGGGATCTGTAGACTTAAGTCGAACAGGAACAGTATCATTAATGCTAACTGTGGCAGTGTTCTCTGTGCAATGACAGATAGTTAGTTTCATATTAATTTGAAGTACACTCTAAGGAATAACTGTGTATTAACAGTTGTGTGTCTGCGTATTTTAACAGAAATTGTTCATAGAACTTGATTCACAATTGTATTATTTAGTTTTTTTTACATTTCGAATTGCATTATTTGTGCTCCGACAACTTTTGCCGGCCACGGAGGTTGGTTTTAGGAGTTTAATTTGCCCATATTATGAGAAAATCACTTTTTCTGGGATTTGGGGCGTTTTTGAGTCTCTGGTGCTTCCACACGCATACAAACTTGGGAAAAAAACCATCCATGCTGTTTTGAGTGAGATACGGGTTTCTGAATGTGTCCTGCCTTCAGTCTCCGGGTGAGCTGTTCAAAATCAACAGGGCCGTCTACGTCATCGGCCGAAACATCTGGTGTGTGCTAACCGCTTTAGCTAATACCACATCAGCTAGCTGTTTCTCCAACTTCGATCAGTACAAGGCAGGATTAGCCGGGAGACTTCTTCTAAATGAGGGAGCACTTCCAACTTTGCGTTGAATACCTGCAGAACAGGGACATGTAAGTAGTTCTATAGTGTTGTAGCAGTGTTTTGCCATTGAGAACGAGGTGCCTAACTGCTAGCAGTGCTAGCTTCTAGCTAGTAGTCCTTTCCTAGGTACTGAGCATGTGCGACTCCCAACAAAGATGTTACAGCAGTGAGAGGTCTCACTCTGTAGCTAAAACAGAGAGCTCAACACACAGGGTGAAAAGAGGAGCTGCAGCAATGTGCAGTACAACAAAAATATGGTGTTTTTTGAAAATGAAACCATGTAAACCTATTCTGATACAACCTCTAAATACAATTATGAACCTGAAATGAGCATAATATGAGCACTTTAATGAAGTCCACGGTGTCACTTTTTTTCCAACATTTTGGGCGGGGGTTTTTTCGACGTTTTTGACACTTTTTCCTCCGTTTGTCACTTATTTCGACATTTTGGGCAATATTTTTGATGTTTTTGTCGCTTATTTCGACTGTTTGGGCGTTTTTTTTACGACCTTTCAGAGACTTGTTCCGACGTTTTTGATGCTTTTTGACATTTGTTTTTCTTCGTTTTCAGAACTTTACTAACTGAGCAGCTTTGTATGAGAATTTTTTTACAGGGCCATCAGAAAATGTTCTCTATTTTAACTGTAGCTGCAAACTTTCCTTTTTTTTATTATGGGGTGGGGGGGGGGGGGCAAAGTCCGAGTAACCACACCTTTTTTATTTGGGTACTTTACAGATTTATTTCTTAGAGTGTAACCAGTCCACAGATAAGCATGACTTTGGCTCATCAAGTGGTTGTAGATGTACTATAATGATGTATTTTTTTCTTTCTCATCCTTAGAACATGTCAGGCAAAGTTGTCAAATGAAGTAGGCATCAGCAGCAGCCCACATTGTGTAATTCAGTATCAATTGTGCAGCATTTCCCACCTGTATGGAAACAACTGTGTCCAGCCGGCTGTGACTCAGCTTTGGCAACTGCCAAGGAGATACAGACACAGAATGGACTATGGGCTAATGAGATCCACACTCCTCTTAAAGTGAGACATACATTGAACCTCCGCATGCATGGGAGTAACTTGTAACGGGAGTGAGGAGTGAGTTTTTAACACACTGATTAAAAACTGGTGCAATGAAACACTGATTTCATTGCACCGAGGGCACACAGTAGGTGCAGACAAAGAACAGGCTTGTCTTCAAATAGAAGTCTTGCAGGCATTCACTGATGCCAGGAAGAGTCCTGAGACAGGCACTAAAGCTGTAAGATTTTAATGCAAAAATACACCCTTTTTTATTAGCTTAAATATATATATATATATATATATATATATATATATACTGTAGTATAGTACAGTTCTTTTTGTGGGGTGGGAGTGTTAGCTACAGTAGATGTCGGTCGGCGCGCCCCCAGTTTTGGAGAAGCAGGCAGGAGTACCGACACAGAAGCTATAATGTACTGCTGACGGGGGCAGCAGCTAAACACATTTTAGACACCTACAAAATGGCCCACCTAAGTAAATCAATTTTAGTTTAAGGAACTGAAGCCGTGAAGGCACCAGACTCCTTTGACAGTAATTTACCTCACAGAACACTGAAGTTGCTGATCTACCACTGCCTTGATCGGTTAGTTTGTTTGTGTTATTGTGTGACTTTGGTGAATCCGAACTAACCCTTTAAAACACCAAAGTCACACAATAACACAAGCTAACTAACCGATCGAGGCAGCGGTAGAGCAGTAACTCCCGTGTTCTGCGAGGTAAAAATAGAATAGATAACAGCTTCAGTTCCCCGTGCGTAAACTTAAACTGGCTTAGACTTAAACATTGCTTAGCTTCCGTGTTGGTACTCTTGCCTGCTTCTCCAAACTGGGGGCGCGCCGACTGCCATCTACGGTAGCTAACACACTGACTATGGAGAAGTAGCTCATACAACCACACTTCAAAACATCTGAACTATCCCTTTAATGATACATGAAATGCAATATTTTAGTCTCATTTACACAAGTGACATTTTAGTGACTGTTCTCTGTCTCATTTGTCTACAGGAAGTGATGAACAGTTGGTAAGTTAGTATGTTAAATACATAGACCACTAATATATACATAACGGTATGGTGTAGTATCATAAAACACAATATGTGGCACATTTTTATTCGAGAAATGTTGTGGGCAGACATGTCCTAGTTGATGATGCCAATTAGGACTGTTGAAATCAGCAAACCATTTCACACAATATGTATTTTCACGTATCATAACGTAAGCACAACAGAAGTACAGTGGTATCACACTTTACTGCTGGCGCATTTCCTGAGTTTGGCCTCACTTTATTCGAACACACTGCAGGCTCCTACACAACCTTCCATAACAACTCTTCGCTGTAAACCTCCAACCACGCACTGATAAATAAAACGGACCAGTCATAAAAACATAAAGACGATTTGGTGTATAAAAGCCTGTGCATTGTAGGTAAGAATAGTAAAAAAAACAAAAACATTTTTAAACGAAATAAAAGACAGTTGTGTCTCCACTGCTTTATCTTATACTCACATGCAGCGGTGGACTTCTTGGACGTCATTCTGTTAAAGAGGAGTGAACAAACACCTGGTGCAGCCCTGATACAGTGCAATTATATGAAGCGTTGCTAACTCAGCATAGAAACAAAAGCAACAAATCGATCACTGTCTTCCTCCATCAGTATCAGTGGGCTGGAGCTTCAGATAGTGGAGGACAGAAAATGAAAGAGCAGCCGTGTGTTTCTTTAACTAAATGAGCTCTTCTGATGATGATTGGACTAGTCCCCCCCCACCAAGACAAACATCCTCAACAACTGAATAACTAGTAAGCAAGTCAGTGTGTGCGTGCGTGTAAGTAATCAGCATGCGTGGCGTGCTGTATAATATGGTTGTATAGAAGCCGCTCTGCCTGTGTGTGCCGTGCATTCACATCATTACTGATTGTGGTTGCTGATTGTATACGTGGCTGTGATGGTACTTGTGGGGGTGTAAAATACGTTCAATCAGTGAAGTGTGATTGAATGCTGATTTACTCAAATTTAACAAGGTTTGTACGCATACATGAATATATACATTTCGCCTTTAGTTTCACTTTAAAGTCTGCATTTAAAGCAAAACTCTCGATCGCACCAGTACGTTTTGTAGGTTATTGCAAAGTCTCAAAATTAAACCATCTGCTGCCTTGAATCATACACAAAAGACGCTAGTGTTTGATTTGATTTCCCACTAGTGTCGCATTGCCAGCCCTATTTGCACAGCACTGTGGAGTAACGTCTGGCTACACCACACATACATTCTGGGATAGGAGAAAATAAAGGCTCTGGGTTGTTTGCATTTCTTTAAACCAATCACAATCGTCCTGGGCGTTGCTAAGCTCCGGACACAGCGGCGGTGGCTCTGTCTCGGGAAGGAACTTGTTTTGGTGGAACATTTGTACCCTGCAAAAGAAAATGCCACATATAATATTAAATGAAGTTAACTGTTGACACAATACAGTAACGTGAGCTATTTAAATTAGCTGATACATGGTTAAAGGTAATTTGATCTTACCAGTGTATCTCCGTGTGTACTTTGTCCACAGCAATCCCACCAATCAGTCCCCAAACGTCCCAGTTAAACGTGGGGTATACTCGCCGCAGTCGACCTGTCGAGCGCCAGTGTGACGTCATAGGAGCGCCGTAACTGTTTATAGGAGCGCCGTAACTGTTTATACTCGCGCGGTGGTTGTGACACTAGTTGCAGTCTTCTCCTGAACAGAGGTGGCGCTAATGAGGAAAGGCTACCGACTTTGCTATTTCTACGGACTAGAAGAAGAAAAAGGTAAACGGCAGAACTGGCAGCAGCATTGACGTCAATGCTTCGATTTGATTCGATGACCTACTTCGTCGGATCAAGCCTTTCATTCACCATAAAAGAACTCATCTTAACCCAGTAAGTTTACAAGAGAGACTTGCAGTCGCTCTGAGAGTCCTGGCATCTGGTTGTCCGCGAACTCGTTCATGCTCCTGGTTCGCCCTCTGGTCGCGCACTCAAAATCCTGGCGCGCCAGCGAGATCTACGTCGTTTTGATGTCACATTGGCGTGCGCCAGCTCGGCTACAGCGACTGTAAAACGGCCTTTAGAGAGGAAAGGCCGTAAACATATTCTCTGTAAATCTTTACAATCATTCCCCGAAAGAACCAAGCAGGCCTGCCTTGTTGCACCATCCAAATGTTCTTCAAAACATTTTCAGCGCGTAGCTCGCTAGCTGGAAGGTTGTTGTTGTTTCCCGAAGCAAACAGAGTTTGAGAACGGCGACGCACAGAGAGCGGAAGGAGAGGGACATTATAGGCAACGATCCTGGAAAACTATCCGTTGATCCAGACTTAAAGCGTAACTCTCGCCAAAATGCAACCTAGGGTCTTTTTGTGAATGTACCCGAGTCAAACTTTCGTTTAAAAGCATATTTAGGACGGAATCGCCACTTTTAAGACTTACCGTATTTTTGTTTTTCGGTCAAATGGCCTTTTGAATGGGAGTGCTAGGGGCACTTTTATACTAGCCTCAAAATAGCTATTTTTAAAACACTAAGAAGGCTCGACACAACATGAGACTTGCTCCAAGTATCACCAGGGGCTCTACACATGAACTCCAGCATTGACAACATTGTTTGTGTACCCAGAGTTTACTAAAAAAGGTTTTGAACAACTCACCGTAGGTCTTGTTGTTTCCGGCCGCTACCACCTCGGCAGTCAAAACGAGTCGATATCCGAATGCTAATGAACGGACTCCATAGGAGGAAATGTCATTCTTATATGAGGCCCCTTTTTCAACTACGAGGTCAATATTGTTTTTCACTAATGACAAAACAAGAAATAATCCGTGCATTTATATGGAACTAAGCTTTAGGAGCTTTCCATCTTTACTCTCCTCCCTGTTATGTTGCATTCAGAAATCGATTGTTTTTGACTGATAAAATGGCTGCGGCCGGAAACAACAAGAGCTACGGTGAGTTGTTCAAAACCTCCCTTTAAGTAAACTCTGGGTACACAAACAATGTTGTGTCGAGCCTTCTTAGTGTTTTAAAAATAGCTATTTTGAGGCTAGCATTGTAGTGCCCCTAGCACTCCCATTCAAAAGGCCATTTGACCGAAAAACGAAAATAAGTTAAAACTTAAAAGTGGCAAATCCGTCCTAAATATGCTTTTAAACAAAAGTTTGACTCGGGTACATTTCACAAAAAGACCCTAGGTTGCATTTTGGCGAGAGTTACGCTTTAATTTCCCACTAACTACATACATTTCCTATTTGTGAACATTACCACTTTTCTTTTAAATGTAGAGACCAGACTATTGTGACACCACTTCGAGGCAAAATGAGAAGCAGTTGTTGCTTCTCGCTTTGATCATGAGAATAATTGGATTAAGCTCATTACATGCCCAGCTGAATGTGACACTCGTGCTCAGCGGCCATGTATACACTGAGTTTGGATGAATTGAACTGATTGTCATTTGCCTCTGGCTGCTGATTTGAATTCAATTACAAGAATGCCGCATTTACGACATGGTCATATAAGCATCTTGACATAATTATTGCTTTGATTATGGTCGTATTTGGTGAATTGATATTGTGATAAGACATGCATTTTGATGAATGCTGATTGCCTCAAGGAAAACAAGCACATCATTATTTACCTCAACGAATGTAATATGCAAAATGGCAAGGGAATAAACTGAGGGAACAGCTTGATCAAATTATTCTCAAACTCCGAGTACATGCACTAATAAGATTATAGTGTGCCCATAACCAAAGCTAGTGAATGATAATGGGTGCAGACAGGACACATGGTTTGGGGATATATTGGTTCATGTTTCCGAAGAGTTATAAAAGTTTGAAAGAAGTGATGTGAGTTTGACATAAAGTTCAAAACTGTATTGAATTAGCCTCCAGTGCAGCAGTGTTTATGATACGGTATGATTCTCACCTGGGAATATGGAAAATTGCAAAATATTCAACAACAAAGTGTCTATTTATTTATTTGTTATGTGTGTGTGTGTGTGTGTGGGGGGGGGTTTATGTTATCGTCCTTAAGTGTAAATGTATGTTTTATTTTATTTTGGATACAACTGTATGTTGTCTGCATCTTTCACATGTTAGGATATTCTTTCTGTTTTGATTTTTAGTTTTTTGTCTTTTACGCTCCAACTGCTCTGTACGAACTGTCTTGTTTGTTTCAAATATGAATAAAAATTGGATCACAAACAAACAACGAAGTGTAACTTTGAACGTGATATAACTTTGACAATGAAAGTGGATTTTATTTTTGTGAGATGGGACTCCTCGTGTATGAAGAGAGTCGGGGCAGTTTATTGCGACACTGCTTACTATAAACGTCTTTGATTGGGTCCTATGACTTTAACGGCCAGCACAGTCTCATCCAAACCACACCACGAGCTAGATGCACATTTCATTCAACGGACTGTATAAATCACTGAGATATTATGTTTTAATACTGCATTATATGTAAAGATGTTACACTCTCATCTTCCTCCCAATATTCTGCTGTTTTATTGCTCCTATCTCTCTTCAAGTCTGAAAAACGGCCCTGTTTGTGCTGGAATATATCTGCACATTACTGGAAGAATGCAAAACTAAGACAATAGTAAATCCATCAGCAACCACATGTCTTTCATCATGAGTCAAATTTGAATATGTATGCTACTGTATCGGTTTTCAATCTAAATAAATGCCAGCAAAATGAATACAGTGGTTTTGTGGCATCTTCATGAACAAACATTTGGGTAATTGAGCTGACATAATTGATTTCTGTCCTCGAGTGTATAGGGCTTAATTGATCCAAATATGCTTTCACCGTGCTAGTATTCACTTTTTCATTTAGTTAATTAATTAAAAAGAAAAACTTACTTAAAAGGAAACAGACACTGCTGCTCTCAGTCATATTTTTACTGAGCTTTATTTGTCTGTTCCTTTCTGTTTATTGAACACATTTGTGTTTAAAGTGAGACTGTGTAGCTTTTGCTGAGCAGCTACAACTGACAGTTAAGGGATGACAATGATGCTAAATACTGAATTAGCATTTAGCTCAAATGCTAAGCTATTGTAATATTAATGCAAATGGAGAGGAGTCATTAAGTCAGCAAACTGACCCAGTAATGTCATGTTAGATAGAGCAATATTTAGTATTATATATACTTAATATGTAAGTTTGCTAACATGATCTACTGGTACTGGACCAAGTAAGTCTGTAGCAGCAAAGCCCCTGTGTGTATTACTGTAATTTGAGCAGTGTTATTGCTTATGAATTTAACTTTTCATTTGTAAGAGGAATCATGTTCTTTCTTATCTCAAAGGTTACATAGTGTCACTTTAGGTTATTGTTATTACCACTTTTCCAAAAAAAAAAAGGTTACTGCTCATTCTCAATCTCATAAGCTATGAAAAGAATAAAATAGAATTTAAAAAAGCCTGTATTGTCATTGTACAGAATAAAGTCTATATCCACTACGTTCCACTTCCGGGATTGCTCCGGTGCTGCCGGAAATTCCGCCGTATGTTCTTTTCGCCCGGATGTCCATTACCTTCCTCTTTCTTTGTGTTGGAATTCTAACCTCCGGTGGATTTCTGAGGACTATGGTTAACTGCTCCTTCCTGAGACTATTTTACAGCGGCACCGTGGCTCCGTCCGACCAAGACGATTGTGATTGGTTTAAAGAAATGCCAATAAACCAGAGCACGTTTTTCTCCCATCCCGGAATGCTGTGTGGACTAGCCAGACCCTCCTCTGAAGCGCTGTGGAGGAAGGTCTGGCAGAATACAACCAAGTTAGGAGAGCTACTGCAGATCAGTGAAATAAAAAGAAAAACACCACAAACGCAAAACTCCTTCAGCAAACAAGCATTTACAGCCGACAACACAGGTTCAAAAATAATAAGTAAAATACATAAATGCAATGTCATGTTGCAGTAGAATAAGAGTATTTATTGTACTAGTATGAATCTAATTATTGCAATCAAGTTTTTTTATTTTTTTTTATTGCACAAGATCCAGTAGGTTTGTCATAAGATTTTGTTGTGGTGTATCACAGCTGCAGTTTATTGGGTTTGGGTTTAGAGTTGTTTCTTTATCAAGCCAATATATACACAAGAAAATCCTAATTACAAATGCAAACTATGCAGTAAGTGGGAACATTTTCCCTGTCAGAGATGTGAAATGCACTGTTGGCACAGCGCTATGTGCTTCTCATTAACACTTTCTCTGAGATGTTAGACTTCACACCGTCTTTACTTGCAAACACTCACAGTAGAAAGCTGTGATTGCACATCAATTTGTAATGAATCTTTCACTCACTATACTTTTTTTTATATAACTCAACTTCTAAAGAACATTCGTGAAATTAAATGTCTTCGGGTCGGCAGGTACTTTTTGAAACAGTTGGACTTTGCTCTACCCATATTTCATCCAGAAGCGATGATAGTGTACATTTAAACACCAAATATCACATTGTCTGATATGAGTTTAGCTTTAATGATTTTATATTGACATGCTCTGCTGAGTGCATGCTGGGAACAAATCAAATACATTCATTCTGGAGCTTCCTCTTGACAAATAAGGACATGCTGGGAATACAAGCTAATCTTAGTGTGTGTGTGTGTGTGTGTGTGTGTGTGTGTGTGTGTGTGTGTGTGTGTGTGTGTGTAAGAGGACAAAATGTGTTAGTTCTTCTTTCAAAAAGTCACAGTCTCGCGTAAAGTTTTAAGACTTAAACAGAAGTTTGGCAATGTCACAAAATGTAGAAGTCCATACTTAGTAACACTTTACATGAAGGTATCTACATAAGAGTGTCACGACAGTGTCATGAATACATGACACTGTCATGACACATGAACCCTAACTCTAACCCTAACCCTACAACAGATTCTCACTCCCATCTCGTAAAATACGGACGCTTGGTCAGATGCCTTTGTCGTTGTTATTGACGCTAAAAGTCTCCTTTAGCGTCATATAACGCGCTTTATCTAAACGGGTTTGGTCGGGACTATTGGCGTCCCTTTTGACGCAGTTATGTTAAGTAAAAGGTCGTGGGTGGGCTTACGTTTCCGTGACACGCGGGAAGAACGGGATGTTGGGTTTAGGAAAAGAAGAAAGTGACTTTAGGAAACGTGGCAAGCGGGACACGAACCCCGGTCTCCTGGGTGAAAGTCCTGTGTTTGACCCATCCACCACCCCAACCAACCTCCCTACGCTGAATTTCGGCCTTACATACTACTCGCTACCGTAGTCACTCTTAGTGTTACATCGTCTTCAAACCCCGTGTAGCTGTTGCTCTCCCCGGTCCGTTATACAAACACGCTGAAGGGCGCTTTTTTTGTCACTTCAGACGCTGACAGACACTGTCCAAACGTCCGTATTTTACGAGTTCGGAGTGAGAACGGGTTGAACCCTAACCCTAACCCTAACTTGTTATGACAAAAATTGAATGACACTTAATGACAGAAGTGTTATGTCATAAACGTTTATGATGTGTTTATAATGTTTATGACCCGTTCATGACAGTGTCATGTCACTCTTATATAGATACTAGTGCTGTCAGTTAAACGCGTTATTAACGGCGGTAACGCAAACCCATTTTAACGGCATACATTTTTTTTATCGCGAGATTAACGTTCTTTTTGGCCTAGCAAACTTTGTAGTTTTTTTCACATGCTGTTGCAACAACTAGTAACGTTAGAAAAACTACAACACCACACCGGATCTAGCTAGACCGTAAACTAAACAACAGGCACGCCACACACACTTGTTTGGGCTTGCGAGCCGGCCAAAGAGTAGTAGGCTAACGTCACGTTTTGAGTGGATGGCGAGCGCGAGACGCCGAAATGGATGCCAATAAGATTCTGAATGGAAAGTTTACTTTTAAAAAGTTGCCAAATGGTTCCATTGATAAGACCAAAGTGATCTGTGTGTTTTGTCGTTGTGAACTGAGCTATCATCGCAGCACGTCCAGTCTGAAATACCACTCGATGGCCAAGCACACAGCTGATGCCAATTCTCCGCCCCCTCGTCAAAGCCGTTACATTGTGTGAGAGATTGTTTGCTCTAAGTGAGAACGTTAGTGTGAAATTGAACACTACAGTATGCCAATGTTGTTTTCAATAAAAAAAACATTTGCACAAAGCAAGCCGATCCACTTTTCTATGTTGATAAGAGCATTAAAATGAGAAACAATAATGGGACAAAAAAAAAAAAATCAAGGGACATTTAGAATAGATAAAAATGTGCGATTAATTGCGAGTTAACGATGACATTGATGCGATTAATCGCGATTAAATATTTTAATCGTTTGACAGCACTAGTAGATACCTTCAAGTAAATTGTAACCCCATACTTTAAGCGTCATCTCTGTGTTGTGGTTGCAGTTTTGATCGTGTTAGGAAGTATAGATCTCATCAGAGCTCACACTGAAGAATGTCAAGGCAAAAGAAAGAAAGCCAAAACTAATGAAGCACGCATGATCTGAGGTGCCCTCTCGATGCCCCTCCGCCCTCCAGAATAACACTGAGGCCAGGTTTCAAAAGCAACACTTACTGGGCCGTGAGGTGTCATATTGTGTGTAAACCAGGATGTGAGAAATTACACACCAGTGATAGAGCTGTTGCAGTGAAAAGCCACTAATTATCACCCAGATGATTTTCAAAGAGCCCACCACACTAGAAAATGTGGTGGGAGTTATGCTTCACAATGTTTTTATCACATACACATCCGTGTTGCCACGGCCATCTTAAGAAGCTATTAATTAATTTGAGTGATTTGCATTTTAAAAGCACACTATAGACTTCTCTTTGTATGTGACACCTTTTGAAACTGCATCACGGTCTCATTAACCACCCATCTGTCAAACACTGAATGGCATTTCTCTGAGCCTTAGCACATAAACAGATGCAGACCGAATATTGATAGAATGATGGAAGTGATTAAAAGGAGAGTGAGAGCACATGGAGAACTATCAGTGGATCGTTTGGAGTCCAAACTTCTAGGTTATCTCACTCAAAGGTTACCCTTGTCAACAGATTAATTTCTTGCTGTGTTTTTTTTCTCTGTCGTGTTATGTGAGGACAAGGCAGGTTTAGAAAGGATTCCTGTTGGGTCGATAGTGGGTTTTTGGGGGTTTCTGCTGGATACAAAAACACCAGTCAGAAAAGAGGTGTTGAGCTGAGAGCAGTTATTCTTTTACAATGAATCTGTTTACGTGCACAAATAATTTCATCAAAAAAAAAAGACGGCCGCCACAGAACTGGCGCAACAGCCGCGGTGTCGGCCGCTTAAACAATCTGCGAGGTTTGATGTGTTGCCTGCATCTGCTCGGTCGAACAGTGGATGGATGGTTGCTACCATGATGGTTGCTACCATGATGATTGCGTGTTTGATGGTTGTTCAAACGCGGCGTGCAATCCTATCTTCGGGTTCTGAGGTGTGTTTGTTTGTCCCTGCGGCGGGAGGCCAACACAATATACTCAAAGTGGTTGGTAAATGGCTATGCCAGCGTCCCGTCCTTGTCGGACAAAGGCAGAAGACACTCAGCTAACAAGGGTCTCGCCCAAATGGCGGTTATGTTGCTTTTGGCTGGGGATATAGAGCTAAATCCGGGCCCACATCCTTGGCTGTCCATTGGCATGGATCCTGCTGTTAGCCATGCAGCACATCTTCAGCTGGCTTCACCTACTAGCGGGACTACCAGTGAACTGGCAAACTTAGCCCCCCAGCTAATTAATCCAAGGCGGAGGTGCGGGTTTGCGGCCTCGTTATCCATGTTTCCCAGAGCCCTTCACTGTGGCAGAGAGTGCATCGGATGATATGTCATGCCGGAGATGCGGCGACATCCTGGCTGTCAGTGGGGACGTGATGGCGGCTCCTGGTAGTCCAGGGGCTCGCGGTTTGGGGTCCCACAGCGTCACGGTTTTTCTGTCTCCTATCTCCGGTGCCCATCACCTCAATAAAAGTGGGAATATGCCCCGGAATCTTGACGACCATGTCAACATGCACATGATGGAGGATAAGGTCATGGACTTTAAATCGGACTTTAAATCAACTTTTAGTAAGAAAGGTTTACATTTCCTACATCTTAATGTTAGAAGTCTGCCACCAAAAACTGAGGAAATTAGACAACTGGTGAAACAATCAGAGGTCGGGGTTATCTGTTTAACGGAAAGTTGGTTAGATGAAACTATAAGCGATGAGGAAATTGCCATTAATAATTACTGTATAGTTAGGATGGACCGAAATATAAAAGGGGGCGGGGTTTGTGTATATGTGCGCTCTGATGTGGCCTTTAACTGTAGAGATGACATTGCTAGTGATTTAGAGATTGTTTGGTTGGACATATGTTTACCAAAAACCAATCCCATTTTACTGGGAGCTTGCTACAGACCGCCAGGCCATGCTACCTTCTATGACAAGTTGTAGACTACTACTACTTGAACTTAGCAGACAAAGAGAGCTCAGAGCTGGGGGATATTAATGGGGGATATGAACAGAAATGTGTCGGGCTGTGCTCATCCTTTTGGCAAAATGCTGGAGGACCTGTGTCACTCTTTTGGTCTGAAACAGCTGGTAAAAAAGTCCACGAGGATAAGCAAGACTTGTGAGAGTATTATTGATCTGATTTTAGTTTCAGACAAATCTAAAATATCTCAAAGTGGTACTATTACTTACGGCATAAGTGATCATAATATATTTTTTTGCACAAGAAAATCTGGTAAAAAAAACCTTTTACTCTCACAAGACTGTACTATCCATATAATTTAAACATTACTCCCAGGAAACCTTCAAGATGCATGTGGATGAGGTGGATTGGTCCCCGGTGGTAAATTGTTCATGTGTTAACATAGCATGGTCACAGTTTAAACATACATTTTTAAAAATCATCAACAAGGTGACCCCTCTCAGACAGATCAGAGTTAAACAGCGTTCTAGCGCATGGTTTGACAAAGTTATACATGATGCTATTAAAACCAGGGAAAAAGCACTTAAAACTTTTCATAGAACTAAAAATCATGATGATTTTATTTTATATAAGCAAGCAAGAAATAAAACTCAGGAACTGATTAGAGACGCAAAATCAACCCACTATAAGAATGATATATCAAATAATAAAGATAACCCAAAAAAGTTGTGGAAGACCTTAAAAGAATTGGGGGTCGCTAAGACAAATGATAAGAAACCAAGAAACACAGGACTAAAAATTAAGGGTGTCCTGAATTTCAATAAGAAAGAGGTTGCTAATCATTTTAAAACTTACTTCACTTCTATAGCAGAAAAGCTGGTCTCAAATCTTCATCCTTCCTCTGGGTTATTTAGCATAGATAGGGTGAAATCATTCTATAATAAACTTGGAGCACTGCCCAACTCATTTTCTTTACGGAAGGTTGAGATAGGGGAGATGAAAAAAAAGCTCTTACAGCTAGACTGCTCTAAGGGCCCTGGGTTAGATGGGTTATCCCCTTGGTTTTTACGAGATGCCGCTGCCCAAATAGCCCCTTACATCTCCTATATTTTTAACCTGTCTGTTGAATCAGGTGTTTTCCCAAATGACCTCAAGAGGGCCAAGGTAGTTCCCCTTTTTAAAAAGGGAAACAGCCATGATCCTGGTAACAGAACAGTCTCTATTTTGTGCACAGTCTCAAAAAGTTTTGAAAAGTTGGTCAATGAGCAATTCAATGAATACATGAATAAAAACAACTTCATGTTTAAATTCCAATCCGGATTCAGGAAGTCACATTCTACTGAATTATGCCTATTGTATTTATCCGACACCATACGCAGGGAAATAGATTGTGGAAATCTCTGCGGAATGGTGTTATTGGATCTTCAAAAAGCATTTGATACGGTGAATCATGACAGACAGATTGCCAAACTTGAGGCCTTGGGGGCAGACAGCTCCACCTGTAGGTGGTTTAGGTCTTACCTATCAGGGAGGGAACAATTGGTGGTCTTAGGGGGAGTGCTGTCTGACCCTAGTGTAGTTGAATGTGGCGTTCCACAAGGAAGCATTCTCGGGCCGTCCTTATTTTTAACATACATTAATGATATGGCAGACTCCTGTTCATGTGAACTGTTCTGTTTTTATATGCTGATGACTCGGCACTTTTAATGTCTCATAAACAACAATCAACACTAGAGTACCCTGAGCTCTGAGCTTTTGTCTGTTACCAACTGGCTGATTGACAATATGCTGTCCCTACATTTTGGTAAGACAGAGGCTATCTTGTTCGGTTCAAAATACAGATTGAGTAGATGCTCGGAATTTAGGGTCAGTTTGAATAATGTTGAGGTCAGTACAAAAACGTCAGTAAAATACCTGGGTTGTATCCCAGAAAACAACTTGGATGCCAGGAATATGGCCAACAAGGTTTTGAGTAAAGTCACGGGGCTCACAAAGTTTTTAGCCAGAAACTCAAAATTTTTAGAAAGATCAACAAAGATCATCTTAGCAAACGCCTTAATTTTAACCCACTTTGAATTTGCATGTACCTCCTGGTTTGAAGGCCTAACAAACCGACTTTAAGGGAGGCTGCAAACAGCACAGAATAAATTAATAAGAGTAATTCTGAACTTGGGCCATAGATCGCATATAGGTAGGTCACAATTTGTTGAGCTCCCTGTGGAGTCTCGGATTACTATGTTAAGACTGACCATGATCCATAAAATATTGTTTGGTAGTGTCCCAATTTTTTTGTCGCGTCTTATAACTAAGGTAAAGGACACACACAATATTTATACTCGTGGCAGCATATCTGACCTGTGTCCTTTAAATTTAAGAAAGGAAAGGAACCTTTGCCTATATAGGGGCAGTTCAGTGGAACAAGTTAGATCGTTATATTAAAGTCATTTCCAGCCTGAACTCTTTTAAAAAGAGCATCAAGGTCTGGTTACTAGAGAGGGTTGCGGAATAGATCAAAGGGCAAGTTACCATTTATTTTTATTTATTTAAGAAAAATGTTTTTATGTTATGTCATTGATTATTATACACTCTGTGAATTTCTTGTCTTGTCCTGATGTTATGTGTTGAGGACCACAATGGAAATAAGTCCTGGACTTTATTGTGTTTTTATCCTTGATTGTATTTGATGTATTTTTTTCATGTGTAAGGCATTCTTGATACAATTAAATAAATCAAATCAAATCAAAAAATTCTAATAGCACCGCAGATCATAATGCAGCTAATATGCTTGGTCATGAAAGCACCAACTTATTTGGCTCCCTAATAATATACAGTATGCATGAATAAACAGTCTATTTCCTGAGGAAAATAAGGCAGACTCAGACTATGAAAACCCACAGAGGTGGTCAGGTGGATATATATTGGGGGTTGCGCATTCATGGAAGGCTTGTATCATGTGGACGCGCCGACAGTGTTGTTGTCATTACTTAGAATTCCTCAAGGGGGCGACAGAAAAACTCACTATAGCTTTAAAGACGAATACTGATTCACATCTGGCTGTTTCCTGACCACTTTAGAAAGATGCAGAATTTCAGTCCATTTGAGATACAAGCTAAGGAATGTATAGAATATGTGATAAATCAGCATATTGATGATACTATTGGTTTGCAAACGACTGCAGATATGCTGTGTACTGAGCAGTCATGGACATTTTATAGATTTAAACAGGAAGCAACATGGCCTATCAAGACTCTAGCAGCGACCTCTTTAACACTACACATACAGGGCCGCCCTGAAGAAAAGTGCACATGATATTTCAATAATGGTATACTGTTCATTTAAAATTAGTAAATTTGTCTCTCCTTAAAGGAATAGTTTGACATTTTGGGGAAACGCGTTTATTTCGTTTTCTTGCCAGGACTTGATGAAGATGAGTTTGATACTCTGTTGTCTATAAAATAAATATGCGGTTATAGTCAGCAGCCAGTTAGAACAGCTTAGCACAAAGACTGGAAACAGCTAGCCTGGCTCTGTCCAGAGGTAACAAAATCTACCAGCCAGTGCTTGAATCCCAGACTCTGACTCAAGTCCAACTTATGTCGCTATTCTCTGGACTTATGACTCGACTTGGACTCGGAAACTGATGACTTGGACTTGGACTCGGACTGGAGGATGAAATCGGACTCGGAAGTTGGATGAAGATTCTGACTACTTTTATGTGTAATAGGCAGTGATGGAGTACTCGAGTCCTGGACTCGGACTCAAGCCCGACTCGAGTCGCTATTCTCTGGACTTGTGATTCGACTCTGACTCAAACTCAGGTATTGGGGACTCAACTCAGACTTGACCCGGACTCTTCTTTCTCTTGTCAATATTTCATCTGTGAAATACTGTCAGTGCTGTGTATTTTACCTTTCCGTTTGTTTACTTATTATATTTTGCTTTTTTACTGTTTTGCTTTCCTTTTTCTACTGTTTACATATTTATATCTTTTAACTTTTTAACTGATGCTTCTTGTCATTCCCCTATGTTGCTGTAACACTGCACATGTCCCCACTGTGGGTTTAATAAAGGATTATCTTATCTTATTTTACTTTTTCACCAGGCTGGCTGTTTCCCCATGTTTGCAGTCTTTGTGCTTAGCTCCTTTAGAATGAGCTGGAATGAATTTATTAGTGCTAATATTGGATTTTATTCAGATATAACTTCCAGAAATTGTGGAATGTTGACACTTTCGTACTTCTTTTTGCCAAGTGGAA
The DNA here is from genome assembly GCF_008315115.2 of Sander lucioperca. Classification (NCBI taxonomy): domain Eukaryota; kingdom Metazoa; phylum Chordata; class Actinopteri; order Perciformes; family Percidae; genus Sander; species Sander lucioperca. The sequence continues at coordinate 4,714,987 of NC_050185.1, forward strand.
GATATATCACTGAGATATCACTGTCAGAAATTCACAATATCTCTGATTCGGAATTACAAGTCGGACAGTGGCATGAAAGGTTTCCTCCTCTCAGCTGCTGAACGATATGACGTGAACGTGGCATTACACATATTAATTTCCTGCTATGATAAGTCATGTCCGACAATTTGCTATTTGCTACCCTCAGAATGCCTTCATTCTGGTGGAAAATGTATCTTTTCCTTGACTGTAATACAGTAGGTGTGATTTCAACTGACCTAATCTTCCACAAGCTTGAAAGGTCACAGTCACTCATCTAAACTGCGCCGCTCTGAGCAGCATACAGCCACTGCACTTTGTCATGCACTCCTTTCATGATATGCCTGTCAGGAAATTAAAGCAAAATGAATAGAAATACCCTTACTGTCTGACTGGTCCATGTGAGTATAGCTGTTTATGCCTCAGATAAACAACACCCACGTTATGCATGGCTCTCTCAATTTTTCAAATCCCCCCAGTAAGAATTCCATTTGTGCGGCTGTGACATTTTTCATGTGATTTATTCTATTGTCCTAAGTCCGCCGGCCATGGCTGCCCCTCCGCCCCGTCCCCTTGCCATCAGCTTTGACAATCCCAGCCTTTGTTTTTGCAATGAGAAGCAGCATTCTTCCAGAGGGATGACCTCCTCTGTCTATACAGGGGCTGGCACTGAGGACGCGACCCTACCCGAGGATTGGATAGCACCCGCCGGATGCTGTGAACCAAATCCGCTAGTTGTCACCCCGACTCTGGTGCTCATATGTGCAGCAAACACGCTCTCCATTCCCGGGAAGAGAACTTGATGGATGCCTCTGTTCATCACAGCTGGCACATCAGGGCCCAGCTCCATTACTAGCACCTTCATCATTAACACAGCACAACGGGTGTTGACTGTGACCAAAGTGGATCATTACTTATTTCTGTAAGTATTCATCTCTTACACTTAATTATTCTTATTGTATTATTGAATTAACATTGTATCGCGGTTAATTCAATGGACTGTCAATGCTCAGTTATATCATTATTGTTAAACAATGGTCTAAAAGGGGGAACTAAACAACTTTCCCTTGGCCTCAAAAGCACAGCAGCAAAATACAAAAGTTGAGCAGCACCAGAAGGAGAGAAGTCGAGACGAAAGGTACTGAAGTGAAAAACTATTTCCGAGAGACTCATCCCTAAAATCCCACAGCACCTGAATATTAGAATTCCAAACCATCCGTTCACCAAGGCACCAGGCTCAACTTTTACATCTCGCACCAGTTGAAAGGGATAGCACAAACATCCGAACATCAAACACCAGAAACCTTGATACATCAGATTACCTGCAGCTGTCTACCGTACTGTATACTGTACACACACACATGCACGGGCCACATTAGGATTTAAGGGATTAACAACAGTTGGCTGGTTTCAGATTGCAGACTTAATGACAGAAAAACACTGTCCTGATCATCTCTCTCTGCTGTGAATTTATTTGCAACTAAATATGATATTTCTATCACTGACAATGCTATTAAATGAACTGCAAAAAGGATGGCTTTTTTATTTTTTTCTGACTCTGTCTGCCACCTGGAGGACTAGAGGATGTGCGTGGAACTGCTCTAATGGCTTTTATTGGGGAGAATGTGCAATATTTTTGTGTAGGGCATCATGCAATATGGTATAAAGTCTGCTCTGGTGTATATGGATCTCTGTGTGTGTGTGTGTGTGTGTGTGTGTGTGTGTGTGTGTGTGTGTGTGTGTGTGTGTGTTACTGAATATTAACTGAGAGGCTTTGTGCTGCTATGTTACCTGTGTTCACTCGAATGCCAAAGACAAATGTATCCTTTAAGGGAGACTATACAGGTTCATCCTTTCTTACACTGTAAAAACAAAAACACGAAAATATAAAAGAATTACAAAAATAGACTGAATTTACATGTCTATGGTAAAAAAAAAAACATTGAAAGCATTTAAATGTGAATTACCATAACATTTTCTTCTTTTTTTTTTTTAAAGAAAATGTATTTGTGGTCACATGTTACATGTGAAATACATTCGCAAATGTATCATAATTTCACCAATATTTATCAAATGATCTGTTAAATATTTATTTTATTTCGTAGATTAAACTGTTAAATTCAAGTGTAACGCTGTAAATGCATTTCTTAAATTAGATGAATTTAGTGAATAGAGAAAATGATATTTTTCAGGTGTAAATATCCTTTATTAATAAACATTAAAAAGCCATAAATAAAAACACAAGATTGCATGTCAAGTTAAAGCTTCAAACTGTATTTTAATAAGGAAAAATCACTGTATTATTACAAAAAAGTTATTTTACAGTGTTTTTGACACCCCAGTGGCTGAAATAGCACCCTTTTTTACATTTTTATTTTTTTTTTACAGTGTAAATATTATCTATCTTTTATCTATCTATCGGCACATCTGTCTTTGTGCACAGTGCTCTCCAGGCAGCGAAAAAAAGATTTGCAGGATGGTAGGGGAAGACTCATGAATATTCATTAGGGAACTCATCCCTGAATGGCTAGTACTCGTTGCCTGCTCTGTTTGGGTTGGTTAGGTTTAGGCAAGAGGAGGGTTGGGTTTAGGCAAGAGGAGTGGGATTGGTTATGGTTAGGGTAAGAATGTCAGGGCGAGCCAATCAGGGATAAGTCTTCCCCTACCATCCTGCAACAAAAAGAAATTCACCTCCAGGCAGGGTACCCTTTACATGGAGGACCTGTCATGATGCAGCTTGCCTTCAGTTGGTATCTGCATCACAGCTATTTGACTGCCATTAGCAGAGACAACATTAGCATAGATTTCCCAGCTGAGACCGGATTTCAAAGACACACATCTCTGAGATGTTTGATATCAAGAGAAACCTATTTATAGTTTTCATGAGCTGTGCCATATATTTTAAACGCACAGTGAGAAGCCTTTGATCTTTGTAAGTGCTGAGTAAGGCTGGCACCATCTTCCACCTCGTGGCTCTTTAATCCAGCAGACGTCTCTATCATTAGTGAGCTCCGGGGTGGGACCTGCCAGGTTTACGCTGTATGTGTACCTGTACTGATTGGTTATTTATGACCGTTTGGTTGTTTCTTATGAAGCCATTTAAAAAAGCCACAACGATAGAATGACAGCCTTTGTATTAGAGAAAGCAGCTTTGGAGAGCACAATCAGCAACATTGTACACAAAGAAAGAAAATAAAAAGAAAACAAAGAGTTAATGCCTGGGAAATGTGTATAGGTTTGTTTTGTGTCTTTTAAGGGAATTATTCCTCTAATGGGCTTAAAGGTATAGTAAGTGATGTTAATCCAATACACCTTTTGTCAAAATCAGTGAATATCTCCTCACGGTTTAGGTTCATTGGTTTGCACACATATAAAAATAACAATACAACATAAATCACAACATATCTCTTTCACGTAGAAAGAGAGTGTGTGCTGGTCACCTAGCTCTGTTTTCTGTGTGCGTAAAAAAAAAATTCAGTGTTAAAACATGACAAAAAACAAGCAGAAGGAGTTCAAGACCCACAAAACACTGTTCCAGCCAATCAGCAACAGGTGGCGTCAGTTGATGGTAGGGGCGGGCGGGGGGGAGGCAGCTGTCACTGCCTGATGTGAGTCGAGTGCAGATGTGAGTTGCGCATGCTCAGATTTAAACGTTTTAGCTATCTATGATTGTTTGATTGTTAACGTTAGCTCAAAACGCCATTCAAGTGACAGCCTTTGTTGTGTTTGATTGCTAACTTTTAGCCGGCAGTGAACGAACTTCGTCATGTAGGTCCATTTTTCTTGTATTGACATTACAGAAGTCTCTCGTTAGCAGGTTCTCGTAGGCTACTTGTCGCAAAGAGACGCATGCGCAACTCACATCTGCATTCAAGTCACATCGGGCAGTGACACAGCATTTGAATGTGGCGGCCAGAAGTTATCTGTCTGTGAATCTGGAGGGGAGGAGCTTATGAAGGGGGGGTTGGATTTGTTTGGCAGTTGTGTTCAATTATCAACAATTTTTGCGAAGAATCACTTACAGCACCTTTAAAGATGTTTGATAGGTATATTAAAATGTAACTCTTAGATTGGCTTTATGGTTCAGTGCTTGCACAAAGTAAAATTGCCAGCAGAAGAAAACAAGTGCTTTGTAATGCAGATGCATCATAATTAATTTAATAATGATCAAATATAAGATAGATACAATTGTGAAAATCTCTTGCATTGCAGTTGTACTGTATGCTGGTGTTCCAGTTTTTGTGTGCCCCCTCCAGAGGTCAGTAACACGTGGACAGGCCCCCTGTTTGATGCTTATGGAAACAGGCTTCTGTGAAATTTCATTGTGTGCCAAAGTGAAGTCTAATAAACAATCAACACCAGATCTTACCTTTATAATTCATCATCAGGCAAACAAATAAAACCAAACAGGCTTTCAGTTGAAGTTTTCACTTTGTCAGCTATTTTGGCCACAAATAATGTTTCAGAGGGTTATAGCCCAGAATGCTATCAGTGAAACATGACATTACATTTATTTAGCTTGTATCCAAAGTGATTTACAATAAGTGCATTTGAATACAACCCAAACATTAGAAGAATCATGCAAGTACATCAACTTGTGCTGCACTGCTTCAAGTGCTACTTTTAAAGGTCCAGTGTGTAACATGTTTAGTTGTTCATTATCAAAATCTGTGTTGCCCGTTCACAAACTTGTCCTTTTTCATGAATATCCATATTCATGCTCCATCTTGAAATACGTTAGCTGGTAAGGGACATACAGGACATACTGCTCCACCTTTCGCATTTTCGCTGTCACATGATAAACTCACATGTGCTGCTAATGCTGCTAATGGGTATCGTAGCTTCCCGGCCCCGGCAAGTTTGAAGAAAGAAACATGGAGGACCACATGTATTCAAAATCCAAATTTCAGGAACAGGAGTCTTCTTCTTCGCCAAGAAAAAGGATATTGAAAAGAGCAAGAGACCAGCTTTTTGAAGCGTGAAGGCTACCGTAGCTGTAATACGTACTTTGAACTGCGTGGTGCGAGAGAGTTGATTGCGATATATGATCTCAACGCTAGATGGGAGAAATTCCTACACATTGGACCTTTAAAAACGTTTTTATGGGCCAACGTGTAGTGTAATGTTAAGTCTGCCTCCTTCTTTTCATAATGCATGAGAAACAAAATGTAGTTGTTTTTCATTTTGTGCAGAAATTCTCTAAATATGTGATATCATGTTTTGGAGAAAATCCAGTATTTGTTGCCTGCCAACTTTGTGCAGGTTGTGTGGGTAGATTTCCTCACTGGGTGGCTGACTGCAATGCTGTCTTCATGTAAAGATGAAGGTGAACCAAAGATTTGCCAATGGACAGTGTAATCATCAGCATTGATAGACACCATATTGGTATTCACAATATTGTAATCTAAACCATAAGACGTAACAGTCTATTTGCAATTATTGTAATTCATAATGACACAAACACAGTTTTGGGACTTTTGGCAGAGTTATAAAGTTGTGTCAAGCAAAACACCCGTGGCTGAATGAAGTCATGTCTTTGCTGCCCACCAGATATCCAGACAGATGCTGCTCGTTGCAGTACAGCATGTGGCCCACAGTGAACCAATCAGCATGCTGACTGACTGACTGAGCTCATGCACCTTCAGGACAGGAAGCTCACTGAATGTGACTGACAGGGAGAATTGTGTTTCATTGCGGAGCATCTGTCAGAAATACAGCCAAGAAGGTTTTGTTTTTGTTCCCATTTGTCAGTTTGTTTGTGTGTGTTTGTCTATTAGCTACAGGATATCTGAAAGACTACTCAGCAGATTGTTGCTGCTTCTTAAAGGAGATGACATTTGGTGGAAATGGAAACCACACACTAGTTGAAAGAACTTTACATTTTTGCTCATAACTCCTCAGCTGTGAAGTGTAGACACATTTTGTTTTCCTCGGTCCAACAATAACTATCCATATAGGCCATGCACATTTTAGCATAATTAGATTTTTCTGCCTTTTCATTTTGCAAAATAGTTTTTTCAACACTTCATATCACCAAATTAGCTGCATTACATTTTTGGATGAGCCCAAAAAAGTACTTTATTTCATTAACTGTTTGCTAAATTCTTGCAGGCATGGCCTATTTGTCATAAATTACCATAAGTCTTGAAAGCATTGTGCAAGTGGAACCAAATTTAGATGACAGATGCAATGCACATATCATAGCATTGCTGCTGAATTTTCCCCAAAAAATCAACATGAATTTTATGTGTATTTTGATGCAGATGCAAAAACTAAATGTCTGCACAATACTTGCTGTTTTATCAGGATCTATGTATGAGAGTACATTTCAAACTGTTGTGGTTGCTTTCAGCCATGGCACAATTCACCTTAAAATGGGAATGCAAAATGGTGAGGAGGTGGAGAGCGAGTCATCGCTTTTCAACATGATGCGCAAAGATAATTGGCTTGTCTAAACCAATGACATGCTGTTCATACATGACCCTATCAAACCAACCCTGCTATGTTAATTAGCTAGCACAACCTCTGATCTCCGACTGGGGCCGCTCCTTTTTAATCAAGGGTTCGTTTTGTCTAAAGATTTGAGAGTGATTAACCAGCAGGGGATCATTCTCATGGAGAGACTCATGAAGAGAAGGGAAAGAAAAGCACACAGAGTGGATGGAGCTGTATCATTGTGATCACATACCGTATTTATGCGCTGCAGGAAAACAGCTGACCAGCACCATCGTGACAATTTTGTAATCCCATTCTGACAACGAAGAACGAGACAAAAATCTCTTACAGCAATCACACTGTTAATCACACTGTCCCGGCTTAAGCTAAAAGATGAAAGAGCCTTTTCTGTTGCTGGCCCTCAGCTGTGGAACCAACTGCCACCTGACATCAGAAATGCCCCTTCAATTACAATATTCAAAACCAGGCTCAAAACTAACCTATTTACATTGGCCTTCCCTGGGTTTTAATTGTCTTACCCTGTTATGTTCTGTCGTGTTAGCTTAAATCACTGATCTGTAAGTGTATTTATTTTATTTTATTTTATTATTCTGTGGTTAATGCGCTATGTACAGCACTTTGGTCAGTGCGAGCTGTTTTTAAATGTGCTATAAAAATAAATTTTACTTACTTACTTACTTACTTACTTACTTACTTACTTACTTACTTACTAATGCTCAGAGCATGGTGCACAAGAAAATGTATCTATTTTCATTGGTATTAGTCAAACCGTCACGTGTTACCAGGAAAACTGAGTTGTTGTTTGAAAAATCTTTAGATTTTGATTGCAAAACGCATGAACATATAAATGAATGGTCTTAAAAAAATGTTCTTTAGCAATTGAGGATAGTATAGGCGGGTTCAGTCAGGAACACTCTCATCATAGATTTAACCATGTATTGCAACAAATGGAACTACAGTTATGCTTGGCGCTGATGGCTGCGCTCTTGATAATGCTCCCTGGACCAGCCAAGCAGCATGCTAAACTGAAATAGGGAGCACCATGCAGAAACAACACCCCCCCCCGGGTATAAAAAAGAGTGAGCCAAAAGAAAGACATTGAAAACCATTTTAAACTTTGAGTCACGTTAGGTCTCTAAACTAGGAAGCCGGAGGCTGGGGTGGTGGAGGCAAAACATTGCAAGTAGCAGCAGCAGTGAGTGAAGCAGCATCAGTGTAGCAGGGATCAGTGAGGAGGGAGTCACATTTAAAAAGACTACCTTGATGTGAGAATGGCTGGCCGTGATTGGTGTGTGACTGATAGGAATGATAATTCAATCAATGGGCGTATGACTTTGTGTACTGCATTAACTAACGTTAAGCTGAATTTAATGCCCTTCGAGGTGTCCATTATTAGGAATGAATTAGTCTCGCTTTGCCAGACCTTCCTCCACAGCGCTGCGGAGGAGGGTCTGGCTAGTCCACACAGCATTCCGGGATGGGAGAAAAACGTGCTCTGGTTTATTGTATTTCTTTAAACCAATCACAATCGTCTTGGGCGGTGCTAAGCACCAGGCAGAGCCACAGTGCCTCTGCAAAATAGCCTCGGGAAGGAACTTGTTTCGGTGGAGCGTGTACGTTCAAAAGTAGTTTTAGTTGTGCAACAGAAAACTCAGATTGGACAGATAGTCTAGCTAGCTGTCTGGATTTACCCTGCAGAGATCTGGAGCAGTTAACCATAGTCCTCAGAAATCCACCGGAGTTTAGAACGCCAACACAAAGAAAGAGGAAGGTAACGGACATCTCGCTGAAAAGAGTGAAATCTGGCAGAATTTCTGATGGCAACGGAGCAATCCCAGAAGTGGAACGTCGTGGATATAGACTAGGAATGAATCAATTTGGCCGGAGGCAACTGTCCAATGGCCTCCCTGTCGTCCATTAATTCCTGATAATGGATACTTCGTCGGGCTTTAACCCTCATGGTACGAACGCGGCAAGCGTCATTTCCACGCTTTCCATTCATTGTTTATGTGAGCAGCCGTGCAATGCATTCTTCACTGCTCATTTGCATAAGTTGCATAAATCCAAGCTATTTTATGCAAATCCGGGGCATCCAGCTTGAAGTGGCGTCTCTCAAAAACTCCCGAAAATCTTTTAAAATGACCGATGTCGATCTAAAATGAATTGACAGATTCAGCAGCTGCATAACTTGTTTCTCGCATAAAATGTCAGAAACACATTTCAGTAAACTATTTTCGTAAAATAAGAGAAAGTTTACAAATGAGCCTAATTGGTCTGTTTTGAAATTCGGGAGCAGACAGCCCCAAGAAGCGTTCATCCAATCAGGTGCTGCCATTGCGGTTGTAGGAGGGTGTAGCCTGTTTTCTTTGCTTGTCAGTGGACATTGAAGAGAAACTGATAACTGCTAGTGGCAAGCCCATGAAGCATCCAATGCTGGGAAACTGTCCCTGCTGTCAAAAAAACGCCACAGTGGACACATACCATTATTTTTCAACCTTCATCAGCTGAACCAGGTATAAGCTGCCTGGCTGTAAATTGCCTGAAACACACTGCTACATGAATTACTTTTGGTAATAAATTATACCAAAAGCACACAAACAATGTAGATGAAACAGTTGATTATGCTTCTACATTGAATATAAATTATTCACCCCACATATTCTGCACGTCCAGAGGGAGCCAATCATAGACTCATCATTGTTTACACTGTAACCTCAATACCAGGCAGGTCAAACGACGAAGAGAACAAATTCAACAGATTTTAACGCAGAAAATATTCCTGAGACACATGACAAGCTGCCAAACAGATTCTAATCATATGCATGTTGCAGGGATAATCGACTCAACCAAACCACTGAGACAGTCTCCTCCTTCTCCAGGCCTCTCCATACAGAGCCAACAGGATCCATCCTTGAACTGACCATGTGTGTTGGCTAGAAACATAGGTAAGATAATAAGGATTGCATTTATATAGCACTTTTGTCCAAAGCGTTTTTACAATTTGCCTCTTATTCATCCACACACACACACACACACACACACACACACACACACACACACACACAAACCAATGACAGTGAGTTTACATGCAAAGCAGCAGCCAAACCATCAGCAGAAATTTGGGGTTCAGTTTCTTCCTCAAAAACACTTGGACATGGGAACGGAATGAGCCGAAGATGGAGTTTGCATTAACTATGGAACAGGGGGAATTAGAAATAAAGGCCTGTCTGTAAAATAAGCCCAAATAAAGGCCTGGCTATCTCTGCCCATGAGGTAAATAAATTCTCTGATAATTTACGGTATATAACTATAAAGAACATATAGACTAGTTGTGTCATTCTACTTGTGAATCTATATCTGTGTCAACTGCTTACAGGCAAGAAAGGGACTGACCCTTTCAGTCCCACTATAGCCCTCTTCAAATCATATAGCTGGTATTACACCAGTATGCTTTCAAATGAGACAAAAAAGAAAGCTTTGACCTATTTTCTGCAGCCTGAGACTGCTTCTTAACTCAATGTCTCTTCCCTTGTAGTTTGTGCCTTGCAGCCAGAGTATGTTGATGTTCAATAGAGAGCCACCATATATGGACTTCAAAATGTAATAGCAAGTAGCAATGGGCCATTAGATTGGGAAACTCAGTCAACCAGCTCATACATTCAAAGACAGCTTACAACAGTATGCTAAATATAACTCTTAAAGCAGTGAATGTTTGCTTTAAAAAGATGTGACGACTGAATGGATTCTGGTGAGACACTTTTATTTATTTCATTTTCTGAACCCTAGATATGTGTCTGTCTGACAGCCTCAAAAACAAAATATAAAAAAAAAAAAATGTTACAGCACTCTGCCAGATTGACGAATTTTAAATCTGTTCCATTGATATAAATGATAAACAAAATGCTTTAAATGGAATGTATTCAATCTAAATAAATTGAATACACTCAGAAGATTATGAGAAAATGTGAACAATCTAAGTAAAAAAACAAATGAATTGGATATGATAGGATATACAATCTAGAATAATTAAAGAAATTCTAACAACACTTTAAATAATATTTCCAAAAGACACTTATTTTGTTAGCTTGTTATCTTGGGTGAGATGTAAAGATGGTCATTTCACAGCTTTCTGCTTCTTTTGATTGTGCACCATATCACGTGTTGTATGCAGGTAGTGACATGACTCAGGTCTGACCCTGGAGATGCCGAAGAGACGAGATATCGTCGCCATTGTGTTGATCGTGTTGCCTTGGACACTGCTCATCACTGTTTGGCACCAGAGCACCATCACTCCTCTGCTTGCTACCCGGAAAGGTAAGTAAAGGGTCAAAGAAGTTAAGAGTATGATCAGGAACATTTTTGCCATTAATATTTATCATAGCAACAAAGGTGCTTGTGTTACTTATATGGAGTTAGATTTGTGTCTTTATTACATGCGAGAAAATAAATGATCTGAGAGAAAAAAAAATGTTTGAGAGAAAAAGTTATCACACTGATAGCAAAAAAGCATTTTTTGAGAGAAAAAGTTTTCTCTCAAATATTGGCCCTTCCCCACTGCATGTGTAGCTTGCAAACTCCTTTTTTGGACCTCAGGGACCCGACTGATCAGTCCGACTGCCTTTTCTGCCGACGGTCAGCCGTCTGGTTGGTGTGTAACAGGCCTATGCCGGTGAATCGACAATGGTGTAATGATTCAGTTCGACTCCCAAGACAAGACGATGCTTACCCGACTGGCCAATAGGAACGTGGCCCCACCCATGACATTATTTTCAAAACGAGAGCAAAATCCTGACACGAGAGCAAGAAATTGCATCGAGAGCAAAGACTTAGGTTTTGAGAGCGAGAAGAAAAACGTTTTGAGAGAAAATGTTTTCACACTGATAGCAAAAAATATATATATTTGAGTTTAAAAAAAGTATTTTGAGAGAGATTTTTTTTTCTCAGAAATAATTTTAAAAATTTCAAATTTATATTTCTTTATGTTCTATGAGAAAATACTTTCTCTCAAAACTTTTTTTAGTCTCAAATATTATTTTTTGCTATTGGTATGAAAACTTTTTTTCTCAAATATTTTTTTTTCTCTCATAAAATGCTTTTTTGCTATCAGTGTGATAACTTTTTCTCTCAAACATTTTTTTTTCTCTCAGATCATTTATTTTCTCGCATGTAATAAAGACACAAATCTAGCTCCATATACTTACAGCATTAATCTTTGTTTATGTGAATCGGTTAAAATATATACATTTGTAACGATTGCAAGCAGTTGAGATAAAAAATTGAATAGCGATGTTGTTTTAAAAATTTAGTTTATATAAATAAAGAAATATTTTTTCTTCATTTGTCTGCAGCTCATTCTGTTAACCAAATCATAAAAAAATTGTATTGTGAACTTAAAATAGTGAATCGTATGGAATTGTGGGTTGAGTGTATCGTTACGTCCTGTGTGTGTTCTAACCTCAGGGAACAATGTCACATTGATAAAATGCCATGAAGCCAGGGTGTAATGCACAGAGGATTGGGTCTGTTTACTGACACGATACGTGTTTAGCATCAAATTATCTACAGATTAAAGAGAGTCCACACTGTCTCGTATAAGACAAACTGTCAAGAAGAAACATAAATTCGGAATATACAATGGCTTCATGCAGGGGCATAGCGCAAAATTCTTGGCCCTGTCAAAATGCCTTCTCTATGGGCCCTTCCCCACATCCACAGCTGTTCATTCTAGCATCTTTTTGGGCCCTCCTCACATGAGGGCCCTGGGTACTAAGTCCCATTTCCACCCCCATGCCAACACCCCTGGCTTCATGTAGCACAAGGTCCCATCTGTATTTGGAAGCACACAGAGGCTCACTGTAATCATGTCCCCTAGATGACAGACGAGATGGTCGCTCCAAATCCAGGAATACTTTTGCTTTCAAGGAGTCCTGCTCCCTTCAGAACCGGGACATCGTGGAGGTGGTGCGCACCGAGTATGTCTACAGCAGGCCTCCACCCTGGTCTGACACCCTGCCCACCATCCACGTCGTCACTCCCACCTACAGCCGGCCGGTGCAGAAGGCCGAGCTGACACGTCTGGCCAACACCTTGCTGCACGTGCCCAACCTGCACTGGATCCTGGTGGAGGACTCCCAGAGGAGGAGCACTCTGGTCAGCCGTCTCCTACAGGAGACAGCAGTCAACTACACCCACCTCAACGTGGAGACACCTAGGAACTATAAGGTACGCGGGGACACAAGGGACCCCCGAATACCCCGGGGTACCATACAGAGGAACCTGGCCCTGCGGTGGCTCCGGGAGAGCTTCAGAGTAAACAGCAGCCAGCCTGGGATTGTCTACTTTGCAGACGATGACAACACGTACAGTCTGGAGCTGTTTGAGGAGGTAAGGAGATGTATTGCAGAGCAAAACAAACAGGATTTAGAGCTGAATTTCTCTCTAAGAATGCAATGTCTCCTCCTCATCCTTTTACAAACATCTTACTTGTGTTGTGTAAAAATAATGGACGTAGCAGCAGTGTCATCACCCATTGGTTTGTGGACTAATGTTTTGAAGCCTCAAATTTGGCAATTTGGCCGTCGTCATCTTGGTTTTTTGAAACCGGCCGTGGCGATTGTTGGACAAGATAAGCCAGTGTTATCCTGTTGTCTATATGGTTGCAATGGCGCTGCGTTAAGCTAAACGCTAAAGAGGGGAAGTCATTGATTTTCAGCCGGCTGACGTGAGTGAACTCGCAGAGTTTTACCGGTGGGTAAACGAGGACTGCCGGGTAGGCTGCTGGCACCATTCATCTGTATGTACGGCAGTACAGAAAATCTGCAAATTTTCTATAAGTTACCAGCTAGCTTGGTTGGCTAGGTGCCACAGAACACTGAACAAGACATTGTATGGCGACCAAAATGTTCCAATCAACACCCAAAACTCCCCTGCTTTATCCACTATTTTAAATAAATGGGACCATAATTTACTAAACGAACATCATGCTGTATTGAGGAAGACTCAAAACTAGCAATTGAGACCATAAACTCATTATGTAAATGCTTACTGAATTAATAAGTCAGGTGAGAAGTAGGGTCATTTTCTTGTAGATTTATATACAAGACGGTGTTCTTTTGGAACCAGTGGAGTCGCCGCCTGCTGGAAATTAGATAGAATGCAAGTTTAAGGCACATTGGCTTCACTTTTCAGACCTGGAAGTCCGTCCATTATTTTTACAGTCTATTGGGTGCCTTTAGCTAAATTGACATATAGTATATATATAGGGATTTATAGAAATTAAAATTACTCACATGAATGATCTCTGTCTCTGTTTAAACTACCAGATGCGTTCCACCAAAAAGGTGTCGGTGTGGCCCGTGGCCTTTGTGGGTGGCCTACGATATGAGTCGCCCAAAGTAAACACCTTGGGCAAGGTGTACGGATGGAAGACTGTATTCGACCCACACCGGCCCTTTGCCATCGACATGGCTGGGTTTGCAGTAAACCTGCGCCTCATTCTGTCTAAGCCTCAGGCTTATTTCAAGTTACGTGGGGTGAAGGGAGGTTATCAGGAGAGCAGTTTATTAAAGGAGCTGGTCACTCTCAGCGATTTGGAGCCTAAAGCTGCTAACTGCACTAAGGTAAGAGAAGGAGGCTCTCTGAATAGGCAATAAAACAAGCTGTTTCTGTAAATGCTGCTCATGTGAGATGATGTGTCTTGAGATCCCTGGCTGTCATTACAATTTGTTCTTAAAGTCAACAAACTGTCAGCTTACAGCCAACTGTCATACGCTTATAGCCAGTTTAAAATATGCTACATTCTGCCTCTAGACATTGTGTAGTATATGATGTAGTATATTACAACTGCACAGCATTGCGAGACAACAGTTCTGTTTTAGTATTTTTATCATAGTGGCTGTATTTCTGCTCGTCTTCATCCCTTTCTTCTTACCCGCAGGTATTAGTATGGCACACACGGACAGAGAAGCCTGTGCTAGTAAATGAGGGCAAGAAGGGATTTACAGACTCTAATGTGGAGATATGACATATTTCATCTGACACAGGTAACAGCAGAGATTTAGAAATGCAAATTACTGCATTTCCACACACTGATTATTTTGGGGGATGGGCCAAAAGGGAGCATCTTAACTCATATGTGCACCATGAGATATGGACCTTACTTGAAGTAGCCTAGATGTCTGACCTTTCTATAACATATTTCAAGGATTTTCTGATTAGTTATCACAAGTATTTTTAGCCACACTAACGGCGTGGCTCTATAGGTGGCAATATTGGTCTGCGAGTCGGTCCACCACATTGGTCAAAACTGAAAAATCTCAATGACTATTGGATGTATTGCCATGAACGTTTGTACAGACATTCACTGTCCCCAGAGGATGAATCATACGGACTTTGGTGACCCCCTGAGCTTTCATTTCAAGGTTCAAGGTCTTTATTTATCATGTACACAACAATAACAGGAAGTCATTGACAAGAAAATTGTAGGCACCAGGCTCCCTCCAACAATACTATAATAAAAAATGTATGAGAAAGAAAAGGAAGATCACACAAGTAACAACAATATGCGTATCTAACACAAGGTAGTGCAAGTTAAAATAATGAATAAAATATAACATAATAATATAAAAAATAAAGTATTATAAAGTAGACAATAATTGTGATGAATATAGTGTAAACAGGAATGTAGCATTATGGGGGTATTAAATATATACAGATGTAAACAGAATATTTTGTGCAGATGTTCATGGTCCCCAGAGAATACATCTTATGACTATGGTGATCTTCGTATTTTTCCTTTAGTCAAAATCATAGCCATCATCACGTCAAAATTTGAATTTGTCCAATACTTTGGTTAGTGACCAAATACCTGCAAAACTAATGATATTCCCATCAGCCTCAGTTTACTTGGTTAGTGCTAACTAGCATATGTTGCATGCAAACGTGCTAATATACTAAGATGACGAGCATGGTAAACAGTATGCCTACTTAGCATTAGCATGTTAGCATTGTCATTGTGAGCATGCTGAAGTTAGCTTTTAGCTCACAGAGGCTGCACTAAGGCACAACAGCGTGGCTGTAGACTCATAAAAGCACTGCTTCTAACATGGGTCTTGTTTCCTTGTTGTCTGCCTTTCAGGGGCATTTCTCCATTTGGATTCTACCTGGATTCAAACCAACCTCAGAGCTCCTTAAATAGCAACAGCCAGGGTCAGAAATATTATCACAGCACAGTAGGGTGCACTTCACCACCGCTTTGAAATGGAGGCACACCTGTCCACCCCAGGAGGCAGCACAAGCCATGTGCTTGAACGGACTACAGAGTATCAAAGCACAACTGCACAAAAGCCAGCCGCCCCGTTCTGCTCAGAGCACTGGCTAATGCGAGACACTGGTGGGAGTTGCCAAAAGGAGCTTGCTCACTGAGGTCTCCTCGGAGGGCTAAGATAAAGGATGTTATGCGATTTAAACTGCAGGAAGAGATGGCACTGCACGCAATAAAGAGCCCTCTGAGCGCAGACAACACCAGCCAACCATCCAATCAGCATTAAATAGGGCCCTTTTGTTCTGAAAGTCTGGCTGTCCGGCACAGGGCTGCACAGAGGAATAAAAGGGGCCCTTGTCTTACGTGAGTCAGCACTGACTGACAGACTGCACTGAGGGGATCTGAGCCCTCCCCGCTTGTACTGTACAACACTGAGCTATTTAGATAGCCCCCCCGAACCCAGCATTAATTGGAGGTCTTGTAACTCCTTTACACACATTCACACATTCTCAGCTGTCACACTGCACATGGTGAGCACATGGACACACATGCACTCAAAAAACACGGAGCAATGATTTATTACAGTTTAACAGCAATGTCCTCTCTTACAGTCATTTACTCCAAGCTCTTGTTTATTCCTGTTATGCTGTAACACTACTGAGGTCTACTCACATTTAAGAGAAGATTCAGTATCCCTAGGGTCCTGTCTACTTCATAGACATCTTTGTAAGCTAATTAAGATCCCACTGAGTGAACGGAAGGTTTCTACGCAGAGTTATTTATTGTTTCAGAGTAGCTGGTGGCACCGTTCACTTGTTTGTCGTGAGCTATGCATGTGCGAGTCAATGGGATATGAAGCCAATACCCTAAAAATTGGATGTGCATCCTTTCACATGTGCTGTATGCTGTATTACACAACCTAATTATTTCCACCATGGATGGCTGGCTTGCAAGTGATGATTTCATGCCCCATTGACTTGCAGTGGCACTGCTTACAAATGCGAATGTTCCCAGACTCTGTTACTGTTAGGAGTTTTCTCAGTTATCGACATGTCAGGCATCTGAAACCTTGCACTTTCCCTCAAAGATAAGGGTCTGATGTTGCTACAATGCTGCTTGTGTTTCATATGAAACACTCCTGCCTCAGCTCAGATTGTCCCATAAGCCTGGTTTTTGTTGTACGTGTCCATTTCAATAACTGCATTATGCAGAATATTCACACAAGCAATACAAATCTAACACCAATATCAAATATAACTGCCATCCCCAAGCAGGATCTTAAGAGAAAATTTATGGGTAAGAGAATATACTTGGTAATTGCGCTCTATGTGTAAAGAGTCACTGTAACTAAAGGTACTGTATGTATATAGCTATAAACTGCTCCCATACGAACATGCCTGTCTTTGTTTTTCACATTGGCCTGTGTGTATGTATGAAGATTTTAAGGTATTATATCATACCATGACCATGATAGTAACAATACGCTATCCCTGAATTTGAAGTTTTGACCTGATGTTATAAGCACTTTATAAATCTATGTCAATAGAGGTGATGACAGTCACTGGATGTCTGCTGCCATGCCAAGATCATGAGTGTCCTCAAATTGGACCTTGTAGTCACCCTCCTGCTCTTCAAACACAATGACCTTATTCATTTAAACAGAAGAAAGTGAGAGACAAAGAAGAGAGAGTTAGAGCTTTGAGACATGACTCTGACTTGCTGTTTTTACACATTGTAATTACAAAAAATTATCTCTGAAGTCCAATATAATGCAAAAAAAAAAAAGGAATAGTTTTGGGAAACATGTTTATTCATTTTGCCGAGAGTGACTTTAGGAAGATCGATACCACTCATATGTCTGTATGCTAACAATGAAGCTAGAGCCTGTGGCCGCTTAGCCTTGCTTAGCATAAATACTGGGAACAAATGGAAAGTGCTAGCCTGGTTCTGTCCAAAGGTTAAAATGTTTTGCCTACTAGCACCTCTAGCAGCTTACTAATTAACATGTGATATTGTGTTTGTTTAAACCGGACAAAAAGTGTAACAACACGTTGCAGACTATTTCTTGGGCAGACTATGGATGAGCCAAATGACATGTGACGTGTTAATTAGTGAGCTTTAGATGGCTTCTTAGGAAGATTTTGTTACCAGACAGCATCAGGCTAAGCCTGGTCGACACCAGACCCTTCTCAGTTGTAACTGAGAGTGGGTCTGGGCAAGCTTCATTCACAGCTCATTTCCAAAGGGGCGTCACCAACGGACGCCGCTCAAATGCCTCTGGGCGCAATTGGATAGTCCTTCAACCAATCAGACCAACGATCCGGGTGACGTAGCAGCGACAGCGGAATCAACGGGTTGCTGCGCTTCGGAGCAGTAGCCGTCATGTTGAATGTAAATAAAAAGCTGCTTGCTGTCGCTGCGCTATCGTCATCGCGTAAAGCCCGCCTCAATGGTTGTGACTGGTGTAAAGCCCGCCTCAGCGGTTGTGACTGGTGTAAAGCCCGCCTCAGCGGTTGTGATTGGTGCCTCGATTTGGAAAAATTGAAAAAAAACTTGAATGGGCTCTTGGCCAGGCTGACTTGCAGAGCAAATCTCAAATTTGTCAGAAGTTCGTCAGGGTTTTCCCAGGCTACATCAGGCTAGCTGTTTACCCCTGTTTCTAGTCTTTATGTTAAGCTAAGCTAATGGTAGCTTTGAGTACAGACCATAGACTGTATAAAATGTGGATGTAGTCTCTGTGACACCACGCACAGGTTTCTGAAGAGCCAAAATGAAGGTTAAAGTGGCCACACCTGATGCCGCCGGCCTTTGACATCACCATCATGATGTCATGATGGGAGAAATTAGCTATACAGACCAAAACCATTTTTTTGTACCAGGCTGTAAACATGTTTATTTCTGCTGTAAAGTTAGGCATTTTAACATGGGGGTCTGTGGGGATTGACTCCCTTGCCATCTTTGAATGGCCCTTTGGAGGAAGTGCAGTTTTTGGCAGTTCCGCATTGGCTTCATTTTTCAGCACCGGAGGTTGCCGCTTGGTACAGACATGAGAGTGGTATCAATCTTCTCATCCAACTCAGCAAGAAGGCAAAGCATATTTCCAAAAAATGTTGAACTATTCCTCTAACAAACGCCAGTTTGTGCACAACTGTACCTGATTATGTCCACTGTTGAGAAAGGGACCGGGGAGATAGAGAGCCTGCTGGGGACCAATTGACCAGTAGCGTCCCAGATTCAGCCCATTGATAAACACAACACCTTTCTCCCAGCCCTGCGGACCCAAAGACAATTCCATGGTTTCACATTTTAGTTGTCATACAAACACACACACAAATATGTACATAGCATAAAAATGATTTGTTTCATTTAACTTACCGGCAGCCTCATAAATGTGTCACTCGGATACCCGTATGCAAACAGCCTCCCCATGAAAAATCCAGGGAAGCTCGGAGTTTCAGGGAGAGTTTTCCAAGGTGCCTGATAAAGACTGAAATAAGGCATTCAAACACACTATAAGATCATAATGAAAGTGATATGCAATGCTTTAGATTCAATAAAGCGTACAAACCTATCAATAAAGCTGGGTTTCATATCCAGGCTGTATATTGTGAAATCCCGCAAGGGGATATTGTTTAATAAAATGTCTCCCACAAGGCCTGCAAGAACACAAATCAAAATTGGCTTGTACACTACCCACTGAGTGCTTGAGTGATTTAATAGCAGGCATAGCAAGGTACTGCATATTGTCGATCACCTTTATGTTGTTTGTCAAGGTCCCTTCCATGGTGAACTCGCCCACAGTTTTCCACCAATAAACTTAAGGTACGCTGTCCCTGTAGGGATTGATTGCCTTTATGTCTTTTGCAAGTTTTAATAGCCAACACTTCAGCATCCATCACATCTGATAACTGTGAATGACGTTTATTGGACATTTGCCTTCAAGGTCCAACTTGATGCCATACCTTACCATCAGGAACCGCCAGCTCCAGGCTTTGGCGCTTGAAAAGACCAATGTAGCTTCTGTCGACAAACACCTAGGAAGAAAAATATGGCCGTCACATACATTATATTACAGTACATACCACATAAAGTCTTCACTTGAATGAAATATCTCAAAAGTGGCTTCAAGTTTGCCAACTACTATCACCACAGTCATCACCTTTAAACAACTTCTATGTGCTGTATTTCGTCATTGTTTTGAAATGTGTACTGTAGGCTTACCGACAACATGCACTGACTCCTAAAAGCCATGACTGTTAAAGGAACAATTCCAACATTTTGTGAAATGCACTTGCTGTCTTGCTTAGATTAGTCTTAGGTTAGATAAGATTATTACAGCCAGGCGACAGTTAGCTTAGCATAAAGAATAAAAACAGGGGGAACAGCTAGCCTGACTTTGTCCACCTGTAACAAAACCCGCCCACCAGCACATCTGTGATATATCTCATACCTTACATCTGAAGTCTCCACCAATATCTCACGCTGACAAGAAGTCTCTAGGAAGTCACTGCACCTGGCCAAGAAATGATCTGACACATAAGTCCCTATAAAACCACAATTTGTCACTTCCCTTTTTTTGCGGACAAGATATATAAGTAGTGCATAATTAGTGAGTTTACGAAGTGATGGTACAACTTTTTTACCTTCAGAAAGAGTCAGGTGAACTCTTTACCCCTGCTTCCAGTTTTTATGCTAAGCTAACAGCTGCTGGCTCTAGCTTAATGTTTTGTGTAAATATATAAGAGTTGTATCGATTTAACATCTAACTTGCGGTAAGAAAGCATATTTCAAGAAATGTCAAACTTTTCCTTTAAGTTTTGTTTCAGCAACTACAAACACATCAAGGATCATGATTAATGGAGGGCAATCACATGTATTATACACGTATATTGCGTAATGTCAGTGCGAGTGAGAGCATGCCATCATGTAGGCTACAATGAGGACTCACTAAGGCGCGGTCTCGGACATTGTCTCCCGACTTCAATGATCCTCCACTGAAGATGGATGTCTCATACAGTGTGTATCCATAGGACTGGCCATTCCTGTTGTTCACAGGCAGATTCTCCATGCTTAATGGCTTTAGTGACTTAATTGGCTGCAAAAAAAATGAAAACAAAAATAAATTAATCTCCTTGATTATAAAGCGGTATTCTTTTCTTTACATATATAGGTACAGGATAAAACATACCCCCTCAGTGAAGCTCAAAGCATCCCATAATGACAGATGCTGGTACATGATAGCTGGTTCATAAGCCTCCCTGTAATGCAGGGCTGGCATGTCAGGGAAACTGTCTCCACCTGCACAGAAAGGACAAAGACAACATCAGGCACATCATGTATTCACATAGTTCATTCTCATTTCAATTTAGTGTTTAACTTACTGTTGTATCGAGAAAGCAAATCCCTAAGGAGGTGGTACTTTGGAGTGTATTCCCCAGCTTCAGACAAGGGAGCGTCATAATCTGAAAAGCATCATAGTGTAACAGATTAACTATCATCTGCTGCCACCTGCTGGGTGTTGAGGTCAATGCTGTTCTGTACATGGAACATATTCTCCACTTCTGAATTGGCAGTGTTTTGTCAATAAAATAAAATCTTTGTAAATTTGCATTAAAGACACCTCTAGTTTGCATTGCAAGACCCTCCTCCGCAGCGCTGCGGAAGTTGATTTATTGCCATTTCTTTAAACCAATCACAGTCGTCTTGGGCGGTGCTAAGCACCGGACGGAGCAACGGTGCCTCTGCAAAATAGCCTCGGGAAGGAACTTGTTTTGGTGGAACGTGTACATTCAAAAGTAGTTTTAGTCGTGCAACAGAAAACTCAGATTGGACAGATAGTCTAGCTAGCTGTCTGGATTTACCCTGCAGAGATCTGAGGAGCAATTAACCATAGTCCTCAGAAATCCACCAGAGTTTAAAATGCCAACTCAAAGGAAGCGGAAAAGACCGGCCGAAAAGAGAGACATCCGGCGGAATTTCCGACGGCAACGGCGCAATCCCAGAAGTGGAACGTCGTGAATATAGACTAGTTTTTTTGTGATACAGCACACAACACAGAGGGACCAACCATAGCTGGGGACCAATGCTTTGTAGGAAGGATCAGCGAGGGCACCGCTCATGAAGCCAAAACTGGAGCCTCCATGGAACATGTAGAGGTTAACAGACATGCCTCGCCTCAGGATTTCTCTCACGGTGGACACCATATCTGACAAGAAGTTCAAAATGTTCACTGTTCAACAAATTGACTCCTTAAAAACATAAAGTTCATAAATCACTGCTGACCTCTGCGTCAGAGGCTACAATAATTCCAAAGTAGGTTGGCCCTGACTTTCACATTTGCATTTTCACATTTGCATTTACACTACACAAGTACACTGTTGGCGTGCAGCTGGCGTTCCTCATGCAAAAAGCAAAGCAGTAGGAACAGAAAGCATTTGTTTACAGCAGTTAAAAGTGACATGACATTAAATATTGATGGTGAGATACAAAGAAATGTTTTATTAGATTAGATTAGATTAAATTCAACTTTGTCATTGTGCAGTGTACAAGTACAAAGACAGTGAAATGCAGTATTAAGTGGCCTACTGTATGACAAAGGACAGAAAGTGACTCATCTGTTTTGATGGGTGTAAGCAACTAAAAGCTAAGTGGGCGTTTAGACCAAAAACATCCTTGCGTTAAGTAGGTGTGTTTTAGTGCAGGATTGGGTTTTACCAATGTGTGCTTTTTGTGCTTTTTCTGATACCAGTTTTTCTGTAAGTACATCTGCAGATTGTTTGTGTCAAAAATTGCTTTAAAAAGTGGTGGCAGTCAAAAAGCCACAAACAGCATTTAGACTAAGGATAACTTTATATTCTCTAGAGAATTCCATCAACCCCAAATAATATCCAATTATGTTTGGTTCAATATAAACTTCCATCGTATCTACTGTATGTAAGAGCCATTTCTTTACAAAGAAGTTGTATCCCAATGTGTTTTTTTAATTCTATTTCATTAGATACAGTAGTTGATGGTGAGGAAACAGGAAGTGAGGGAAGAGAGAAAGGGGTATGTCATGAAACAAAAGCTCCGTTGCAGTTATATGGTCTGCACATTGACCATTCAGCTCCCAAGGTACACCCCAGTAGCAGATACTGCAACACTTATCCCAAGATTTAGCTTGATCTTGGGCCAAACGGTGCAGTATGAGAACAAAATTTCCCTTCAGACAACAATCAGTCCAGGGATGACCCAGGCGAATTAAGAATAAGAGGTAAGCACTGATAGAAATGTGTCTTTTTCATCTCTAAAGCCACTGAAAACAAGGAGAGCCTTCCTTACCCTCTGGGGGAAGCACATGGTGGAGGTCACCCCACACATCATACCAGCCGGTCCAGTAGTCCATCACCAGGAAGGGGCTGTTGGGCTGACAAACAGCACAGAAAAGGCCCACACTATTACACTATTAACTCACTGTCCCTTGTTTTCATAGACTGTATAATATTAATGGACAGAGCATGTGTGACGTCACCCATTCATCATCATTGGTTTGTGGAGATCTGCTAGGAGTCGTTGAGTTTGCCGTTACGGGCGCAGCCATCCTGGTTGAGGATGTGGCGATTTTAGACGAGAGGGAGGAGTGAGGGAGGATCCACGTTACGTTACACACTTTCACTGTCAACCACATCATAGCCACGCCCTAAAACACACCCTGCTTTATCGACGATTTTAAAATCGAGACCATAATTCAAAAAATGAACATCATTCTGTGTTGCAGAAGACTTAAAATTAGCAATTGAGACCATAAACACATTATGAAAATGTTTACTGAGGTAATAAATTAGGTGAGAAGTGGGTCACTTTCTCATAGACTTCTACAGAAACAGACCTCCTTTTGCAACCGCACGTATCGCTGTCGCCCCCTGCTGGAATTCAGATAGAAAGCAGGTTTAAGGAGTCTCCCCCTGCAGGAATTCAGATAGAATGCAGGTTTAAGGCACTTCCGCATTTGCAGCACTTCGCTGAACCGGATGCATTGTCCATTAATATTATACAGTCTATGCATGTTTCATTAACTGTATATTTGGCGTCTTTAGTGCCAGACAGTGAAGTGATGTGTAAAGGTAAGATACACACCTGGATAGCATTCAGATCCTGGATGTCTCTCTGATTAAGCTTCTGCAGCTTCAACGATCTGATGGCTACAAGATGGGAGATCACAAGGTGAGCTGTGTGTGTGTGTGTGTGTGTGTGTGCGTGCGTGCGTGTGCGTATTAGGGCTGAACGATTAATCGTTTTCAAATCGAATTCGCTATTTAAAAGAATGCGATTAGCTAATCGTGAAGATTTAATTGAATGTTTGGTTTAACATTTTGTATTGCTCTTTTTTATTATTGTATTTACTGTTATTTCATAAGATAAATGCTGGAATAATGTTACATATCACCGATTCAATGTTCCTTGCTTATTAAAAGAAAAACACTTTTTGAGGGCAATTCTTATCTATGTTCTCATCCTTACATAAGAATATAGAGCAGTTTTGGTGGTGTCTCATGTTATAATGCTCCGTGACATGTTGTATCTGTTACACAGGGAATATTGCACTTTAGCTAAACTTAAAAGAGAAAAATCACAAATTGAATCGTAAACGCAATATCACATTCAGAAAAATCGCACTTTGATTTTTTTCCCCCAAATCGTTGAGCCCTAGTGTGTATGTTTGTATGTTTTTGTGTGTATTATTGAAAGACTGTACCTCCATCCACACCCCCCGACTTTATTGTGTTGTGGTTGTCTGACGTGAGCAAGAGCTCGCTGATCCCTCTGGACTCTAAGGCCTTTCGAATTTGAACAAAAATGTCACAAAAGAAGATACTTACAGAACATCATCCAATGAATCCATTCTATCAGTACCAGTCTCTATTCATGCATGTGTGTTTTAATGTAGGGTTAAGGGAGCATTTTAATTAAGCAAGCCTGTCACATCACCTCTTTAATAAACAGCATGTAACTGTCATCCTTTGCAAAGGATCCATACTCGTTTTCCACCTGCACTGCAATAATGGGACCTCCTTTCTTGAACTAGAAAACATAAACATTTTTTTTTCATTCTTAAGGATGACAAGTTAAACAATCTGGAACTATAACAGATTTGTTTTCAGCTTTAGAGACAAAAAGTAACCTGCAGTGGAACCACTTTTGGTATAAGTTTGTCGAAAAAAGCATTGACAGCCTGAGCAAAGCCTGGGTGAGTCGTCCTCAGTCTCATGCTGCCATCACGGAGGAGCCAGCTGCAAAGAGACAGAAAACAAGATGCTTAGTTAGGACTAAAGCCACGGAGCTGCGAGAATAGCAGAGGTACAGAGGACAAAGCATCACACACTGGTCAAGTCTTCCAAGCGATGTAATGTAACTAAGTACATTTACTCAAGTACTGTTCTTAAAGCTATAGTGCGTAGTTTCTGTCGATCCCCATGAGGAATTCTAATGGCTCTGACACACCAACCCGATTTTCGGCTGACGAGCGGGATGAGCCTGACGAACGCCTCTGAAAATCTTTTAAACTGACCTTTGTTGATCTGAAATGAAGACAGATTCAGCAACTGCATGGCCTATTTCTCGCTTCAAATGTTTTCAGAAACATGTTTCAGTGAACTATCTTCGTAATATATGAGATCGTATTCCGAACGAAGCCGCCATTATGCCCAGTTGTAAAATCCGGGAGCAGACCCACGTGACACGTTCATCCAATCAGCTACCGGTTTTCTGCCCACCACCCCTCCTCCATGCAGTTGCTAGTAGCCAAGGTGGACACGGAGGATTAAAAAAAGCTGATAGTCTTAATTAGCTTTGTAGCAGCTCAATTGGCAATGGCTTGAATGTAACGGACGTTCAATAATATCAAAAAGTAAGGACAAATTGGAGGTGGTTGTACTTTACTTGAGTCTTTTCTTTTCATGCCACTTTCTACTTCTACTCTGCTACATTTCAGAGAGAAATATTGTACTTTTTACTCCACTACATTCATCTGACAGCTTTAGTTACTAGTTACTTTACACATTAAGATTGTTGCACATAAAACAGATGTAGTTTATAAAATATGATGTTTTATTATAAATTAAACTACCCAACAATATAACGGCCTACAAGTCCAGCTGAAATGATTAGTCGATTAACACACAACTGTTTGGATCCTTCTGGATTCTTCTGCATTGAGTACTTTTACTACATTTTCCTGATGATACTTACATACTTTTACTAAGTAACATTTTCAATGCAGGACTTTTACTTGTAACAGAGTATTTTTTACAGTGTGGTATTAGTACGTTTACTTAAGTACAGGATCTGAATATTTCGTCCACCACTGAGTCTTCTCTTACAGAAAGATGTGACTTTTTCAGCCTGATTGTACTCAACAAAAAAAGGTATCACTTTGTGGTTCAGATCAAGTTTGCTTTTGTGCTGTCGAGGTGAATTCACTTACAAATTGCATTTCTTATACTGGGACATAAACAAGTAAAAGCTTTTTGAACAAACATTGGACAAATCCTTCTTTAATACATACACAGGAAATCGGGATTTCTATATGCAAGCAATACTTAATACATTTTTCCTCAAATAGTCATTTGTGAAGAATACTAGCATTACCTTGGCAGTCCTCCTAGGTCCAGCTCAGAGGAAATGTATGGGCCTGGGCGTAAAATCACCCACAATCCCAATTCAGCAGCAAGACTGATATAGGCTCTGAAACCCAGACGGAGAAGATAATGAATAAGCTTTTTTTTTTTTTTTTTAATCTGCGCAAACATAAAGTTTTGACCCTAAGTAGGACATCATATCTCGTTGTTTGAGGACAGTGAAATGTGCTTGGCAACAACAGCGGCAGGCGGATGCGTCACATCGCTCCTCACTTATCACCTCTGTGTCATTATTGCTTGATATGCTGCTGCTGTTGTTGAGGAGATGCTGCTGTTGTCAGGTGGGACCTCTTTGCCTCTAGCATGTCCCCTGAGCACCCGGGCTTAGACTATGAGAAGAGTATTCCCAACACACCTTAGAGCAGGTAATGTTAGAAATGCCCTGATATATTGTGCAACCCTAGTGTAGATGGGATAGGTGTTTTCATTCTGATTATGGACATGTCTAAGTTGTATATTTGGTTTAATGAGAGCGTGGGCTGTACTCCCATACGCAATGCACTATATGTCGATTCATCATGAGTGTGTTTTGTATCCAGGTAAAGCAAGAGCCACACTCCTCCTTACATTAAATCCAGCTGTGTGTGGAAGTTGAAAACCCCTCTCTCCGGCTGGTGCAGACTCCACGGCACGTACCTGCAAGGATGCAGGACGTTCTCTGTTAACATTTAAGCGGTGACCAGACGTGAGAACCAAAACACAGAACCATAGCAGGTTTTCCTACGTAGTGAGGGTGTTGATGCCGCAGGCCTTCATTTTCATCAGGCGGTCCCTCCAGTAGGCCCTGGGCACACGGAAATAGTGGATGGACCCCCCGAGGATGCGGAAGGGCTCTCCCCCCAGGGTGAACTGGGACGAGTTGGCACTCAGACCCACCTTCCTGCTCATTCTCCGTCCCCCTGCTGGCATGCTGGGACAGGGGTTTATTGTGTCACACTCACATAATATAGCACATAGGCTATTGTGCTTGAATAGACCACATGACATGCTTGCTAGGAATTTGAAGACGTCTTGTGTTGGAAAACACAAGCACAAAGGAGCAGGAACGTATTTGGATTTAGAAGCAAGATAGACTTCAACAGATGATTAGCACTCCATATTCACTTTTTTGATATATAGCCTATGCTACTTTTACTTTATATATTTTTCTATTACATCCTTTTATCCTGTGAAGTCCCCAGAGTTCCCCAGAGAAATCTATGTGACTTATGTACCTACTTATGTGAGTTACAGTGAAAATTGTTTCACTTCATAGTAGATTTACCTAATATTATGGCCCCACTATAATATTCCTATTTGTAGTGCAGTTTCTGTGACAATAGGCTATAGGATGACACTTAATTGTCTCGAACCAGATCCACACAGAGACTTTACAGCATTGCTATTTTAATTTAGCGGATCATTAATTCACTGCATTAGGTACAAACACTCGCAAAGTAGTGAGAACTTTCACTTACCCAAGATATCTGTACATAATGAAGCCGATAATGCACAGGCAGATGAGTGCATATTTCCTTTTGTGCGCATTTCTTATCCTACAGACAACCATCGAGAGGATGTGAGATCTCCTCCCGTGATACACACAGGCAGCGGTCGAGTTGAGTTTACAGCCGCTTTGAGAGCACAGATGAACGCGTGATGCTGCTGCCATGAACAACGCACCGCCTCGTGGGTGTGCCCCTGTGCAGAGCCACGGAAATCAAACACACCTTATAACATAACACACTTTGCATGTATGTCTGTATTGCATTACTCTTTGGTTTGTAAATATAGGTGAGGATGACGAAATAAGTACATCCAATATAATTATGAAGTTAACAATACATTTTTATATATTACACACTTATTTTATATAGGCTGCAAAGATCAGAAAAGACAGATTATTTAATGGTGGTGAATAGGAAACAAAGTATTACTAAAGCCTTATTAATGCATTATTTTCAACTGAATGCATATTGAATAGTGTAATTCAATCATACACACATACACAAACGTTTCCAATTATTATTTCAAGGCGTTATTTCCATTTTTATAACAGTTATGTGTGGTAAATGCTATGTTACCTTTATCTCCCTTCATCCTCCAATAAGGACTACACTTCCCATGTTCCTTAGAAGTCGGAGCTTGCGCAATATGTTTTCCATGGCCCTGCCTGCTCGTAGGGTCTATTTGGTGTTGTTGTTGACACGTTAAGTGGGCGAAAGAAAGAGTTCAAGAAGTTAATATAACCCTGTGTCTGTCGCATGAGGTAAGGAAGATACCACGGTTAACTGTGTTCTCCGTCTGACTTTACAGGCTTGTTGAGGTGTTGTCTTGACGAAAAACACCACAGATATAAATTAGTTGTTGAGCGTTAACAGTTAGCTAGCAACACAGGCAGGCAAGCTAGCAGAGCACTAAACAAACCAACGAAAGTCAAAGATTATGAGACCGGAGGCTTCATGCTGACCAGACTAGCTACATAATGAATGTGGGTCTTCACATAGTTTTACGTAATTTTTTTATGGCAAGCCAGACAGAGCCAGCAAACACTGACAGTTCGCTATCACCTATTTGTGCTAGCTAACGTTAACCCACTGAGTCAGCTGCTAATGTTAACTTGGACAAATAGTAACGTTGTGGTCAAGACAGACACCGGCTAAATTAACGTTCCACTTTCACCTTGTTACAAAAAGTGTATAACTGACCGACACCCAGTCCGTTTGAGAAGAGGTGACGTTGCTGTTTTATAACGTTAACATTGGGGTTGGGCATCTTTTGATTTTAACAATTCTGATTCAAATTCCGATCCTTCTTTTCGATTCCGGTTCTTGTCGATTCCGATTCTTTGAGGGGTGGCGTTGAAACGGGCTAATAACAGCTAATAACATCAGATCCTGTTAGTCCCCTTTTTACACTATTTATGAAAGTGGAAAGTTTGTGTCCTGTTTTTTTCCTCTTGTGATCTACGTTAAACCTGTTTAAATTCTAAAGGGCCCCAATATGTTTTCATAGTATCATAGTATAGTGTCCAGCACAAAGGAAATACTTAGCTATTATTAAAAAAAAAAAGAAACATTTTAGAGAGAAGTGACAAATCGCACATTACCTTACACACCCATTACACCCATTCTTTTAGAAACAAAGTTATATCAGATGTCAAATTATATGTGTATATATAATATGGAAAATGTGGTAAACACCTGTTTATCATTGAACGGTCTCAAGACAAGAATTGTTTTTGTCATGCATGTAATTACTGTCATTATTCTCTGTAAAGTAATAGCAATGTAATACTGGAAAGTTTGATTTGTATCATGTATGCACATGAAAAGCTACCAAATTTGGAAATGCCAAAAGCACAGGCATTATAAATGTGTTTAATTCTATTAATTCTCTTGGAAAAAAACTGACATGGGTGGAAAAAGTAAGTGAACAAAGTCCACCTTATATTAAATTGCAAGTTAATACACTACATAATGTGCCTCTAGCAACTGTATCTCAGCATACCAAAGTGAGTCTTCTGCTGGTTAGATCTGCATTTTTTCAAGGTTATTGTAAATTCCTAGGAAGAGTTCCACGCGCTAGCTCTCTTGTCCATATTTAATTTCCTTGGTTTTGGGTTGTGGCAGGTAACTGGGTGAGCCCCTCCCTGCAATGAGAGCTGACGACCAGGTCACCAGCCCCCCCTCCTTCTGCAGTTGATGGATCTGCAGCTGGTTCAGAGATGACAGACAGCGTCAGGGCCTTCCTCCGCAATGTTGCGACGGTCAGCAGAACCACACGCGTGCACGCACACACACACACACACACACACACACACACACACACACACACACACACACACACACACACACACACACTGTACTGACACATAAGCAATGACAAGAGGCACAAAGGTGCAGTACATTGAAAGTGATACAGATTCATGAATTCAAACCAATGGACCTATTCATCATTGTATTCAGAGACATACACTCACTGGCCACTGTATTAGGTGCACCTGTATTAAGTGTGTTTGTGATATTTTGCTGCCTTCATGTATGTAGATATAGGCGGACAAAATATTACAGACATTTTTCAGTATAATGCAGGACAGTACAACACCACCACCCACTACGACCTCAGTAGTAAACATAGTAGTAGAATTGTCAAATTTCTAATAGTCTCAACAAAAGCTGCAACATTCTGAGCTTCATAAATGCGTCATGGCAGAGATGTTGCATAGGATTGCATCATATTGTACAGGTGTACCTAATAAAGTGGCTATTGAGTGTAGTAGGTCTGTAGGGCATGTATTTACTAGCAAATATAATGAAGAAAGATACAAAAAAAAAAAGATGTATTCTGTGCTTTTTTTAAATTGTGTTCCAAAAACATTCAATCCCCACTGATCCCCACACAGTCAAGAAAACCGGTGGCGTATGTCCAGAACTAAAGGAGGGCAATTACAACAAAAAGCAACATTTGCATGTTATAAATCACTTGTATATAATAACCCTGAAGTAAATAACATTTGATGTAGCCGAGGTAACTCTGAATAATCCAGTTCGCTGCTGCTGTTGCAACTGTCTCTGTCACTGCCCGATGTGAGTCGAGTGCAGATGTGAGTTGCGCATGCTCAGATTTAAAGGAACATGCCGACTTATTGGGACTTTAGCTTATTCACCGTATCCCCCAGAGTTAGATAAGTCCATACATACCCTTCTCATCTCCGTGCGCGTTGTAACTCTGTCTGACGCCCCCAGCGCTAGCTTAGCCTAGCCCAGATCCTGGAGGTAACCGGCTCCATCTAGCCTACTGCTCCCAATAAGTGACAAAATAACGCCAACATGTTCCTATTTACATGTTGTGATTTGTATAGTCACAGCGTGTACAAATAACAAGGTCACATGAGACACAGCCATCTTCTAACCGTATACAAACTGGGAACTATATTCTCAGAAAGGTGAAGCACTGCTACTTCTGCTACTTGGGCGGAGTGATTTGCCAGCAGCACCTGAAGCCCCATGGTGAGGAGCAGAGAGTTCGCCTGGAGTTCACTCAGAGTTGGAGTAATAGAGTCAACAATTACTGGATAGTAAAAGCATAGTGACCTTGTTATTTGTACACGCTGTGACTATACAAATCACAACATGTAAACAGGAACATGTTGGCGTTATTTTGTCACTTATTCGGAGCAGTAGGCTAGTTGGAACCGGTTACCTCCAGGATCTGTGCTAGGCTAAGCTAGCAGTGGGTGCGTCAGGCTAACGTTAGCTCAAAACTCCATTCAAGTGACAGCCTTTGTTGTGTTTGATTGCTAACTTGTAGCCGGCAGTGAACGAACTTCATGTAGGTCCATTTTTCTTGTATTGACATAACAGAAGTCTCTCGTTAGCAGGTTCTCGTGGGCTACTTCAGCCTCTAATCTAGCGTGTAGATGTCGCCACATCTGCACTCGACTCACATCGGGCAGTGACAGTCTCTTCTGTTTGGTGCTGAGTAATAAACCAAGCACCCAGCCCAACCTAGCTAGTTAGCCAGCTAGGTAAGGTAGCATGTGCACCTTATTAAGCTCAATAACTTAGAGGAGATGTTAGTTTCTGTCTCTGTGTACTGTGTTTATTTACAGCAGCTGCCTCTAGTTGGTTGATTCATAATAACTTTAGCATTTTTGTTGCTCTAGCTAACAGAAGCTAACTGCCTAAATCAGGTAGCAGTTGTTGAGCTAGTTGCTTAATTTAAAAGAGTGACATCATGAAATAAAAAGTGACATAAACAAATAAATAAAATATAGTCCTATAAAACTCTATTATGAAAATAACAATGATGAAATAGCATTCTGTAATAATAAAAAAGGGTTTCAATTATTTCTTAAATTATTGTGTTAGAACTGTCATGCAATTTGCCTGACCCTGAAAGAACTTCAGTTAGAATGAGTCATTTTGGAGCAAAGCCCTGCCTGCTGGCACCAAGAAAAAGTGTGGTTTTAGTAGCACGGAGTAAGAAATGTAATATAATTCTGGATTAATGCATGACAAAAAACATCCTAGGAACCACCAAGTCCTAAGATATCGTTAATAGGCTCTGCCTTTACATACCTGTATCGGCCTAATTCTTGTGTTCAACAAACCCTTATTGAGACATTACAGCGGCCAATTTTACAAGTTAGAAACAAACACAGTATGTGTATTCTCTCTTGTTCTGGGTTCTCTAGGGGATTAAAGACTCCATATTGGGGATTGGAACAATTTCCAAGCTGGATGCCCGCATCCAGCAGAAAAGGGAAGAGCAGCGGAGGAGAAGGGCCAGCGGGGCGCTGGCACAGAGACGGGCACAGAGTGAGGAGCGTAAACCGGACAAGTAAGCCCAAAAAAAATGCTGCATAATGGTTGAAATGATTATTGATTTTCTTACTTAGCCAGAGTCAGATATGTTCATGGGTATATTTGTATGTGTATGCAAGCAGCATTGCTGTTTATGGGATTTATTAGCAGCTATTCTTCTAAAAAAAACTCCCCCTGACATGTTCCTCTCAAGTAGAACTTCCTGTGCACCACCCATGCTTTGCACCATTTCCCACAAGCTCCACCGGTTCAATGCCTATATTAACCTTAACACAAGAAATGGTTAGGTTTTTCTGGCACTCCTAGCAAAACCGCAGGAGTTTGAACAGCTTGAAAGTAAGTGCTGAACTCACCGGAAACACCGGAGCATGTGTCGTGGCTCTTTGCACATGTAAACAAGAAGTGGTTGGAATTAGTTCTGTATTCTCAAGTCACTGTCAACAATGCAAATAACTTTATAATTGTGTAAATACAAGATGTTGTTTAATTGGAGCAGTCATGGATCGATGCAGCTCAGATATTCTCCTCATTCTCCATCTGTTACCATACATACATATCTGTGAGTAATACCTTCAGTCTGCAAACAGAGACATGGTAATGGCATGTATCTGTCTGACTCTAGTTAAGTAAGAAAAGGCAAACTGAAGTGAAACCAAAACTATCCCTATAACATTCAACAGTGATGGACATTGTCCTTATTTTATTTTCTCTTTCAGTGACCCCAAAGTAGCCAGCAGGATTTTTCAGTGCTGTGCCTGGAATGGAGGAGTGTTCTGGGTAAGATTTGTAACCTGCTGTTTAGGGCTGCACAATGAATCGCAATATTATCCAAATCGCAATATGGACTAGTGCAACATCCAAATCGCAGGCGGGGCGCAATATTTGTTAAAGGCAAAATATGTGTCAAACCATTCTGAATAAAGTATTGTGGTGCTGCAGAGACGTCCCGGCCTACAAATCCTATCCTACAGATTACAGAAAAAAATCTTTGTTTGGTACAGATCCTCGCAAAAATCACACTATAATCACTTAAAAAAAAAAAAAATGACAATAATGATACAAAAATGATCATTGCTTCCATCATCATGAATCCCATATCAATCGCAATATCAGTCAAAATAATCGCAATTAGATCTCCTCATATCGTGCAGCCCTCCTGCTGTTACAATACAGCCTCGTCACACACACTACTGAATACTTTGGTGCAACGTGTTGTCCAAAACTCGACTTTTAGCTTCTTTAAACTAAGAACTAAAGTCATTCTTGTAATTTTCAGCTAAGAGAAATTGTCTCTCAGATAACCCATCCTGCTACACCCATGTTATGATAACCTCTGTCCCCTTAAGTGCTGTGTGCAGCTCCCAAAAAGTATTTAAATGTCTTGAATGTCATTATATAAAGGGAAAGCCTAAATAGATTTTTCAATTTATTTTTAGTGTCCCTGATGCAACCTTTAAATGTCCAGGGAACTATTTAAGTGAAACACTACTTTTTGAAAACGCAGTTGTGTGGGGGAAGCATGAGTTTGAAGAGCAACTATTGTTCAATTATAGCAGTTTTAATTTCTCTCTGCAGCTCAGTCTGTTTCTCTTCTACCGGGTGTTTATACCACTGCTGCAGACTCTCACAGCAAAAATCATCGGTATGTATGGCTGCTAGTGAATCTGGGGCATGTTCTCAGGCTCGGGGCAGGAACCAGTCAGTCAACAAGCTTCTTTTCTGCTCCAGGTGACCCCTCCCTCCATGGCAGTGTGTGGTCCTGGTTAGAGTTCATCCTGACCTCCGTCTTCAGTGCTCTCTGGGTTCTCCCTCTGTTCGTCCTCAGCAAGATAGTCAACGCCATCTGGTTCCAGGTTAGGCCCTGCTTTGCTAGGATGTAACGATTGTGATAACGGGCCTTTTTAAAAAAAAAAATAATAATCTACGCATACAAAGATCCCATTACACAGTCTGACATGCCATATCCACAAAGTTGCATCCTTTTCGAGGGTCTTAAATGTTTTGTTTTTTTATGACATGCTGCATAATATATCATATATCATATGTTATTGTCACTGGAATTTGAGTTTTTAGAATGGAGTTGCAGGAAAATACAGCTGACTTCACTTGTAACTTGTTGCCTGATGCATGTTTGTTGGAGAACTATTTTGGACTTTTCTCAGCCCTTTTCTGTAAGATGATCAGGACATAACACATACATTTGTTTGTAGTCACTCACCTGTCACGTTGCCATTACAAAGCAAAAAGACAATTGTGTTCTCAGTCTAAAATGATTTAGTCATATGCTTAGTTGACACAGATATACTGTATACATCAGGGTGTTATTCTCTGTTGCAGGATATAGCGGACCTAGCGTTTGAAGTGTCTGGGTGTAAAGCGCAGTCGTTCCCCAGCGTCAGTAAGATCATCGCAGACATGCTCTTTAACCTTCTCCTCCAGGCCCTCTTCCTCATTCAGGTACAGTTTTGTAAGACTGATACCTTGGTTTTCTTCCTTTTAAAAGTAATGTCCCTGTCTGTGCTCCTGTGTTTATCAGTACTACAAAGTCACACCGTAGTGCATACACACAGAACTTCTGCGTCTGATTCTCTCCAGTCGTCTCACAGGATGTGTTGAACGGTTTCAGTAAAGCTGCTGTTGTGGTCTGTCACCGTAAGAACCGATTCACCAATTATGTTTGCTCGGTGCGCAAATGATATCACTCTTCTGACTGAGTCCCAAAATCATGAGGCAGAGTTCTCCAGCTTGTCAGGCAAATAATTCCATTCTTCTAGATTCAGAGAATTGTCTAAATTTACAAAAGCTCTGTAGCGTCACACTTGTTTGGAGTTGTTTTATTCTGAAACCAAGGCCTTTTTATTTTGCACCACAACTTGACCTACATTCGTGTCTAACAAATACCACACAAATCCAAATCTCTACTCTCTAAGCTAAAACAAATGAGATGAAAATGCACACATTCCTCTCCTTGGTGAATGTAATTGTGTTGTGTATTTCCGTGGTCCTGCAGGGCATGTTTGTTAGCCTCTTCCCCATCGATGCCATTGGACAGATGGTTAGCCTCCTCCACATGTCTCTGCTCTACTCCCTGTACTGCTTTGAGTATCGCTGGTTCAACCATGGTGAGATACTCCACGTTACACTCTACACCCAAATCGTCTGGACTGAATGAAGAGCTCAAACAAAACTGAGGCTGTTTTTATGTTTGTTTAAGGCGTTGAGATGCACCAACGGCTGTCCAATATCGAGAGGAACTGGCCCTATTACTTTGGCTTTGGTTTACCCATGGCGCTGCTGACCTCCCTGCCCTCCTCATACATCATCAGGTAAGACTCCTAATTCTGGATTAATCAAGAAGGTTGATTGATATTGAAAAGAAGCATTAGTTGCAGCTTTGCTTTTTACATTTTTTTTAAATAAAGTGTGATTGTGTGTGTCGGGTCCATTGTCCAGCTGCCCTACAGATGGTTTTTACACATGATTATGATATGGCGTTTTTCCACTATACTCGGCTCGACCGCGGTGCCCCGTCCTCCTTTTTCCACTGCAGATTTTAGTACCGCCTCATGCGTGAGGCGAGCGTGGCTGGTCGTCATAGCGACGCCGCAGGAAACTGCCGCGACCTAACGCGACACACACACAGAACGTCGAAGGTGTGTTGTTTTTGAATCTCGGCATGTGGCTGTTGCCACTGCCAGAAGACAAATTTAGTTTCAAAAGAAGCTGGAGGCAGCAAAAAAAAAACAAAACACTGCTGGCTAAACTATTTAAAAATGGCGGGGTTCTCACTGATTCTCTCCGACCAATCAGTAATCTGCAGGTTTTCACGTCACCTTTTGGTATCGCCTCAGCTCGCTTGGAACCTCGACGGAGGCGATACTGAAAAAAGTACCTGTCGGCAGGTACCAGGGACTTTTTATCATAATGGAAAACCAAAAATGGCGAGTAGAGTCGAGCAGGTACAATGTAGTGGGAAAACGCCATTAGAAACAGTTATCAAGTTACTTTGTGACCTACTGTACTTTTTCAGCTCCTGTCAACTCCAAATAATGTGTTGATGAATACTTTGATAGACCTAGATATTACTTGTTCAAAGTCATATGTAGTATCCGTGCCCTCAGTAAGAAATCCCTGTTAGACAACTAGTGAAAGAGAGGGAATTTTCCTAATCTGGAAGTTCATTCTTGACCATTGGGAACAGTGTATGTAACAAAATGATTTAGGCGCAAATATCTTTTGAAATGTCGATGAATGACTTCAGACCCACGGGATTCTAAGGCTACATCTACATTGCTACATTTTGTTTTGAAAATGAATATCTTTTGCTACGTTTACACCTCGCATCCCCCCTGCTCTGGCGTTTCCGAGTCCCTAAAGCGGAGACGTGAAAACACATCTGACCCCGTTCTGGTTTGGAATCTGCAGGGTTGTGATGCAGTCTCAACGGCCGCAAACAGAGAACTTTGGCAACACCGACACTTGACGCCAATGTTTCGCCGCCTGATTGGGTCTTATCGGTCATGACGTCTCGTTCTCTGAAACTAAGCTACTAACGTTACCAAGGCAACTACCAGCAACAGGCTCGCGCATGCCCAGTATACAAGAATGTTGATGAGATATGCGGTTTAGGCGTGTTAGTTTAAACGGAGATTAGTTCTTCTACTGGTGCTAAAAGTGATCGCTTTTGGCTCAAAACTCTGCTTAAAAACCAAAACGTACCAATGTCAACGTAGCCTAAAAAGAACCACAAACACGACCGCGACCGCAAAAAGCCTGTCATTGATTAGTCCTTGGATTTGATGTTTAAGAAGGGTGTGGGAACCCTGTATAAATCCCAGAGGACAGCACATCTGGAGAATCACCAACTTCCTCCAGGATCACGTCCTTTTTCTCATATCAAAAAGGTTTCCCGCCTGAAAACAAATCATGAAATGGATTAAAATATGTTTGATAGAGTTGTTTTTAGAGTTTGGAAAACACATTAAAATGTAGAATATTTCCAAAATGCCCAAAAAAAAGAAAAAGTGATTGAAAGAGCAGGGGTACACTCATATTCTGCATTTACTGAATGTGATGTTTCTTGTTCTTTCTTTTCTACCTAGTGGCTGCTTGTTCTCCATCCTCTTCCCTCTATTCATCATCAGCGCTAATGAGGCCAAGACGCCAACAAAGCTGTAGTGAGTGGGAAACAAAGTTTTTCTTTAAAAAAAAAAAACATTTCTTGTATTGCACGAGCCACCGATCACGGTTGTGTTTTCCACTCTTTCAGCCACTTCCAGCTACGCCTCTTCTCCCTGGTTGTGCTGATCAGCAACAAGCTTTTCCACAAGACGGTCCACCTGCAGTCCTCCCTGACGTCGTCCACCTCCTCAGAGAGGCTGTCGTCCCCCCACACCTCCCCGACCCGCCAGAGACCGCTCCCCACCCACTGATGGATCCACATGAAAAGGAGATAGGAGAGCAGTTGACGAGTGGCTTCGCTCAATGTCAAACAGTGATTCTTCAAAGATGGATTTCCTTTATTGAAGATGATGTGTGGTGTAGGACAAAGGGTTTACATGTTTTTTTTTTGTTTTTTTTATCTGAACCCTGTCCCTTTGGTTATTCATATGCCCACCAGACACATTTTTTAGTGTGACACAAAAATCGACTGCCCTTGTGCCTCACACTCAAAACACATTATATACTCAGCTCTTGATTTTTTTTTCTTTTGTGAATTTTCTTTCACTTTTTTTTTGTATAATGTGCCATTTGAGTGACTCTCCTTTTAATAAATTACAGCACAAGAAATCATGTAGTTTTTTTAAGCAAACTTGTGACGAAAGGATTTTTTAACTGAAAGGGCTCGTTTGCCTTCAGAAGCAAAGCACAGTCTCGTTTTGCCTAGAGTAGGCCTACATGTTTTCTTGATGTTGAAGTCACGGTCCTTCCTCACAGATTGAATGTGTTGAACGGTGTCCCGGAATAACCTTGTATAGTTAAAAGGCAGGCTTTTTTAAATCCTGTAAGAGCTTTGTTTTAGTAGAATATACAGATCAGTTCAGGAGCTGCTACAAAAAAAAGGATTGGAGACCTTCGTAATGGAAACCAGTAACAAAGTCACTCTTGTCGTGTGTCGGTGAAAAGGTTAGCTTGGTGTCTGATCCCAAATGAAATCTCACTCCACTGTCTGAGGAGATGTACATGTTGCGTTTTTAGTCTGTGTGAATTTAGTAGGTCGTAGGTGAGATGACACTGCCAAACTGTTGCATCTATGTTTTGTTTATTTCACTTCAACCACTACAATGCTCGGCTCTGTAATAAATATGGTTGGGCATCGTTTTGATTTGAACAATTCGGATTCCAATTCGGATTCTTTCTTTCTAATCCGGTTCTTATCGATTCTCGATTCCGATTCTTTGAGGGGTGGAGTTGGAACTGGTCACATGCTTATTTGATGATATTGATGCTTATTTTATTTGGTGATCTACAGTTTTACTGGGCGCCGCTTACTCTGGTCAACGGCAGCAACACAACAAGCACCTGGAAGTACGGTGGCTGCCATGGAAACCAAAACTCGAGCGTGTTAAATTTGGAACCTGTGATCGGATTCCAAACCAAATTATCCAAACGGAATGGAATCGTTTTTTTTTTTATTGGAATAGTTTTGTAATTTTTAAAACGATTCCCAGTTTGAACCGGTACTCGATGCCCAATCCTAGTAATAATGGAGTCACATAGTTAAAGTCTTTATATCTTAACAAAATGGGTGATCAGCCTTGACCCGCTCACTCTAGTTTTCCCCTAGAGAGCTGAAGCAAATATGATTGGTCCCTACAGACCATGGGCTGTTTGATTTCTATGCTATATATAATGTCAATACATCCTGAATGTGCAAACAGAAGCCCACCACCATGCAGCTACTCAGTCACCCAGTTCTCTCACTCAGTCATCACAGCTCATGGCCATGGGGCGGGGGGGCATTCTTTTGAAACAGTGTGCAATTATTGTAAGAAGAGCATAGTGTTTGTGCAGACTAATGTATGTGAGTGAGGTTTTGTAAAAGTAATACGTCTAATTTCAATAAAATTGGTCAGTATTCAATATTTTGATCGCTGTGTTCAGGGTTTTGCTACCATGGTGAGGACTAGACAGGCCATGTCAGACTCAACAGTGAAGAGATCAGGATGAAAATTAGACAATTTTGGGGACCGTCAGAGACCTCACAGAGATAGTGGTCACACTGAAAAGATATTAAAAACCCAAAAACATGGCGATTCATGTTTTAACTGCAGAGGAAAGTGGATCTGGCATGTGCATGTCCCTGGCTTCAAGATAAGATAAGATAGACTTTATTAATCCCACACTGGGGAAATTCCTGAGCTACAGCAGTTCAAAAGAAAAAAATGTACACACACCAGAATAACACAAATACACATTAAGTAGACAGGAGAAAAAATATACATAAAGTATAAGAAATAGAAAATTAGAGTTAGTTATAATAGTAATAAAACAAACATTTACACAATAAACACCCTTATATAAACAGACGGTATATAAACAACATGAAATATTGCACAGTTGGAGGTAACAAAGAGTGATAAATAAATATGCATAGTGCAGAATATTGTATGCCATTCAGTATAATAACAGAGCAGGGGGAATATAAGTAGATATTGTGGGAATGCAATCCACAATATATAGAAAATGTTCAGAAGTAGTAAACCTGCATCATTAAAAAATGAGTTAAAACAAAAAAAGCCATGTGATCTGAACCATAGGCTGAACTGAATCTGAACCCAATGAGAAACAGACAGCTTCCAGATTGTAAATGATTAATTTTATACAATTGAACTAATTGTTAACGGGTATATTTATATAGAGTTGTTAACAGTTAATATTTACTATTTTTGGCTTTGGTTGGTTTCACCACTGAGAGTTGTGTACCAGTAGGGGGCGACACGCCTCTCCTCACTAAGGACACGTCACTACACTACAGCGGCAATGTAGGAAACCAAATTTGAATGACAGCCAGCGAACCAATCAGTTTTGTGTGGGATTACTGTTGACTGACGTTTAACCAATAAAAGCGCAGCATGGCGTGGTTGGGGCGGGACTCGGTCACGGTGAAGGTTTTGTGTGAATAGTGTGAGTAACAGGAACGGAGCGGGTGAGTCTTACTGAACATTAAATCTGTTAGCTCATTTAGGAGCACCAATTTTTTATTTTAGGCTATTGTCCTGCAGCCATATGTGCAGTTGTCGCTGATATTTTTAAAATAAGTCAGGGAAAAGGGGCAGGGCTAGGCTGTGAATTATACAGCAGCTAACAGGTTAGCCTCGCTAGCTAGCTGCTCACACACTTTTAACTAGATGAAAGCAGCATCAACATTAGCCGGCCTGATGTTGAGCAGCTTTAAGATGCTGTCTATGCTAAAACAATGCTTGCTTTCATTTTAAATGTGCGCATAATGCGTGTTAGTAGTTAACCCAGTGAGCAAATATTAGCTGGTGTTCATTTCCTTGCTCTGTGATGTTGAAAAGGTTGGTTAACTGCCAGTTAACAGTCCGCATATGGCTAGCTAGGTCCTAAAGTTAGCATTATTTAGAGCTCTGTTGAGCTTGTTGGTTTGTGTTTTCGCTTTGCAAAAACTTCCAAATACAATAAGAAGACGGGCACAAATCCCTGCAGAAGTTTTCCACAGTGGGTGCTTCCTGGTTCCTGACGCCACATCTTAGTGCGTGGCCTTATCTGGTTGGACTGGATATGGAAGTTGACTCTTTACAGTTGAAAGACTTTGATTTTATGAGTATCTGGCTTGCTTAAAACCTGACACTGAAAGGATTATTTAGCAGGATTTTTTTCTTTCTAAAAATGAAACTTATATTTTGCAATATTGGACTTTTCTACACAGTCCTCCTATTTGTACATGTTAGTGTAACAGTGCTTGTCTTCCTCCCATTAGGTAGTACGGTGAGCTGTCCTAACCTCGCCAAAATGTCCAAAATGGGCTTCCTCCGTTTGTCCTATGAGAAACAGGACACGCTGCTGAAGCTGCTCATCCTGTCTATGGCTGCCATCCTCTGTGAGTCCTCTACTTTCACCCATACACCAGAGCAGCATGGTCTCGCTGATACTAAAAAAACCAAACAAACGGGACACATTGATCCACGTGCTTTTCTTTCTCTGCAGCATTCTCCACCAGACTCTTTTCCGTCTTGAGGTTTGAAAGCGTCATCCACGAGTTTGATCCGTAAGTGCTACTTCTGTCACGGCGGTGATTTCCGGAGGATTGTTAATAGATGTTCCACCTCCCAAAGTAATGCCTCACTTTCACCTTTCTCTTCCCTTCAGGTACTTTAACTACCGTACCACCCGCTTCCTGGCAGAAGAAGGATTTTATAAGTTTCACAACTGGTTTGACGACAGGGCATGGTACCCTCTGGGGAGGATCATCGGTGGCACCATTTATCCAGGTAGGAATCGGAAAAGAAATGATTAGAGAGCACAGTTGGGGGTTCGGGGGCTTTGTTCGAGAGCACCTTGGCAGTGCCCAGGAGGTGAACTGGCACCTCTCCAGCTACCAGTTCACCACCATATTTTTTGGTCCGTATGGGGACTTGAACCAGTAACCCTCCAGCTCTCAACCCAAGTCCCTACTGACTGAGCTACTGTCTGGTCTCCCTGTCTTCTCTCTCCAGGACTGATGATCACCTCTGCTGTCCTGTACCACACCCTACATTTCTTCCACATCACCATTGACATCCGTAATGTCTGTGTCTTCCTGGCTCCCCTGTTCTCCTCCTTCACCGCCATAGTCACCTACCACTTCACCAAGGAGTTGAAGGTAGAAAACGCATCATAAGATACACGACAAAACTGTTATTTACTCTTAATACTGTCATAAACTCTTTAGAAAAGGCAAACCTTTTTTTTTCTTTTAAGGTGACTTCTGTGATTTAGCTTTGCACTTGGAGTAAATTTAATGGACTCTAAAGAGTGAGATAAAAATAAAAGGAGTGTTCAAAATCAGAGCAGCAGAGATATCATGAGTTGTTTTTACTAGTATGGGTTAAACTCCAAAGACACTGGATCCTACAATTTCCATAATGCAACTCAAAAGTGACTTTCGTTTGGCCCTCCTTGCCCACATCTTTTGAACGGCACACCAACTGTTGATAACGGCGGCTTACTGTAAAATATTTGGCGTCTTAAGCCCAAAATAAGATAAATATGACATCATCAGGGTTATTTTCTCAGACATAAGAATGTTAAGAGATACAGAGGACATTGCACAACAGATTTTGCAGGTTGACTAGTACTCCTTGTGACAGGTAAACGGAAACTTGTCGAGTGCCCCTTTTAGAATCCTATGTCATATTAATACACTTTATTTACATAGCACTTGTCTTAACATGGTTACAAAGTATGGTAACACTTTACTTGAAGGTATCGACATAAGAGTGACATGAACCCTAACCATAACCCTAACTTATCATGACAAAAACAGAATGACACTTAATGACAGAAGCGTTATGTCATAAACGTTTATGACTTGTTTATGTTTATGACACGTTCATGACAGTGTCATGTCACTCTTATGTAGATACCTTCAAGTAAAGTGTAACCGAAAGTGCTTTACAGAAGAATAAAAAAACAGCAGATAAAAACAAATTTGGTTCAATAAGCTTTAATTGATATAATGATGTACCCCTTATTAGGGCTGCACAATATATAGTTCTTTTATCAACCTTGCAATATCAACTGGTACAATGTACAGTATCTCACAAAAGTAAGTACACCCCTCACATTTTAGTAAATATTTCATTATATCTTTTAATGGGACAACACTGAAGAAATTACACTTTGCTACAATGTAAGGTTTGCCATAGTTTTATTTCAGTTAGCCTAATAGCTGGTTTGATTTGCATTGAGAGATGATCTTATGGAAAGTACCCCATGCCAATCTCTAGGTATGTGTGTGTGTGTATGTATGTATGTATGTATATATATATATATATATATATATATATATATATATATATATATATATATGCATATGCCTTTTTATATTCAGATCAGTGTTTAATTTGTTCAATAAAAGCAGGTTTGAAATGATTTCCTTCCATTTGTCTTAAATTCAACAAGCTGAGTTTTAGCAGAAATGCATACCTGAGTACACTTTAATATCTGTTTATTTATCACAAGTAATAATATTCTCGCTATATTCAACAATGATATTGCATATTTTCCTCATATCGTGCAGCCCTACACCCTCTTGGCACTAAAAAGCCTTTTGTCTGTGTAGGATGCAGGCGCTGGGCTCCTGGCTGCTGCCATGATTGCAGTGGTGCCTGGTTATATCTCTCGCTCTGTTGCTGGCTCCTATGATAACGAAGGTAAACACCCGCCGTGCACTACGCTGCTATTTGAATAAATCCTCCCGGAAAGATTGTAAATGGCATCCCTCTGTGCTATCCTACATCAGGTATTGCCATCTTCTGCATGCTGTTGACCTATTACATGTGGATCAAGGCTGTGAAAACGGGCTCGGTGTACTGGTCGTCCATGTGCGCGCTGGCCTACTTCTACATGGTGAGGAGACCTAAAACTGCATATGGTTTTTATTGAGTGAATTTCCGAGTTGATGGAGGTCCTGATAAGGTGCTTGTGTGTGTCTAGGTTTCCTCATGGGGTGGCTACGTGTTCCTGATCAACCTCATCCCCCTCCACGTGCTGG
Organism: Sander lucioperca; assembly: GCF_008315115.2. Taxonomy (NCBI): domain Eukaryota; kingdom Metazoa; phylum Chordata; class Actinopteri; order Perciformes; family Percidae; genus Sander; species Sander lucioperca. The sequence continues at coordinate 4,759,426 of NC_050185.1, forward strand.
TTCTGATGCTCACGGGCCGATTCTCTCACCGAATCTATGTGGCTTACTGCACAGTCTACTGCCTGGGCACCATCCTCTCCATGCAGATCTCTTTTGTTGGTTTCCAGGTAAGGTGAAAAGGTTACTATCTTATTATGCATGTTCAGGGTTCATACACTTTTTAAAAACCTGGAAAAGTAATGGAATTTAAAAAATGCTAATTCCAAGCCTGGAAAGGTTTTGGAAACATAAAAAGACCCAGAAAGTTTTGGAAAAGTCATGGAACTTTTTTTTTTTTTTAACAGCATAATAATATGTGATTTAATAAATGTATTTCACATCGTCCTAACCTCAACGTTCTATTCGGGGCACGATATTACGAATCCCACTATGAGCCACATAAATTGTCATTCATTTTATTGTTAAACCTCTGCGGGTAAACTTTAACACAGATTTGTATTCTTATTGTATAATGTCGACTGACATTTTCAGGAATACATAGTCATGGAAATTTGCCAAAAAGTCATGGAAAAGGATTTGTTAAAATGCATATGAACCATGCATGTTACTACGGTCTAGGGCTGCACAATAAATCGCAATTTTATCAAAATCGCAATATGGACTAGTGCAATATCCAAATCGCAGGGGGGCGCAATATTTGTTATAGGCAAAATATGTGTCAAACCATTCTGAATAAAGTATTGTGGTGCTGCAGAGACGTCCCGGCCTACAAATCCTATCCTACAGACTACAGAAATAAATCTTTGTTTGGTACAGATCCTCGCAAAAATTCAACTATAATCATTTAAAAAAAAAAAAAAAAATTACAATAATGATACAAAAATGATCATTCCTTCCACCATCGTGAATCCCATATCAATCGCAATATCAGTCAAAATAATCGCAATTAGATCTCCTCATATCGTGCAGCCCTACTATGGTCGTGCCTCCCCAATACAGTAGGCAAGGTACCCCCAGGATTCCACATGTGAAATTTAAGACCTTTTTAATAGCATTTAGAATGAAATTTAATACCAATACCTTGATGAACATACTGGCAAAAGTATGTAGGATTATAATGGCATATCAGAAAGGATTTTAGGCTATAAAAAGAATCAATACAACATTTGATTGTAGTACTCAATACCTATTGTACATGCTTTGTGACGAAACTATAAAGCAGTTGTTTAATTTTGTGAAAGGACAATACAAATGTTCAACCTTTTGTGAATGAAATGTAAGACTTTCTAAAGAAATGTAAGACTTTTAAGGCCTTATTTTTCGAATAATATATTTAAGACATTTTCAAGACCCCGCAGGAACCCCAAACAGGGCTGTGCAATTCATTCAAAATAATCGAGAAAAAACGATTATTTTGCACGTTAAATTTGGCAAGTAAACTCTTATTTTGTCTTGTGTTCTGAAGAGGAATTCAAAGCGGGGAAAAGTATTTAGGGAAATGTCACAGTTCAAGGTGTTTTCACTTATGATTTGTTGAACTGTTTCACTGTTTTTTGAAGTTCAATCAATGCAACATCTTTCCAAAAGTCATTGAGTAATTGTGTTAAATCATTGTAGTTTCAATATTGGCCAACATAATTGATTCTGAATTGTTTTATTTCTGTGCCTCTCCTCTCTCACGTTCCAGCCGGTGCAGTCATCGGAGCACATGGCAGCCTTCGGTGTGTTTGGCTTGTGCCAGATTCACGCCTTTGTGGACTACCTGCGCAGCAAACTCAGCGCCCAGCAATTTGAGGTGCTGTTCAAGAGCGTCATCTCCCTGGTGGGCTTCATGCTGCTGTCAGTGGGCACTGTTCTCATGCTGACTGGTAAGAAGGGTTGACAAGGTGCACCAGTAGATCCACTGGCAAAGGTAGTGGAGGGGGAAATGTTTGCTTCACTCCTTCCCCACCTTCTCCTTTGCTCTTGTGAAAAAATGATTTGAAGTTCTTTTGCTTTAGACTAGGGATGTCCCAATCCTGATCGCAAGTATCGGCCGCTAAGGGCATTTTTTTAACTCATCGGGGTTTGCATTCACTCCCATTACCTAACTCCGATCCTTTCTATCAGCTTCTAGTGATCGCCGCCTTTAATCACACCGCCAGACTGCCTGGACGCCGGCACTTTCAAACCAAGATGGCGCGCGGTAGGGTTGCACGATATTGACAATGTGATATTGCGATATCGATTATGAATATTGCGATATTGATTATGAATATTGCGATATCGATATTAATTTCGAAATTTGTAAACGTATGTAAAATTACAAAAGTTATGGGAAAACAAAATAGATTCATAACAAATTAAACACGTTTTCTTACAACACAAGGTTTATTTCAACTGACAGTCATATTGGACTGGTACAACATGAAGAAATGGATAAGGACCATGTCTACAGAACAGGACATGTTTTACTGGTTGGACAGTATAAAATATATAAATAAGGACCATGTCTACAGAACAGGACATGTTCTACTGGTTGGACAGTATAAAATATATAAATAAGGACCATGTCTACAGAACAAGACATGTTTTACTGGTTGGACAGTATAAAATATATAAATAAGGACCATGTCTACAGAACAGGACATGTTCTACTGGTTGGACAGTATAAAATATATAAATAAGGACCATGTCTACAGAACAGGACATGTTCTACTGGTTGGACAGTATAAAATAAATATATATAATAAGTCATTATAGCGTTTCAAGCGGGCTCTAAATCAAACACAACTAAGCCACACAGCCAACGCACGGGATGCAGCGCTCCACAAAAATAAACTAAATATTGCATTCTTATTGCGACACTTTCGATATACAGTATTGCGATAACGATATTGAGTCGATATATCTTGCACCCCTAGCGTGCGGCCACTCACCAGTGTCTGTCCACAGAGTGTCTTGTAGCTTGTCAGCCCCTGCCAACGAGAAAAAAAAAAAGTCTCTTTCTTAGTCATCTGTTCTGGATTACTCCAGTTCACCACACTTCATCCTTGATTCCACCCGGAAATCACGCCCACAGGCTGTGATTCCCTGGAGCCGACAGCGGAGTTGAGAAGAGAATCAAAGATTGACTACTAACCGCGAGAGGCATCACTAACTTTAGTTTCCGTTGTCCAGCGGGGAACTTAAAACAGTTTATTCTTTGGTTGGGGGTTTGCTGGGATCCTAAAGACAACTGTTGTTGGTGTTGAGAGAAAAGACTCACTTGCTGCACTAAGTTAAATGTATTAAGCTTAAGACATCTTTCAGTTAGTTTGTTTAGTTATTTTTGTAAACAAAAAAAAAACGGTGTGCAACTCTGTTACCTGAACAACTACAAGTATCTGATCGGGACTCGCAGATATTCAATATTTAAAAAAATCGGATCAAGGGCCAAAAAAGCTGGTTGGGACATGCCTACTTTAGACCGTGACTGACTCAAAGTATATTTCCCCCTAGGTAAGATCTCTCCATGGACCGGTCGTTTCTACTCCCTGCTGGATCCCTCCTATGCCAAGAACAACATCCCCATCATCGCCTCCGTCTCTGAGCACCAGCCCACAACCTGGTCCTCGTACTACTTTGACCTGCAGCTGCTGGTCTTCATGTTCCCAGGCAAGTGCACACTCAGAAACACACCTAGCAACATCCCAGAAAACGCCACATATAATATTAAATGAAGCTAACTGTTGACACAATACAGTAACGTGAGCTATTTAAATTAGCTGGATACATGGTTAAACCTAATTAGCTATTACCAGTGTATCTCAGTGTGTACTTGGTCCACAGCAATCCCACCAATCAGTCCCAAAACCTCCCAGTTAGAGAGGGAATTACCTAAACATATTTTTTGTAAATCTTTACAATCATTCCCTGAAAGAACCAAGCAGGCCTGTCTTGTTGCAACATCCAAATGTTGTTAAAAACTTGCCATTTTGAGCGCGTAGCTTGCTAGCTGGAAGGTTGTTGTTGTTTCCCGAAGCGAACAGAGTTTGAGAACGGCGACGCACATCCCGCCGATTATCCTGGAAATGAACTGTCGTCGATCTAGACTATGTCGTGACTGACCGTTACCTTCCCTTTCCTTTCAGTTGGTCTTTACTACTGTTTCAACAACCTGTCTGACGCCAGGATCTTCATCATCATGTATGGAGTCACCAGCATGTACTTCTCGGCTGTCATGGTACGTCCTGTATAGAGCCCCGTGTTCGTCTCAAAGGACTCTCCAGAGAGCCGTTGGATCGGTTTGCTTTTGGGGTGTGTGACATTTCAACAGTGTCACCAGAAGATGGCACACTCGCATCATTAAACGCAACGCAGGGAAATGAAGAAAAAAAAACATGTATTTAGGAAAGTGATTCCTTGATGTACTGTATATTTTGAACTTTATACCTCACCTACTTGCCTGTCTGTTGCCTCCTCAGGTGCGTCTGATGTTGGTTCTGGCTCCGGTCATGTGCATCCTGTCAGGCATCGGTGTGTCCCAGGTGCTAACCACTTACATGAAGAATTTGGATGTCAGCAGGCCAGACAAGAAGAGCAAGAAGCAGCAGGACGCCACCTACCCCATCAAAAATGAGGTAGGAGGCCTGAGAGACTGACGAACAATTGACATACTTTAAAAGAAAGAAAATCAAATAAGACACAATCATATACTGTATATATAATATATATTCACACAGAAGCTGTTTTGCAGAACAAGTACTTTTATTCTAATACTTTAAGTACTTTTTGTTTTTGTGTACTTTTAGAATTATAAATAGAGGACTTTTACTTGTAATGGAGTGTTTTTGCATTGTGGTAATAGTACTTTTTATAAAAGTTGAAAATCTCTCCTGAACAGATGCGTGCTCTCTGACTGATATTCCATTCTAAAGAGAAGAGAGAGAGAGATATATATATATATATATATATATATATATATATATATATATATATATATATATATATATATATATATATATATATAATATATATATATATATATATATATATATATATATATATATATATATATATTATATATATATATATATATATATATATAATATATAATAAATAAATAAATTAAATAAATAAATAAATAAATAAAATAAGTCTGGGCCACGTTCAGCCCCAACAAAACGTAGCAACACGTTTTTTTTTTTTTTTTTTTTAAACTGAAATGGGGGTGCGTTGAACACCTTGTTGTGTGCGCAAGCGCTCTGCCTTTTTTCCATCACCACTGGTTTACAGACACGTCTCTGCTGATTGGGTATCACCTGGGACACAGCCAATAAACAAGACACACGCCCACCAAACGAGAGAACACATTAGGGGGTGTGAATCTTCACTGGTCGCACCATTCGATTCAATTACGATAATCCTGTCAACGACTCAAATTGATTCGATATCATCGCGATGCGTCTCCTCCTCAATATCATTATATATTACTACACATGGCTTTCATTAACAACTTCAAGCAGTCAGATATATATATGAACTCCCCTTTTTTATTGTATCTGCTCTTAATAAAGACACTTCCTGAGTCAGAACACAGCAGACAATAGGCAAAAACTAAAAAAGAAAGCAGCGACCGGAAAATCAACGAGTAACATCAGTAGGCAATAATCGA